>NC_143133.1:67900000-68525000 GCF_059928025.1 Delphinapterus leucas | reverse complement strand
GGTCTACTTTCAATAAGACTGCTATAAACATTACTGTTATGTCCTTTGGTGAATATATGTTTGGAGTTTTCTTGGGTAAATAACTAGTATGGAATTTCTGGGTAATAGCAGAAGTGTATGTTTAGCTTTATAAGAAAATGCCAAACTTTTTATCAAAATGGCTGTACCATTTTACACTTCCGCCAGCAGTGTATGATTCCTGGTTCTTTTTCATTCTTATCAGTACTGAATGGTGTCAATCTTTTTTATTTTAACCACCAACATAGTATGTCATGTGGCTTTAGTTTGCATTTCCTAAATCACTATTATTGGTGAGCACTTATGCTTATTTGCTCCACGTACAGCTTCCTTCCTGAAATGTCTTTTTAAGTCTTTGGCCTTTTTTTATATGAGGTTGTTTGTAGGAGTGGTTTATATTTTTCTGAAAACAAATCCTTTGTCATTTATAGGCATTACAAATATCTTATTTCAGTTAATTGCTTATTTAGTTTTAGTGATACTTTTGTTGAGGTTTGATGAAATGTAATTTATAATTTTTTTATTATTTGTGATTTTAATTCCTAAAAAATATTTGCCTACCTCAAGGTCAGGAAGGCATTTTTCCCATTTTTTCCTTACAAGCTTTGTAATTAGAGCTTTTATGCTTAGTTGTATGATTTATTTTGAATTAATTTTTGTATATGATGTGATGGAGGGTTTAAGGGTTTTTTTTTTTCTTTTCTTTCTTACATGTTTAATAGAATTCACCAGGGAATCCATCTGGGCCTGAAGGTTTCTTTTTGGGAAGTTTTTAATCATGTATATGATTACTTTTACAAATATGAAGCTATTCTAATTTTTATTTATTCTGTGTCAATTTTGTACTTGTTCATTTCATCTGAATTGTCACATTTATTGGCATAAACTTTTCATAGTAATCTATATTAAGTATTTTATAAATTTAGGGTCACAGTTTTGCTGCCTTTTTAATTTCTGATGTTTATCTTTGGGGTATTCTTTTTTCTTGATCATTTTAGTTAGGAGTGACAATTTTATTGATGTTTTCAAAAAATTCAGATTTCATTGATTTTCTCTATTGTTTTCTAGTTCATTGATCTCTACTTTTTATTATTTTCTTCATTTTACTAAATTACTTTTTAATTTGTTCTTCTTTCTCTAACTTAAGGTAGAAACTTAGACCATTGACTTAAAAAACTTTGTTGGTTTATAATACAACATTTAGAGATATAAATTTCCTCATAAGCTCTTTTTAATCTATATCCCAACAAATTTTGACAGGTTTCCATTATCATTTAGTCCAAAATATTTTCACTTTCACTTGTGAGATCATGTTTGATCCATTGGTTATTTAGAAGTATATATTTTTTTTATTTCCAAACATTTGAGACTTCCCATAGCTTTTTGTTACTGATTTTTAATTTAATTCAATTGTGGTCATAGAACATACTCTTTAATATTACAGTCTTCTGAAATTTAAGACAGTTTATGACCCAGCATGGGGTCCATCAAGGTGAATGTTCCATGTACACTTAAAAAAAAGTGAATTCTGCAGTTCTAAAGTGGATTGTTTTATTTCAGATCTTCTATACACTTACTATTTTTTTTTCTTTTTTTGGCTATATTTTTTTCTTTCAAATACTAACAGAAGAACATTAAAATCTCCATAAATGGCTCTGGGTTTGTCTTTTACTCATTTAAATTCTGTCATTTTCTGCTTCATTATTTTAAAGGCATATTATTAAACACATACATCTTTAAGATTGTTAAGTCTCTTGATGCATTTATTCATTCATCGTAATGTATATAATAGCCCTCTTTATCTCTGATAATATAATTTATATTGAAGTATATTTTGATATTATTTACATGGCCACTCTAGTTTTCGTATGATTAATGTTTGTCTACCTTTTTAAATTCATTTTAACTCTTAACCTATCAGTGACATTTTATTAAAATATATCTCTTGTAAGAAGTATGTCATTCTTTCTTGCTTTTAATCAAACCCAACATTGTATATCTTTAAACCAAAGATTTACTCAATTTATCTTTACTGTAATTGATTTGAGTGCATTTAGTTCTACTATCTTGCTGTTTTCTTTTAATCTGTCCAATATATTCTTTTTTTCTTCTTTCCCTGTCTTCTTTGCATCAATTAAATATTCAAATATTTTTTACCATAGCATATGAGGGATCCCCTGCCCTAAATAGTACAAGATGGCAAAACATATTAAACCTAAATACTGGACATATAAGACTGGCAAGAAATTTTTAGTTACATATACCCATAGCCTCAGGAGAGGTGAACACTGCAAGCCATGCAGGGCTGCAAGGGATTGCACTCAGGAGCAGAGTGAACCAGCACAGGCCATGGCTTTGTGGTGACAAGAGTGTGGATGACACTTGGCTCCTGCAGGAGAATGTGATTGGCTTGGTTGAATAATTCTGTGGGCTGGCAGAGAAATGAAACTTATTAGGTTAAGACTTGGTAGGGTGTAAGGGGTCCAGCTGATAGGGAAACCAACCAGGCGGGGAGACTTTTCTACTGGGTGCGAGAGTAGGGGACCTTAAAGCTAGGCCTTTGGAGCCTTGTGAGTCTCAAAGATGTCAAGGATGTCTATCATGAATAAACATATACCCCTTTACATAAAGTTTAATAACCTTACAATGGCAAAATTCTATTTACCACTCTTTTATATTTTGTGCTAATTTAAGCATTCATTTTATGTCTGCATATGTTATGGACTTCACAATACACTATTATTAATTTACTTTAAAACATTTTGTAAAAGTTTTTAAAAACAAGAAAAATACCTTATTTTACTACACATTTATAATTTCTGATGCTGTATTTTCCCTTGCGTAGACCTCAATATTCATATAGTGTCATCTTTCTTTGGCTTGAATAACCTCCTTTACTACTTCTTACATGGTTAGTCTGCTGCAGACACATTCTTCAGTTTTTGTTTTCCTAAAATGTCATTATTTCACCGTAATTTCTGAAGAATAGTTTAGCTGAATATAGAATTCTAGGTTGGCAGTTTCCTTTTTTTTTCCTTTCTTCACTTTAATGATGCACTTCCATTGCCATCTGGATTACAGTATTCTTAACAAGAAATCAGCTTTTATTCTTACCTGTGTTCCTGTCAATGTTATGTGTTTATTTTTCCTCTGCTACTTGTAAGATTTTTTCTTTCTCTTTGATTTTCAGGTGTTTGTGTGTGATATGCCTATTAATTATTTTTGTTGTTTTTATTCTCATATAGGTTCACTGAGCTTCTTGGATCTAGGGGGTTATTTTTCATCAAATTTGAGAAATTTCTGTCATATTTTCAATGAATTTTCTTAACACAGTATCTATCACCTCTCCTTCTGGGTCTCTAATTACATATGTATTTGATTGATTGATATTTTTCCACAGGTCTCTGACAGTTTGTTGTTTTTCAGCCTTTTATCTCTGTGATTTCGTTTGCATGGTCTCTTCTTGTCCACAAGTTTATAATCGTTTCTTCTGCACCACCAGTTTTTAAATCCTAGGCACTGATTATTTTCAGATATCTTAATTCTCATTTCTAGAATTTCATTTGGATCTTTCCTATAGTTTCTATTTCTCTATTAATATTCTCCATCTTTCTTTTTCCTTAAGTTTTATCTTTTTCACAAATCCTTAAACATATTTATAATTACTGTTTTAAAGATTTAATCTGCTAATTTAGTAATTTCTATATTCTTTGAATCTATATTATTGACTGTTTTCCTGTTAAAAGCTCATGTTTTTCTGCTTCATTTTTGATTGGGTGTTGAACATTATGGATACTACATGATGACTGTGAATGGTGTTGCTCTTATTTTGGCAGGAAGCTAATTTAATAGCAGGTTAACTTGTCCTTTTGAGGCTTTTTAAAAAGATTTTTAAAGTGTGAATCTAAAAAGAAGCCCATATTCTAAGGCTAGAGTACTTTTCTCCTCAGGCATGGCTTTTCTGCTGCCTCAACTGAATGCTCTGAGAGTTTAGTGGTCTCTCCACTCCAATTATTTTGGAATTCCTATATCTCCCCTAAATTTATGACCAATGGAATTTCCACTTGGTTTGCAGTTTCCCAATTCTCTGCTGTTCTCACCCTATGAATGCATAGCTTGAACAGTTGGCCTTCTCTCTGATCCCTGTCCTGAAAATTACAGCCCCCCTCTGCAGCCTCAAACTTTAATCATCCCCTCCTGAGTGAGACTGCCATACACTGGGCTCCACTTCCTTGTGCCATTGTCCAGAAAGTGCTTCTAGGGCGAGAATCATATATATCTTTGTTCTCTCAGGGATTATATCCTGCACTGACTTCTGTTCCGTAGCCAACAGTTAGTTTGCATGTTTTGTCTGTAAAGTGTTACTTCATGATTAAAGCAAGCAGAAGTTGTGAGCAGCAATTTTCATTTTTTACTTGTTAGCACTGAAATTACAACCAGTTGATGGTTTTATAGTGCCTGAAGCTTATAAAGTTTAGAGATTGATCTTTTTAAGATAAATATAAAATTTTGAACACAAGATTAAGCATGGATAGGAATATTTATCTAAAGAAATTATTGCAAATCACAATTTTTAAAAATTGGCAAGTAACATAAGTATCACACACAAAAGAAACAGAAAATAATCTATTGATTGAATTATCTACCAATAATATTTTTTATCCTAAAATGTTGGACACTTTTAAGATTATCTCTTTGTAAGTCAATAATTTTGTTATAATTTGCTTTAGAGAGAACACCATGGTTGAATGAATTTTGTTTTTTATTATTAATAGTTTAAAATAGTTTAGTTTTACAACTTATAACTGATACTTTTAAGAATTTTTAGATTGTAGTCACATTTGAGAAAAATCATAAACATTTTAATATATGAAGTACACTATTTCTTAGCATTTAAAATTTTCTTATGTAGTGAATAATGCAATCAAAATAGAAAGATATTCACATTTTCTAATGTTTTTTTCTAATGTATGTGATTCATTCCCTATGGTTAAATGCATAAAAAAATAATAAAAGAGCCTATCATTACGGTTTTTCAAAACTTCTCTCTCCTGTTATCAGATTGCTACCTTTGATATCATGAGAAGTTTTTACAATTTATTCTTGATCTCAAAATAATTTCTAACAATGACATCCCTTGATTTTATAATTTTTTTAGCTTTGACTTATTTTTACTTGATTTCCTTGAAATTCTTTACTGAATAAATGTAAATACACAGAAGAAGATATCTTTCATACACACCCAAATCAGAAGCCTATAATTTCTCATTTTTTTTCTAAAATGTTTTTAAAATGTCTAAGTTGTAATTTAAAATGAACTACTGAGCTTTGGTAAATTTTTGATTAAATTGTTTGCATTTTATTTATGCATAGGCTTCCTTCCCATGTATTTGAAAATATATTTTAGGTTCTTTAAAATGTTGTTGTAGCAATGTTCCAGGACTTGCATTATTTTACAATAGGCAGATCATATCATTACAGTTATATTAAAAGGAGTTGTCATGTATAAACAATACTTCAAATGAAAAAAGGAAACCTATTACTATTATAAAATATTCAAAATTGGCAGTAGCCTCAGGGACCGTAAATGCAGCTTTTTTCTTTGATGAGAATGAGGAAATAAGAGCACGTTATACATACGCTGCCTACTTGTTAATGTTCATAAAGAGGGCATGCAGCCCTTTATCATCACCTTTCAGTCATATGACAGACCACAAATGTTGCTAAAGGACATTTTACAGTCATCCCAAAGAGATTTATTTGGTGAAAAAAATCACTGATAGATAATTTTCAGTTGGCAAGAAAGTTCAAAATTGCTCAGAGGGTTTCACATTATAATAGTAGTGCACAGTAATTATCAACTAATTAGTGTTTGTCACATCCAACACAGAAACTAGAATAATACTGTTTAGTGTCTGCTTTATCTGTTAGATTTATTGGTTCATTTTATCCATGCTTTCCAATTATTTTGTTTAATTCCTTACAAACCCTTTGGGATAAATAAATCATTTTGTTTCACTTTGGAATATTTTAAAAAGTGCTTCTGCAAAATATTGATCAATTTCAACCATTATCATATTTCCATTACTTGAGCCCCTCTGCATCTTTCCTTATGAAGAGTAAATCTCATTTACTTGAAAACATAATAGACACAACTACTCCTTTTAGCACTTCAGAATAGAACTATATGGGGACTTCCCTGGTGGTCCAATGGGTAAGACTCCATGCTCCCAATGCAGGGGGCCTGGGTTCGATCCCTGGTTGGGGAACTATATCCTGCATGCATGCCACAACTGAGTCCACATGCCAACTAAGAAGCTTGCATGGGGCCAACTAAAGGGCCTGCATGCCACAACTAAGACCTGGCTCAACCTAAATAAATAAAATAGATAAATATTTTTTTTAAAAATAGAACTGAGTGTTCTGTCTTGCATGTTCAAGATACCAGTCTAGTGAATTTTCAATTGATTTTCAAAATCCAAGTAAATACAGTTTTCTCTGACCACTGTCTTCATGACTTTTAAGGGCTATAAAAGTATTCATCTAGTCTGAAGATCGATCTAATGTTTACATTGTCTGTCTTGTTTATAAACAGCTGATAAACAAAAATATAAGCAAGTTTTAGAGTTGGAATAGACTACCAAATATCTGGTAAGAGTCTGACATATTTCCATATTTTTCCAAATAATCTGTTTGAGAATAAACTTTTTTTGCCATTATATATTCTTTGATTCTCTATAAATATTTTTAAGACCATGGTTGTGAATAAACAAGCCATTATTAATTAAAGAGTGCTGAGTAAATTTATCCTCATTATGATACTTATTGAAGATCACAATACTTATCAACAACAACAAAAGTTCATGTTCTGTTTTGACCATACATATTATGTTTTTCTTTATCATGACTGCTGTCTCCTTTCTGGGTACCCCCTGTCGTTTGGATGTATCTTCATTCTCAAAATTTTCTCTTTTTTCCACTAGCTTTACTGAGATATAATTGACATGTAACACTGTGTAAGTTTAAGGTGTACAATGTGTTGATTTGATACATTTATATATTGCAAAATGATTACCACCATAGGGTTAGCTAATACCTGCATTACATAGTTATCATACATGGTTACATAACTGCCATTTCTTTTTTATGGTAAGAACATTTAAAATCTACTCGCTTAGCAACTTTCAAGTATATAATACAGCATTATTAACTATAATCACTATGCTATACATTAGGTTTCCAGAACTTATTCATCTTTTTTTTTACTATATTTTTTAATAGATCTTTATTGGAGTACAGTTGCTTCACAATACCATGTTAGTTTCTGTTGCACAACAAAGTGAATCAGCCATATGCATACACATGTCCCCATATCCCCTCCCTCTTGAGCCTCCCTCCCATCCTCCCTATCCAACCCCTCTAGGTCATCTCAAAGCACCAAGCCGATCTCCCTGTGCTATGCTGCTGCTTCCCACCAGCCAACTATTTTACATTTGGTAGTGTGTATGCATTGATGTTACTCTCAACTTCGCCTCAGCTTCATGCTCCCACCCCATGTCATCAAGTCCATTCTCTATGTCTACCTCTTTATTCCTGCCCTGCAACTAGGTTCATCAGTACCATTTTTTTTTTTTTAGATTCCATATATATGCGTTAGCATACAGTATTTGTTTTTCTCTTTCTGACTTACTTCACTCTGTATGACAGACTCTAGGTGCATCCACCTCACTACAAATAGTTCAATTTCATTTCTTTTTATGGCTGAGTAATATTCCATTGTATATATGTGCCACATCTTCTTTACCCATTCATCTGTCAATGGACATTTAGATTGGTTCCATGCCCTGGCTATTGTAAATAGTGCTGCAATGAACATTGTGGTGCATGTCTCTTTTTGAATTATGGTTTTCTCAGGGTATATGCCTAGTAGTGGGATTGCTGGGTCATACAGTAGTTCTATTTTTAGTGTTTTAAGGAACCTCCATACTGTTCTCCAGAGTGGTTGTATCAATTTACATGCCCACCAACAGTGCAGGAGGGTTCCCTTTTCACAACACCCTATCCAGCATTTGTTGTTTGTAGTTTTTCTGATAATGCCCATTCTAACTGATGTGAGGTGATACCTCATTGTAGTTTTGATTTGCATTTCTCTAATAATTAGTGATGTTGAGCATCTTTTCATATGCCTCTTGGCCATCTGTATGTCTTCCTTAGTGAAAAGTCTATTTAGATCTTCCACCCATTTTTTAACTGGATTGTTTGTTTTTTTGATATTGAGCTCCATGAGCTGTTTGTATATTTTGGAGATTAATCCTTTGTCTGTTGTTTCACTGGCAAATATTTTCCCCATTCTAAGGGTTGTCTTTTTGTCTTGTTTATGGTTTCCTTTGCTGTTCAAAAGCTTTTAAGTTTAATTAAGTCCCGTTTATTTTTGTTTTTATTTCTGTTACTCTAGGAAGTGGGTCAAAAAAGATCTTGCTGTGGTTTATGTCAAAGTGTGTTTTTCCTATGTTTTCCTCTAAAAGTTTTATAGTGTCTGGTCTTACATTTAAGTCTTTAATCCATTTTGAGTTTATTTTTGTGTATGGTGTTAGGTAGTGTTCTAATTTCATTCTTTTACATGTAGCTGCCCAGTTTTCCCAGCACCACTTACTGAAGAGGCTGTCTTTTCTCCATTGTATGTTCTTGTCTCCTTAGTCGTAAATTAGGTACTCATATGTGTGTGGGTTTATCTCTGGGAATTCTGTCCTGTACCATTGGTCTATGTTTCCATTTTTCTGCCAGTACCACACTGTCTTGACTACTGTAGCTTTGTGGTATAGTTTGAAGTCAGGGAGCCTGATTCCTCCAACTCCATGTTTCTTTCTCAAGATTGCTTTGGCTACTTGGGGTCTTTTTGTGTTTCTATATGAATTGTAAGATTTTTGTTTCTAATTCTCTGAAGAATGCCATTGGTAGTTTGATAGAGATTGCACTGAATCTCTATCTTTCTTCCAGATTGCTTTGGGTGGTAGAGTCATTTTCACAATATTGATTCTTCCAATCCAAGAACATGGTATATTTCTCCACCTGTTTATGTCATCTTTGATTCCTTTCATCAGTGTTTTATAGTTTTCTGAGTACAAGTCTTTCCCTCCTTAGGCAGATTTATTCCTAGGTATTTTATTCTTTTTCTTGCAATGGTAAATGGGAGTGTTTCCTTAATTTCTCTCTCAGATTTTTCATTGTTGGTATATAGGAATGGCAGAGATTTCTGTGCATTAATTTTGTATCCTGAAACCTTACCAAATTCATTGATTAGCTCTAGTAGTTTTCTGGTGGCATCTTTAGGATTTTCTATGTATAGTATCATGTCATTGGCAAACAGTGACAGTTTACTTCTTCTTTTCCAATTCGTATTCCTTTTACTTCTTTTTCTTCTCTGATTGCTGTGGCTAGGACTTCCAAAACTATGTTGAATAAGAGTGGTGAGAGTGAACATCCTTGTCTTGTTCCTGATCTTAGTGGAAATGCTTTCAGTTTTTCACCATTGAGTATGATGCTTGCTATGGGTTTGTCATATATGGCCTTTATTATGTTGAGGTAGGCTCCCTCTATGCCCATTTTCTGGAGAGTTTTTATCATAAATGGATGTTGAATTTTGTCAAAAGCTTTTTCTGCATCTATTGAGATGGTCGTATGGTTTTTATTCCTTAATTTGTTAATGTGGTGTATCACATTGATTGATTTGTGTATATTGAAGACTCATTGCATCGTTGGGATAAATCCCACTTCACCATGGTGTATCATCCTTTAAATGTGCTATTGGATTCTGTTTGCCAGTATTTTGTTCAGGATTTTTGCATCTATGTTCATCAGTGATATTGGTCTATAATTTTCTTTTTTGTTATATCTTTTTCTGGTTTTGGTATCAGAGTGATGGTGGCTTTGTAGAATGAATTCGGGAGTGTTCCTCCCTCTGCAATTTTTTGGAAGAGTTTGAGGAGGATTGGTGTTAGCTCTTCTCTAAATGTTTGATAGAATTTGCCTGTGAAGCCATCTGGTCCTGGGCTTTTGTTTGTTGGAAGATATTTAATTACAGTTTCAATTTCATTACTTGTGATAGGTCTGTTTATATTTTCTAATTCTTCCTGGTTCTGTCTGGAAGAATTGTACCCTTCCAAGAATTTGTCCATTTCTTCCAGATTGTCCATTTTATTGGCATATCATTTTCTGTACTAGTCTCTTATAATCCTTTGTATTTCTGCTGTGTCAATTGTGATTTCTCCTTTTTCATTTCTAATTTTGCTGATTTGCGTCCTCTCCCTTTTTTTCTTTATGAGTCTGGCTAAAGGTTTA
Organism: Delphinapterus leucas; assembly: GCF_059928025.1. NCBI lineage: Eukaryota > Metazoa > Chordata > Mammalia > Artiodactyla > Monodontidae > Delphinapterus > Delphinapterus leucas. Next base: position 68,514,644 of record NC_143133.1, on the reverse strand, counting down.
TCAATACTGTTTATCTTCTCAAAGAACCAGTTTTTAGTTTTATTGATCTTTGCTTTTGCTTTCTTCATCTCTATTTCATTTATTTCTGCTCTAATCTTTGTGATTTCTTTCCTTCTAGTGACTTTGGGTTTTCTTTGTTCTTCTTTCTCTAGTTGTTTTAAGTGTATGGTTAGATTGCCATTTGTACTGTATTTGAGATTTTTCTTGTTTCTTGAGGTGAGATTAAATTGCTATAAACTTCCCTCTTAGAACTGCTTTTTCTACCTCCCATAGGTTTTGGGTTAAAGTGTTTTCATTGTCATTTGTTTCTATATATTTGTTCATTTCTTCTTTGATTTCTTCAGTGATCTCTTGGTTATTTAGTAGTGCACTGTTTAGCCTCCATGTATTTGTGTTTTTTACAGTTTTTTTCAGAACTTATTCATCATACAGCTGGAAGTTTGTACTCTTTGACCAGCATCTCCTCTTTCCCCCACCCACTAGTAATCACCAGTCTAGTCTCTGCTTCTATGAGTCTGGCTTTTTTAGCTTCCACATAAAAGTGAGATCATACAGTATTTATCTTTCTCTGTTAGGCTTATTTCACTTAGCATGATACCCACTGGTAGGTACATCTATACTGCCTCAAACAACAGTATGTCTTTGATATTCTTCTTTCTCATGGCTTTCCGCTGTGTGTGTGTGTGTGTGTGTGTGTGTGTGTGTGTGTATACACACGTATATCACATGTTCTTTATCTATTCATCTGTTGACAGACACATAGGCTGTTTCCATATCTTGGCTACTGTAGCTATGTTGCAATGAACATGGGAGTGCAACTATCTCTTTGAGAAAGTAATTTTATTTTCTCATGCTATCCAGAAGTATAGCTGCTAGATCATATCGTAGTTCAATTTTTACTTTTTTGGGGAACTTCCACACTGTTTTCCACAGTGGCTGAACCAATTCACATCTCCACCAAAAGTGCATGAGGGTTCTCTTTTCCACACATCCTTGCCAACACCTATGGTCTTTTTTCTTTTTGATGATAGTCATTCTAACAGGTATGAAGTGATGTCTCAAAGTGGTTTTGATTTGTGTTTCCCTGACGATTAGTGATGTTGAGCACATTTTCATGTATGTATTGGTCATTTGTGTGTCCTCTTTGGAAAATTTCCAAAAATATTTCTTTGGAAATATTCAGTTCCTCTGTCTTCTTTGTTTGTGTGTTTTTTGCCACATCATACAGCTTGTGGGATTTTAGTTCCCCGACCAGGAATTGAACCTGGGCCCTCAACAGTGCAAGTGCAGAGTCCTAACCACTGGACCGCCAGGGAATTCCCAATCTGCCCATTTTAACTGGATTTTTTGTTTGCTATTGAATTGTATGCATTCTTTACATATTTTGGATATTATCCCTTGTCAGATATATGATTTGCAAATATTTTCTTATCTCATAATTCTCTTTACCAGTTCTCTTCTCATTTTAAAATTTGCATTTTCTTAGCAAGAGTGATTCTTTTCCTTATTTTCATAATTTTTGACCATCACTGGTTTTTATTTTTCATGTTCAAGTTTTTTTGACATTTTGAATATCTTCATTTATCTTTTTTGGGGGGCAACAAAGAGGTATACGTTTTTGGCATGTATGAGGATATTTTTGGTATAATCAATCATTCTTAAAGTATAAACAAAATTATTCTGAATTTAAGGCACACATAAGGACAATCTTGAAACAATTTTAAATTGCTGCCATTGTGTATTGAGCTACATAAGTGTGTAATCAACTTGCTCATACACTACCTTGACTTATTAATACATGACATTTTGTCACTGTAACATTTGTTTTTTTTTCTGGCTGTTTCTCCATGTCAATAAAATTTTGGCGTTATTTCACCTGGAATTACCAGAAGATGTGTCAGGTATTCCAAAAGGTGACCCAATATTGTGATCTGTGACTCATAAAACAGGTTATATCATGCATAAACATACTATTTGTTCATAGTACTTCTATGTGTTTTTGTCCTATGAAACCAAGAATTCTGATCAATTTTATTTCTTTTCATTCTGATCAAAAAAGGAAAAGGTGTAATTCATCTCTAATTGTGTACTCTGTACGTTATTCTTATTTATATACTCCAGACAGGATGAAACATCCATTTTGCTTAGGTAGCACTAAGAACCAAATCCCATGCTTATAACTGTACATCCAATGACTGGAAAAATTTTTGACACAATAGCTTCTGACTTCATAAATTTCAAATTTGTATCTCCCCACTATACACATTCTTCTGGTGCCAGGTGCCATAAAACATGTTTATATCACAATAGGACCTTTGTTCCTTCACCTTCAGTCACTTCACTAGGTAAGATATAAAACTGACCATGTGGAGTATTCTTGGAAGCCCTTACTGTGTCAGAATGGATAGCAGTAAATTTATACACAGTATGACTGCAAACTACCTAAAAAAAAATCCTACTAAATCCAACAAAATGTATCCCAACTCAATTCCCCTTAGTTAGCACCAAAAATGCTCATGAACACAGTAACACCATCCAACAAAAGTATGACAGAGGAAAAGTTAAAGTGGAGACAAAGATCTTAACCCATTATGTTTAAAATACATTATTTCAACATATCTTATAATATCAAATTACCATGTAAATACATTGCTAGGATTCTTCCTAGAGTCCTTCCTAGGTCCTTGGAAAACACTTGGTATAAAAGAGGAGTCCTGTAACTTAAGCTTCATTAGCCTCATTGCAAATCCACCTCAACCAGGTATTTAGATTGACATAGTTCTAATGAATTTGTACCGTATAATCAAACTATGAGTGCTCATCAGTGATACATTTTATATTTCTGCCCTTGACAGTACTACCTGTCTTAAAGTGCCTTTAATCCAATACAAGTGGGATGAAAGCATTCATGACTAGTGGGAAGGAAATTTCATGACTACTACAGCAGTTCTGGTTCCAGATATCTTCTGAATACCCCTTCCAGCAAAACTTTTCCAGTCTATACTCCAGTAATTCACGTTCATTACCTGACTTCTAGTAACTAGAAAGGTAGTCAAGTGGATTTTAAAAGAAATAGATCAAGAGAGCTGGTTAATCAAGCATTTGCTAAACTTCCAATTAAATTATCTGTCTTAGCTGGATCACAGTTGATGATATATTAATAGATACATGGGCTGTTGCCAGCATTTCTTCCTTTTTTTCAAACTCTTAACTAAACACATTCTGCCCTACTTTCACCAAATCATCTGACTCCAACTTTCCTTAAATTAACCCAGTATTGTTGCCTTCCTTCTTTCATCCTTAAAAAACTAATTCCCTTTATGACCTTGATTCAATTGTTTCCCATTCTTCCTTGCCACCCAGAGTTTTTCTCCTGTAATATTCATTTACTGCTTTTGGTGAAGCTCTACTTTTACACAAGCTTCTTCCTCTTTCATATAAAGTCTTAGGTAACACCATGCTCAAAACAAAGCTATTTATTTACTTTAATATTTCTGTGTGCTTACTCTGTGCCAGACACTTGATGAATAAGATAGACCAAGGTCCCTGTCCTTACAGAACATATAATCTAAAAGGAAAAATATGATAAAAAAATACATATTATAACTCATGGAGAAATTAAGTGCACTGAAGAAAAAATTAAAGAATAAGGAGATAATGACAAGAAAAGTGGACAAGATACATTAGACAGAATGCACAAGGCCTTGCTAAGTGAGTGCATAGCTCAAATGGAGTTGAATAGACAGGGTGGTTAGGAAGGGCTATCCTCAAGAAGTGACTTCTGAGAAGATCTGAATCTTGTGAATACCGAGAGAACCAAGGAAAAGGTCAGGGAGAACAGCAGATGGAAAGTCCCTGAAAGGGGAAGGAGTTTATTAGAGGTGCAACAAGAAACCTGACTGGAACAAAGCCAAGAGGATAATAAATTGGTAATGATTAAGAATAGAGAATTGGTTAAATTAATTATGACAGAGCCTAACAAATGAAGAAATGTAGTCACTGTTTGTTGAATAAAAGAATGAATGAATTGAGATCACAGTAATTTTCATCATCGTTTTAAAATTAATTGTTCAAGTAACAAATACATGTGGTCTAATTTTTAAAAATAAAGCAAAAAATGGTGGTAGTTACATGAATTTCACATGTAATAAAACGACACAACTAGACACACACACTGTACCAATATCAAATTCCTAGGTTTGATACTATGCTAGAGTTAGTGTAAAAATTCACAGATCTATTGGGAAAAACTGGGAGAGGGAACATGGGACACCTCTGTAATATCTTCACAACTTACTATGAATTTATAATTATTCCAAAACAAAAAGTTAAAACAATATAGCAAAACTTAAGTGAAGACCATTTTTTCCACTTTGATTTATAGCCCCCTTTCACACTCATCCCAGTTCCCAGATGTAACCACTGTTATGATTTTGGGGTCCATCTTTCCATACCGCTAAAAATATTTTAAAATAAATATGACGTGGGCTTCCCTGGTGGCACAGTGGTTGGGAGTCCACCTGCCAATGCAGGGGGCGCGGGTTCGTGCCCCGGTCCGGGAGGATCCCATGTGCCGCGGGGCAGCTGGGCCCGTGAGCCATGGCCACTGGGCCTGCAGGTCCAGAGCCTGTGCTCCATGGTGGGAGAGGCCACAGCAGTGGGGGGCCCATGTACCACACACAAAAAAATAATAATAATAAACAATAAATAAATATGAGGTAAACTAGACATTGGTTCAAGATGGCGGAGTAGAAGGACGTGCTCTCACTCCCTCTTGTGAGAACACTGGAATCACAACTAACTGCTGAACAATCATTGACAGAAAGACAGTGGAACTCACCAAAAAAGATACCCCACATACAAAGACAAAGGAGAAGCCACATTGAGATGGTAGGTGGGGCATAATCACAATAAAATCAAATACCATATCTGCTGGGGGGGTGACCCACAAACTGGAGAACACTTGTACCACAGAAGTCCACCCACTGGAGTGAAGGTTCTGAGCCCCACCTCAGGCTTCTGAACCTGGGGGTCTGACAATGGGAGGAGGAATTCCTCGAGAATCAGACTTTGTAGGCTAGTGGGATTTGATTTCAGGACTTCGACAGGACTGGGGGAAACAGAGACTCCACTCTTGGAGGGCACACGCAAAGTAGTGTGCACATCGGGACCCAGGGGAAGGAGCGGTGACCCCATAGACACTGAACCAGACCCACCTGCTAGTGTTGGGGGGTTTCCTGCAGAGGCAGAGTGTGGCTCTTTCTCACGATGAAGACAAGGACACTGGCAGCAGAAGGTCTGGGAAGTACTCCTAGGTGTGAGCCCTCCCAGAGTCGGCCATTAGCCCCACCAAAGAGGCCAGGTAGGGTCCAGTATTGGGTCACCTCAGGCCGAACAAGCAAGAGGGAGGGGACCCAGCCCCACACATCAGCAGGCAAGCAGATTAAAGTTTTATTGAGCTCTGCCCAACAGAGCAACACCCAGCTATATCCACCAAGAGTCCCTCCCATCAGGAAACTTGCACAAGCCTCTCAGATACCCTCATCCACCAGAGGGAAGACAGTAGAATCAAGAAGAATTACAATCCTGCAACCTGTAGGGAAAAAACCACATTCATAGAAAGACAGACAAGAAGAAAAGGCAGAGGGCTATGTATAAGATGAAGGAACAAGAAAAAACCCCAGAAAAACAACTAAATGAAGTGGAGATAGGCAACCTTCAAGAAAAAGAATACAGAATAATGATAGTGAAGAATATCCAGGACCTCGGAAAAAGAATGGAGGCAAAGATCGAGAAGATGCAAGAAATGTTTAACAAAGACCAAGAAGAATGAAAGAACAAACAAACAGAGATGAACAATACAATAACTGAAAAGAAAACTACACTAGAAGGAATCAATAGCAGAATAACTGAGACAGAAGAACGGATAAATGAACTGGAAGACAGAATGGTGGAATTCACTGCTGCATAAGAGAATAAAGAAAAAAGAATGCAAAGAAATGAAGACAGCATAAGAGACCTCTGGGACAACATTAACTGCAACAACATTCGCATTACAGGGGTCTCAGAAGGAGAAGAGACAGAGAAAGGACCCGAGAAAATATTTGAAGCGATTAGAGTCGAAAACTTCCCTAACATGGGAAAGGAAATAGCCACCCAAGTCCAGGAAGCACAGAGTCCCATACAGGATAAGCCCAAGGAGAGACACGCCTAGATACATAGTAATCAAATAGGGAAAAATTAAAGACAAAGAAAAATTAATGAAAGCAACAAGGGAAAAATGACAAATAACATACAAGGGAACTCCCATTAGGTTAACAGCTGATTTCTCAGCAGAAACTCTACAAGCCAGAAGGGAGTAGCATGATATATTTAAAGTGATGAAAGAGAAGAACCTACAACCAAGATTACTCTACCCAGGAAGGATCTCATTCAGATTCGATGGAGAAATCAAAAGCTTTACAGACAAGCAAAAGTTAAGAGAATTCAGCACCACCAAACCAGCTCTACAACAAATGCTAAAGGAACTTCTTTATGTGAGAAACACAAGAGAAGAAAACGACCTAAAAAACAAACCCAAAACAATTAAGAAAATGGTCATAGGAACATACATATCGATAATTACCTTCAACGTGAATGGATTAAATGCTCCAACAAAAAGACACAGGCTTGCTGAATGGATACAAAAACAAGACCCATATATATGTTATCTACAAGAGACCCACTTCAGACCTAGGAACACATACAGACTGAAAGTGAGGGGATGGAAAAAGATATTCCATGCAAATGGAAATCAAAAGAAAGCTGGAGTAGCAATGCTCATATCAGATAAAATAGACTTTAAAATAAAGAATGTTACAAGAGACAAGGACGGACACTACATAATGAACAATGTATCAATCCAAGAAGAAGATATAACAATTATAAATATATATGCACCCAACAAAGGAGCACCTCAATACATAAGGCAACTGCTAACAGCTATAAAAGAGGAAATCAATAGTGAAACAATAATAGTGGGGGAATTTGACACCTTACTTACACCAATGGACAGATCATCCAAACAGAAAATTAATAAGGAAACACAAGCTTTAAATGACACAATAGACCAGATAGATTTAGTTGATATTTATAGAACATTCCACCCAAAAAGAGCAGATTACACTTTCTTCTCAAGTGTGCATGGAACATTCTCCAGGATAGATCACATCTTGGGTCACAAATCAAGCCTCAGTAAATTTAAGAAAATTGAAATCATATCAAGCATGTTATCTGACCACAATGCTATGAGATTAGAAATCAATTACAGGAAAAAAAACCGTAAGAAACACAAACACATGGAGGCTAAACAATACGTTACTAAATAACCAAGAGATCACTGAAGAAGTCAAACAGGATATCAAAAAATACCCAGAGACAAATGACAATGAAAACACAATGATCCAAAACCTATGGGATGCAGCAAAGGCAGTTCTAAGAGGGAAGTTTATAGCTATACAAGCTTACCTCAAGAAACAACACTCTCAAATAAACAATCTAACCTTACACCTAAAGGAACTAGAGAAAGAAGAACAAACAGAACCCAAAGTTAGTAGAAGGAAAGAAATCATGAAGATCAGAGCAGAAATAAATGAAATAGAAACAAAGAAAACAATAGCAAAGATCAATAAAACTAAAAGCTGGTTTTTGAGAAGATAAACAAAATTGATAAACCATTAGCCAGACTTATCAAGAAAAAGAGGGAGAGGACTCAAATCAATAAAATTAGAAATGAAAAAGGAGAAGTTACAACTGCAGAAATACAAAGCATCCTAAAAGACTACTACAAGCAACTATATGCCAATAAAATGGACAATCTGGAAGAAATGTACAACTTCTTAGAAAGGTATAACCTCCCAGGACTGAACCAGGAAGGAATAGAAATATGAACAGACCAATCACAAGTAATGAAATTGAAACTGTGATTAAAAATCTTTCAACAAAGTCAAGGACCAGATGGCTTCACAGGTGAATTCTATCAAACATTTAGAGAAGAGCTAATACCCATCCTTCTCAAACTCTTCCAAAAAACTGCAAAAGAACAAATGCTCCCAACCTCATTGTATGAGGCCACCATCACCCTGATACCAAAATCAGACAAAGATACTATAAAAAAAGAAAATTACAGACCAATATTACTCATGAATATAGATGCAAAAATCCTCAACAAAATAGTAGCAAACAGAATCCAACAACACATTATAAGGATCATACACCATTATGAAGTGGGATGTATCCCAAGAATGCAAGGATTCTTCAATATACGCAAATCTATCAATGTGATAAACCATATTAACAAATTGAAGGAGAAAAACCATATGATTATCTCAATAGATGCAGAGAAAGCTTTCGACAAAATTCAACACCCATTTATGATAAAAACCCTGCAGAAAGTAGGCACAGAGGGAACTTTCCTCAACATAATAAAGGCCATATATGACAAACCCAGAGCAAACATCATTCTCAATGGTGAAAAACTGAAAGCATTTCCACTAAGATCAGGAACAGGACAAGGTTGCCCACTCTCACCACTATTATTCAACATAGTTTTGGAAGTTTTAGCCACAGCAATCAGAGAAGAAAAAGAAATAAAAGGACTCCAAATTGGAAAAGAAGAAGTAAACCTGTCACTGTTTGCAGATGACATGATACTATACATAGAGAATCCTCAAGATGCCACCAGAAAACTACTAGAGCTAATCAATGAATTTAGTAAAGTTACAGGATATAAAATTAATGTACAGAAATCTCTTGCGTTCCTATACATTAATGATGAAAAATCTGAAATAGAAATTAAGGAAACACTCCCATTTACCATTGCAACAAAAAGAATAAAATACCTAGGAATAATCCTACCTAGGGAGACAAAAGACCTGTATGCAGAAAACTATAAGACACTGATGAAAGAAATTAATGATGATACCAACAGATGGAGAGATATACTATGTTCGAGGATTGGAAGAATCAATATTGTGAAAATGACTATACTACCCAAAGCAATCTACAGATTCAATGCAATCCCTATCAAATTACCAATGGTATTTTTTATAGAACTAGAACAAATATCTTAAAACTTGAATGGAGTTCCCAAAGGCCCCAAATAGCCAAAGTAGTCTTGAGAGAAAAAAACGGAGCTGGAGGAATTGGACTCCCTGACTTCAGACTATACTGCAAAGCTACAGTAATCAAGACAATATGGTACTGGCACAAAAACAGAAACATAGATCAATGGACAAGATAGAAAGCCCACAGATAAACCCACGTCCCTATGGTCAACTAATCTGTGACAAAGGAGGCAAGGACATACAGTGGAGAAAAGACAGTCTCTTCAATAAGTGGTGCTGGGAAAACTGGACAGCTACATGTTAAAGAATGAAATTAGAACACTGCATAACACCATACACAAAAATAAACTCAAAATGCATTAGAGACCTAAATGTAAGATCAGACACTATAAAACTCTTAGAGGAAAACATAGGAAGAATGCTCTTTGACATAAATCACAGCAAGATCTTTTTTGATCCACCTCCTAGAATAATGGAAATAAAAACAAAAATAAACAAATGGGACCTAATGAAACTTCAAAGCTTTTGCACAGCAAAGGAAATGATAAACAAGATGAAAAGACAACCCTAAAAATGGGAGAAAATATTTGCAAATGAATCAACGGACAAAGGATTAATCTCCAAAATATATAAATAGCTCATGCAGCTCAATATTGAAAAAAACAAACAACCCAATCCAACAATGGGCAGAAGACCTAAATAGACACTTCTCCAAAGAAGACATACAGATGGCCAAGAAGCACATGAAAAGCTGCTCAACATCACTAATTATTAGGGAAATGCAAATCAAAACTATAATGAAGTATCACCTCACACCAGTTAGAATGGGCATCATCAGAAAATCTGCAAACAACAAATGCTAGAGAGGGTGTTGAGAAAAGGGAACCCTCTTGCACTGTTGGTGGGAATGCAAAATGGAACAAAAAATATCCAAAGACACATACCAAAATCAAGAATACAAATGAGCAAGTAAGTAAAGTTTTCTGATGCACTCTAAGATCCTTCTGATGGAAACACTCCTGGAGAAGTAGAATTGTCCCCAAAGTTTGAAATTTGGTTTTCAGTGAAGAGTCTTAGAAGTGATAATCCACTGATGGAGGAGCACAGAAATGGATATTTGCTGCATTCAGCAGAGTGGGGTATAAGCAATCATGCCAGCATGTATGCATCTTCCACCAGTTCTAACATCCAAGGAAACTTCCCCTTGACCATAATTACATAGATCATTACTCTTTTTTATTTTATCACTGGACCTTTTTCATGTCTTGGCTTATTAAACCATAATAAACATATCATGTGCTTTGCAAGCTCATTATTTACTTAAATTATATTATCCTGTAATGAGTATTTACAAATTTGCTTTCTTTTCACTCAAAATATATATTAATGAAATAGTCACATTAATGACCATAGGTCTTGTTCTTTCAGGTGCTTTGTATAACTCTAATGTAGGAATGTAGGTATCATTTAGTCATTTCCTACAAAAGGACTTTAAGGTCCTATCCAGTATTCTAGTATTACAATTAATGTTCCAATAAAAACGTCTCTGCATAGCTTATTTTTTCCTCTCCTTTGTCAAAGATACATATTTAGAAGGGAAATTACCTACTTGAGGTCAATACAATTTTTGTTTTAAATAATACTGCCAAATTGTCTTCTAGAATGCCTGATTCAATTTATATTCCCCCTTTAGTGTCTGAGTAGCATTTTCCCACAAGTTCACAAGCAATGGCTTTTATTAGCTATTTAAATTTTTCTAAAATTAAGGGTATAATTGTTTTAATCTTCATTCCCCTAATTATCTTCTGTTGTTTTTTCCTTACGTTTAAGCTTTAAATTTATTTAGATTTTAGTTTTATATGGTATGAGGTAAGAATCTAATTTTATATTATAATGATATTTTTAGGTTATAATGATAGCCTTTTTGACATTTATTGAACTGTATTTTCCCATGGCTTTGGTATTTCTTGTTGGTTTTTATTTATATATATTACCTAGTTGAGGTCAATGAATATTTTTAAATATGAGTAAAATATGAAACATACATATGTACATATACAAATATACCTATTTCTGGACTTTCTATTCTATTAAGCTACTTGTTCACTCATGTACCAATATTCTATACTACTAATTTCCACAGCTTTATGATATACTGCTATATGATATAATTGCCACCCTTCTTTGTTCTTTTCAAAATTTAAAAAAAACTTTTGCTGACTCTCATAGCAACATTAACCAAGACCACAACACAGATGAGCTTAGGAAAAATTGCCATCTTGATCTTGACAATGTTGAATATTCCATTTTATAAACAGGACATCAAAAACATTAGCTTGCCAAATGAAATCCCACACTTAGATAGATATCTTAACAGGATTAGATGACATATACTACATTCCAAAATTAGAATCACATTAAAATCACAGCAAGGACCTTGTTTTTCTTGTTCACCCTCCAGCATCTGGAAAACTACCTGCCACATAGTGTATACCCAGTAAATATTTATTGAATGAATAATTAATATATGAATATAGTATTGATATTAAATATGAAGCTGCTACATCACTCTTTTCAACAGCTATAACTACAATAGGTGTAACTTCAGCCTCTTGAACTTTTTTTTAGTATTTACTAAACCATATTTTGTTAGCTTTTATTTTACAACCTATTTCTCAAAAAATAAGATACTTTCTAATTACATATTTACAGTCTCTGTCTTCCTTGTAACACTTCACTTCCAGTGGTGAAACCTCATTTAAGGTTCCAAATGTGCTACTGTAATTAAGCCACCCCCCAACATATCTAGATTTACTTTATATAGAAAGTCTTCCCATACTTGGATTGCCCCAAATACTATTTTAAATATTAAATATTTGAATTCATTTTCTCACCTGACTTCTATCCAAGAAGAGAAGAAAAAAAACTATCTTTGATCAATTGTATATCTTTATATTACTATATAGTTAGAAAATTTTCAAAGTCAGGTCCTAAATTAGAAAAAAAAATGTTTTGACAGGATGAATGGATGAGGAAATGATTAGGCTAAATTTGCAAGTAGGAACCTCTGTGAAAGTTGATAAACTGAGCAAATATGATTGAAGAAGTCTCTCACTCTTTGGGTGTTCTGCAATGGAAGGGAAAGTTTTAAAAAACAGAATTTTGAAATCAAGGTCACGAGGTAGTAAACCATTCTGATAATATTAATGAGCATTTATGCTGTAGGACTCTCATTAATTAAAAAAAAGGGGGACTGGCCAGGTGGTTAATGCTTACATCTATTTGTTTTTTCTTATTTGTTTCCTTCACTTTGTCTCCACCCTCATCAGCATGCATATAATCACGGAGGCAACAGAATTTACTGCAAGTCTGCCATAACCCAGATTCTAGACCAGATGTTGAGGATACAATGCTGTGTAAAATCAAACAGGTTCCCTACAGCCGTGGATCCTGGAGTTCAGTTCACACACTGAACGGTTTCTGACTTCCTGCCTCTCCCTGCTTTGTCTGGTAATAGGTAAAATTTCAAAATATGAACAGCCTTATTTTTAATAGTCATCTGTAATCACCATTGAAAGAAACTGTGTATGAGCTGGAGGAACAGGGAAGAATTATTTTTCACTTACCAAATTACAGGCATTTCCCCACTTCCAACTACTAGCCTCTGATTCATGATGTTCTGACAAAGCTCTTTGAAACTATGATATTCCTAGCTTCTCATACACTAGTATGACATCTACTTAAGAATTTGTGCTACATCATCTGACCTACCAGATAAGGCCCTTTGGAAGTCACTGGGGGACTAAATTATATCGTTGTGTGCTATGATCTCCCCCTTCCATCAAGTGTTATGTTTTCATTCAATTTCTCTGTCATCCTTTTTTGAGTATAGCTCTGTCATCCTTTTTTGAGTGGGTCTGCACAGTTACAACTGCAAAGTCTCATTATGGCTTCTAGAATTTGGACAAGACATAAGAATTTCACAACACATAATCTTTTTCTCTCCTGTGGGAGGAGAAATCATGACAAAAGTTGGGGCAGGGGAGGGCAACTATGAACACTCTATTTTGGAATTTATCTTTATTCTTATTTCCATAATTCTGATTAGCTTCTTCCTTGTCATTTTATACACTAATAAGCAACCCAAATAATAATTTTACATTATCATATCCAGAAGCTAAAATATACTAGTTTCTGAAAACTGAGTTCCCTCAGTATTCTGTAATAACCTAAATGTACAACAAACACAATACCATTATTACACCTAAAATCATAAAAATAATTACACCTAAAATAATTCCTTAGTATCATCAAATATACAGTCCACAACTGTCTTCTGTAATAGTTTGTTTTAATTGGGATCCAAAATTTAGAACTGCTAAAATATCTCTTCCCTTTTAATCTATATTTTCCTCTTATTTTACCTTATATTTTTGCTTTTGTGATTGAAAATTCAGGTCATTTGTCCCAAGGGGTTTCCCACATTGTGGATTTTACTGGTTATATTATTGAATACTGTTTAATATGTCTCTCTTTCACAGGATTCTCCAGGAATTTGACAGATCTAGAGGCTAAGTGTGAGTCTATCTATTCAAGGATTTTTTTTTCCCATCACTCTGTTAAGTAATACTGGTACTGTGCTCTGAGACTGTTGCTGGTGTAGGGTGGGATAAAGCAAATGAAAAATTATGTTGGTGACATTGAAAACAGAGGTTTTTTTTTTCTTTTTCTTAAGAGAAAGAAGATATAGTTTTAAGATGAATAAGGTTAAATTAAAAAATCCTACTGTCCTAAATCTGAGTTAGAAATATGAGTATAAATTTATGATTTTATATAGATACATACATATGTATACACGGACACTCACACAGAAGTCGTGTGTATATATGTGTATACTAAAAATGCCTAGAGACAGTGACCACTCGGTAGCAATGAACACAACTACTGTCCAGATTTTCATCACTAAGTACAATGTCTCACTAAAAGAAACCATATTTTTTTGGAGAAATGGCAGATTCCTGATCTGGATTGAGATACGCACAAAATTAGTCTGGTATATCCTGTTATACCAGAAATTAAGGAAGCCATCAAAGACTACTAGTATCTTGTAATAGGCTCCCATTGGGCCAGATAGAACCATTTGAGTACCAATAAGATAATAAATGCAATGAATTAAAACATATTAAATATATTTAATTCCCTCAGTTCATGATGATATTTAAAACAAAACTCAGTGGTCAAATTTAAAAGATGCCAGGGAACCGAATCATTATTGTGAAAACTGGAAAATAAAGGGAAAAAAACAAAGCATTTATCCTGCCTTTCCCCTAGAAAGTGTACCTAAGGGTAATCAAAATTTGATGAGGACAAGCTTCTGTTTATAAAAGTCATCCAACTAATAAATGAAGAAGGAATGATTATAATTAGAATACCATGATTTTGAAGTGCCTGGCAACTTAATAAATCAGGGCATTGATCATCTGTAGCTGCTAACATCACTAAAAGAGAACAATCTGGCATATGTGCCCCCTGGTGAAGTGCACAATGCTATCTATGAAATAGTCTTGTCAAAAAAATACAGTGGGGGGGATCATAAAGGAAGAAAAGAAAACCTTAACCATTTGAAAACTTTTAATGGCAATATTCAGAGTAGCTCAAACTTTATTAAACATTTACCAGGCCTCACACATATACCAGGGAAATGACAACATCTGGTACCTTTTTGGACCTCAAAGAAAATTGAATGACTCTAAGTGAATAAATGTATTTAAAATACTCACTTTGGATTTAGAAAATGAACTCTCAAAACTCTCGGTAGAAAATATTAATAGAAAAAGAGCACTGAACACATGATAACTGATTAAGAGGAGAAAGACAAAGATATAGTCAATATAATTTAAGCATATAGTCTTCTTCCAAGACAAAGCATATCTCTTATATAAAAGAAATAGTAAGCTTTAAAATGACTGTGACTCACTATTAAATTCAGCTTGCAAGCTTCTTTCACAAATGATCATAATGAAAGGTATTTCTAAAGAGATTTTTGCACATTGAAGTTTGAAAGTCGGCATGGGCCACACAACCCCATGCAGGGGAGAATGAATGTGCTGAGGAGGTGACAAGCTCTTTGTTCACAGAGGAAGAAAAAAACTATGTCATCCATATCTCTGCAAAAGCCATCCTGCTGGGCAGTAGCTTTGCAATGAGAACCCTCTTTGTCCACCCTCTTGGGCTCATGGCTCTGATACACATAATACGATTTCCTAGGTAGTCTACAGCACTGAGTATTTTGTAATATTACAAATTATGTCTTGGCATTTTCTAAGAGATTATACAGAGTACACAGTCACACACACATACTCACTTGCTCCTTCCCATTTTACTGTAAGAAGCCATTGTCTAAACTAGCTGTGAGTTTAGAGCCAAAGCAAAAATACAATTCTACTTGTACCAAAGAGGTATGTTCAAGAAAGGAACAATTGTGCTAAGTAAAACAATGTATTGGTTTTAAGTAAAATTTATTAATATAGTTTCAATTAATGAATAACATTTTATTGCCTAATAATATTACATAATCATTTGTATGGTATATAATTACCTTACCATTGACTCAAAGTTCACAGAGGACACAAAACTTGCTACCAACTAATTCTGCATCCTAGGGAAAGACATTTAACCTCTCCAAACCTCTATATCTCTCTCTGGGGAATCCAGGAAAACTGAAGTAAGTCATCTCCAAAAGACTTTTACTTCTAGAAGGTTATTAGTGTATGATAATTTTTTATTATGCTACCTGCAATATCACAGGCAATGCCTGCCTGTGCAATGTCTCTAACTTTGGCTTTATTTATGGGTACATTAAGATCAAGATTACCAACATGTTTTAACATATTTTTCTGGGAAGTCAAATGTGATGTCCACTATTACTTGTGGTAAAACAACAACAACAAAAAGAATCAGACACAGATCCCACTTTGAAAGGCTCACATAGAAGGGTAAATGATGCAAAGAGAAGTAGATAATTTTCAATGCTCAGATGCAATATTGCTACCACAACTGTAAAGGCAAAAACACCCTCTCGGAATCAGAAAAATATTTATGTGGGTAGTGATACTTGAACTGAATCTTTAATGATGGAAGGGTCTGGTAGAATGTCTCACATATGTCTCCAAGTACCTTTCATAGTTCCATAAGAATGAGTACTATATCTCATTAGTCTTTATATTCCAATGTTGCCAATTATTGAGAGCTAAAAGTGTTTTTTGCATTCAGTTGAAAATGGAGAAATTCTAAACCATCTAAAATAGCAACTAAAAGAGACATAAAGAGTAACATAGAACAATCCAGAGACTAAAAATAAAAATTTGAAAACTCTCAAAAAATGTTATAATTTTAAAACAACATTCTCAAAATTTCAAGAAACTTTTCAAGTTGAAAATAACCTCGGTAGGCAGCTCTGGTAATAAATCATCTTCATAATCAGCATATTTTGGGTTATTAATTACAGCCTAATGAATTTCTTTTAATAGTGATTAAGCCCACTTCTCATCTGATTCTTTATGGAGACAGAAAAAAGCTGCCACCCAATTGATGACATTCCTTTTTACAAATAGAATAACAATAAGTTTAAAAATGAATATTTTGGGTATGGATGTCAGACAATTTGAAGAACACCAGAAACATGTCAAATTTGTTTTTTCCTATAATCTTAATTTCTAAATTGAGCTCCTAATCTTTGGATATATTAGATAGAACCTAAAATTGCCACTTCTGTAGTTAGAAAACATTGAATGTTTTTAACTAATAAAACGTTAATCATATTCAGTACAGGGAGTTCTCAGTCAGTTTGATCTTTTCTCCACTCTTCTCCTTTCTCTCCCAAAATTGTCTGACTACATTTCTCCAAAGAAGACATACAGATGGCCAAGAGGCACATGAAAAGATGCTCAACATCACTAATTATTAGAGAGATGCAAATCAAAACTAGAGTGAGGTATCACCTCACACCTGTCAGAATGGCCATCGTTAAAAAGTCTATGGGCTTCCCTGGTGATGCAGTGGTTGAGAGTCCGCCTGCTGATGCAGGTGACACAGGTTCGTGCCCCGGTCCAGGAAGATCCCACATGCCGCAGAGTGGCTGGGCCCGTGAGCCATGGCCGCTGAGCCTGTGCGTCCGGAGCCTGTGCTCCGCAATGGGAGAGGCCACAACAGTAAGAGGCCCGCATACTGCCAAAAAAAAAAAAAAGTCTACAAATACTGGAGAGGGTGTGGAGAAAAGGGAACCCTCCTACACTGTCGGTAGGCATGTAAATTGGTGCAGCCACTATGGAAAACAGTATGGAAGTTCCTCAGAAAACTGAAAATAGAACTACCATTTGATCCAGCAATCTCACGCCTGGGCATATACCCAGACAAAACTATAATTCAAAAAGATACATGCACCCCTATGTTCATAGCAGCACTATTCACAATAGCCAAGACATAGAAACAACCTAAATGTCCATCAACAGATGAATGGATAAAGAAGATGTGGCAATGTATATACAATGGAATATTACTCAGCCATAAAAAAGAATGAAATAATGTCATTTGTAGCAACATGGATGCCACTAGAGATTATCATACTAAGTGAAGTCAGAAAGAGAAAAGACAAATACCATATGATACCACTTATATGTGGAAGCTAAAATATGGCACAAATGAACCTATCTACAAAACAGAAACAGACTCATGGACAGAGAGAACAGACTTGTGGTTGCCAAGAGGGAGGGGGGAGGAAGAGGGCTGGACTGGGAGTTTGGCTTTAGTAGATGCAAAGTATTACACTTAGAATGGATAAACAACAAGATCCTACTGTATAGCACAGGGAACTGTATCCAATGGCATGGGATAAACCATAGTGAGAAAGAATATTAAAAAAGAATGCATATATGTGTATAACTGAGTCACACTGCTGTATAGCAGAAATTAGCACAATGTTGTAAAGCAACTATATTTCAATTAAACAATTTGCAAAAAAAAACAAAAAATCCCAAAACTGTTTTACTAAACAAAGAAAAAAAGAGCTTAAAAATAGAAAACTTGACACAGCTCATTAGCCAGAGAGAATAGTTGCTTTAAAAAGTATTCCAAAACAAAGAGCAGGGGTCCCTGAAATGACAATGAAAACTGCAAAGTTTGGAAGTGTCTTGAGTCATTTTTCCCAATTACTGCCACCATATGATACTCAGCTATTCACAGTGTGAGGTGAGTGTAAAAGGTTTTGATTATTCCAGGGGGCCATGGAGAGATCATATGGCATAGGAGGCCATAACTGGGCAGGAGCAGTTGAAGCCAGACATCCCCTGAGGAGATTTTTGCCAGGCAGTAAAAGCATGACTGAATGTTGGAGGCATAGGGGAGGAGCAGGTGGTGCTGGTTAGCAGTCCCCGCTTTGCAACTCACTGTAAGGGGGACCCTGCTCTACCTCACTTGTAAGGGTCTTAAACGCATTTAAAATCGAAATGAACTTGCAGCCCTTCTCCTGCCTCAGTCTTTCTTCAGTGGGAAAAAATATCTTTTAAACAATGGGCTTCAAAGTACTAAATGACCCCTCTGAAGGAGTGAGTGTAATTCTTTAAGTGTCGTATATACAATCGGAGAGCAACAGACACCAGGAAACAGGAAGAATCAAAGTCAGTGATACCTATCAATTGTGTAGAACCTTTATGAGAGACTTGGTGATCAGATGAAATGACTAAAGGGTGAAGTTCAATGAAAGGGCTCATTAATTCTATTATTGATGGAGCTGCAAATGGTCATGTCCATTATGCAGATGCAGAAAAGGAAAAAGTCCCATTAGGCTTAGAATTTAGTTCACCATTTTTATCATTTTGGCCATAGCTCTTATTTAATATCAAAACTAATTGAATGTTTAAACCATTTGTTTTCCTTCTGTTTTTTCATATACGTTTTCAAATATATGTATTATTGTAAGTAAAAGACAGAGAAAAGTTCCCTAATTACTATCATAGTTAGTTCCTTATGTGTTGGAGCATTTCTTAGTATGTTTGAGACTTTTTCAAGTTTACCTTCAGAGGACATATTCCCCTTGGAATAGATTGATAATAACTTCATACAAGAAAGTTATTTGTTATCTTCAATAACAGAATCTATTTAATGGGACCAAAGATAGACCTTCTTCTCAATGCATTCTCTTTAGAAAATCAGGAAATAAATTTCATAGGCTGAATAATTCAGGCCTATGCTATTTCTTTATTTAACTACAACAGTGAATCTCAAACTGTATCAGGCATCAGAATCACACGGAAGGCTTGTGAAAACACAGACTCCTGGGCCTCACCTCAGATAAAGAAGGTCTATGTACCAAAATGTTCACTGCAGCTCTATTTACAATAGCCCGGAGATGGAAACAACCTAAGTGTCCATCATCGGATGAATGGATAAAGAAGATGTGGCACATATATACAATGGAATATTACTCAGCCATAAAAAGAAACGAAATTGAGCTATATGTAATGAGGTGGATAGACCTAGAGTCTGTCATACAGAGTGAAGTAAGTCAGAAGGACAAAGACAAATACCATATGCTAACACATATATATGGAATTTAAGGAAAAAAATGTCATGAAGAATCTAGGGATAAGACAGGAATAAAGACACAGACCTACTAGAGAATGGACTTGAGGATATGGGAAGGGGGAAGGGTAAGCTGTGACAAAGCGAGAGAGAGGCATGGACATATATACACTACCAAATGTAAGGTAGATAGCTAGTGGGAAGCAGCCGCATAGCACAGGGAGATCAGCTCGGTGCTTTGTGACCGCCTGGAGGGGTGGGAGGGAGGGAGACGCAAGATGGAAGAGATATGGGAACATATGTATATGTATAACTGATTCACTTTGTTATAAAGCAGAAACTGACACACCATTGTAAAGCAATTATACTCCAATAAAGATGTAAAAAAAAAAAAAAAGGTCTATGATAAGACCTGATAACTTACATCGCAAATAAAATCAAGATGATACCAATGCTATTGATCAGTACATAGACCACACTTTTGAGATGCACTGAATTAGAAGATAGGAATTATGTTGATTTAAATCTCTATACAAAAATGATTAAATGTAGAGAATATTGGTAACTGGCATAGGATGAGATATAGAATTTTATTTGGACAAAGTGCAGCATCAGAGGGAGCTAATGTTAGCAAAATCTTTTAAAATGAATAAATAGATATTATGATTGAATTGATTGTAGGGTTTAGGAAATAGAACTGATGTGTTATCAATAAGTTAACCTGGCGTCAGCTGAGTATGATAATAAGTGAAATTAAAAAATAAGTACAGGGCTTCCCTGGTGGCGCAGTGGTTGAGAGTCCTCCTGACAATGCGGGGGACATGGGTTCATGCGCTGGTCTGGGAAGATCCCACATGCCACAGAGTGGCTGGGCCCGTGAGCCATGGCCGCTGAGCCCCCGTGTCCGGAGCCTGTGCTCCTCAACGGGAGAGGCTGCAACAGTGAGAGGCCCATGTACTGGGGAAAAAAAAAAAAAAAAAAAAAAAAAATATATATATATATATATATATATGTACAGCATACATGCACTGTGTCAAACCAGTCACAGCTGAAGGTTTACGACATACAACTTGGTGTAAAATGAGTAAATCTCACTCATTAAACACTCAGTAAACACTGTGACTCAGTAAACACATTATGGATGACACACTGCAAATGTTGAATTTAAATGAATATTCCAGTTTTCATATCGGTTTTGTGAGATCATAAAAGCTATATATGCTAGTCAATTTATTAAGTGTATATATTACAATGCAAGAATGCTACCTATTACCTTCATGATCACAGGTAGGTCCAATGGTGATAACACCTTAGCAATACCCCAAAGTACCAACAGGAACAATTAGAAATAGCATGACTTTAAATTGATAAAAAAAAATCTTAAGATGACAAATACCTAGTCATTTTCCACCTAAAGTTCAATCCTCAGAAGGGCAAATAAGAAACCCACTACCCAGAACGTTTCCCCATGCCTAGAAAATGCACAAGTAGGATTTCTGTTGTTCAACACAGCTTAATTAAACAGAGTCAGATTATGTCATTTTTTTTTTCTTGGCAATGGACAAGAAAATCAGGACTGTAGCTATAGTTTTGTCATTGGGATGGATCAACCATTTCAATATAGGTGAGTTTTCTCCCTCTTGTGCTTATTTTGAGCCTTGAGGGATGGATAAACATGCTTCTTTTTCCTCTCAGAGTTTGGAACCAAGGGAGAGATAGAGAATATCCAGGCAGATGGAGGTCAAAATGAAAGCTTCATTTTTTAAAAGCTATGGGTCTCTTTGCAGTAACAATGGATTTCCTATTACTGTAAACAAAAATACCTTCCTAGTCACAAGTAGAACTAGACATCTGCAGGTCTCCCCTACCTTACCTCCTGTCCCTATAAATGGACAGGATTTTAAATCCTTAAAATGGTAATGAAAATAATTATTATATCACTGCATCGGTAAATCATTCCTGATAGTAAAACACACTTTCTGAGGTGAAAGTATCTAAGATAAAAACAGAAAATATATGTGATCAAAGTAAATCGTAGGTGCTATTTCATGCATGCAACATGATTCCTTCTTCTTCAGGAGCCTGGTGAACAAATGGTCCACATTTGAGTGACTGACTTTTATCAGAAGTACTAAATACTGAAAGCTCCCCATTCTTGGGACAATATGATGTTTCTAAATATTTCACAAATCCAAGTGAGGTCATGCTTTTTACACTGAGGCCTCAAATTCAAAGACAGATAGCCAAAAATAATGAATATGGCTGTCACACCGACTGTCTAGCTTAGAAGCTTTAAAGATATAGAAAGTTGAAGTTTTAGAAGAAGAGCCCTGTTTTAGTCAGCTAGGGCTGCCATGACAGAATACCAGTCTGGGTGGCTTACATAACAGAAATGTATTTCTCACAGTTCTGGAAGCTAAAGCCCAACATCAGGGTGACATCATGTTTGGGTTGGTGAGAGAACTCTCCTCCCTCCCCCCTCCTTTCTCCAACCCTCCTCTCTAACATGGCGGGGGGAGAGAGAGACAGAGAGAGAGAGAGAGAGACAGAGACAGAGACACACGGAGAGAACAAGTGCTCTTCTTATAAAGGCACTAATCTTACTATGAGAACCTTACCCTCATGACCTCATCTCAACCTAATTATCTCCCAAAGGCCTCATCTCCAAATACCATCACACATATCACATTAGGGGTTAGGGCTTGAACATGAAAATTCTGAGGTAGACACAATTCAGGCTACAGCAAGCCCTAAAAAGAAAAAAATCCATCTCTGAACCCATACCTCTTGGTACATTTTACAACCAGTGTCAGAACTGTCAGAGGATGGACATATGGCCCACAAGTGGCACTAAAGATCATGTTTTAGGAGTACATAACGCTCTTTCCTGATACTGATCTCATAACATATGTGCATCGTTCCCAAACATGGTGATTTCTCTTAATAACTTGTATCAGTTGTATCTCCAGCTGAAACCTCTGTTCTGGGCTCCAGATACCTACCAAGTTGTTGACTTTCCATTTCTAGTTGGACGCATAATAGACATCTCACACCTAACATACCCAAAACAGAGCTCTTAATCTCTATTATTCTCCCCACTTTTCCTCCCACCAGCTTCCCCATCTCATTTAGCACACTCCTGCCTTCTCTTTAAGCCCCCAAACCTTGGTTTCATCTTTAACTCTCCTGATTCTTTTATAATTCACACTCTATTAACAAACCTTGTTGACACTAGCTTCAAAATAGATTTGGATTATGTCCATGTCTCACCACCATCACTACGGCCCTGCTTCAAATCATCGTCATCCCTCCACTGTTCAGTTTGATTTACTACTATAGCCTCCAAACTGGTCTCCCTGCTTGTGCTGCCCCACCTGTTTCAGACTATTCTCATTTCTGAAGCCTGAGGGATTCCATTAAAGCATGTCAAATTGAGACACTCTTCTTAAAACCCTCCAATGGCTTAATTCTCTATCTCACCTAGTGTATTTGTTTCCTAGGGCTTCTGTAACAAATTGCCACAGCTGGGGGGCAGAAACTTATTCTCTCACAGTCAGAGAGGCTAAAAGTCTGAAATCAAGGCATCAGCAGGGTGATCCTCTCTCTGAAGGCTCTAGGGGAGAATTATCCCTTGTTTCTTCCTAGTTTCTGGTGGTTGCCAGCAATCTTATTGTCCCTTGACGTGTAGCAGCATCACTCCAGTCTCTGCCTCCATCTTCACATGGCCTTCTCTGCTGTGTGTATCTCTGTCCAAATTTCCCCCCAGCCAATCTACTATGACCGTAGCTTAAATTGATTATATTTGCAAAGATCCTATTTCCCAATAAAGTCATATTCACAGGTACTGGGAGGTAGCACTTGATCTTTTTTTTGGTGGAGGGGCACAGTTCAATCCACAACATTCAACATAAATCCAAAATCCTTACAATGGCACACAAGCCCCAATTTTTTGCTATTCAAAGTGTAATCTACAGACCAATAGTATCAGCATTACCTGGGAGCTTGTACACAGTGTAAACTCTCTAGACTTCCTAAACCAGAATCTTCATTTTAATGTGACACATAGGTGATTTATACGCAAATTAAAATTTGAGAAGTACTGTCCCTCAAAATGATCCACCCACTTTTCCGTTCTCTTCATAAACTACTAACCTCCACATCTCTCCATTACACTGCTTCAGTCATACTGGCCTTTTTGTGTTTCTGAAGGGCCTGGAAAATTACTCTCACAGGTGTTTACATAGAGTATTCCTTTACCTGCTTTGGATCTTTATGTAAATATCACCTCAGGGCAAATTTTCCTGGATGCTCTATCTAAATGAAAGTCCTCATCAACCCACCCATTTTTCTTGCTTTATTATTTTTTTTACTACAGAACTTCCCATCATCTAATATGCTAAATATTTTACTTATTAACTTTGTTTACTGTTTTCTCTATCAACTAGAATATAAACTCTTTCAGCACAAGGATTTGAGTCTGAATTTTAGGCTCCTGGAATGATATGGGACATTCAAGACAGGCCACACAATAAACATGTGTCAAGTGAGGCTGTAAGCTCATTAATTTATTTGCCCACATACATTAAGTAACTCTTGTTATTTAAATCACCTGTATTATATGCTTCATGTAATGCTTTTTAAAAAAGATATGTAAGACTCATATAGGTCTATGATTTAGCAGGCAAAAAATTATAATTTACCTAAACATTTGTGAATCAATTTATTCTTATGCTTCACTACCTCTCATGGTAAAACACACCTTAGCCCTAGTACAATACAACCTGTGAAAATAGATAAATGCTTTTATGCATTCTAAATTTATCCCTTTTAAGCTTCACAGGATGTTCCTTTGTTCTATGACATAGAAATATGGTCACCAAATACATGTGCACCATATCCTGCCTTTCTTACATTTTGTCCTTTTTCATTATATTTTCTTTCCATTTTCTTCTTCTCATAATGAAGAGTCCTAATCTCCCCATTTGGTCCTAATACAATGGGCCTCCTGGGAACATACTTCTTTCTACAATCATGAGCTTTTAACTAGAATCTCACAGATAAAGTTATCAAAGCACAGCCAAAAGGGAAGAACGCTGACACCTTCCTCTCTCCCCTCTCCATTGAATCCAAGTGGGCTCAGCCTATGTTAGGTTTTGTCATTTTTGTTTTTTTCTCTGGAAAAGAAAATATAGTCTCTACCCTAAAGAAATGTACAATCTAACTGGGGAGATGTGACTTCAGAGTAGGGGATTTCTTAGTTTTAATTTTGACCATCTTACCTTCAGATATTTGGAAAGGCCAAAAGGCTGAATACCTATGGACTACAAGCAGTATAATTGAAAAACAAAAGTAATAAATGTACATTAGTTAACAACTGCTTACTGAAGAACTGTTTAAATTGAATATTATCAAATACGTAAATAAGAAAAAGCAACTGAGCCAATAAAGTTTAGGCCCCAGAAACTACTGGTTACATATGACCAAAACACTCATGGAGACTTAATTCTCTATTGGTGATGTAGAAATTCTTGAGGTTATTGGTTTGTAAGGGCCCAAGTAGGGGCTAAACAATTTAAGAGCACAGAGATCTTTTCAAAGGATATAGAACATCCTCCTTGTTCAGATGATGCTTTGATACGGCCACCCATTTTCGCTACCTCTTTGTGGATTCCACTTGAGACCTTAAAATCCAATAGCCAAGAAAGAAGTAGGAAACTCAGTGTTTAAGCATCAACTTTATGCTATACACAGTATTGGATGCATATACATTATATGATTTAATCATGATAATACTATAAGTTAGGAATCATAATAGTATCCCAATTTTACAGATGAGGAAACTGAGGCCTAGACAAGAAGTTGAATAACAATATGCCCAAATTCATACAACTAATCATGGCAAAAGCAATTAATTTCAAGCCTTTTAACTTAATTCTTCTTTTAATACTTTTTATTTTGAAATAATTTGACTCATAAGAAATTGCAAAAATAGTATAGAGAATTATTATTTTACCTGCACCTAGCTTCCCGCAATGACTGAAT
This sequence comes from Delphinapterus leucas, assembly GCF_059928025.1. Classification (NCBI taxonomy): domain Eukaryota; kingdom Metazoa; phylum Chordata; class Mammalia; order Artiodactyla; family Monodontidae; genus Delphinapterus; species Delphinapterus leucas. The sequence continues at coordinate 68,488,920 of NC_143133.1, read as the reverse complement.
CTTACTTACATAACCATAGTGCATTGTCAAAACTAGGAAACTGACATTGGTATAATACCATTAATTCAAGTCCAGATTCTGTTCGGATTTCAAAGGTTTTTACATTCAACCTTGTGTGTGTGTGTGTGTTGTGCATATAGTTATATGAAAGGTAGATTTACGTAACCATCATAAAAATCAGGATACAGAACTGTTTTTTCACCACAAACAAAATACCATGTTCTCATATTATGCCTTAATAGTCTATCCTAATACTTGGCAACAACTGATCTGTCCTCCATCAGTCAAATTCTGTTATATAATTTAAGCTTTCTTAAAACCAAAGCCCATGATTGTTTAATGAATATTAATTTCCTTTCTTAAGTATTATTTTCATTCTTCATAAATGGTATACCACAGCACATATTCAAATGTGCATATACATGTATAGGTGAGCTACAGATTGAACATGGATTTAAATGCAGAAAAGAGAAAAATATTATATGCTTTCATCTCTATATCCATATTTATAATTGTTCTAAAAGCTAGTTTGGGCTTTGTCTTTTATTTATAATATCTATCTGAATTATAGTCATTACTAAATAAGACTGTTTAAAACTTTATACTATGCCTGAATTTTGCATTTTGCTTCACAACTTTAAATGGTATTAAAAAGACATTTTTACATTTAAATACATCTAACTGACAGAAAAGGTACAAATAAGTGATCTCAAATAAAATATAATCTTGGAAACTGCTATTTTTCCATTTTGAATAACACCACTATTAGTCTTTAATAATCATGTATATTCCATGTAAAATCATGATTTCTCAAGAGGCAATAGACAGTAGAGAACAGGTCTACTCTAAGAAAACTTTTAATAAGTCAAAGTAATTTTTGTCATCCTCTTTTCTTGTCCCAACTCCAGGTACTTGCACTCTGAGATCCACTTTGTGACACAACATCCCAGCTGTCCACAGAGTCAGGGCATCCTCTATCTGCTGTTCCCTGGAGACGTCAGTAGACCTTGCCTTAGCTAGACTTTCTCAGTTCCTGCCTTCCTATTAAATGTGCAAGTCCTAGGGACTATTCTCATAAGTTCTTGAAGGGCAATGCATAATACATCTTGTGCTAATTATCTGATGAGAATCACTAAATTAATATTTTATCATATCAGATAAAATATCCTTAGATCTAATGGTACAAGAATTTCCAATTATGTTAGTCCTTTGGATTAAATTCTGGGGCTAGTTGGAGGACTACATCACAGTGTGGAAATGCTAGGGACAGAAAGTAGGATTTGTTCCCAACTGTGACTGGACTGTCACTAAGACCACACTGCCACTCATTGCAGAGTGCTTTTCAGATAACAAAATAAGTGCATTATTAAAATGAAAACTTGCTATAACCCTGTGTGACAGGCAGGACCGATATTATTATTCATAGTTTACAGATGAAACAGTTAGGTTCAGTAGTATTAAAAGATTTATCTCAGGTCATTGGTTTATTAAGTGACAAGCTAAGATCAGAACTAAGTTTTATACTTGTATAAGACTGTAGACAAGAGAGCTGAACCAAATAAATTATAAACTTTTGTTACAGCCCCAATAACTATAATTGACCATCTAATGATTTGTTTAATACCATCTATAAGACAAGGTTGATGTGACAAAACCAACACAATCTATTGATTAGATTTGGGTAATATAGTTTTTTTTATTGTTTGCTGTTTTAAGTTATGTTTTATCACAATAGAAGACACATTAATTCATGTATTTTTCCTTTATATGCTCATTAAATGAGATAGAGCAACTCCTTCCATGTTATTAACTAAATGAACACCATTTAGTATATTTATTACTATAAAAATATCACTTGGGTATGCACCTTTTGCAAAGCAATTTCTAGGCACAGAGGTTACAAGAGGAAGTAAAACAGAGCCCATATTCTCATGGGTTTTATATTTTAGTGGAAGGAGGTAACGTGTAAACACACAAATAATTTAAGAGAATATCTATAAAGAACATCTATCAGCAGTAAGTACTACAAAAAGAAATAAAGCCAGGTAAAAAGATAGAGAATGATAGGAGGTTGCCCATTTTAGGTTGAGTAGTTACCAATAGCCTTAGGTGACGACATTTGAAGAAACCAGAATGATATGAGAGTGAACATGTAAATACCTGGAAGAAGATCTTTCAGACTGTTGTAAAAGCAAATAAAATGATTTTTAAGGTGGGAATTAATCTGGCGTGTTTGAGGAAGAGAAAGAAGGCCAATAAAGCAGGGTCAGACTGTATGACTAGAAGAGAAACAGAAAATGGGGTCAAAGAAATAGCCCAGAGTCTCATGGTGTTCTCATTTGTGGTATTGTAGGCCTTAGGATTTTACTCTAACTGAGATGGGAATCCATTAGAAGACTTTGAGATCTGTGCATTAGGGGGTTGGGAGTATGGACAGGTAAGCTATGATATGATCGAGACATTTTAAAGTTTTGAAGGGTCTCACTGTTATTTGAATAGAGAACTGTATCAGTTTGCTAGGGCTGTCAAAACAAAGAACCACAGACTGGGTGGCTTAAAAATACAGTGCTTTATTGTTTCACACTTCTGGAGGCTTAAAGTCCAAGATCAAGATGTCTGCAGAGTTCGTTTCTTCTGAGGCCTCTCTCCTTGTCTTATAAATGGCCATCTTCTCTTTGTGTCTTCACATTGTTTTACCTCTGTACCTATTGTGTCTAAATTTCCTTTTCTTATGAGGACACCAGTCAGGTTGGCTTAGAACCCACCCAAATTACCTCATTTTAACATAATTAAAACTTTAAAAATCCTACCTCTAAATGCAGTCACATTCTGAGGTACTGGAGGTTAAGACTTCAACATGTAAAATTTTGGAGAACACAATTCAGCCCTAAACAGGAATGAAATGCAGGGAGTGTACTGCTGGGATACATAGGACATTTCCTACAAAAGATCACTTTTTTCACAGAGTGAAAAAAGAGGTCATTTAGAAGGCTGTTGCATTACCCACCCCTGCCCCCACCAAAAAATGATGCTATTTGGACTACAATAGAGGTCATGTAAATCTGTCATTACATAAGCTACATAAAGAAAGGAATTAAGGACAGAGTTCCCAAGATGGTGGAGTAGAAAGACCCTGAGCTCACCTTCTCTCATGCGCACACCAAAATTACAACTATTACAGAACTATCAATGAAAAAGACCAGAAACCTACCAGAAAATATCTTCTACAACTTAAGATATAAAGAAGGAAACAAAATGAGACAGGTGGGAGGGGCAGAGTTGTGGTATAGTAAAGATCCATACAGCCAGATGGGCAACCCACAAATGGGAGAATAATTACAACTGCAGAGGTTCTCCCCAAGGAGTGAGGGGTCTGAGCTCCACATGGGCTCCCCAGCCCAGGGGTCCTGCCTCAAGAAGACAAGCCTCCAGAATGTTTGGCTTTGAAGGCTAGTGGGACTTACTTTTGGGAGACCCAGAGGGATGTGGGAAATAGAAATTCCACCCTTAAAGGGCACACACAAAAACTCACATGCTCCAGACAGAGGGCTAAAGCAATAATATGAAAGGAGCTTGGGTCAGTCCTACCTGCTAATCTTGGAGAGTCTCCCAGAGAGCCAGGAAGCAACTGGACTTCACCTTGGGGACAGAGACCCTGGCGGCGGCCATTTTTGGGAGCTCATTCTACCACATGGACACTGGTGCTGGCTAGCACCATTCTGGAATCATCTCTCTAGCTAATCAGACTCAGGACCCACACCTGCCCTGCCCACCAGCCTGTAGGCACCAGTACTGAGATGCCACAGGGCATGCAACCACCTGGGCATGGACCAAGCCCCACCCACCAGCAGACAGGCTGCCTTAAGACCCCTTGAACCCACAGTCACCCCTGGACATTGTCTTGCCCACCAGAGGGCCCAGTGCATGTCACCGCATACCAGTAGACATACACTAGACCTGGGATACCTGGGACCCTGAAGTTAAAGACCCTGACACTTAGCTCCACCAATCAGTTGGCAGGCACCAGCCCCAGAAACCGTTCAGGTCTGGCCCCACCCAACAACGAGCTGGCTCTAGCCTTGGGACAAGCTACATCTACCAGACAGCCCACAGTAGTCAGCCCACCACAACAGAAGGACTCACAGAGCTCACATAGGGGGCACTCCTAGAGCACATGGCTCTGGTGACAAGAGGGGAGTGTGCTGCTGGGACACATAGGACATCTCCTACAAAAGATCACTTCTCCAAGGTCATGAAACGTAATCAATCTACCAGGTACATAGAAATAAAAACAGCAAGTTAGGTAAAATGAGGTGAGAGAGGAAAATGTTTCAAATGAAGGAACAAGATTAAAAACCCCAGAAGTATTAGGTGAAGTGGAGACAGGCAATCTACCTAAGAAAGAGTTCAAGGTAACGATTGCAAAGATGATCAAAGAACTTGGAAGAATGGATCAACAGAGTGAGAAGTTGGAAGTTTTAAACAAAACTCTGGAAAATATAAGGAACAACCAAACAGATGAAGAATACAATAACGTGAATAAAAAATATACTAGGAGGAAAAAAACAGTAGACTAAATGATACAAAGGAATGGATCAGTGAGCTGGAAGACAGTAGTGGAAATCACTGAAGCTGGATTTAAAAATAATAATAAAAAGAAGTGAGGACAGTTTAAGACCTCTGGCACAACATCAAGTGCACTCATATTCACATTATAGGGGTTCCAGAAGGAGAAGAGAGAAAGAGGCAGAGAAAATATTTGAAGACATAATAGCTGAAAACATCCATAACCTGGGAAAGAAAAACAGACATCAAGTCCAGGAAGCACAGAGTGTCCCAAAGGGGATGAAACCAAAGAGGACCACACCGAGACACACTGTAATAAAAATGACAAAAATTAAAGATAAATAAATACAGAATATTAAAAGCAGTAAGGGAAAAGCAACAAGTTTCACAGAAGGGAACTTCCATAAGGCTATCAGCTGACTTTTCATCAGAAACTTCAGGCTACAAGGGAGTGGCACAATATATTAAAAGTGATGAAAGGGAAAAACCTACAACCAAGAATAATCTACCTGGCAAGGCTTTCATTCAGATCGATGGAAAGACAAAAGTATTACAAATAAGCAAAAGCAATGAGAGTTCAGCACCACCAAACCAGCTTTACAAGAAATGTTAAAGGAAATTCTTTAAGCAAAAAAGAAAAGGCCAAAACTAGAAACATGAAAATTGGGAAAGGAAAAAGCTCATTGGTAAAGGCAAATAAATACACCAAAGGTAGAAAATCATCCATGCACAAAGCTAGTAGGAAGGTTAAATGACAAAAGTAGTAAAATCATCTATATCCACAAAAAGCAGTTAAGGGATACACATAACAATTAGATGTAAAATATGTAAGAAACAGGAATATTGAGGGGAGGAAAGTACAGATGCAGAGTTGTTAAAATGCATTTGAAATTAAGAGATCAGCCACTTAAAACAATCATGTGGGTAACTACAAACCAAAAATTTATAATACAAAGAAATACACAAATACACAAAAAAGAGAAAGGAATTGAAAAATAACACTAAAGACAGTCATCAAATCACAGTGGATGAGAACAAAAGAAGAAGGAACAACAACTACAAAAACAACCCAAAACAATTAACAAAAGGGCAATAAGTACATACATATCAATAATTATTTTAATATAAATGAGCTAACTGCTCCAATCAAAAGAGAGAATGGCTGAATGAATATAAAAACAAGACCCTTACATAGGTTGCCTAGAAGAGACTCACTTCAGATCTAAAGACACACAGACTGAAAGTGAGAGGGTAGAAAAAGGTATTCCATGCAAATGGAAATCAAAAGAAAGCCCAAGTAACAACACTTATATCAAACAAAATAGACCTTGAAATAAAGACTGTTACAAAAGACAAAGAAGCACACTACATAATGACCAAGGGATCAATCTAAGAAGAAGATATAATAATTGTAAATATATATGCACCCAACATAGGCACACCTAAATATATAAACAAGTATTACTGGACATAAATGGAAAAACTGACAGTAGCACAATAGTAATAGGGGACTTTAACACCCCACCTACATCAATGGACAGATCATCCAGACAGAAAATCAGTCAAGAAACACTGGCCTTAAATGGCACATTAGATAAGACTTAATAGATATGTATAGAATATTTCATTCAAAAGCAGAATACACATTCTTTCAAGTGCACATGGAACATTCTCCAGGATAGATCACATGCTGGGCCAGAAAATAAGCCTTGGTAACTTTAAGAAATTTGAAATCATATCAAGCTTCTTTTCTGATCACAATGCTATGAAACTAGAAGTCAAATACAGGAAAAAAAACTGCAAGAAATACAAACACATGGAGGTTAAATAATACACCACTAAACAACAAATGGATCACTGAGGAAATCATAAGAAATAAAAAATACCTGGAGACAAATAAATATGAAAACATGATGATACAAAATCTATGGGATGCAGTAAAGGCTGTTCTAAAAGGGAAGTTTATAGTGATATAAACTTACCTCAGGAAACAAGAAAAAACTCAAACAACCTAACCCTATACCTCAAGGAACTAGAAAAAGAACAAACAAAACCAAAAGTTAGTAGAAGAAATCATAAAGACCAGAGCAGAAACAAATGAAATAGAGACTTTAAAATAAAAAATAGAAAATATCAATGAAACTAAGAATTAGTTCTTTGAAAAGAAAAAAAAAATGATAAACTGTTAGCCAGACTCATCAAGAAAAAGAGAGGGCCCAAATCAATTAAAGCAGAAATGAAAAAGTTAAAACCAACACCACAAAAATACAAGGGATCATAAGAGATTCCTATGAACAACAATGTGCCAATAAAATGGACAACCTAGAAGAAATGGAAAAATTCCTAGAAATGTACAATCTCCCAAGACTGAATCAGGAAGAAACAGAAAATATGAACAGAACAAATACCAGCAATGAAATTGAATCAGTAATTTAAAAACTCCCAACAAACAAAATTCCAGGACCAGATGGCTTCACAGGTGAAGCCTACCAAACATTTATAGAAGAGGTAACACCTATCCTTCTGAAACTATCCCAAAATTCCAGAGGATGGAATGCCTCTGAATGCATTCTCTGAGGCCAGCATCACCCTGATACCAAAACCAGAGAGAGATATAACAAAAAGAAAATTACAGGCCAATACCACTGATGAACACAAACACAAAAATCCTCAAGAAAATATTAGCAAACTGAATCCAACAATAAATTTAAAGCATCATATTCCATGATCATGTGGGGTTTATCCTGGGGGTTTTTCAATATCTACAAATCAATCAATGTGATATACCACATTAACAAATTGAAGAAAACAATATGATCATCTCAATAGATGCAGAAAAAGCTTTTGACAAATTTCAACATCCAGTTATGATAAAAATTCTCCAGAAAGTGGTTATAGAGGGAACATACCTCAACATAATAAAGGCCATATACGATAAGCCCAAAGCTATCATCATACTCAACAGTGAAAAGTGGAAAGCATTTCCTCTAAGATCAAGACAAGGATGCCCACTCTCACTACTTTTATTCAACATAGTATTGGAAGTCCTAGCCACAGCAATTGGAAAAGAAAAGAAATAAAAGGAATTCAGACTGGAGACAGAGAAGCAAAATGGTCACTGCAGATGACATGACTATACATAGAATATCCTAAAGATGCCACCAAAAAAATACTAGAGCTCAACAATTAATTTGGTAAAATTTCAGGATACAAAATTAATATACAGAAATCTATTGAATTCCTATATAGTAAAAAGAAACTATAAGAGAAATTAATGAAACAATCAAAAATAATAAAATACCTAGGAATAAACCTACCTAAGGAGTAAAAAAACAGGAGGTTTTCCTGTGCTTGGAAAACAATAGGACAGTGATGAGAGAAACTAAAGACAGAACAAACAAATGGAAAGATATACCAAGTTCATGGATTGAAATAATTAATATTGTTAAGATGACCATACTACCCAAGGCAATCTACGTATTCAAAGCAATCTCTATCAAAATACCAATGGCATTTTTCACAGAACTAGAATAATTTTAAAATTTGTATGGAAACACAAAAGATCCTGAAAAGTCAAAACAATTTTGGAAAAAAAAAAATGAATAGAGCTGGAAGACTCACAATCCCTGATTTCAGGCTATACTACAAACCTAAAGTAATTAAAATAGTATGGTACTGAAACAAAAACTGACATAGATCAATGGAACAGAATAGAGAGTCTGGATATAAACTCAAGCACCTGTGGTCAATTAATCTGCAACAAAGGAGGCAAGAATATACAATGGAGAAAAGACAGTCTCTTCAATAAGTGGTGCTACGAAAACTGGATAGCTAAATTTAAAAGAATGAAGCCAGAACATGTTTGCATACAATATACAAAAAGAAACTCAAAACAGATTGAAGACCTAAATATAAGACCAGAAACCAAAAAGTCCTAGAAGAAAACATAGGCAGAAGACTCTGACATAAACTGTAGCAATATTTTTTTGGATCTGTCTCCTAAGGCAAAGTAAAGAAAAGCAAAAATTTTTAAATTGGGACCCAATTAAATTTAAAGCTTTTGCACAGCAAATAAAACAATCAACAAAACAAAAAATAACCTACTGAAAAGGAGAACATATTTTCAAATGCTATGATCAATACGGAGTAATATCCAAAATGTATAAACAGCTCACACAACTCATATCAAAAAAACAAACCACCCAATTCAAAATGGGCATAAAACCTGAATAGACATTTTTCCAAAGAAGACATATAGATGGCCAACAGGCACATGAAAGGATGCTCAACATTGTTAATCAGAGAAATGAAAATCAAAACAACAATGAAATATCACCTCACACCTGTCTGAATGGCTATAATTTAAAAAAATCACAAATAACAAATGTTGGCAAGATTGTGGAGAAAAGGAACCCCTTGTACACTATTGGTGGGAATGTAAATTGGTGTAGCCACTGCATGGAGGTTCCCCAAAAACTAAAAATAGAACTACCATATGATCCAGCAATTCCACTCCTGGATATATATCCAAAGGAAATGAAAACACTAATTCAAAAAGATACATAAACCCCAATATTCATAACAGCATTATTTACAAAAGCCAAGATATGGAAGCGACCTAAGTGCTCATCAATAGATGAATGGATAAAGAAGATGTGGTATATATATGCAATGGAATACTACTCAGCCATAAAAAAATGACATTTTGCTATTTGCAATATGATGACCTGGAGGGTGCTATGCTTAGTGAAATAAGCCAGACAGAGAAAGACAAATAGTGTATATTATCGCTTATATGTGGAATCTGAAAAACAAAACAAACTACTGAATATAACAAAAAACTAACTCAGATATAGAGAACAAACTAGTGGTTACTAACAGTGAAAGGGAAGGCAGGAGGGGCAAGATAGGGCTAAGTGATTTTTTTATACACAGTAGTTTGTACCACTTAAACTACAAGTATATATTGGACAGCATACTGAATGTAGCCAATATTTTATAATAATTATTAATGAAGTATAATCTATAAAAATTTCAAATCACTTTGTTGTACACCTGAAACTAATATGATATTGTAAATCAAATATACCTCAGTCAAAAAAAATTTACAAAGAAAATGAAAAAAAAAAGAAAGGACTTAGGGTGCTTACCAAGATTATCTCATGAAATCCCCCTAACAACATTTTAGGTCTGCTATTGTTTTCCCTATGTTGACTGTAATTCATGCATAAGGTCACACAGTTAGAAATTCAGGAGCTAGAATTCAAATGTAGATGTGTCTGATTCCAAAGATCACATTCTATCCTCTCTAGCAGGCTTCCTGGAGGTTGAGTTTTATCCTCTTAGAGGTATTTAATAGTATGTATATAGAAATTACCTTAATTGGAAGGTCTTTTAGCATAGAACTAAAGGAAGGGGGGTATTTATTTTTTCCTAAAGAGATAATGTATATTTACATTGTGGATTCCATAATGAATTCTGTGAGGAGTCAGAAGATACGGCTATCTTTGCTTTGAAAGAATGTCTCATGATGTTGAGAATCTAGGCACATAAAAAAATGCTATTTGCTGGATACCAAATGAATTAGCTGATAAATAGTACTAGAGGAGGTCAAAAGAAGAAAATCACTCCAGGCTTTGGAAGAGTAAAAATGAATTAGGTTTAACTTCCAAGAATCTGTACAAATCCAATCAATACATAAGGCAATTCCTAATAAATTCAAGTTTACAAAAGTAGACAATCTTATTTTCTTTTCATTCCAGGTAGGCAAATACCTTCTCTCTTGAAGTTCTTTGTAAAAATGAAACCTATGGTTTAGGCTTCCAATCCTGTCTTTTGCCTTCCTAGCGGTGCTCATGTTTGTATTTTTTGGTTTGTTTAACATTGGTAAGCATCTTGAAAGCTAGGACAGATCATATTCTAATTCCCTTTTTACTCCCCCATTACACAGGAAATATTGTGGGCAAGAAGTCAATAGATTAGGTTCAAAGACGTAAAAAGTTGGCAAGAATAGTAATCAGATAAGACATTTATACAAAATGAAACTATTCGGAGGTAATTTTTCCTAGTCACCTCCTTATGAAAATATCAGATGATGTTATGCATACTAATCCACACATTTTTTGTTTTATGGCTTAACCACAAACTATGAATGATTTCTCATATTAATAAATACATGTAAATAACATTATAATGGCTCTATAATATTTTATTATGTGATTGTGTCAACTCAGTCAATGAATGCCTACTGCTGAACATTTAGGTTCCGATTGTTTCCTTTTACAAAAAAATGGCTACATCATACATTTTTGTATGTATTTTAAGATGTGTAGTTGCTGGGACGAAAGATGTGAATAACTTTAGGTTCTTTGGTAAATACTGATAGAACTCTCTCCAGAGAAGATATAGTAAAGCATCTTTACATTTCAGTATAACTACCATATTCTTCTGAGGCTTCCTGTACTTTTTGGTTTGCAGGATTTTTTTGTTTTTTGTTTTGTTTTGGGGTTTGGTTTTGTTTTTCAAGTAGGTGGCAGTATTACTTATATTCAGTGGACATAAACATTTGAAGAATAATTTCTCTCTTTGAAAGTATTCCTCCAACATATACAAATACCACTGTATTCTTTCTCTAAAGGAAAATATAATGCAGAGAGAAATTAAATGCTGCTCTAATTCTGAAACTATGAAAATATAACATAGAAAGTTTTTAAGCTACGCAACGACTTTAGCAGCTGGTGGATCCTGCCATGCCAGTTTTTGCACGGAATGAAAAAGACACAGCAGGTTCCTTTGGAACATCAAACTGAGAAAATTGACTACAGCTTTAACAGACTTAAAAGAATTTTTTGGCAGAATGAATAAGTATGCATAATGGAGAAAAATACCTCAATCTGTAGGAAAAATAGATATATAAAGAGGCTAAACAAGAATGTTGCTGCCTGTTCTTTTCACAGCAATCTTCCACCTGTCCCCGACTGCAGTATTTAGGGAACAAAGATTCAGAAGTATAAAAGAATAGGAGGTTGGTGAGTCTAGGATGGAGGCAGTATAGGGCTGTGTAAATTGCAGAGGACTTACACCCAGAAGACTTGAGTGACATGCAACAGTGGGTGGGCTGGGAAGCAGGAAGCCAGCCTTAAATCCCAACTCAGCTATTACTAATCCTGTGATCCTGGGCAAATAATATGTCCCTTCTCTGACTCAGTTTCCACATTTTAAAGTGAACACAGCACTAGTGACTAGCTTTCTCAGTGCCTGGCTCATATTAACTTTATTAAATATTAGTCATTATTTGATAATATAGTGTGAACTCAGGTAAGTCACTATCTTTTGTCTCGACTTCTTCAGCTATAAAATTAGACAAAGCGATCATGTGATGTCGCATCTAGATCTGAAGGACTATGGTTCTAGGAGGACAACAACACACTGGATGCTACCATTAGAGTTGGTTTGTTGATAACTTGAAGTCAACAAAGTGAACATAAACAAAGGATTGAAACAAAACAGGGGGGAAGGAGAGAGAAGTAAAAATGTTACCTTTATAAATAGGGTTCTTTAATATTTATCATTTCATACTATAACTACATAAAAATTATGATACATTACATAGGAAGTAAAGTTACTACAAAATAATCATTTGTTCATTTCAAGAAGAGTGGGTGTTTTTCCAGCTTCCTTTCTTCCAATATAAAGAGTCCTCCTAGATGTTTTCTATTTTCAAACATTCAACTGTCCTCATGGTTTTCTTCTCTTAAATACAGAATACTATATACAATAATTTTGACCATCCTAAATACAAGACTTAAGTTTCACTTGAAATTAAGAAGTGGCAACATGTTGCTGGCTTTTAGCTGGGTTATAATTTCAACCCCAAATAAGGGCTCCTTAACCTTGAGTTTTAGTTTCAAGGAATCCCTAAAATGGACAATACTTTGTATATGTACATGTAGGTATTTTCTTGGAAGAGTGTTCATAGCATTTGAAAGATTTTCAAAGGCAAATGTGTTGCGCAAAATGTTAAGAATCATTGCCAAATGGAATTATTTCTTGAAAACATGACCATAGTTATTTTCTGAATCATGAGAGACTGTCTAGTGCCTATCACAGACAGCACTCCAAATAAATATTATGAAATCAATTAACAAATGACTGAGTAACATTACTTGGCAATGAGGCTTTTCTTGACCATCCTATATAAAACAAATCCCCTGGTCTCCATATCTCCCTTACTCTTATTTTTTTTTTCCAAAGCATTCATAGTCATCTGATATAACATACGTATTTATTGATGGTCTTTCTCTTAGGACTAGAATGTAAACTCCACAAGAGCAAGGACATTGTCTGTGTTTTGTTTTGTATTGCTTTTTCACTGCTGAATCCACAGTTAACATAGTAATCACTCAATAACTATATGTTGTATAGATATCTGATCAAACAATTCACTTTGCCCTGATTTCTTCTACAAATTATTTGTGTCACTTTGAAGTTCAAAACTCTTTTACACATCATTTTCCTTCTAAACTCTACTTTTAATATCTGTCAGCTGCAAACTTAATGAGTATACTCTCTGTTCAGGTGAATAATAAAATTTTTTTAGAACTGGAGTAGGGAATCTATCATGCAATGTCTAGTTTGATCCTGTTACATGCAATAGGTTATTTGATATCTAAAACCTATAATCTCTTTTGTTTAAACAGATTGAATTCAGGTTTTCGCTAACTTCTTTTATAATGCAGATTCTGAATCCTAATGTGCCTAGAACTAGATAGAAAGCACTTGATATGTGGGGCTAAAGGCAGGTGGGATGGATGATTCATTTTACTACTTAATATGTGGTAGGCCCTCTGCTTGGTGCTTCCCCGATCTGTAGGTTTATTCTCTATTTTAATGCTAACAATATTCTTGTAAAGCAGATATTTTGCCCTTATTTTTCATATGGTCAGGAGTGCATTTGAATTCTTACTCTGCCAGTAACTGACTGTAATCTTTGACAATCATTTTAAGCTTCTGTTTCTTTATGAACAAAATGGGGAAATAACACTCAATGCCTATCAAAAGAGTGATGAAAATTTGAGACTATTTGTGTAAAATTATTTATGAGATCCAGATATTATTATTTTCTATCATGTTATACACATTTGGACTTGAGAAAAGATCATTTCTTTATTAAACTTGACTACAATAAAATCCTCAATACTTAAAATTTCAAAGATTTAATTTGTCAATATTTATATATTTTTTGCCTTCTCCATTAAAAATAATAGTAAGGTATAAAAAATTATATATTGTGATTAGCCAACATAATTCATTACTGGAATAGGAATTACTAAAGAATCTAGAGGAATCTATAATATTCAGTTTACTTCAAGCCATATACTCAAATAAATTATTGGACACTTCATCAAATACATATCAAGTGCTTCTCTGTAGTGGCACTACTAGGTATTAGTAGTAGTTTATGTCTTAAAATAACCTTATGAAGTGTATTTTAATATCCTAATTTTACGGGTGAGAAAACTAAAACCAGGTAAATTAACTCACTCAGTGTTATAGTTACTGATGAAGACGAGATTCAAATCAGTATCTTTTAGAAGTCAAAGCCCATGTTTAACCATGAGACTCTTTCCTCTAGTTTTCCTGGTGGCTTGCTATTGGAGGCTCTTGTTTCTTGAATTCCAGCACCTTCCATTCAGGCAATGAGGATTTAACTCAAGCTCCATTCCTAGATTTTACCCTTCACTCTAGATTCAAGTCTAAATGTTCTCAACAGTCTGGCCATGAACCATTCCTAGTACGCATTTTCCTATGTTAAAAGAAATTTTCCACAATTTACTGATCTAGTAGGCTTTTATTCAGTGATTCATGAATCGAGCACATAGAGAGGAGCTCCCAAGAAACGTACAAGGAGAGAGCTTTATAGACCAAAGTGAGCAGGAACCAGTAAATTATTCTGGGCATTTGCTGACTGGTTAAATCTGGGTAACTTTTTTTTTTTTTTGCGGTACGCGGGCCTCTCACTGTTGTGGCCTCTCCCGTTGCAGAGCACAGGCTCCGGACACGCAGGCTCAGCGGCCATGGCTCACGGGCCCAGCCGCTCCACGGCATGTGGGATCTTCCCGGACCGGGGCACAAACCCGTGTCCCCTGCATCGGCAGGCGGACTCTCAACCACTGTGCCACTAGGGAAGCCCAAAATCTGGGTAACTTTATATGGAGCAAAGGGAAGTCTTGGAGCTGGGTTAGGTAGCTTGTGCTGAACAGGAAAGCACTGGTAAGCTGACCTAGGCCTTCCTCTTCTGGGAGAGCTAAGCACAGAAAGTTTTGGCTTGTTGTCATGGGCTTAGCATGAGCAACTCCATCTTGGGCCTATTCTGGTTACTTTAACACCTATGACATGGCTTTTCTTCTGCAGGACAATGACTCCTTTCAGGATGTATCTCTTTGTTACTCTGGTATAGCACTGGATGAACCTTCCAATGGATACCGTATTAGTTAGCTAGGGCTGTCATAACAAAATATCAGATTAGGGGGCTTAAACAACAGAAACTTATTTTCTCACAGCCCTTGAGGCTGGAAGTCTGAAATCAGCACACCAGCATGGTTGGGTTCTGGTCAGAGGTCTCTACTTGACTTGTAGATGGCCTGGCCAACTTCTTGCTGTGTCTACACATGGCAGGCAGAGAACAACCCCTCTGTTGTCTCTTTATATAAGGACACAAATCCTACTGGATCCGGACCCCACCTTTATGACTTCATTTAACCTTAATTATTTCCATAAAGGCCATATCTCTAAATACAGTCACAATGGGGGGTTGGAACTTCAACATATGGATTTTGGAGGGACACAGTTCAGTTTATAGCAAATACTTAAAGTGTTTACTTTTCATGACAATTTGTGTCAGCTTTTCACTACCCTTTCATTCTTTTCCAAACCAAACTCTCCCATGCAAGGAATGCTACTGATTCTTAATGAAAGACAAAAGGATATACTGCTATTAAGGATAAATCTCTGTGGTAGACAATCCTTAAAATCTTAAGTGACCAACAATGATCTCTACATTCTGTTATTCACATTCTTAACTAGTCCCCATGCACAGTGCACTAGGGCTGGTCTTCCACATAGCATATGCAGAGTGATGGTAGGCCAGTTCCCAGATTAGGTTATAAAAGAATGTGGCTTCCAGGATTTCATCTTGAGTTCTCTCTCCCTCCCTTTTTCCCTCATTCTCTCTCTCCCTCCTTCCCTTCTCCCTCAAATTCCATTGGTTAGAACTAAATCACAAAGGCTCACCTAAAGAAAGAATACTAAGGAATGAAGTCTATCTGTGTATCTAGTAAGAAAAAATGGGATTCAGTGGTCAATTAGAGGTCTCTTCCAAAACTGTGGCTCTAAAATTGGTCTCTCCATTGAACTCCAAACCTGAATATTAAATTGCCTGCCTGTTGGACATTTCTACTTACAGCATAGTTTCTCAACCTCAACATTATTGACCTTTGGTCTATATAATTCTTTGTTGAGGGGATATCCTGTACATTGCAGGATTTTCAGCAGCATTCCTGTCCCCTACTCATTAGATGCCACTAGCAGTAAGCCATCAATTGTGAAAAATGAAAATGTCTCCAGGCATTGATGAATGTTGCCTGGGGGTAAAATAAGTCACCACACTGATGTTCAGACATTGAAACTACTCTTTTGAATGATAAACTCATTATCTCTTATAATATACTTTTCTTCTGTGTTCCATAATCCAGGAGATGGCAGGAAATTAACCCAGTGTCTCAACACCAAACTGATTTTTATGCTTGATTGTTTTCTCCCTTAATCCCAGAATGAAGATAAGCATGAAATTCTTCCAGTTCTACTTCTTCAACATGTCTCAAATTATTTTTGTTCTCTTTATTGCTAATGCCAACATAATAGTCCATACCTCCTCTTATTAAAGGCTTTCAGACTAGTCTTGCAACCCTCATTCTTCTCTTCCTCTAACCCCAATAATCAATAATCAGAGAACTTCTTTAAAATGAAAATCTGGGGTGGCTACACAATAAATGACATGAGACTCCAGAAATTTTTATTTTCTGCCTAAGCTATAACCAAAGAAAAGAAAATTTAATGAAACAGTAAATAAAATCATAAATCATATGGTAAAAAGAATAACTGCCAAAGATAATAAGGTTCATAAAATTTAAACTTGCAAAGTCTAGTACTCTTACATTCCTCTAGACCTAGTTTTCAGGGGAAAGATTTTTCTAAAGTAAGTGAAGCTACCCAGTAAGGCACTACCTAAGTTTATTTTACTTAGAACTTGGAGTTAATGAGAGACGATTAACAGGTTAATGATAAAATTATATTTTTTAAAAGGGACATAAAATATTAGATGTAGAAACCAAATCTCTTCACAGGCAGGCCACGGGAAAAGCTTGAGACATCTTTATAATTACCTAGCTTTATATCTCAGAATGTTCCAGAAAAACTGTCATTCTAAATCAAGTGGATGGTCATTTTCTCCCTTCCTACAAGGTTACAAAAAGGACCTCATGAATAAAAAGCAGGGTCTGTCTCTGGAAGTATTCCTGTTTTGGATTCCCGGACTCAATTCCAATGTGTGTGTATTGAGGGGGAGGTCCCCAACACCAATAACAAACGATGCTCTGGACACCAGCTGGGTGTCCTACAACTCAACTCAATCCTAGCACTATCTACCCAGAAGTAGCATCACATTACACAGTTTAAGGGTTCAGCCCTACAAGTCTCCCATCCAATGCCCACTACAGACCTTAGTTGAAAGCCAAGGTTGTTACCTTTGCTTCTGACCAACTGGTTACAATTTGGAGGTTCCAACAACCACTTCCTCAGACTTCAGACACCATTCAGAAGTCCAGGTTGTTACCTGTAGTTCTAGCTATAAATCAGAGCTTCCCACAAGCCCTCCTTTGGTTTGATTAATTTGCTAGAGTGGCTCACAGAACTCAGAGAAACATTTTACTAACTAGATCACTGGTTTATTATAAAAAGATATAACTCAGTAATAGCCAGATAGAAAAGATGCATAGGGCAAGGTAGGGGAAAGGGCAAAGAGCTTCCATGTTCTCTGCAGACACACCACTCTCCCTGCCCCATGATGTGTTCACCAAACCGGAAACCCTCTGAACCCTATCCTTCTGGGTTTTTGTGGAGGGTTCATTATACAGGCATGATTGACTAAGTCATTGACCACTGGTGAATGAGTCAACCTCAAGTCCCTCTCCCCTCCCTGGAGGTCAGGGGATAGAAGAAAAAGTTCCAATCCTCTAATCATGTGGTTGGTTCCCCAGGCAACAAACCTCCATCCTTAGTGAAGTCCAAAAGTAACGTCATTAACATAACAAAAGACACCTTTGTTGCTCTCATCACGTAGGACATTCCAGGAGTTTTAGGAGATTGGTGCCAGAAACAGTGACTAAAACCAAATACAGATTTCTGATAAGCCACAATATCATACTCCCTAAAATAGGTTTAATACCCTCAAAAAAGGCAAGTATCAACGAGAAAGTTTCCATAGACCACAGAAGGAAGCTCTAACTGCCTGTAATTACTCCTAACTCTCCAGACACATACAGCATTATTTACAGAATAATGACCTGATCCCAGAAAAACCTTGATTTAAATACAAGTAGTTTAGAAATATCTATGTAAAATCACCATACTAGAAAGAGAAAATCACAAATCAAAGGCAGTTGAGGAGCACATAAAAATGTTTGTATGTAACTAGTGAAAATTACAACTACTATTCCTTGAACTAAAACATGCCATGGAAGAAAATATGACATCCATAAAAGTAAGAACTTCAGGCATAGCTGAAAGATATCAACAAAGACATTCTGTAACAACAGAGGGATACTAACAGAGAGCTAATTATTCAGCAAGAAAAAAAAATGGGGGAGGGTGAAGGAACTTCCAAATATAAAGGTTAAAAAAAAAAGATTTATGGATATTCTGGATTTACATGTAGCCTCTCCTGCATAATGGTCTTGCTTCCTCCATGGCCCCTGACTGTCACTAAAGAGAATGTCTCAAGACAACAAGCTGAAGTTGCATGGCCTTTTCTAACCTAGTTTTGTAAGTTACACAACATCATTTCCACTGCATTTGATTGGTCAAGAGCAACAAACTGTTTACCCAGATTCAAGCAGAGAGGTCAGAGATGGCAGGTTGGCAATGTCAGATTGTAGAAGAGCATCTGGGATGTTTCATCCATCTTTGGAAAATATAATTTGCCAGAGCAGGATACACCAGGGCCACCTAGAAATAAGTGTTTCACACATGGTGGACATCCATCAGTTATGTTTTATAGAGAGAACAGAAAAGCAAGGGTTAAAAGAAGCATTAAGTGGAGATCAGTTAGAAAAGCTTCTAGTATAAACTTACAACCCTATTTTTTCAGATTAAGGAATGAGAATTCAATGGAAACCATTTGGAACTGATCAGTTCAGTAAAAGAGGTATACGTATTTCATTCAAGGTGTATGGCACCATCAGATGAGCTAGAAATAAGGTAACTGGATGTGGAAGCTTTAGGAATAATAATGCAGTCAGATAGTTAAGGTTGGGTAAGCTGGAAGGACATGAAAGCACACACATTACCTTATTCTGGACTGTGAAGTCAATAGATCAGGCCTAAAATGACTACATTAAGATCCAGTGTTCGCTATACCACAGGAAGTACATAAGAAGATTCCCCAGAGTATCAAAATTAAATACTGCCATTTCTATCTGTATTTGTTTGTATCCAGAATGAGAAATTTATTTTCATGTGTTTAATATAAATACTGAGAATTTTACATATAAAAAGTACTTAAAAATTTTTATATATATTGGGACTCTTTTTTGGATTTCTTTTTTTTTTTTTTTTTTACTAATAGTGGTATATGATCAAAATAGTTTAAAGATTACTGATAAATAGCTATGAAGTAACCACTTGAAGAAAGTAAATTATAAAAGCTTCACATTCTAAAAATGAACAAACAGGCACACACATACCAACTCGAATACAACAAAGATAGAGTGAGCAATTTTTTTAAAGGCACAATAAAAAGAGAGGATATAAGAAAAATAAATTATAGGCATAAATAGAAACTCTTCTGTCATATCAAGATATCAAAACATTCCCTTAATAAACAAACAAAAAAAACCCTCTAAAAATGGCTCAACACAAAACACCATTGTAACCTTTAAAAAATAATCAGACTAATCTCATGAAGAAAGCATAAATAAGCAAGCAAATGAAAATATATTAAAATCTGAAATAAAATATGAGCAAATTAAAACCAGTAGTACTTAAAATAGGGAGACAAATAGTTCAATATCAGGAATTTAATATAATCAGTGATATGTGTCAAAACGTTAAAATATTACATTCTTCTCTGTAGATGCCAGGAAGGTTATATGTATAATAAGGGACCGACCACATAAATTATTGTAGAGCCATATGAGAGAAATATCTGCAGTTTTTAGAAAGATTAAGCTAAGGTTATAGGTATTCCGAATTGTGCACTACATATTATTAATAGGGTTGAGAAGGGGAGCTTGTCACAGTAGGGTGTGCATAATATAATTCCTTAATATTGTCAGGGAGGAGGACATTTTCCTTCACCCTTCTAAGTTCTTCTGGTTGGTCTAAAAATTAAACTGACATGAGACAGATTAATAAGAGAAAAGCAGTTTAATAACATGTATACCTTCTGTATACACAGCAGAGCCCCAGGAAAACAGTAACTTGCCAAGATGGCTGAAACCTTCACCTCAAATACCATCTTCAGCCAAAGACAAATGAGGATGTCCGGAGTAAACGTTTGGGATTTCAAAGGGGAGGAAAGCAACTCACGTGGAGTCTGGGGTGGTCCATGCAGAGCCCCAATATTTAGAGAGGGTATAAAACATTTAGTAGTAGCATAAATGAGTACAAGTCCTTCAAAGAGCAATTGAGGGAAAGTAATCAAAATTAAATAAACAAATACTAGAAATGAAACTTCAAAAGTAACATTTTACAGAGAAACCCACGTATGCTTGTGGAAGTGTGTTACTAGAAATATCTACCCGAGATAGTCTTTGTTTGATTGCTCCAAAACTTGGTTCACCATCCCTATTAATTGTTCTCATGTCTCCCTTACTTAGCTTTATTAAGGCACTCATCTCTGTATCACATTTACCTACTCTCTCACCATCTTTCTTGCTACTTTTAAATTACTTAAGGGCAG
Source organism: Delphinapterus leucas (assembly GCF_059928025.1). Taxonomy (NCBI): domain Eukaryota; kingdom Metazoa; phylum Chordata; class Mammalia; order Artiodactyla; family Monodontidae; genus Delphinapterus; species Delphinapterus leucas. Next base: position 68,468,117 of record NC_143133.1, on the reverse strand, counting down.
GAATTATTTCTAAATAATTGTATATCCAGGAATCTTTTATAATGTCTGGGAAAAATTAAGTGCTTAACAAATACTTCTTGAATAAATATTGAAGAAGAACAATGTAAGAAATGAAATGTATCACTAAGTCACTGGTAAGGAAATATTATATTGAATCACTTTTAACACTCCAAAATTTTTCATATTCCCACTTGGTTCTGTTTCAGAGGAAATACTGGGCAGATGCCATAGGTATTTTAACTTCTGTATTTCTTCATTTCTTCCCTTTTGTTCTTTACACACGTCAGGTGAGAAAACAGCTTGCAAGCGCTAGAAAGTGCTGTGTTTATCGTTCACAGAAATAACAGCAACACTCTCCTTGCTCTTTACTCCTGTGTGTTCTGTTGTGTTTTGTTTTTAATATTTGCCTTTTCTCCAAGCGTCCACGTTTCCTTTACATTATGTAAGATTGCTTTCTGATTAGTAAAGTCCGAGGGAAAGGTAAGTTAAGTGAGAAAGATACACACTGTAGAGGCCAGTCTTCCTTTAGGTCAGGGTTAAGGAGATGAGCAGAAAGTTATTGTTAAAGGATAGAGGAAGCACATGGCTGGTGTCAGGTAGGGGAATGTGACAGCATGAGCCATTTGGGGGCACTCAATGATGATAGTGTGGAATGGGGATAAGGGGAATAGATAAAAATGTGCAAATTTGGAAATTGAAACAAATTGCAGAAAAGTTAATGGGAAAGTCAAAATACCTGAATTAGTGTTAATGATAATTACTAAGATCAGTACACATAGTATTAATAACAAAGAATATTAATAATCTTACAGAGTTGATTTATTAAAAGTTGCTGTTCCAGGAAGAAATTCTCTCCCATCCCAGGGCAAAAGGCCTTAAAGCCAACTAACTGTGAAAGACTCAAAATTTGCATAATGGCTTTGTTTGCTTTGTCCTTACAGTTGCCTTAGCTAATTGCTTGAGCATTACACTGATTTTCCCAGAATCGCTGTGAGAAACCAGCCCTTCTGAGCTCTAAAACGTATGCTACTTGTTGTCAGCGCGCTCAGTGTTAAATGTATTAGTGGTGGCGTAGTGTACCTTGAAATATCAAAGCATAAAACAAAGTACACAAACAAGACAGCATCTGAAACACCTCTTTCCACATTGTTGTTCTGTGCGCTGCCCTAATACTGGGAAGGAGAAACTCAGAAAGTTATTAAAATACTGCAGCTTTATAATCTTTATGAATATGGGTATCTCTAAATCAGGCTTTGTGCTGGAACAAAACCTGGTTCCTTAGGCTGACAATGTCTTGTGCCAATAAAATCTCCACAAAAACCCTGGCCAAAGTTCTCAGTCTCATAAATTTCCCATGATTCATAGCGAGTCATGGTCGTAGTAAAAGGAGTAAGAGTTTCCAGTATCAGTAGCAAATGTGTATAAGACTTAGTTTAAACAACATGTTTTGAGCCTGATGAAATATTAAAGGAGCTAGTACCCCTATCTCCCCATCTCTGTGGGAAGGTAAGAACCAAACTCCTACAGGTGTTAATTAGCAAACAAAGATGGCCTAATCAAAGAAAAACAGTTTGCAAAATCAGGAATAATTCATTGGGCTGAACACATCCCATTGATTAACCTCTACCCTCAAGTTCTCCAGTCCTTTTCTATTAGCTCACTCCAATGCTTAAAAAATGCCCCGCCTTTTATCTCAGGGTGATTTCAGATCTGTCTTATATTGCAATAATCTTAAAGTCTTCTTTGTCCAGAGCAATTTTACTTTGACAAGCCCAAGATGAATACAATCTGGGCTAGGGAACGTATTTACCCGTTTGAATAAAGCTTTGTGAATGATTTTAGTTTTTGCCAAATGTTGGTAATATATCAGAATTGCTTCATACCTTCCAAAAATACAAAGTTTACACATCATTCATTCATACAGTCTGTGGTAATCAGAAATAACTAAAACATGACTCTGAAAAGTAGCATAAATATCTACAATAACTGCTATGTAAAAGAGATGCAGCAGGTACCTGGAAACATGGACTGTGAAAATTTTGTATATTCAATAGGTTTAGGAAAAATAAGAATAAAAATATCAATGAACACCAGAAAGCTGCTTTAGTTTTGACTTGTAAAAAGTACCATGATATTTAAAATTAGAATTTTGATTGCTAGGCAGCAAATGATAAACTAATATACTATATTTTATAGAAGTAGAAATGCTTTTAACTATAGAAAACCATAAGATTAACAAAACAAGAATTTGAACTATAATCTTGTCACTATTAATCTAAAAAGTAACATGGAGCAGCCTTGCCATTTAGATCCCTCTACTAATGACATTGGGATCCCTCTTCAAATCTCCTTTAGCCTTTTTAAAAACTATTTGATATGAGTTTTCACATATATTCATTTGATGGTTTATTTGGAAAATATAAGTGGATATAACATTCTTAAATTTCTAAATATTTCTGTGGCATCAACAAAAGAATAATTAGAAGTATGGAACAATCACTTCTGTCCTAAATCCTAGCCTCCTTCATGGATATACAAGTTTGACTAATGGTTAAAATGAACCTTTTTTTTTTTTTATGAAATGTTTGTGGTGCATTTTATAAATTCAAGTGCTGAATAACAGTTTCACCACAAAACACAAAATGAGAAATATCTGGCATACAAAAGCTACAGATAAAAAATAATTAGAAAAAATTGTCATGTACATGAACAAAGAGATAAATTAATCAGTCATTTCTCTTTTCAAAGAATGTATTGTTTTATTTATGGAACATATAAGTCTTCATTAAAGACTTTTTTGAGAAGATAAACAAAATTGATAAACCATTACCAGACTCATCAAGAAAAAAAGGGAGAAGACTCAAATCAACAGAATTAGAAATGAAAAAGGAGAAGTAACAACTGACACTGCAGAAATACAAAAGATGATGAGACATTACTACAAGCAACTCTATGCCAATAAAATGGACAATGTGGAAGAAATGGACAAATTCTAAGAAATGCACAGCCTGCCAAGACTGAATCAAGAAGAAATAGAAAATATGAACAGACCAACCACAAACACTGAAATTGAAACTGTGATTAAAAATCTTCCAACAAACAAAAGCCCAGGACCAGATGGCTTCACAGGCGAATTCTAACAAACATTTAGAGAAGAGCTAACACCCATCCTTCTCAAACTCTTCCAAAATATAGCAGAGGGAGAAACACTCCCAAATTCCTTCTACGAGGCCACCATCACCCTGATACCAAAACCAGACAAGGATGTCACAAAGAAAAAACTACAAGCCAATATCACTGATGAACATAGATGCAAAAATCCTCAACAAAATACTAGCAAACAGAATCCAACAGCACATTAAACGGATCATACACCATGATCAAGTGGGGTTTATCCCAGAAATGCAAGGATTCTTCAATACATGCAAATCAATCAACGTGATACACCATATTAACAAACTGAAGGAGAAAAACCATATGATCATCTCAAGAAATGCAGAGAAAGCTTTCGACAAAATTCAACACCCATTTATGATAAAAGCCCTCCAGAAAGCAGGCATAGAGGGAACTTTACTCAACATAATAAAGGCCATATATGACAAACCCACAGCCAACATCATCCTCAATGATGAAAAACTGAAAGCACTTCCACTAAGATCAGGAACAAGACAAGGCTGCCCATTCTCACCACTCTTACTCAACATAGTTTTGGAAGTTTTAGCTACCACAATCAGAGAAGAAAAGGAAATAAAAGGAATCCAAATCGGAAAAGAAGAAGTAAAGCTGTCACTGTTTGCAGATGACATGATACTATACATAGAGAATCCTAAAGATGATATCAGAAAACTACTAGAGCTAATCAATGAATTTGGTAAAGTAGCAGGATACAAAATTAATGCACAGAAATCTCTGGCATTCCTATACACTAATGATGAAAAATCTGTAAGTGAAATCAAGAAAACACTCCCATTTACCATTGCAACAAAAAGAATAAAATATCTAGGAATAAACCTACCTAAGGAGACAAAAGACCTGTATGCAGAAAATTATAAGACACTGATGAAAGAAATTAAAGATGATACAAATAGATGGAGAGATATACCATGTCCTTGGATTGGAAGAATCAACATTGTGAAAATGACTCTACTACCCAACACAATCTATAGATTCAATGCAATCCCTATCAAACTACCACTGGCATTTTTCACAGAACTAGAATAAAAAATTTTACAATTTGTATGGAAACACAAAAGACCCCAAATAGCCAAAGCAATCTTGAGAACGAAAAACAGAGCTGGGGCAATCAGACTCCCTGACTTCAGACTATACTACAAAGCTACAGTAATCAAGACAGTATGGTACTGGCACAAAAACAGAAAGATAGATCAATGGAACAGGATAGAAAGCCCAGAGATAAACCCACACACATATGGTCACCTTATCTTTGATAAAGGAGGCAGGAATGTACAGTGGAGAAAGGACAGCCTCTTCAATAAGTGGCGCTGGGAAAACTGGACAGGTACATGTAAAAGTATGAGATTAGAACACTCCCTAACACCATACACGAAAATAAGCTCAAAATGGATTAAAGACCTAAATGTAAGGCCAGGAACTATCAAACTCTTAGAGGAAAACATAGGCAGAACACTCTATGACATAAACCACAGCAAGATCCTTTTGACCCACCTCCTAGAGAAATGTAAATAAAAACAAAAATAAACAAATGGAACCTAATGAAACTTAAAACCTTTTGCACAGCAAAGGAAACCATAAACAAGACCAAAAGACAACCCTCAGAATGGGAGAAAATATTTGCAAATGAAGCAACTGACAAAGGATTAATCTCCAAAATTTATAAGCATCTCATGCAGCTCAATAACAAAAAAACAAACAACCCAATCCAAAATTGGGCAGAAGACCTAAATAGACATTTCTCCAAAGAAGATATACAGATTGCCAACAAACACATGAAAGAATGCTCAACATCATTAATCATTAGAGAAATGCAAATCAAAACTACAATGAGATATCATCTCACACCAGTCAGAATGGCCATCATCAAAAAATCTAGAAACAATAAATGCTGGAGAGGGTGTGGAGAAAAGGGAACACTCTTGCACTGCTGGTGGGAATGTGAATTGGTACAGCCACTATGGAGAACAGTATGGAGGTTCCTTAAACTACTGGGCATATACCCTGAGAAAACCATAATTCAAAAAGAGTCATGTACCATAATGTTCATTGCAGCTCTATTTACAATAGCCGGGAGATGGAAACAACCTAAGCGTCCATCATCGGATGAATGGATAAAGAAGATGTGGCACATATATACAATGGAATATTACTCAGCCATAAAATGAAACGAAATTGAGTTATTTGTAGTGAGGTGGATGGACCTAGAGTCTGTCATACAGAGTGAAGTAAGTCAGAAAGACAAAGACAAATACCGTATGCTAACATATATATATGGAATTTAAGAAAAAAAATGTCATGAAGAACCTAGGGGTAAGACGGGAATAAAGACACAGACCTACTAGAGAATGGACTTGAGGACACAGGGAGGGGGAAGGGTAAGCTGGGACGAAGTGAGAGAGTGGCATGGACATATATACACTACCAAACGTAAAATAGCTAGCTAGTGGGAAGCAGCCGCATAGCACAGGGAGATCAGCTCGGTGCTTTGTGACTACCTAATGGGGTGGGATAGGGAGGGTGGGAGGGAGGGAGACGCAAGAGGGAAGAGATATGGGAACATATGTATATGTATAACAGATTCACTTTGTTATAAAGCAGAAACTAACACACCATTGTAAAGCAATTATACTCCAACAAAGATGTAAAAAAAAAAAAAAAAAAAGAGACTTTAACAGCCGATGTGTGGATTCCATACTGTATTATGTTCAAATGAAATTGCAAAATCTTTCAAGACCTTTACGAATCTTGGAGTTTTCGGTTTGCTTGTTCCAGTAGGCTCACTTTAATGGAATGCCAGCACTAGTGAGGACACAGCAGAAACCATTTTGAACTTGGGTGTGTCTCTATTAAAAAGGATTTGCTCTGTGTTCAACCAAGGTCAGCCTGGCCATTTGAAGACAAATATACACATAGGTGAACGGATATACCTCTCTAAGTATGCTGCAACATCTGTTCAAATAACACATTTTCCATTTTAATTACTCAAGTCACACTCTCTAATGGTGTGTTACAGACGCTGCAAGTTTTTAGTAACACTATTCTGCTAATTTTTTTGTTTTTGAAAGTATCACTGTTTAATGCATTGCTACTCTGAATTCTTAGCATTTTCTTTGGTCTAAAAGGCATGGTTGCAAGTCTGTCTCCCGCTTGATACCTTATTTTAGTGGAGGAAAGTTTTAATATCAACTGGACAAGAGTTAAAAAATAACATATCACATAATCTTGAACTTATTCATATTGTTTTACCTGAGTGAAGTAATCTTATCAAGTTTACGTATACCTCTTTTAAATATATATCATTGTTTTTGCTTTCCCATTATTTACCAAACCAAGAATCAATGTGAAATACCTTTCAACCAACATAGTTTTTACATTATGATATTACTACATCTCAGAAATTCATAAAAACTTGATAAATTTGAGATTTTAATTGCCTTGGGTCTTTTGAATACATTGATTAAAAAACGTTCATCAAACTGTCTAAAGCATCTGTATTACATTTACTCACAACAGTTGTTATAACTCAGAGGCCTAGGGTGAAGCACAGAGATCTCAATCACTAGAGATAATAAAGTCACAGTGTGTTTAAAATAGGAAAACTGGGCAGGCTGATGAAATGTTCAAATGGGCAAATGCAAGATGACCTGCACAGGTGTCAATGACTGAATAACTAAAATTTGGGAGGGTGGGAGCAGTAGAATAGAATGAGAACTGATAGAACAAATTCTTAAAGACAAGGTGAGAAGAAGAATCAATATCTTGGGCAGCTGATCTACTTAGAGAGAGACAAGGTAGACATCATAGAATTCAGCTCCAAAGAGGAAAGGGCTCTCAAAACCAAGCATTCCCAGGTTTCTAGAAAACCAGGCTGTGACTCACCCCAGGATTCTGGACTCCAAGCCAAACCTAATAGTATAAAAGACAAACAGGACAGAAATTTTCTCACCTTGATTTGGCAAACGTAGTAGAAAAAATGAGTAGATGTTCTAACCTTTAATACTTAAGGGTGACCAGGGCTTACTCTATGAAAACAGCTCAATAATATTATAATGATATCCAGACTTCACATAGCTCAAGCTATTCATCAGTTGTATATAGAAGCTGGTTTGAACAATCAGGTGAGCCAGTGCAAAAGTTTTTTTCATAGTTATTTAGAAATATTAGAATGTATACTGTATATTTGGAAAATAGAATGTATACCATTCAAAGAAGTATCAGCACAGTTGCAGACAACCTCAAAATCTCTGTAGTTACAAAAATGGAAGCAGATTTTCTTCTCGTGTCAGTTTATTACTGGTCAGTTGCAACCGTGTCTTCATCCAGGGACTCAGGCTTAGAGAGCAGCCCCTATCTAGGACATGCTGGCTGGTGACAGAGGAAAAAGAGTTTGTGGAAACATGCGATGCATCTTAAAGTTTTGTTCATAAATAGCACGTGTTCACTCTTTTTTTTTTTTCCCCACCAAAACCAGGTTAATGGAGGAGGAATCATAATCCCCTCAAAGGACTCATAAGTAATTGGAACAATAATATAATCTAATTCATGCACCACATCATATCCTCCTCTTTTATAGTCACATGTTGTGTTAATGTTTTGCAGAATTTTGAATTAAAAAAAAACAAAGACCTTTAAAATTGACTTCCATTTATATTAGAAGTATATTAGAAGTAGGTTGCCATTTTTCAGAAGTTGCCACCATTTCTAACACATAATTAGGATCCTAGAAAGTCACTCTTTCATTGTTGGCCTGTCAGGTTAGAATTGCTATAGATATACAAACAATCCAAGTTGCCAGTTTCATCTAGAAGACCTGAGTTTTCCTTTTCATTAGAAAAAAAAAATAATGAAAACTTTTCTTTTTCAAGGAAACTTGAAATCAGTCCTACCATGCCTCACTTTGCTGTGATATTTAACATCCAAAAAATGATTCCCTCTAGTCTTTTTCTGGTCCCATAAAGTTTCACAGTCATACTGCTCTATGCTTCCTTGGTCTGGATACAATTTCCCACTGTTGTTCTCTCTTGCAAAACTTTTCCTCTGACCTTTTTAGGCCTTTTCTCACAGTGACAAATAAGTCTCTATATTTAATCTATTCTTAATGTCTTTTCTACCTCCTTGTCTTAATTCATCTTACTTGAACATACTTCTCCTTGATATTATCTGTTCAGACTCAGTACTATTATTCCCACCTGCTAAGCAGCGCATCTTCACGTATCATAAGGGACAGAGGTTGGGAAAATGATTTCCAGACTCACTGGCCAGCAGGGTTCTGGTTTAGAGTCCGCTAACAAGAGTCATTGGTATAAGACTTGGAAGCTAGAGGAAGAGCACTAGTAGGTTGGCATTCAGCTGACTGTGCATCTGAGACATATCCAGTGGAGTTGGTGCTTCCTCCTCTTAATCTCCCACTTCTGGTCGGAGGGCAGCTATCATTATTAGCAGTGGTTTCCTCAAGTTTTTTTCTGTAGTAACTTCCTGAATGAACAGAGCAGCTTCCCCATTTTTGTATGCCTCTGATTCTCTGTAGTAAGTCCCTTCCTTGAAATACTTAGAGGCTTCAGTTTTCCTGAAGACTGCTGGCAGACAAAATACTACTTTCCTTACAAAACCCTTTTTAAGTGCTGAGCTCTCAGTCTCCCATATCCTACTTTCTTCAGAGTCCAGAAGCAAGGGAACTGCGGGGCAGTCGTTCACTTCATAGTGCTCATTTTGGACCATCACTGCTTCATCCTCACTATTCCTCCTCTGCGTCTTTGTAGCTTCCTATCAATCTCACTGACTCATCAGTGACCTTGGCTCCTGACTTGCCATCTTCCTTTTTATTCCAACACTTACCCCCATCCTCAGTAAACTAATGACCAAGTGACAAAGTTATCTGAATGTTGAGCCTTTATTTTCTGGTTTCCATAATTCCAGCTATCTCATGCCCATTCCTTTCCCCTGTCCACTCTGGTGTCCACATTCTGGACTATGTTATCACCCAAAAACTCTTCTTCTGAAATCTTAAATTAAAAGATCTCACTCTGATCATAACATCCTATCCTTCTAGCTTAGGCTTCTAGCACCAGCTTATTTCCATCAAAATTTAGCCCTAAATCAAAAAAATGCATCATTTCTAATGGCTACTCCCAAGTAATGAACACAGCAATGAAAAAACATAGTTATCCAGACTGATGCTACTGAAATATCATAATCTTCAACAGTAACATGGCACAGCACTTTTTCTTCTACCCTAGTCAGCTTTCTTCCATATCGTCCTCTCTCTTGCCATTATTAACTCATGCTCAGTGGCTAAGAAAAAGTTCCTGATATAATGTCCCAAACTTGATATAGTCTCCCAAACCGACATCTACCAAGCCCTGGCCTCTGAATTCCAAAGCTTCCCACTTGAGCATCATTTCTGGGCACATCCTAAGAAATAGTTACATTTTAATCACACAGAAATCTGGTGACTCCCAAGTCACTTCAGTTCAAAATATATCTCAAAATTTCAGCCAGTTTCTGCAGGTAAGTAGCTAAGGGGCTGTTTTAAATAATATCTTTCAACATTAATTTCCTCTCCTATGTAGAGAAAGTGATGTTAGACTGTCTCTAAGGTCTATTATATTTCTAGCCTCCTCTGGGTTTATTTTAATCAATTATTATTTATTGTGTACCGAGACAATAATTGCAGCAACAAATATTTTATAGTAATTATGTTTAGTGGGAATTCTTTATTGTACATTCCACAACAGAAAATCATGAATCAGTGAAATATGCCAGAGTTTTGGGTGGATAAGAGAAAAAGACTTTTCTGCTATTCATTATACTCAATTATTTATTTTATTGCATGAATTTTCAACTTCAGGAAAAATATGAGACACCCCATCACCAGGTATCATTTCCAAAAGACCTATTCATCCAAATTTCTTTGGTATAAAATCATAAGATATTTCCTTCTGGTCCATCAGCTTATCTCTTCTACAATTGCTGTGAATCCCTCTCATACAACACAGACTCTCAGTCCTGCCATCAATTTATCTTATGTCTAACAAATAACCCAATCCAATATTATCGCAACCTTTAGCAGAGAGAAATACAAATCCTTAACTATTCTATTCTATGCAATTGAATAGAATCCTTAACTATTCTATTCTATGCAATATGTTTAGTAATCTAGTGATATTTTTCCTTATCAGTTTCCTCTTAGGGTACCAAATCTTTTTAATTTTCCTTTTTTGTTCTTTTCCTGACATTCTTATAGTATTCTTGACACCTTAAAGCAATTGTTACCTTCCAGACTTCAATTAATATGAGACTCACAGCAGATAAATTTAAGTGTAACAAGGTAAGAATCATCTGTTGAGAAAATGACAGAACTATAAAAGACATCTTTGCTAAGACCTTTAGTGGTTTCCAATCATGAGTGGTACTACCTCTCCCACTCTACCCCATGCTCTACATAGGGGACATTTGGAAATGTGTGGATTCATATTTGGTTGCTACTATGACCAGGGCAGAGAGTTACTACTAGTGTTTAGCATTTGGAGGATAGGGATGCTAAATTTCCTAAAATGCTAAATACAGTCATGCAAAATTAAGTATTATTCTGCTCAATATGTTAAGGTGAAGGCTAATGTTATCTTTTCCTAGCAATGGCTGAAACAGTTAGGAAATTTAAGCAAATAAATAAGGGGGAAATTAAATATCTTTACTAGTTCTCTGTGACTAGAGCTTCCTAGTATAATTTCATTCTTTATTTGAAGTGTGGTGAATTTTTCCAACATCAAACACTTTGGGCCTATATTCGAGCATATCTGTAAAAACTCAATTTCAAGAATTCTTCCATTTAGGTAAAAAACCAAACTATTCATATTTCTTGAATCCCAGAGCTTTAATCCATTATTGCAAATAATTCATAGTTGACTATAAAATCCATATAACAGTAGACACAATTAAGTCTCAGTGATGCTATTAGCGATTATCAACCAAAGCTCTAAATGCTGATACACCTGTGGTTACGAGTTTATAATTGGTGTTTCATTATTTAAAAGGAGTCAACATACTCATGGATGATAAAGGTGCCTGAGATAAGGCATCTTATCTGACCAAATGAATGCACATGTCAATGAGTGTTTGAACTTAGAACAGATGTCTGGAGACTGCGGTAATGACAAGACAAGCAGTTTCTATGACAACCACGTCAACCATCTGTGCAGAAGTGTCCACATTTTACAGATAATGTTAATTCTGCCTAGGACCAGTATGTCAATGATATTAACCATATTTTTGTCTCTCTTCAGCTAATTGCTTTGTGGCTTGCATTAATCATAGGTCTGTAAGTAAACATAATTACTTTGCATTAAAACCATAACTTAATTAGGATTTGAGAAGGGTTAAAATGCAACAATAGGTTTACAAATCTGTGATTGCGGTCTCCCAAATGGGGGCACTGAGATCAAATCCTGGAGGTGAGTATAGAGAGCGCTAATGTAACCCTTAGGGTCTGTCTCTGAACCCTGGTCATCCAAGGAAGAGTCAATCATGAAGACTCTTCATATTTTTCTCCAGGCTGGATGTTATTAATATTGATAATATGGCAACTTTCTTAACAGTTAAGGTTAGAATTTGCACTTAACTAAAAGTATTAATCTAGACAAGGTTGCTCTCTGTGAAGTTTGGGAGCAGCTCCATTACAAGTAGGAAAGAGAACAGACATGAACATCACCCATTCGGTCTGGTATTTGGCATGGTTTTCCTCTTTGCCCTTGTAGAAAGGGAGCGCTGGGGATAAGGGCAAGAAATCAGCCTCCAAATTCTACTAATTTACAGCCCACCCTAATATGCTCCGGTTATCCTTTTTTTTCAATATGTAGTTGGATTCCAGAGTTTAGAATAAACAGATGTTTGACTCGGTCTATAACCTTCCTAAACTAGTTTTTTCAACAATTTGTAAAAATGAGTATGTCAAGTTCTTTAAGTTCTTGCATGTCTTTTCACAAAGTTAAAACTATGATTTGTTGAGCTCCTTACTAGAGGGGAAATAAAACAAAGGCAAAGTGCTATAATCTGCGGCCACCGAGCCTGTTAGTGAGTAACCATATATTTATTGGCTACATATGCCATGTAACTTGCACTATGTCTGGATCACTGTAGTAAACAATACAGGCTCTTGTGCTCATGGAGTATACAGACTGAAAAGTAGTCTCCAAAACTCTTCACTTTTGTAATAATAACCCTATAGAAATAAAAACAGCATTTATCTTTTTTCACTGATGCTGAGAGAATATGAAAAATGCCTATAAAACTCTCCAAAAGGCAAGTACACAGAATCTAGAATCTATGATAATGTTGTAGCTAAAGCACAAACATGAATAAAGAAGTCATAATCCTTTGGGTCTTAAATCATCTATAAGCGTTCAGTGTCTGGAAGCCCTTGTGGACCATTTATGGGTAAACGTAGGACAGCTTCTCAGACCAGAACAATTCTCTGCAATGTCTTTTTCTGCCTTTTCTCAGGCATCGGGGACATAACCTGTTCTTTCCTCCTGTCATCGGGGACATAACCTGTTCTTTCCTCCTGTCATCGGTATCACTCTTTAGAACAGGAGCCCTTTTCTTTAGCTTTCCCCTTTTTGTTCCTCTACAGAGGGTCACAGTTGTAACTAAGAGTTTTATTGCTATTTGTCACAAAGAAATAAAAGATGATAAAAATAACATCAAGAATTCACAAATCCTAAGAAATGTTACTAAACTGTTACAGAAATAATCCCAAGTGAATTCTTTTTTTTAATTTCCTTGCTATGATAGTGATAGAAAGCGTTCTTATTTCTACATTACACTTGTCTTCTTGGGTTAGCAGAACCCTTCTTCTCCACCATCCCAGTATCCTAACCTTGTCTTGAATTTAAGACAGAAACTGAAAATGTATCCAAAACAAACTTTGATTTCCCCCATTGCTTCAGCTGGTCAATTTTCTTCATGAAGATTTCAAGATTGAATATCGCGCATTCCTCTGTGCAAGTAACTTATTTAACCATATAGATTAGATTTCACAAGTTTGTGGTAAAATTCAAATTTAAAAACAGTACGATACAAAGGTTGCCTACTGGAAATAGTATCATCTTTACTGCCAGACAGTAGAATCGCTCTACAATATTTTGCATGTTTATTAATTACCAGCTATAGAGCAGCCAGAGGCTGACATGTATTTCTCTATTATCAGAAGAAGATAAGATTAGCTAGATTAGGATAGCTAGGAGACTTGGAAGGTCTAAAAATAAAAGCAAAACAAAACAATTGGGGGAGGTTATAGCTACAGATAGAAGGTCATCAAATTGGTTAGGAAGAGTCAATTGTTTAGAGGATAAAGCCAGAAATAAGTAGGCATTAATAGAGGCTAGTTTCAATAAAATACAAAATGGCAAATCCAGCAGATGAGTGACAAGATGCCTAAGATGATGGCAAAAGCCTAAGATTATGCCAGGCAAAGGGCAGTCAGCACTAGTGCATAGCAAGACTCTGATTACAGAAGGGGCACCAGAAACAGGACATATGTTGTGCATATGAGTGAGTGGTAGCAGGGATAGCAAGGTGAGAGCAAGTCGATGATCACTCAGAGGAAACTGGTGAAGTAGAGAAGGGACATCATTTATAAAGACCTAGGGAGGCGAAAATGAGTAAAAGTATGAGGAGTGAAAGAATGTTAGTCAAAGCACCTCCCACAACATATATATTAATTACAAAGAAAAAGTTGGTAAACTTTATTGTGAAGAAACTAGCAGATGCTACCTTAACCAAGTGATCAAGATTCGCATCAGCATTGATATAAATCAGCATCATTCGTCATAGTACAAAATAACTGGCCTGTATCTTCAAAAACGCCAATGCTAGGAAAAAAAGAAAAAGTAAAGAATTGTATGAGATTAAAGGAGACTAAAGAAATAAGACTACTGGAAGTATGATCCAGGATTGTTTGTTTTTTGGGTTTGTTTTTTTGGGGTTTTTTGCTATAAATACCATAACTGAGACAACAAAATCTGAATAAAAACTATAGGTTAGATACTATTATTGGTCTACAGTAATTTCCTGATTTACAGCAATTAAGCAAGATGATACACCGTTTCTTTAGGAAGAACACACTAAGGATTTAGGGGTGAAGGGGCATCAAGTATGAAGCTTAGTCTGAATCTATACAAATCATGTATACATAGAGAAAGGCAAGGATGAAGCAAGCATGGTAAAATGTTAACATTTGGGTGATCTGGGTATAAAGAAATTCTCTGGACTACTATACAAATTTATTTCTGTAAGTCTGAAAATATGTCACAGTCAAAATACAAAAGGGCTTTTTAACTAGGCAATTTTTCAAAGCAGATACTCAGACCTAGGAAAGCAAGATGAGGGCCCACTTACTGGAACTAGGAAGAAACGGAAGTCTCAAGAACAAAAGAGTGTTACCAAAGACTTTTTATTGTTAGTAATAGAAATATAACTAAAATTCATTTAAACAAACAAACAACAAGATTTTGTAGGGATACTAGGATAAATCACAGCATCAGTGGAGAGGCTGCAGAAACCAGGGAAGTTCTGGTAATCTCAGTGCCTAAAACTAAGCAAACATTCTATGAATACATTTCTCAAACTCTCACCTTAGCTTATCTCTGAGTTTCTATCCGCTTCTTATAAGAGATTAACTCTCAGGGATAGACATTGATTTAACTGGCATTGGTCACTCACTGGACATATCCTTTAGATGGGAGGATAAGCACTATGATCAAGCCTCTGTGGGTGGGTGGGGGGTGGAGGCACTGCTACTGTGGGGTATTGTGATTGACAGCTGTATGACCAATCACAGAGTTGCACTGGGTGAAGGATCAAGTCCCTAAAGGTTAGAAGAAAGGTAAGTATTGTAATGTTACAACCAGAGGTATGGTTTGAGTGATGATTTACTCCAACCCCTCATCAAGGGTGGGCTCTAATTTTTCCAACCTAATGCACTGGATAGCATGCCTTGGACAAGGGTTGGTCGGGATGAACAGGTCACCCAATCAGAGCCAGTATGGTACAATGGGAATTCTTCTGAGGCTTTGAGGATGTTGGCAATACTCTCCTCCACTGAACTTGAACCTGAAAATTTGTAATAGGAGTAGCTGTCATCTTGCCACCACATGTAAAGCCAATACACTGATGAGACTTGAACGAGAGAAAAAACTAGATCTTGGTGACACTTTTTGACCTCAAGGAGACCAAACTTGAAGCCAGTTCTACCACTGAATTAATTAACAGAGCCAATAAACGTTCTTGCTTATATCCATTTGGGGGTAGTTTTCTGTCACTTGTGTCAGAAATATCCTGATGCAAGTATACTATTAACAAAAGAAGAGGGAAACAAATACTTAGTGTTCCTGAAACACACACACACACACATACACACACACACACACACACACACACACACATTATCAATGGAGAGTTTTCATCACTATGAGGAGAAAACAAGATCAAATCAAACACAAAATAAGCTTATCTTGATGGTGAATCACTGTAACTCAATTATTCTTCAGATCACTTGACAGAATCCATATTGATCTTAGTGTCTGGGGTGGGGCCATTTTTATAAATGAGGAGAAAAAAGCAAAAGAGTTTTGGGAACAGGGAACAGAACATGTGATAAAACAATCATTTTGACTTGAGAATTGAATAATTATTACACTCCTAAATTTACATGAGCCAAGGGAACTTATGTAGAAGACTTTCAAGAGATGCATACTTTCCTTAACCTATTAGCACCCATCAGTTTGAACAAGAATTCAGATTAGGTCTCAAGGAGTGCATTGATTGATGAATTTCAAAATTTACCTTCATTTCTGTCATTTTATTAACATCTCTAAAAGAGAGACAAACTTATGGTTTGAACAGTTAACAGATATTGGTCATTCACTGTTCTCAAGCCTTAATAAGATGTGAAGGCTGACATTTTGAAAATAATAAATGGCTGACCTACTACATCTCTCTGATATGGTCGCTTAATATCTCTATTTCCATTTTCATCTGTAAATGGTGTTAATTATACTTTCCTACCTCCCATAAGAGCTATGTTAATTATTGTTGGTAAAGCACTTAGGTTCCCATGGATAAGGGAGACGGTGTAAGGGCAATGTATTATCATCATCATTATCATTGCCCTGGGCAGCTGCTCATTAATGACTGAATTTCGAGTAAAAAACCCATGAAAGGTTTAATTGATATGAGACAGAAATTGGTCAACCTTAGCCACATTCACTGCCAAGTTTAAGCCCAAGGAGGAAAACTTCTCTTTAATTAGATCATCTCAAATGTCATCACAAAAGGAATACAATAGCTTTAAAGTGTTTTAATAATTCAGCATTCATTCATTTAGTGAACATTTATTGAATATGTCTGTTATGTACCAGGCTCTGTCCTGGGTTCTGAGCATATAGTGCTGAAGAAAAAAAAACTGTCTTTGTGGAGCTTAGCCTGTAAAGTGTGTGAAGCCTAAATTCACCTGGGCTATTGTTTTTTTCTCTTCTGATCCAAATTGTACTTACCTTTTAAATTCTTTATCAAGTACTCTGTCCCTAATGCCACCTTCTATAACACATCCCAAACCACTTTTACTCTTTCCTTCTCTAGAAAAACATTTAGGACATATATTCCTAAACAATAAATTGTGGCACACTGTGTAAAACTTTCATGTGTGCCTACCATTTTCCCCTTAAAAGCACTGGATCCTTCAATTGCCTGAGGCACCAACTTAGCTCAGTACTGTATATATAGTGTGCTCATAAATGATTCCTTAATTAAATATGCAATACCTGTTATTAATATTTCTCTTATTTACTAACTAGCAAAGGGAGGCTCATATAATTCAATGAGAGTTTAGAAATGATTTCCAGGCATGTGCAACCCTTTGTTATGTAGCCAAGAAAGACCAGCGTTTGAAAAAGCATCAGATTTAGAAAAAAACATTTTCTGGCTCTGCTCCTTCACTGCCCACCTGCTATTGCAGGATTTCCAGTTTTGAGCACAACATTCCCTTCCAAAATCACTCCAGTCACCCTGCAGGGTATTTCCTGGACATCACGACCATGTCAATTAGCAACCACAGGGCATCCAAGAATTATTTCTTCTACCCTGGCCCTTTTTTGTACTGTTTCTGAGGCCTCAACTGTCTCCAAAGCTACATGAAGACACTTCATACCTACTTAAGTAGAGCCTCCTTTTTTCCAAGTACTTTCAGTGCTACTTCTGCTGAGCAGCACTGTAGCTACACACCCTAGAACACTGCCAATAACAAAGCAATGTTAAACTCTATCCAGTGTTAGCGTCCCAAACCCAGGTGGTATGTTCAACAGGAAAGAAAAAAAATGCATGTTTCCTTTAAGAATATCTAGGAAATACTGATTTGAGTCTCTAAATGTTAAGAACTCTTGAGGCAAAATATCTCCATCAGTTTCTACATCTCTTGGTTGATTTCTCCCTTTTCTCGCTTACATTCCCAGCTCTTCTCCCTGCTCCCCAGATTATATAAATAAGATCCTAGTGGCTGGTCAAGGAACACATCTGATAAATAAACATCATCATGTGAGCAGACTCAATTCTGAACTCTAAAAATGTGGGATATGACCAAATGTATCTAATTCTTTTAAGGTAGAAATATCTTCTGAAAAGTTCCTCTATGAAAATAGTTTCCTTACAGCATCCTCATTATCTGCCCTGAAACGAGCACATCTTAGGCTTAGGCTGAAAGCGACATGGATCTTAACACGATGACTTTTCTGTCCCCTTTACTGTTTTGTAGTGTCAAAGAACTGGGAAAGTATAGATCAAGCAGTCACTCTGTTTTGGTCACTCCACCACAATGACGTTTCAAATATTTGAAGATTGTGGAAAAGAAGGTAAATTTTGCTTGCGTTGCTTTTAATAAATGGAAGCAATAAAAAGGTCAATTTAAGCTAGTTGCATGCTATAAAGCTGCAATTAATATTATTTAAGTTAGAAATAATGATGGGTATTGGGTGAAGTTAGTTGACATTAAAGGAAGAAATGACCGATTATTGCTCTTGTCAATTAAATTATTACACCCCTAAATTCTACCCACAAGCTTTCTCAAAGAATTATACACAAGGAACAGCAGCAAGATGAGAATCTAATACCACCCGATACCCTTATTTTTAGTACTCTGTTAAAAGCTGAGTCCAAACACATGTTTTAGTCTTGGGATCTACTCTCTCCACCATTTTCACATCTCCTCCTCTCCCAAATTCAAATCTTGAGATCTTGGCTCATTCCTAAGAACAGAGGAATGAAGTAAAAAATAAAGAAGCAAGATGGTTAGGTTCAATCTTAGCAATGCCAACTTTTGGAACAAGTCACTTAACTTCTCTGTGCCTCATTTTTCTCATCTGTGAAATGGGAATAATAATCATATCCACTTCATACTAGAGTTGTAATGAACGTATTAATGTTAAATGCTTCAAATAATGGATGATAAATAGTAAGCACTCAAATATTAGTTATAATAAGGATCATTATCATCATTACCATCATGACACCTTCATCACTACATACTCAACATTACACTACAGTCCCCAGTCCCACCTAATTGCTTATTCACACGCAAATGGGAAGGAAGCAAAAGAGAAAGATCCTTACTGGTTTTCTTGACCCACTTGGCCACTTTAGCTCACATGAAGTAGAAGTGAGCAATCAGATGATGTGATCTCCCACTTAGGCACAGTATCCACTCCAACGTTGCCCAGTTAATTATTGTGAACTTGAACTAACAAACTGGCATGAACTTCTCCTTTAAAGACAATAACACAACCTGGTCAAGCAGAGGAGTGTCTGGGTATGAGGAGGAACTGGGGAATAATCCTCTTCTTCTTGTATTAAGTTAAATGTGGCTTTTGGTCGCAATGAGGCAGAACTATTTGTTATTGTGGGTATATAGCAGTAGACCATCATTAGGCTAGGTATTTTTCTTAACACCTATACATTTTACAAATATAGCTGTTTGAAAATGAGGCATAAGAAAAAAATATTCAACAATATTTATGCTGGGATATAAAATCTCTTTTTTTTAAGCCAGTAGGATACCATCAAGAATTTATATCTAGTTCATCAATAAAAACAAATGTATTATTATGGAAATCTATGGCTAAAGATTATTTTCTGCTAGTATATAATGTCAAAAACCTTTCATTATCAACTTGTATATTGAAACAACTTGACATCCTATATTTGATCTGGTAAAGCCTTCTTTCTTTCTCAAAGATATATGTGACATTCTTTTTTTAAGTTAAATTAAGATAAGTTTCTTCAAACCATCTTTTAAGAAACTTGAAAATACCTCCAGGGAAAGAGACAATTTGGAAGAAAAGGATGCCACGACATACAAAATTTTTAAAAAAGGCCAAGTGTGCTTTTCTCCTTCAAGCTTGCCACTTCCTGTTTCAACATTCACTCTCTTTTCTCTTACTTTCTGTATCTGGACCACCATCTTTCCCTCTTAGAAAGACCAATATGAACCACTGTTATAACTAATTACTATTTCTTGTAAGACTTTAACTTACATAAAATGATATGCTTTTTATAAATTATTTTAAAGGTTAGAATTTCAGGCCAAAAGAAACATATTTAGAAGATTATATGCATTTGGCGATTATCCCTTCATAAATTTTAAGTAACCGCCAAAGACAATCAAATGTACACATTGCCAGTGGACACTAAGATTTATCATCTTCCTAGTATTCTGCAACTGGGTAAAGGGCAATTCATGGTAATTACCCTCTCTTGCAGATGTGTCTTATCAACCCAACCAGGTTGTAGAGTTGGTTTTATATAATTTTCCATAATTCCAATAGTAGGTACCCACGATTGAGTATATGTAATAGGGAGTAGTGGTAACCATGATGGAAAGCAGAGATGAAATTAGCTCAAAGTACAACAAATGAAATTTGAATAAATAAGAGCTCTTGTCATAAGAATTGCTGAGTGTTGCGAAAGGTCACAAAATAAATTGCTAGGGGTGTTTATAGAAGGAACACTTTAAAATTATGATAACCCAGTATTCCTCTACTTTATTTTCTAATATACCAACTTTAGAGTTTTGTCATAGCTAAGAACGTATTTAATATGTTTTAAATCAAATGACTTAAAATAAGTTCAGCTTTCAAGAGGAACTGTTAAATTAATACCTTAAATGGAAAACTAGCATCATTAGGCATAAATGGAAGGTAATAAAAGTATGGTAAAAGAATCAATGTTATTAATTTTTCCACTTTATTTACTTAATTCAAGGACCATCACTGATAATTACACTAATATCATTGTGTGCTGACTTTACAATGTAAAATATGAGACATGTTTCCACTGCACCTGATTCTTTATTGTAAAACACCAGATAATCTTGATCAAGTTTCTCAAGGAACAACTCTTAGAAGCTCTTCTGAAACTTGATTTGTTGTATCTGAGCACTTACTATTAACCATGATGTAGGCATTTCTCCTTCAGTAAAGTGATAGCACAGGTTCCCTGGTGATATGCTATGGACTGAATGTTTTTGTCCTCCCAAATCATATGTTAAAGCCCTAATACCCAACGTGATGGTATAATATAAGGAGGTAGGGTCTATGGGAGATAATTAGGCTTAATTATTTAAGCCTTAATAATTATTAGGCTTAATTATTAAGCCTTAATAATTATTAGGCTTAATTATTAAGCCTTAATAATTATTAGGCTTAATTATTAGCCTTAATAATTATTAGGCTTAATTATTAAGCCTTAATAATTATTAGGCTTAATTATTAAGCCTTAGTAATTGGGCTTAAATGAGGTCATGAGGGTGGAGCCCCATGATGGGATTATAAAAAGAGCCACCTTATTTTCCTCTCCCCCTCTTTTTCCCCCACTCCATGCAAAGATACAGCAAGAGGGTAGCTGTCTGCAAACCAGGTAAAGGGCCCTCATCAGGAACTGAATCAGCTGGCACCTTGATCTGGGACTTCCCAGCCTCTAGAACTGTGAGAAATAAATTTCTGTTGTTAAGTCACTCAAATATTTCATTCTAATAGTCTAGAGTTAAGATATGGTATTAAAGAAATCTTCCACAAAGGAAATCCAAGGTACCAACTGTATGATGAAATTCAGAAAATGAAACAATCTTAGAAATTGTTTCCAAAAAATCACATAGAAGAACCATCTTCTGAATGACAAATACTTTCTTTAAAAGTCTATTCTGCAGGGCTTCCCTGGTGGCGCAGTGGTTGAGAGTCTGCCTGCCGATGCAGGGGACGTGGGTTCGTGCCCCGGTCCGGGAAGATCCCTTATGCTGCAGAGCAGCTGGGCCCGTGAGCCATGGCTGCTGAGCCTGCGCGTCCGGAGCCTGTGCTCCGCAACGGGAGAGGCCACAACAGTGAGAGGCCGGCGTCACAAAAAAAAAAAAAAAAAAAAAAAAAAAAGTCTATTCTGCAGGTAGAAGGCCGTTAGATCACCAAAATTACTACCCTTTAATTTTCTTAATGAATCTCCTTCATTTTATTTAAGATTAAGGTTTTAGGCAAATATTTATCTGCCTCAAATAAGCAGGTCAATTTTTAATTAATTATTGGAGGTGCACTAAAGCTGCTATAAGAAAATCTTATATTCTGTCCTTATAGCAGCACTAAAGCTGCTATAAGAAAATCTTATATTCTGTCCTTATAAATATGTCCAGGGAATGGACATATTTTTCAATGAATAGCTTTATAAAAGTATCTAGATTATCTGAAGCATAGGTCTTTGGCCTGAAAAAAATTTTTAAAGATATGAAAATTTCCTTTATATTTTTGGGTGTAGAAAAAATGCAAGCAATAATTCTGAACTAATACTGTATATTACATCATTTATTCAAAATTACACAGTAAATGCTTTCTATGTGTTAGAAACCATGCTATGGGCCCAGGTTAGATAATTGGTGTACAATATTAAACCTATGTGATATATTACAACACAGAATAGTGTAATAATTCAATTGCTATCTGTGGAAAATAGAATATCTCATTTTTGCCTCATCTAAAGAGCCCATGTGTTATATATTTTTTTTAATCAAATGCATCATAGGCAAAAACCCTCAGTATTTCTAAGGCAGGGAAAAAGTAAAAGAAAAAGAGACAGCTAAAAGAAATGGAGCATAAAGTGAAGAAGGGTCTTTGGAAAATTCAGTTCACAAAAAGCTTTCATGGTATGTAATTTATTCATGGCTCCTGCTGGACTGAGTTAATAGCATCGGCTTATTCTCTTGGTTGTAGTAGACATCTCCTAAAATGTCTCAGCTCATATCCCGAGACAGGAGGCCTTGATGCTCAACCACAAAATTATCCCTCCAAAACAATATTCTGTATACCAAGAGGCTATGAAACAGGCAAACAGATGTGTCTGAGGCCAGCAGACCTCAGGGATTGCTTTTCTGCTGCTGAAATTCACTGGGCCCCCAGGATTCATCACACTGTTCCTCATCCACTCAATGTCCTCTATTTTGTGTCTTTATTTAGAATATATGTGAAAAAGAAAAGCCAGAGCAATTATTTGATTATACGAAGAGAAAAAGACTCCACAACATAAAAGATGAGAGACTGAACTTTACATTTTCTGAATTTCTTACATATCATCATGTGTTCAAAACAGTATATACTCTAATGATATATTTGAGGAACTTTAGAAACATTATACCTACACTTATATAATTTATTTGTATAATATTTGTTAAGTGCTCCCATGTTCCTGATTTTATTTAGTCCTTGAAGCAACCCAAGTTCGTTCTTAACTTGCAGTAAGAAGTATTTTTATTCCTAATTTTTAGCAGAGATAAAATATGAGGAATATCTTAGAATATTATTAATTGGTAGTTAGTGGGTCTGAATCGAACCCAAGTTGCTTAAATTTCAGTCTAGGCATCTATTTCTGGCCGTTCCTCTCTGACACTTGCAATATGATTCAATATTGAATAGAAATTAGAGAAGTGGATGAACAAGTAACTGAAAAATCTCTCATTAACTGAGCTCAGTTATGTTGACTGTGTCCACTTTGTGGAAGATCTAAGAATGGCACCACCACTCAGACAGGAAATGGGAGTCCTAGCTTTAAAGCAGTAAGAAGCTATCTTACTGACACAGTCTGGAAGAGTCTAGGAAAATAAAGTGAACAAACTTCATAGAGACCACATGATGCCTACAGAAGCCATGTTCTAGATCACTCAATGAGAGCTCCGAGTAAAAATGCTAGCTCAGCCAAAATGGGAATCGTTCTTAGACCTGGTTATTGAATACAATTAGCAAAAATAAATTACTCAGAGCAGAGGAAAGTTAACTGTGCACAGGTTATTTATGAGACCAAAGGCAAAGACATATTAAAGAGCAGTAAAAGAAGCATCATACAAGATGGGCTGAAACCTACAAAGTCCTATACGCAGTCAGTAGAAAAGTGCCTTCGTCACTCACAGAAGGCCCAGAAATCAAAAACAGACTTTCAGGGACAGATGGGCCAAGTCAAGAATAGAGCTCCAGGGATGGTTATAGTCTTAATGTGCAATATTCAGGATTAGATTAGAAAGTAGGGCCTGGAGAGAGCTGAGACTTTTACCAAATTAAAAAATATACTGGCTTAGTAACTCTACTTGGCACTAGGAGTTTATTTCTGTAGCATTTAAATCAATTCAGAAATCGTCTATCTATGGCTTTTTTTATGGTTGCAATAATATACATATTACATTCATAACTTTAGTGGTTTTACTCTTTTATTTCAGTATTAATGAGAATGCCCAATTAATAAAATTGTCCAAGTTGGTCTCTATTAGAGGAAGCTAACTGCTGTGATGAATAGTCTCCAAAATATACCGTGACTCAGTCATGATGGAAGTTTAATTTTTGTTCACATTAACAATCCAAAGAGGTGTTCCTGGAAAACATTGGATTCTTTTCAATAAGTGGTTCAGGGATCCAGGCTCCTTCTGGTTTGTTCTGAAATCCCCTAGGGGCCTCTCATCATTTGCATTTAGCCAGCGAAGGGGAAAGAGACTGAAGAGAAGGCACATTACCTTCACAAAGGCTTGATCTGGAATGCACACATCGCTACTACTCAGACTTTTAGCTAGAAGCCAGTCACATGGCCACACCTGACAGTAAATGAGATTGGGAAATATTATCCACCTACGTCCCCAAAGAGAAGCAACAAGAAGAACATGGATTTGAGTGAATTTTGTAGAAGTTTTTGCCAAAGTATCTTCTTCCATTACATACATGGATGCCTGGTGAGCTCTAAAAGTGGTAGTAGCAACAATAAAAGACTGCAGTACACTTAAAACAAGGGACAACCAAACAAGCTTGAAGTGCAATATAGTAAGTACCAACCAAAGCAACAGAGCTAAGCAGACTTCTAATGCCTAAAACATAGCCACAGCCTGAACCTCTTTCTTTATTCTAATATATAAATATTTGCCCTTGTTCTCTCATATGCTGTATTTCAATATCTACAGATAGGGACATTCACGGATAAACTGTTTCTTTTGGTCATGTACATGGTGCCTTTCTGTAATTTGATATAAGGGATAAAGACAAATTGGGGAAGATATACATGTCTAGAAATAACTCAAACTAGCTGTGAAGTTTTCCAGCATTAATAGACTGACCCTGATGTCATAATTTGGCATAAGTCAAAAAGAAAAAAAACAAAGATTTAAATGAGACCCACTGAGGACATGCATCTCCAAATGACAGGCAAGGTTGTAGGGTAGTAGAGAAGGCAGGCTGCATTTGCAGGCCGGTGCCTCTGGTCTTCTATGATAATTCTGTGCCTACTGAGATTGATGTGATGTTTGGAGGAAGCTAAATGAGAGGCTGTTGTGTAAACTGGGTAGGGATTTAATCCCTTGGAAGTAAGTTTGAGATTGCAATTAACATTCCCATGACATCAGTTAAGTATTTGAAGGTTAATAATACTTCCTAAAATTCTGCAAGCCAATTGAGGACCTTGTTCTTCTCTAGGACTTCAAAGCTGGGAAAAGAAACAGTGCCAGTAACACAGAAATTTTCCAAAATTCAAGGGGAAAATGGATGTGGTTTAAGGAGAGAATGCAAAGTCAGGGGTTAGCGAATTACAGCCAGCTGAGGATGCCAGCTTCCCGTTGCACGTACACCCAGGGTTTTGAATCATTTGATCACTTGCCTCCGGACTGTGCATCTCTGGTCAGGAAGGCGAGCGTAACAGTCACAGCGAGAAACAACCCAACTGCAAATCTAGAAATCTCACTTTCAACACCCAAAAAAGGTACTGAAGAGATTGAGTCAGTAGCAATACCAAGTCTTTTATTCGTACACTTATTTCCTTTTATGATAGGGATAGAATTAGGCTATGATTACCAACATTAGGGGATTAGAGTAAGTTGTTTTCACTTTAATTTTCCCCTTCTCCATCCTCAAATATAAAGAATATATTTTAAAAGAAAGGTAAGTTTTATGTCCATTGCAGGGCAGCAGATAATAATTGGGGTGGTGGAGTGAGGTGATTATATCATTCCTGGAAATAGAGACACCTTCAGGTGTTCTTTTTGAATCACTTGAGATTCAAGAGTTAGATTTACCAACTTGTACTTTTCTCAGATTCATCTCACTTTAATTTCTATATGGACTTTTCTAGCCAGTTTTAGAGGAATTGGTCAAGTACATACATATATACACATATATATGTATATATATATATATAAAATACATACATACACACACAAGAATATGAATTGGAGCACAAAGAAACATTAGTAAATTGGCTCAAGAAGTTATGTGAACCTAGATCATTCCATCCTAAAATCCTCAAAAGAATAAAAAAGATAAAGTATCAATCTAATGAAACTGGATTTACAAACATAACTGAATGATTTTTTTGTCAAGAAATTTTTTTAAAACACTGAAATATTCTTCATTTTTCTTTAAATTTTACTTTTACTTTCCTGGAAAATCTACTCACATGAAAACCATGCAAATGAAAAGGCTCAAGACTTTGACATTATAGAATTGTAATATTTTTAAAATAAATTTCACTGCTGCAAAAGCAATTGGAATTTCCACATTCTTTAGTAAACAGTCCAAGGAATAACTTGAGCTTAATATTTAAAAATTTAAATTTTCATTCATACATTTTGGGACATAACTGTATACAGAGCTGTGTTGTATAAGTTTGACTGACATCACTGATAACTGCATTAGGGACAATATCTTCAGCCTTTTTGTTCACATTACCTTAAATAAATGTTATAATTTTTCTGCTACTTTACCTTTCATAGTATTAATTCTGGATCAAAGCATAGAAATGTTACTTGCTTTTCAATTTATTTGATCTTCTCTAAAAGACTTAGTCTATTTGAATTGAAAGTGTAAGTGATTCAAATGTGAGTGAGGAGAATTTCTGTTACCTAAAATACAAATCCAAATGGTAAAATAGCATGCCTTATATCATAAGCAGATCTAAATAGATGGAAAAATACCAAATGTCAATATATTCAAAACTTGGTTTTAAATTTTCATTTCCATTTGGTTTGAATCATATTTTATTGTTGCAGAATAAACTCTGACTTTCTCGAGATATTTTAATCATCTAGTAAAAAACATTAGTGCTCTATACCTTTAAGTTACCTAATTTTAGAATAAAGAATCTTTAACTCCCTCTCCCATTTATTGTGGTCATCTGTACATTTCAACATTGGCAATAACAGAAAGCTTCTCTATTATAGTACAGTAACAACGTTTGAATAAAAAGCTTGCATTAATTTTGTAACATTTTTCTTCTTGACTTTCAACTCATGGAAGCATGACATCTTTTGCCTGTATAATTGGGTTTTTGTGTGAAAAACAAAGTTTTTGAAATGGCACTAGAGAACAAATTTAATTAAAGGCACAACTCCTGTAATGATCACAACATCTGTGCCATGGCTAAACAGTTCTTACTGCTTACATTTCTATGACCTTTATTTGAGAATCTACATAAGCTTCATTTAGCTCATGATATTGGACAGTTATTTGCAATTCTGAAATCTACTGAAGCAATTTGATAACTATATACAGTTCATATAAAGTTAATTATAACAAGTAACTAGAAATTTTAAAATTCTACTTTAACAAATTACATGTAATAAAAATAAAACTCGAGGTAAGGAAAATTAGTTAAAATAATCTGATCTAGAGAAGCTTTATACATTTAAAAATCATCTTCCCATAAAATTATTACTGGAGAACCATAAAGTTTTTGGATTGAGAATTATGCCTTCCTTCTTTCATCTTTATAATGGAGGAAAGAGGTGTTAACATGTGACTATAGACATGAACATATATTTAATAAGGGAGGAAATTCCTATATTCCAAAAAAAGTCAAATAATGATTAAACTGGGAAAAAGAAAAAAATGTAATGTAGGATTTTTGTTTTGGGGAGAAAAGAGGTGCGTGTTCAGAGGAGGGATATAGAAAGAAAGGTCCTATTTCTAAGGAGAGAAATTAATCAGAGAACCTGGTTAGAGAAGATAGGGAAATGGGGAAGTAGATTTTATTTTATATCTTATACACTGTATATTTTAAATTTTTTACAATGCCTATAAATTCTGTTTTCAGCGTTAAAAGAGTATTTTCAGTGTAGTATTTGAGAGCTGACATTTTTAGAATATACCCTAAAAAAGCAGTCAATAAATGGGTAATTTATTGAGAAAGTGTAGGAACACATAAGCATGGACACATGTGTATCAACATAGCTAAAGCCATAACATAAACAAATGGAATGTAAAAAACTTAGCCAAGCCAAAACACAATAAATTACCTTCATAACAACTCTAAAAGAGGGACCAAGCAGAAAAACATTTATCTATTCAGCACTGCCCAAGTCAGAGAGACACTATAGAATTCAACTGATAACCTGAAAAGAAAGAATTTATTTAACAACCAAAACCTACTAGAGTATAAGCTTTGTGAAGGTTAGGGACTTCAAACTACTTTCTTCATTGCCATATCTTTAGCCCAGAAAAGAGTGCCTTTTATTAAGTAGATGCTCAGCAAATATTCATCAAATGAATGAATGAATAGGATTCACACTTGGGGCACAGAAGTACAGATGTCCAGGATGAAATGTTTCTCTTGATATGCTAACTGACCTTGATCCCATGCCATGTCCAAGGAACCTTACCATTAGTGAGCCATTCTTCCAGGCAAAAGTGGTATGTGTAACCACTAGATAGTTATAGCCTCCATTACAAGTTATGTAGTTGTCATTTCATTTAATTACTCAATAATTCAAAATATGTTCTCCCTAACCTCAGGGAAGCCTCCCTGGTATTGGTATTTGGCCACTCCATACACATCAGCAAAGCCAAGATCTCAAAGCCAGAACCTTATTGAGAAAGAAGAGCTCATGTGAACTGATTATTGTGTACAACCCTGGAATTTTTTCTTTTACTTACTTGATTTCACATTTTATGTCCAAATGAAATTATTGTTTTTTTGTGATAGAATTGAGTGATTCAGATATATAAATAAGAAAATGATGGCATGTTCTCTTGATTCACAGGATGCTAATTTGACTTGCATCATCCTTTCTCAAAACAAAGACTTGGAACAAGGATGATTTCACTTCCTTCAGATCTCACATAACAGACTTCAAAGGATTATGGGTATATCTAGACTATTCAGGCCATACTCTTAGAGGTCACTTCAATATTGATGATAAAGGAATCCTAAGACAGATGATAAGAAACGGTCTTTCTGTTGATAAGTCACTTAAATACTACTTTTGGTCCAAGCATCCCAGAATACCAACAAATGTGGAAAAGTTTGACCTGCCAGTTGGAAACTCAGCAATTAAACGATAGTCCCAGATATAACTAAAAAACAGAATCATTTTGATATACTAAATTGGAAAGTACTTCTTCAGGTCATGCTATGCTGTCTGGTTCAGATGTCTTCAATAAAGTTCAAATTTATACATTAAAATTAATTAAAGTATTATAAATAAGAAATGTTCTTGCAAGTCCTCAAATACACCAGGTTGACCCTGCCTCAAAGCTTTGCATTTACTGTTCCCACTGCCTGGAATAATTTTCCTCCAGAGTTTCATAGCCCACCCTCTTGCTTTGTTTAATTTCATCTGCTCATTGAAGATTTCCCTAGACATCCTCTTTATAAAAGAAACACTACACACACTCTCCCCCTGTTTAACTTGCCCTGTCATACTTTCCTCCACAGATCTAATCGCCATGTAACATTCCTATGAAACTTTTCCTAAGCTGAATTGGCATAAAGTGAAGAAGCAATTACCTTAAGACACATCTTGCTAACAGATGCACAAAATCAATCAAGATAAAGCACAGATGCTCACAGACACAGTTCAAAGCTATGGCAGCTTGATGCTGAGTCTAGTTCCTAGGAAGGCACTTGGCAGTGCCTCTCTCTCTGCATAAGGTGTGTGCTGCCTCTATAAGGGCTCAATGCAAAACAAATGCTGAATGCTATATTTGCTTTTCACTTTTAGGAAAAGTGAAAATTCTCTTTGGATTTCTTTCCATTAGTGAAAACAGGTACTAATGTAGGGTTTTTGCAAAAGCGAAGTGGTGTAAAGCAAACTTTCAAAAAGTGGGGGAGATCTATACTTTATATTTGCATTATTTTACTGTCTACCTCCCCTACTAGAATGGGTTTTCATGAGGGCTGGAATTTTTGTCTACTTTGTACTTTGCTGTGTCCTTAGCACCTAGACCCATACCTAGTACATAGCAAGCACTCACCAATATTATTTAATGAATGAATGAGGGTTGTCCCTTGAGAACCTGACTGCTTCCAAATGCAACAACTGTATCCCTTGTCTAGATTTGAAATGGCAAGGTCAAAGCCAAAGCCTTGGACTACAGAAATGACCCCAAAGTACTACCAATTTGTGAAGCACCTCTGGGACGTCAGCTGTCTTCCTTACATAAAATTTCTCAGTTTCTTAGCTTTATAGAATTATATGGTACTTATATGGTTCCAAGACCATTTAAATGGGTTTTAAAATGTTAGTTTGCTGTTAGTCTTGATAAATAAATATTAAGAAAAATTCCCATATTTTTATTACTTGTGAAAATCTATTTCCACATTTGTAAAACATGACAGAAGTGTTTTTGAAGCTCAAATAAAATATAGACAACAGTGCTTCAAAATTATAAGAATGTATCTTTCAACATTATTTTAACACATTTATTGGACCAAAATTTCATAAATCCTATTTAAATAGTTTTCTCACATTCAATCATCAGTTCATTCAATAAGTATTTATTGCACATCTGCTACATTTCAAAATATCCTAGGGAGAGAGTGCTAAGTAAATAGGTATTTCATGTCCTTTTGAGGTTTACATTCCAGTGTGTATATATAGAGAGTGGGAAGGACAATGAGAGAAATATATACCATATGTATTAGTTTTCAACTGCTGCTGTAACAAATTATCACAAACTTAAAACAACATGAGTTTATTATCCTACAGTTCTTTATGTTAAAATTTCAACACAGGTCTCACTGGTCTAAGATCAAGGTGTTGGCAGAGCTGCATTCCTTTCTGGAAGCTCTTGGAATCAGTTTCACTGTTTTTCTTGTTTCTAGAAACTTCTCACATGGGTCCCTTCCTCCATCTTCATGGGCAACCACATTGTACCCCTCTGATTTTCTTTACATAGTCCTATCTCCCTCTGACTTCAGCTAGGAAACGTTCTCTCTGCTTTTAAGGACCCATGGGATTAGACTGGGTTTACGCATATAATCCCAAATAATCTCCCCACCTCAAGCTCCCTAACTTAATCACATCTGCAAAGTCCCTTTTGCCATGTATGAGAACATGTTCACAGGTTCTGAGGATCAGGACACAGGTATCTTTGGGGGCCATTATTCTTCCTACCTCACCTTATCAGAATATGAAGGCTATGAAGAAAAATAAAGCAGGGTGAAAGCAGCCAGAGAGATATGGGGCCACATTCCCTTTACTTAGCTCTCCTGGGAATATCTAAAATGTCAGATTAGTATTTTTCACACAGATTTTAAATGAAATAAACTGAAAATATGACATAACATTTATCAAACATCTGACGTGTAGGCCGGTGTCACTCACTGCCTACAGCGCCATCACCCACCTTTAGTCAAAACCCGTGCCTTGTCCTACAGACTCCCCATGGCGACCAGACCACCATGGAACTCCAACACACTTTTATCCTCTTCAAGACATCACCACCTTTTTGGCACAAAGCAATCTCCTGAACACTTATGAAGCAATCTGTTGTAGTGGCCACCTGCCAGAAGAGCTAAGTCCCTGCAATCATTGCTGGCTGCTTATTTGGATCTTCTTCAAACCCCAGCAACAAACCCTTTCCAAATCCGCATGAGGGATGGGTGAAACCCCCTAATTACTGTTGCTAAATATGTTTCTCCCTATCTGTTTCCTCTTAACTTGAATATTGTCCTGTGTTCTTAGTTTCTCCTAAGGATCCTACACCCTTTAACCCAAGCACTCTACAGCTTTGCTCTCTGCCTTTTTATACGATTAATAGCAAGGGTCATTATATCACATATGACTGGAATTAGGAGGCATCACCAATGTAATCACCAAGGCAGCTAAATGTTAATTCTCTGTGTACGTTTTTAAATTGACAATGTTTAATTAAAAAAAAATAAAATGCATATATATTTTCTTTAAATAGAAGATACTGAAAATAATTACCCTTCCCTTGGATTAAGGGCATAATTTCAGCCATTAATTATTGCACTCTGTTGTAATAGAGTGGGCTTTTTTTTTCCCGCACTTTCCCACATAGTTTAACCTATATGCTGATCCACTTATTTACTACCTACTTGACTTTCATAATCTCTGATTCCTAATCTATCATGTGAATAAATGTAGAGCCGAGCGTATCAAAATAGTTTGAAAACCCCAAAGCAATAAACAAAAATATGGCCTTAGAGATTTCATCCAAATACAGTATGTCAACTTGGATGTATCTAACTTTCTACTGTGAAAAGTGGAGTTTCATTATTTCATATTATTTCTATGGTCAAAATTGTAGCTTCTACACTTACTTCTTTTGCAACAACATTAACCTGAACTGGTTATTTTCTTATTGCACTGTAAACTATGTTAAGAAATGAACTCTCCTACACTGCTACTTTTGTAAAAACACAGAGGGATGCAAAAATAGTCTCTGCACAGGAAAAAAAAGAAAAAAAGGAAGCTCTCTCTACTTACAAAATGAGTCATTGGTCATGAGGTAGAGGGATTAAGGGATTTGTGGAAGAACTGAAGAGGATAGATTATTTGATGATAAGGATAGGCTACTATGGAAAAACTAAAATGAATTTAACTAGTCCTAAATTCTAAATGTTTGGATTATTTTCCCTACATTGTTTCTTCATTTCAAGATAAATTATAGAGATCATGGTAATTTAGAAGTTTTAAAAAGTCAGACAAAGAAAAGTGTCACGTGACGTTTGAAATTTTCCTTCTAGCCTTTGTAACACATATGTGCCAAACTGGCAACATGATTTGGAGGCGTTAAATAAGCTGTGAGGGCTTCCCTGGTGGCGCAGTGATTAAGAATCCACAGGCCAGTGCAGGGGACACGGGTTCAAGCCCTGGTCCGAGAAGATCCCACATGCCACGGAGTAACTAAGCCCGTGCACCACAGCTAATGAGCCTGCGCTCTAAAGCCCTTGAGCCACAACTACTGAGCCCGCGTGCCACAACATCTGAGCCCATGTACCACAACTACTGAAGCCTGCATGCCTAAAGCCCATGCTCTGCAACAAGAGAAGCCACCGCAATGAGAGGCCTCTGCGCCGCAACGAAGAGTAGCCTCCCATCGTCACAACCAGAGAAAAGCCTGCATGCAGCAACAAAGACCCAACGCAGCCAAAAATAAAATAAAATAAAATAAATTTATTAAATAAATAAATGAGTTGTGAGATGTTGAAGCTCTGTGAGCCCCCCTAAATCTTGGTGCTCATTATAACCCAGTCCATCCATCACACATCTCCTCTTTCTGGAATGCTTCTTGCCTCTGTATCTTAGTAACCAGCATAATGCTCACTCATGTTTCAGGTGCTTGCCTAAGTTTATTTCCTCTAAGAGACCTCCCTGATCTATCACCTTGCTCCTATCATGGCAATATGATTGCCTCCCTACTTGTCTGTATTCCCTTCTAGAATGTAAGTTCCATGAAGGCAGACACAATATTATTTCTACACTGTTACAGTACCAATAAGCAGTCACTCAGCAACTGGCAGACTAAATTCTCAATATATAGTTTTTGACAAAATGAACAATGTGATAAATGTTTATTCTCCTACTCAAAACTGGACTTGGCTTTAAGATGTACTACAGACCTCTAAGCAAGGAAAAAGGTGATTTGTTGAGAGCTCTGGGAAGTGCCATGGGGAAGCAGTCTCTATGTATGTTTCTCAGATTTTCATTTCTATTGTGATTTTTCCTATGTCAAGTAAAATTGTAAAAGACTTTGAAATGGGTGAAATGTGCCTTTTATCATCTTTGAGCTACTTTAAAACTCTGAAGATATAGAAAGCTGAGAGTAATACAAATGAATTTTCCCAGTGGATTGCAATTATTTCCCTATATATATGGACCTGTTTTGCATCTATTGGCAAACACACTCAACATTCTTGATTGCCTTTGTGTGTGTTCTTTAAATTTTCCTTTGAACTTACTAATGAACTGTCAAATGTATGTTTACATTTGCATGAGATTTATGATTTTATGACTTTATTCTTTAAAGAAGTACCCCCTTTTCCCCAATGATTTATAATACACATTTTATGACATTTCATACAACACTGCAATAAACATTTTGATTTTTAAAAGTATTCTCCAACACCTATAAACTTTTTAAACTCTTTAAATCTGTTCAGCTTCAAATAAATAAAAGGCCAAAAAATATGAATATATTATGAAACACCTTTCTCTTATTATCACATAATGCTGATACCAAAAAAAAAAAATACATGAGTCTGACAAAACAAACTCTCTCATCATTTTTAGCTTGTTATCTGACAACAGGAGTCTAGGTACACGTTTTAATGACAAAAATGCTATTTAATCTTTTATTTTTAAAAGGGACATTAATAATGCAGTTTCATAAAAATGAATGAAGGTGAAGATGTATGCCAACATCAATTTACAACTTTCTGTTTAATTAACATTATTGCATGTTTTAATTTGAAGCGTGTTGCACTCACCATCATGGAATGTTTAATTTATACGAAACTTCATTCAAAAGAGTACCTCCGGAGAAGCAACAATTTGTTCTGGGCTATGTCTGTATTTTGAATATTCAGTTCACAGAGGACTTTGTTGGAAGCTTCATTCACAATTAAGTTGAGCTCAAAGTAATCTGGCCCTACTCTAAATAAATAAACCACTTAGATAAAATTGACAGGAGACACAAATGGGATTACTCCCAGCCCCTGATTGATCTCCAGTTCCTACCAATTCTATTTTCCTATATTATTTGAATCCACTTTCCTATTGATTTCAACATCAACATCCTTATTCAAGGTCCTTGTCATCCTTGCTCAGATCACATCAGTCATCTCCTACCTGGTCTCCATAGCTCTCTTTCCATCATCCTTTGCAGTCCTTTGCAGCCAGAGTGGTCACTTCATTTAAATCAGCAGTTTCTACATTCTCTTGTAATTCCTGATTCTTTTTAACCTTTAGAAAGTTCAAATCTGGCAATGTTAATACCCTACTTAAAATGTTCAAATGACTCCTTTTGTCACTTCCCCCAACTCATCTCATATCCTATATACTCTACCAACATGGTTCTATACCCAGTTCTCCCAAGTTTTCATAAACTCTGTATTCACACTGCCTATCATATTCTGCAACACCCCATATTCTTTCCTGTTCTGATTAATTCCTACTCAGCCACTTCTTTGTGAAATTTCCCATAACTGCCTGATGCAGATCCATTCTTTGACCTTCCAAATAACTGCATCTACATGTGGTCCCTTACTATTCCATAAACTTTGAGGATTGGGAGGTTGTTTATTTGTAATATTCTGACCCATGTACCTGGATATTACTAGAAAATAACAACTCAAAAATCCTTATGAATCTACTTTTAGTAAATGCAAATTTGTTTTATTTTTTGCAGTGAAATTAGTCTCCATTTGTGATTATCCACACACAAGAACACTAACTACTCTTAGGATTTTCCTGGAAATGGACACATATAATATCAGAAGTAGAAAACAGGGGGAAATGATGTATTTATACTTTTAAACATTTTATTATCCACAGAGACTATTTGGGGAAAATTCTGTCAAATTACTAAAATTTTATTATATCCAAGAAGTGTTTAATGCCATCAAAATTTACTGAGACCTTACCATCTATCAGATATCCAGGATACAAAGATCATTAAGATACCTACCGGTCAATCAGTTTCTTTCCAACATATTAAATTGAATCACATGAAATTGCCATTTTAGTAAATTAAAACTACTTTAGGGTTGACAGTTTCATATGGTTCAAACTCATATTATGGAAAATAGGTAGAGAACTTAAAATACCAAAATTAGAATGTCTCAAGTCCTTAAACAGAATAAGACGTGCACTAAGAAAAAGAGGAAGAAAAACAATCCTAATTGGAGGTGGGAATTCAGAAAAGCCACAAATAAGCAGGACTAGAGCTAGACCATGAAGCATTAGTACATTTCAACAGACAAAAATGGTGGAAAAGGCATTTCAATCAGAGATTACATTAGAACTTTATTAAAATGGAAATTGGCAAGTCTCACTAAGGCTATTTTGGATGACATAAATAGAAATATATTTAAATTAGCTCAACTAAAAAAGGCTGTATCATATACCATAGACCCTCACAAAAACCCAAAGATAAGAAACAAAGTACATCTGGGTCTGGCAGGAACTGGAACTAGAAATTGGAACAGAAGCTTCTCTCATCATATCTTGGATATTGACTGTACCAATATAACCAGACTTCCTGGATTCATATTCCAGCTTACCTACTCCATAGACCTGAGGTAAGTCATTTACTTTCTTTCTGCTTCAGGTTCCTCAACTTAACAATAGGGAAATAGAGTTGAGGATTAAATGATGTTAACTCACGCAAAGTATGTAGATAGTGCCAGCCATACAGTAAGTGCTATATAAGGATTTACTAAGATAATTCTTTCTGGGTGGCTCCATTTTGCTTTGTCTCCCCCATTACTGTATTCCACCAACTGAACTTGCTTGTAACTCAACATGAAAGTCTCCTGACTTCTCTTTAAGTGCAGAACTGCTTTCTCTCTGTCAAAATAACATATACTGGTCTACGTTGAGCCCTATGTAAATATCAGGTCCTACAAGCCATGGAGAAGAAATGAATGATATCCTAGGAAATAAAGAGCTTGAATAGTAGTGAGTATGTCAGAGGAGGTAACATAGCTTAATAGAAATAGGCATATTTTAATCTGATAAAAATATCGAAGATGATTTTGACTTTATACTAGTACAGGATGTCTTATAAATTGTGTAAAGATGAGCAGGCAAATTAAAGCCCACCTCAGGGTGATGACTATTCTACTAAGAGTTTAGATTTCATTCCATGGGTAATGGGGAAGCATCAAAGGCTTTAAGTAAGAATGTGTTTTAAGAAGATAATTTGAAAACAGTGTGGAGATAGAAGTAAGTAGTGCAGAGATAGATGGATATAAGAGGGATATAAACCTAATGTGTGGTTTGACCAACATAGTCTGCATTGAGAAATCAGCAATCATGTCACTTTACTTCTGTGTAAACCGTTGATTACCAATGACTGAGTCTCAAAGATATTCCTCATTTCTAAGAGGTTTATGAAAGTAATATGTCCATCTCCCCGGACTGCTATAAATATCAAATTGGAATATATATATATGCATATATATATTTCATATGTGTGCATTTTGAAGACTCTAAAGTATAAGTGGTATTTATTAATATGATTTATTATCTAAAACTGACTCTCCAATAACATCAATTCCCAAGGATAGTGTTTGTTCTGTAATGTATTCAAAAGTAGTAGCAGCCCAATCATCATTTATATTTCTACACTTAAAACCTAGATCCAGAAGATATACAGCACAAGCACTAACTGAAAAAAAATCTTCCCACTTCAACAAAACTTTTCATTCTCTCTTAAATGATCGTCGTAGTACATTTAGATTCTCAAGATAGATGATTGAAACTGGCAGTGTGAAAAAGAAGTATTGCGAAAAGAGTTGTGATTCAGCTGCAATGATTGCCAAATAATTTAGTTTATAAATCTTCAGAGTTCCCCTTTGGTAAACCCAAAATATGCCCTGCTACACAACAGATTTACTCTGTTTCTGGGAATCTTTAAACTCCTCAAATATGACTGGCTTTAAAACCACTTTAAGAACTTTAAATAAATAAACATTAAAGGAACAATACTAATTCACCCCATTAGGTCTATTACCAAGTTTTAATGTCATCATTTCATTCTCCCCATTGTTTGGCACTTTCTTGAGGAGGGTACCTCCACAATCAATACCTTCTCTTCCATAATTTCTTTTCCTTCTACATCAACAGCATTCTAAAATAAATTGCTCTAGAAAATATGAGCATATTAAAAACATTTCCTAATATATCTTTTTTAAAAATTAGGTCAATTTTAGTATGTGTTGCTTGAATATTTCAGTAGGCTAGCTGCTTTGAAAATACTTCCAAGAATAATCTGATTTTTAGAGTAGATGCTTTATTAGGTGGTGCATTCATACCCTAGCTGCTGTGATTGTTGCATGCTAATCGAATGAAACTGCTCACTTCTCAAGAGATTGCCCCAGAGCAGCCTCAGCATGGGGATTATGCCTCACTGCCCCTCCCAAGGTGACTTATAGCCAATGTCTGAGTGATACAATTTACAAATGGGTGGCCATCTTGCCTCAAGGGGAGACAACTTTGTATGGGCCTTTTATGCTTCAGAAACACCTCTGTGGATCAAGCCAGTTCCACTTTACACGAGGCAACATGTTATTTTCCACTCCCCTATCTTGCTTAACTTCCTTCTTTATAGACCTTCCCTAGAGAGCACAGCCTCAGTAAAGCTGAGGCACCAAATCCCATCTCCTCAGGCTCTGCTTTGAGGGAACTCAACCCAAGTCTTCTCACTCACAAGATAACTAAGGTTATCTCTTTACATGTAAAATAGATATGAAATGCATATGGGAATACACACACATTTCATTTGAAAGTTCTTGAAAGTCGTAAGACTGTCAAAAACCAATTCAATAATTACTTATGGAACAACTATATAAACTACCCAGTGCTTAGAAGTAAAATCTCTATTAGTAAATTAATAATGCCATTATTACTGATCCTAGACATGTCTTATCATTTTGCTACACAGTGAAAAAGAAAACAGTTTAGTGTTCAGCTTACATAGAAATACTAAGCTAGAAAAGTACAAATTTACTGATCATGCCCCTCTGAGAGACCTCAACTTCACCATAATGCAGGCGATCTTAAAAGATTAGTAGTGGGCTTCCCTGGTGGTGCAGTGGTTGAGAGTCCGCCTGCCGATTCAGGGGACACGGGTTCGTGCCCCGGTCTGGGAAGATCCCATGTGCTGCGGAGCAGCTGGGCCGCTGAGCCTGCGCATCTGGAGCCTGTGCTTCGCGACGGGAGAGGCCACAACAGTGAGAGGCCTGCGTACCGCAAAAAATTTTTGGCCATGCAGCCATAGTTCTGAGTTCAAATTACATTTAAACATTTTATTACAGTGATTTCAGGCATCTCAAGGTCAGGAGAATGATGTAGTGAGATTTAAAAGTTATTCTCTTTACCAAGTCAGTACTATTATTCTCCCTAATCCCGAATATTTGATAACAGTTGATAATCAATGGTTTCCGATCACTAACTCATAAATGCATTCTTGTCTAGTGTTTTGAGGCTTCAAGCCAAGAAGACAAAGAGTTTTCCATAATTTATTTTTCCTTCTCCTTGGAAAAATGCTGGTGACCCTTGATTTTAAAAAAGGAGGGTTTTGGTCTTGCATGAAACAGTTATATAGTTTTTGTTCTGAGTTTACAGGAAATATAATTTTCTGAAATTGTGGATAATTAAGACTTACCAGTAACTTAGCCAGTGTTCTAAGTGCTTTTAAATATATGAATGCATTGAATCATCACAAAAATCATATTAAAAAGTCACTATTATAATCATCATATACCATATATACACACCATATATGTATCAGAAAACAGAGGCGAAGAGGTATCACATAACTTGCTGAAGGTAAGATGGATAGAATTCAGGCTGTCTGGCTCCAGTATGGACACCTTTACCATTTACTCTGCACAATGCTTCAATTACTACAAAGGAAAATTCAGTTATGATGAAAAATATACCCAAATAGTATCACTAAAGGTAGCATTATCTATAACGAAATGTCAAACTACAAGATAAGAAGGGTGGCTTAAGAGTCATATTTATGTCAAAAACTTAGAAATGTTGGCTTTAATTCAATAGTGTAATATGTTGGTCTGGCCCTACATTTCTGGGATGCAAAAATAAATTATTACAAACTTTAACATTTTTTAATTAATCCTGACTAAAAATAAATTTAAACAAGAGGCCACAAGTCTCAATTCTTTTCTTTTTTTAGCATCTTTACTGGAGTATAATTGCTTTACAATGGTGTGTTAATTTCTGCTGTATAACAAAGAGAATCAGCTATACACACACATATATCCCCATATCTCCTCCCTCCTGTGTCTCCCTCCCACCCTCCCTATCCTACCCCTCTAGGTGGTCACAAAGCACTGAGCTGATCTCCCTGTGATATGCGGCTGCTTCCCACTAGCTATCTATTTTACATTTGGTAGTGTACATATGTCCATGACACTCTCTCACTTTGTCCCAGCTTACTCTTTCCCCTCCCTGTGTCCTAAACTCCTTTCTCTATGT
The DNA here is from genome assembly GCF_059928025.1 of Delphinapterus leucas. Lineage (NCBI taxonomy): Eukaryota > Metazoa > Chordata > Mammalia > Artiodactyla > Monodontidae > Delphinapterus > Delphinapterus leucas. The sequence continues at coordinate 68,427,910 of NC_143133.1, read as the reverse complement.
TTGAGTCTTTATTCCTGTCCTACCCCTAGGTTCTTCAAAACCATTTTTTTTTTTTAGATTCCATATATATGTGTTAGCATGTGCTATTTGTTTTTATCTTCTGACTTACTTCACTCTGTACAACAGTCTCTAGGTCTATCCACCTCACTGCAAATAACTCAATTTCATTTCTTTTTTATGGCTAATATTCCAATGTATATATGTGTCACATCTTCTTTATCCATTCGTCTGTCAATGAACACTTAGGTTGCTTCCATGTCCTGGCTATTGTAAACAGAGCTGCATTGAACATTGTGGTACATGACTCTTTTTGAATTATGTTTTTCTCACGGTATATGCCCAGTAGGGGGATTGCTGGGTCGTATGGTAGTTCTATTTTTAGTTTTTTAATGAACCTCACTACTGTTCTCCATAGTGGCTGTATCAATTTACATTCCCACAAACAGTGCAAAAGGGTTCCTTTTTCTCCACACCCTCTCTAGCATTTATTGTTTGTAGATTTTTTGATGATGGAAATTCTGACCAGTGTGAGGTGATACCAAAAATATATTAGGAAGCTGCTGATGCAAGTGATATTGAAAGCACAGAGCACATATTTAACCATTACCTTTAGATTAATAGGTAAATATTCACTGCCTTTATTCCCTATCACTTACCACTATAATTACATTAAATCTATTCATCTTACGGATATTGTCAGTGCAAAGTTAAGTTTCTAATTTCACTAATGCTTAAAAAGGGCAAAGATCTAGAGGAACAAAGATGGTGGAGTAGAAGGACGTGCTCTCACTCCCTCTTGCGAGAACACCAGAATCACAACGAGCTGCTGGACAATCATCGAAAGGAAGACACTGGAACTCACCAAAAAAGATATCCCACATACAAAGACAAAGGAGAAGCCACAATGAGATGGTAGGAGGGGCACAATCACAGTAAAATCAAATCCCATAACTGTTGCGTGGGTGACAAACAGACTGGGGAACACTTATACCACAGAAGTCCACCCACTGGAGTGAAGGATCTGAGACCCATATCAGGCTTCCCAACCTGGGGGACTGGAAACGGGAGGAGGAATTTCTAGAGAATCAGACTTTGAAGGCTGGCATGATTTGATTGCAGGAATCTGATAGAACTGGGGGAAACAGAGACTTCACTCTTGGAGGGCACACACAAAGTAGTGTGCACATCGGGACCCAGGGGAAGGAGCAGTGACCCCAAGGGAGACTGAACCAGATCTACCTGCTAGTGTCAGAGGGTCTCCTGCAGGGGGGGGGGGTGGCTGTGGCTCACCGTGGGGACAAGGACACTGGCAGCAGAAGCTCTGGGAAGTACTCCTTGTTGTGAGCCCTCCCAGAGTCTGTCATTAGCCCCATCAAAGAGCCCAGATAGGCTCCAGTGTTGGGTTGCCTCAGGCCAAAAAACCAACAGGGAGGGAACCCAGCCCCACCAATCAAGAGTCAAGCAGATTAAAGTTTTACTGAGCTCTGGCCACCAGAGCAACACCCAGCTCTACCCACCACCAGTCTGTCACATCAGGAAACTTACACAAGCCTCTCAAATAGCCTCATCCACCAGAGGGCAGACAGCAGAAGCAAGAACTACAATCCAGCAACCTGTGGAACAAAAACCACATTCACAGAAAGATAGACAAGATGAAAAGGCAGAGGGCTATGTACCAGATGAAGGAACAAGAAAAAAACCCAGAAAAACAACTAAATGAAGTGGAGATAGGCAACCTTCCAGAAAAAGAATTCAGAATAATGATACTGAAGATGATCCAGGGCCTTGGAAAAAGAACGGAGTCAAAGATCAAGAAGATGCAAGAAATGTTTAACAAAGACCTAGAAGAATGAAAGAACAAACAGAGATGAACAATACAATAACTGAAATGAAAACTACACTAGAAGGAATCAATACAATACGTGAAGGAGAAGAACAGATAAGTGACCTGGAAGACAGAATGGTGGAATTCACTGCTGCAGAACAGAATAAAGAAAAAAGAATGAAAAGAACTGAAAACAGCCTAAGAGACCTCTGCGACAACATTAAATGCAACAACATTCGCACTACAGGGGTCCCAGAAGAAGAAGAGAGAGAGAAAGACCCCAGAAAATATTTGATGAGATTATAGTAGAAAACTTCCCTAACATGGGAAAGGAAATAGACACCCAAGTCCAGGAAGCACAGAGTCCCATACAGGATAAGCCCAATGAGACACACGACTAGACACATAATAATCAAGGAGGCAAAAATTAAAGACAAAGAAAAATTATTAAAAGCAGCAAGGGAAAAATGACAAATAACATACAAGGGAACTCCCATTAGGTTAACAGCTGATTTCTCAGCAGAAACTCTACAAGCCAGAAGGGAGTGGATGGAGTGATATACTTAAAATGATGAAAGGGAAGAACCTACAACCAAGATTACTCTACCCGGCAAGGATCTCATTCAGATTCGGTGGAGAAATCAAAAGCTTTACAGACAAGCAAAAGCTATGAGAATTCAGCACCACCAAACCAGCTCTACAACAAATGCTAAAGGAACTTCTCTAAGTGGGAAACATAAGAGAAGAAAAGGGCCTACAAAAACAAACCCAAAACAATTTTAAAAGTGGTAATAAGAACATACATATTGATAATTACCTTCAACGTGAATGGATTAAATGCTCCAACCAAAAGACACAGGCTTGCTGAATGGATACAAAACCAAGACCCATATATATGCTGTCTACAAGGGACCCACTTCAGACCTAGGGACACATACAGACTGAAAGTGAGGGGATGGAAAAAGATATTCCATGCAAATGGAAATCAAAAGAAAGCTGGAGTAGTTATACTCACATCAGATAAAATAGGCTTTAAATAGGCTTTAAAATAAAGAATGTTACAAGAGACAAGGAAGGACACTACATAATGATCAAGGGATCAATCCAAGAAGAAGATAAAACAATTATAAATATATATGCACCCAACAAAGGAGCACCTCAATACAGCTATAAAAGAGGAAATCAATAGTGACACAATAATAGTGGGGGAATTTGACACCTTACTTACACCAATGGACAGATCATCTAAACAGAAAATTAATAAGGAAACACAAGCTTTAAATGACACAATAGACCAGATAGATTTAGTTGATATTTATAGAACATTCCACCCAAAAAGAGCAGATTACGCTTTCTTCTCAAGTGCGCATGGAACATTCTCCAGGATAGATCACATCTTGGGTCACAAATCAAGCCTCAGTAAATTTAAGAAAATTGAAATCATATCAAGCATCTTTTCTGACCACAATGCTATAAGAGATCAATTACAGGGGAAAAAACGTAAGAAACACAAACACATGGAGGTTAAACAATATGTTACTAAATAACCAAGAGATCATTGAAGAAATCAAAGATTAAATCAAAAAATATCTAGAGACAAACGACAATGAAAACACGATGATCCAAAACATATGTGATGCAGCAAAAGCAGTTCTACGAGGGAAGTTTATAGTTATACAAGCCTACCTCAAGAAACAAGAAAACTCTCAAATAAACAATCTAACTTTACACCTTAAGGAACTACGGAAAGAAGAACAAACAAAACCCAAAGTTAGCAGAAGGAAAGAAATCATGAAGATCAGAGCAGAAACAAATGAAATAGAAACAAAGAAAACAGTAGCAAAGATCAATAAAACTAAAAGCTGGTTCTTTGAGAAGATAAACAAAATTGATAAACCATTAGCCAGACTCATCAAGAAAAACAGGGAGAGGACTCAAATCAATAAAATTAGAAATGAAAAAGGAGAAGTTACAACACACACTGCAGAAATACAAAGCATCCTAAGAGACTACTACAAGCAACTCTATGCCAATAAAATGGACAACTGTGAAGAAATGGACAAATTCTTAGAAAGGTATAACCTCCCAAGACTGAACCAGGAAGAAATAGAAAATATGAACAGACAAATCACAAATAATGAAACTGAAACTGTGATTAAAAATCTTCCAACAAACAAAATTCCAGGACCCGATGGCTTCACAGGTGAATTGTATCAAACATTTAGAGAAGAACTAACACCTATCCTTCTCAAACTCTTCCAAAAAACTGCAGAGGAAGGAACACTCCCAAACTCATTCTATGAGGCCATCATCACCCTGATACCAAAACCAAAGAAAGATACTACAAAAAAAGAAAATTACAGACCAACATCACTGATGAATATAGATGCAGAAATCCTCAACAGAATACTAGCAAAGAGAATCCAACAACACATTACAGGGATCATACACCATGATCAAGTGGGATTTATCCCAGGGAGGCACAAATTCTTCAATATACACAAATCAATCAATGTGATGCACCATATTAACAAATTGAAGAATAAAAACCATATGTTCATCTCAATAGATGCAGAAAAAGCTTTTGACAAAATTCAACACCGATTTATGATAAAAACTCTCCAGAAAGTGGGCATAGAAGGAACCTACCTCAACATAATAAAGGCCATATAGGACAAACCCACAGCAAACATCATTCTCAATGGTGAAAAACTGAAAGCATTTCCTCTAAGATCAGACACGAGACAAGGTGTCCACTCTCACCACTATTATTTAACATAGTTTTGGAAGTCCTAGCCACGGCAATCACTTAAAAAAAAGAAATAAAAGGAATATAAATTGGAAAAGAAGAAGTAAAACTGTCACTGTTTGCAGGTGACATGATACTATATACAGAGAATCCTAACAATGCCACCAGAAAACTACTAGAGCTAATCAATGAATTTGTTAAAGCTGCAGGATACAAAATTAAAGAAACCTCTTGCACAGAAATCTCTTGCATTCCTATAAACTAATGATGAAAAATCTGAAAGAGAAATTAAGGAAACACTCCTATTTACCACTGCAACAAAAAGAATGAAATTCCTAGGAATAAAACTACCTAGGGAGACAAAAGGCTTGTATGCAGAAAACTATAAGACACTGATGAAAGAAATTAAAGCTGATTCCATAGGTGGAGAGATATACCATGTTATTGGATTGGAAGAATCAATATTGTGAAAATGACTATACTGCCCAAAGCAATCTACAGATTCAACGCAATCCGTATCAAATTACCAACGGTATTTTTTATAGACCTAGAACAAATATCTTAAAATTTGTAAGGAGACACAAAAGACCCCGAATAGCCAAAGCAGTCTTGAGGGAAAAAAACGGAGCTGGAGCAATCAGATTCCTTGACTTCAGACTATACTACAAAGCTACAGGAATCAAGACAATATGGTACTGGCACAAAAATAGAAATATAGATCAACGGAACAAGATAGAAAGCCCAGAGATAAACCCACGCACCTACGGTCAACTAATCTGTGACAAAGGAGGCAAGGATATACAATGGAGAAAAGACAGTCTCTTCAATAAGTGGTGCTGGGTAAACTGGACAGCTACATGTAAAAGAATGAAATTAGAACACTCCCTGACACCATACACAAAAATAAACTCAAAATGGATTAGAGACCTACATGTAAGACCAGACACTGTAAAACTCTTAGAGAAAAACATACGAAGAACACTCTTTGACATAAATCACAGCAAGATCTTTTTTGATCCACCTCCTAGAGTAATGGAAATAAAAACAAAAATAAATAAATGGGACCTAATGAAACTTCAAAGCTTTTGCACAGCAAAGAAAACCATAAAGAAGATGAAAAGACAACCCTCAGAATGGGAGAAAATATTTGCAAACGAATCAACAGACAAAGGATTAATCTCCAAAATATATAAACAGCTCATGCAACTCAATAGTAAAGAAACAAAACAACCCAATCCAAAAATGGGCAGAAGACCTAAATAGACACTTCTCCAAAGAAGACATACACATGGCCAAGAAGCACATGAAAAGCTGCTCAATATCACTAATTAGTAGAGAAATGCAAATCAAAACTACAATGAGGTATCACCTCACATCAGTTAGAATGGGCATCATCAGATAATCTACAAACAAATGCTGGAGAGGGTGTGGAGAAAAGGGAACCCTCTTGCACTGTTGGTGGGAATGTAAATTGATACAGCCACTATGGAGAACAGTATGGATGGTCCTTAAAAATCTAAAAATAGAATTATCATATGATCCAGCAATCCCACTACTGGGCATATACTCAGAGAAAATCATAATTCAAAAAGACACATGCACCCCAATGTTCATTGCAGCACTATTTACAATAGCCAGGTCATGGAAGCAACCTAAATGCCCATTGACAGACGAACGGATAAAGAAGTTGTGGTAGATATATACAATGGAATATTACTCAGCCATAAAAAGGAACGAAAATGAGTCATTTTTTGAGATGTGGATGGATTTAGAGACTGTTATACAGAGTGAAGTAAGTCAGAAAGAGAAAAACAAATATCGTATATTAACACATGTATGTGGAAACTAGAAAAATGGTACAGATGAACCGGTTTGCAGGACAGAAATTGAGACACAGGTGTAGAGAACAAACATATGGACACCAACGGGGGAAAGCCGCAGGGTGGTAGTGGTCGTGGTGGGATGAATTGGGAGATTGGGATTGACATGTATACACTGATGTGTATAAAATGGATGACTAATAAGAACCTGCTGTATAAAAAATAAATTAAATTAAAAAATAATACTAAACTTTCTTTGGGTTATTTGTATGGAAATATGTTAATAGAAATGTTTCAGACATTACATGAAATTCCTAAAAATCTTGTATGTTCTGCTATAATCTTATAAGTCATAATTGTAGTTATTACTTTAAAATGTATATCTCAGAAATAAGTAAATTTCCTTGTCAATTGCATTATTATGAACTTTCATCAAATCTTTAACCGTGGTCATTTTTAAGTCTTTTGTCATTTACAGACAGTTGTGGGTGTATGCTGATGCTTTTGCAAAAATGTTCCTATAAAAGGGTTTCATCTTCAAGGAATTCATGGAAAAGACTGAAAAGTACAGGTTTCTGGTAACTGACTATACTGCTGAACTGAATGAATAAGCATTTTCAGAACTCTAAATGAACACTGATGAATTCATAAAAGTGCTAACAAAAGATCAAGATGAAAAAAAATTAATTACATGGGACTGAGTGAACTGATGAGGATGATCATAATTTTTGTGACTTTCTGTTTGAATAAAAAATGTTAAAAAATTAAAAGGGCAAAATCTGTGATGTCATCTAAAAAGTATTGACCTATCCTTGAGAATATTAATTTCTGTAGTAAAAAATACTACATTTATTAAAATTCGTTGTAGAAAATTTTCAAGTTGTAAATCTCAATCACAGGAGGTTGATTTTATTCACCAACCTTGTAAATATTAACCCACTGGCTTTGACCTTACTAACTGCATATTAATTTAATCAATTAAAGGAAATCGGGCACATTCACTTAAAAGTTTTAAGGTCTTTCTCCTTGTTAAAAAAAAATTCTATTTGATAAGTTTAACAAGTAAGTCGTTCTAACAGATTAACTTTAGAACCCAATGCAGAATCTTGATTTATCTATCTTGAAAAGATGCTGACAAACCAGAGGGTAACTTGAGGGTAACTTGAAATTACTGACCCCATGATGGTGGCCACAACTTATGTTCTTTGTTAAAGAGTTGAAATAAGTGGACTTTTTTAATCTAGGAAAAATAAAAAAAAGAACCTCAGGATGAATAATAATAATACTTACATACCATCTACTTTGCTTTGCCCTAAAGCCCTAAATGCCCTAAAGCATTTGCTTTGCCCTAAAGCAAATCTACTTTTCATCTTCGTTAAAGATGCTACACTTCTCTTGATGCAGTCTAAGATTAATATAGACATCTTGGCTATGTATACACATTATACACACATGTGTATATCCACTAATTCTTAAAACAACCCTATGTGTTAAGTGTTGTTATTACTATTATATATTACTTTATTATTATTGTCTTACAAAAATGGAAACTAAGGTATACAACTAATGAGAGGGGAATTTGGATTTGAATTTAGACAGTCTGGTTCACAGTCTTCTATATTGTACCGTCTTTCATAATACAGCTGTTTAAATAGTTGAAGGTCTGTCATGTTAAAAGGATAGTAGATTATAATAAGAACAATTTATGCCAGCTCATCTTAGCTTTTGAACTAGATAGAACCCAAGGAAGAGGAACGGTGATTTACTCTGGCCAGCCTATTTTTGACTGAGAAAGCAGGATCAGTACTTTACAGCAAGGTTTATCAACATTTGCACAATTATTTGGGACTAGACAATGCTCTGTTGTTGAGGCCCCTCTGCATTTCAGGATATTTAGCATCATCCCTGGCCTCTGGTCCCTAGATACCAATGGCAACTACTCTGTTGTAATAACCAAAAATAACATCCTCTGCAGGTAAGAAACACCCTGGGTTGAGATCCACTGCTTTGGGGACAAGGATAGAGAATTTTCCCTCTTGATACAAAAGAAAAATTACCAGAGTAGAAGTTTTGAGGTCTAAGAAAAAGACTACAGAAGACAAAAACATACCAAAAAGGGAGAGGCAGTATGTAGCCAGGAATCTGATAAAAAAAAGTTTAAAAGTACCAAATGTAACTGATACATACCCAGAAACAAACAAAAGGATGTTTTAAAAGGAAAGGCACTATCTCCAATTCCAAGGTCTCATTTCCCTCTTCCACTCACCCCCATCTAAGAAAGACAAGGACTCAAACTATTTTTTTTTCCTACTGAGGTATAACTGACAAATAAAAATTGTATACATTTAGGTTGTACAATGTGATGATTTAATACACATATACATCATGAAAACTCAAACCAGCTTTAAGAGTGGAAACTGTCACAAAAAATAAAGGTTTCAAATGCTGTATAACCATTACAGAGCAAAATGAGGCTTATCCCACCATCTCCCTCATTCTCCACCTAGGACAGCAGGTGCATAAAAGTACCACCTCCCCATGATGTGACCATGACAGGTGTCACAAGTTGATGGCAATGCTCTCCTGCCAAATTCAGATACAGCCTCAGATTCCCCCTCAACACTGCATTCTAGGCAGAACCTGTCACTAATCAGAGCTGACATGTGAGATGAAATCAATTTTTTATACCTGTTATAGATGCTATGTTTCTTCTGATAGATTCTAAGACTAACACAGCCATTCTGGCAATCATATAAAACTATTAACTCATGGTGAGCCTATCTTTCTACATTATATGTAAGCATTTTTTTAATCTATGTTGCTATAAAGCCATACTAGCAAGTTCAGGACATTATGGAATTTAATCTTTCTAGAGAAGCTCTTATGTTTAGTTGTATTTAAACCTATAGAGACATTTGAATCAGGCTCTCATACAATAAATTTCAATTTCATTTTCAGCCTGAAGTCATCTAAAAATTTGACAAGAATTATTTTTATCTCTTCAAATAAATTAATAAATATTTTCAACTCAACAGATTCTTGTTGCTTGGGAAATCTTTTTACACAATTCTATAACTATCCACCTTCAGATACCATTGACTCGATATTTAATCAACAAAAATAAGTTGAGAAGAACTCTAACAGTTTTCTGAATAATTAGTAACTATGTAAACATAACTTCCAGCCTATTATTTGATATCATGAATCTTTGCAAAGGCTGATGCCCAGATACATTGTATCTACCACATTTCCCTAATCCATGAAGACAGTAGTAAGGTTAATATAACATGACTCATTTTTAATGGATACTTTTTAGTCAATCTAGTTCTTTACTACTTCCTCTTCTCAGGGCTCTCAAACTGCACATTTATGCGAAGGACTTTATAATCCAAAGCAAAATCATAATGTAAAAACATGTCAAAAGGTATCTGCTACCTTTCTGAAATTTACATCTCTTTGGAATGCCATTCTAAACCCTGTACAAGACAAAAGGCCTCCCCCTACTTTCCTTGGCTTCTAGCTTTATGGTTCAAGAGAAGGTTCTCAGTTAAGGGGCTATCCAGCCATCCCATATAAACTAATATAAATGAGAAATTGACAATTAGATAACCTTCCTATTGATATGACCCCTGGCCTTTCTAACACCAGGGAAGTTTCCTAGGCCACCCCATGCCCCATTGTACTCTTAGTGCTATAAAATCTTTTAGAATTATCTCTCTTCTCCTCTTCCTTTTCCTCCCCTCTTCTTTCTTAGAAACAGAAATCAAATTCTCTTCGTTTCCTCTCTCAACTGAACTATATTTGCTTTGGCTCCTGTCCTTAAGATATTATCCTCTATAAAGGTATTTTTCTAAAATAGAAGAGGGTAAAAATACATATGCTTACCAAGGAGAAATGATAATGTGAATGACTAAAGCAAACTGGATGTCAGTAAAAAGGAATGCAAATCCAATGAAATATGGCAACTAACATGTTACTTCAGTACTGGGAAGCTAACAGGAACAGACTGCAACAGTAACAAACTGAAAAGGGCATGCCCAGTCTAGGGGTACAGCTATAATAGCTACAAAAAGTGTTTGATATGTGAGCACACCAATCTGGCTTTATAAGAAATCTAGAATCCAAAATCGATGTACAATTTCCTAAGTTTAAAATACTAGCTTATTTTAATATCTATCATTCAGGTCATTATGTCTGTAGGCTGCTTAAGGCCTGTGGGTAACCAGAGGAAACCACTATTCTAAACAAAAAATGTGTCCTCCCAAGTTAATTCTGGTGCAGGCTGTTAAGCAAATAAAATTTTCACAAACATCCACATTATCTACATTTTAAATTCCAGAAAAAGCAGTTCATAGAAAACAGCTAGTAATTTATCAATTTCAAAGCCTACCCAAAAAGAAGCCAATATGAAAATGGCCATAGAATTCCCAATTTTGCTTCATTCAATTCAGCTTATTTTATAGGAATGTAGCTTTCAGTTTTCTTTGGAGGGACAGATTAATCATTAGCATTGTTACCATAAAGATGCATTAGCCTTGAGGTAAAGCAATAAGGTGAATTGACCACTCCTTCTCGACTTTTTTTGTTGTTATTTTTCTCAGTATTAAAAGTCATTGCTGTGCACCTATCTTGTGATTTTTGTCCCTGTCAGAATTGCTGCCTAAAAAGTGAACAGCTTTTAACTGTAATGTCATGATTCAATAACCTAATATTACCTTTTTCAATTACCTCTTTCACTATCACACAGAAGTACAGTTTTTCAAATATACAAAGAAAACTAAAAGATGTTCTATAGTGCCTTTTAAAAGATACTTCTTTCTTTCCTTCTCTTATTCTGGCTTTTCTACATTCCTCTTCCCTTTCAGCACTCACTATGTCTTGTGTCTTTTCCCCTATTTAGTCATCAGACTCTTTATGGCATGAAAGGAGGTAGCATTCATTTTATGATAGTTCTCTGAACACTATTTTGATCTTCCTAGAAGAACGCCTTGTATGACTTTCAAAAATGGGCATATTATGTAACCGGAATGAACATTTTCTAAAACTTCTGTAATTTATAACAGGCTCCCATCACAGGTCAAGCCTAAGCCAACACTGAAAAACTCTTGATATCTATCTATTTGTTTCAAATCACACGAACGATGAATTTGTACAACCAGCATTACTCTTTTACCTGAAACTGAAAATGGAAGAAACTTCAAAAATACATATGAGTCTGCAAGAGAAAAAATGAACTTTGTATCCTACAATTCCTGAGACATGCTACTTTTACCCTGTCTTCCTCCCCAAAATATCTTTTGCACTTATAAGCACACTGATTGTTTTTATAGCTAATAATAATCACAATCATCATAATGACAAAAGTCTTAGGCAGTAAATGAAAGATAAAATTAACTACTGAGCTTCTGCAAAGGGAATGGGTTGTTTCTAGCTAAGAACTAAGGAAAGATTTGCTATTAATAACAACGTTTAACACAGCTATGAGCATTTTCATGCCTACCTGCCCAATGCCAGGAAGAAAAGGCAAGCTGAAGGTGAATCCAGTAATAAGGCTAAATTTCATTAAAGTTGCTTTTATGTTTGTTCAACATCTTGCCAGGTTTTCGCAGATTTCTGTGTATGTAATAATACCGAATATATTACAGAAAAAAACATTTTATTTTTCTCTTAGCTGAATTATATGGAGATAAGTTTAAAGAAGTAAAAAGTAGGTTTGGTGACTCTAGGTCAGCTCAGCTCTAGGGCTTTAGAAATCCTATTTTCCGAGCCCCTTAGTCAATTTCCTGGTGTCAGTTAAGTGTCTTAGTTGAACTCCTGAAGATTCCATCTAGTGTTTGGGTCCTTACAATGCATGGTACTGACAAGAGAATGAGTCCTGATTATTGTTGCACTAAAAAGGGAGTCCTAGTGGTTTCAGAGGTTAAGGTGCCAGAGCAAAGCCCACAGCTATTTAAGCAGAAGTTATTAGTTCTGTAGTGTAATGGTCTATCAGTGTTTGTCTGGTCCTAGCCTCCATCCATCTGTTCAGAATCCACATCCAGCTCTATAGAGGTCATCCTGAGCCTCTCCCAGAGATAACTAGAAGGAATCGGTCAGTATTTCAATAACTCTCACCCTTGAGCATAGTAGTTGGAGAGATGTGATTAAAAATAGCTGTTCTTTTTCCTTATCTAAGGACTAAATCCTTGTTCATGTGATTAAGACCCTTCTTTACCACCAAGGTTCCCAGACATAAATAAATTTCCTGGAGCTTTCTCTATAACTTTCTGCCAAAGGCCTCTCCTCCCATGTTTCACTAACCTGCCAAGAAAGCCACCTGCCTGCCTGGCTGTCCCTGGACTTCCTTGGTGATGACAATTGACCTGTCTGCACTTCCCATCAAGAGGCTCTTGGTGGCTCTGATTCCCAAGCTGGCTCATCTCACAACCAGTAGCACAGTCTAGACACTACCATTTAAGGAAAGTCTGGCATTAAATTTCTAAGGTAGAGCTTAAAGGCATGTTGATTTAGAAGTCTTGACTCTCCAACAAGTCTAAATTTGCTATGCCAGGCTGACTCAGCAACAACCCAAAGAAGAGTCAGCTCATAGTTCATAATTGACTTTTAAAAATTTTTTTTTATTTTTGTGGTATATGGGCCTCTCACTGTTGTGGCCTCTCCCTTTTGCAGAGCACAGGCTCCAGACACACAGGCTCAGCGGCCATGGCTCACGGGCCCAGCCGCTCCACGGCATGTAGGATCTTCCCAGATCGGGGCACGAACCCGTGTCCCCTGAATCGGCAGGCGGACTCTCAACCACTGCGCCACCAGGGAAGCCCCATAATAGACTTTTAAATGTATACACCTTGTTCATAATCTCGTTATAAAGCAACAAGGCTTTCCTTTTAAGGAAGTATGACTAGCATTTTAAGAAATGTTTATATCTATTTGGAATAAAAGGCTGTTTTATATTAGGGTGGATGTTCTATTTTTTTACAGTCTCTATAAATGTTCCCACAAAATAAAAATGCATGGATGTATTCCATGAATACAATTAACAAATTGCAGAAAGTTTTGGAAACACACACACACACACACAGGCTTCCTGAAAATATCTATCAGGTTAGGGGGGCAGGAAAATATCCTACCTTGTCCTATACTGCCATCAGGAGGATAATATAAATAAGACTGTCTCACTACAGCAATTTAGAGTCATTTACCTCCTTCAAAAGTTAGATGACCCAGTGTGCCCAAGAAAGGACAGGTTTACATTCTTGTCAGCATATTCAATATTAGAAACACCTTTTATTCTCAAAATATTCCTAGCTTAGATGACAATTCATAACATTAATAAACAGAGGTTTAGCCTAAAAGACACTTCATCCAGCCATTGCCTACTTTACTCACCTAGCCTCCCTTGCTTATTACACTCTAGGGCACACTGGCCTTGATGCCATGCTTTTTTTTTTTTTTTATGCTTGTTTTTTTTTAACATCTTGATTGGAGTATAATTGCTTTACAATGTTGTGTTAGTTTCTGCTGTATAACAAAGTGAATCAGCTATATGTATACATATATCCAATTATCCCCTCCCTCCTGTGTCTCCCATGTTTTGAAATAGGTTGCTTCTGTTTGTCATTCTAACAGAGCAGGACCCCAGGGGGCCTTCCCGGGACAGACCCCTCTCCCATATCCTCTGCTGTAGCTCCTCTCTGAAGGACCCATGCATATTTCCTGAGTTTTTCAGATGCTAAAAACCATCACCAAATGGAAGACATTTACTACTTGATGATCATGAGCACACAGACCCTGGACATCCTGGTGCCTAAGGACTGATAAAGTTAACCACCCTGTTACCTAAACATCAACCTAACAGAATTGTGCACAAGTAAACAATCCTGCAGCCTGTGGAACAAAAACCACATTCACACAAAATAGACAAGATGAAAAGGCAGAGGGCTATGTACCAGATGAAGGAACAAGATAAAACCCCAGAAAAACAACTAAACGAAGTGGAGATAGGCAACCTTCCAGAAAAAGAATTCAGAATAATGATAGTGAAGATCATCCAGGACCTCGGAAAAAGAATGGAGGCAAAGATCGAGAAGAGGCAAGAAATGTTTAACAAAGGCCGAGAAGAATGAAAGAACAAACAAACAGAGATGAACAATACAATAACTGAAATGAAAACTACACTAGAAGGAATCAATAGCAGCATAACTGAGGCAGAAGAATGGACAGGTGACCTGGAAGACAGAATGGTGGTGGAATTCACTGCTGTGGAACAAAATAAAGAAAAAAGAATGAAAAGAAATGAAGACAGCCTAAGAGACCTCTGGGACAACATTAAACACAACAAATTCGCATTACAGGGGTCCCAGAAGGAGAGAGAGAGAGAGAGGACCCGAGAAAATATCTGAAGAGATTATAGTTGAAAACTTCCCTAACATGGGAAAGGAAATAGCCACCCAAGTCCAGGAAGCACAGCGACTCCCATACAGGATAAACACAAGGAGAAACATGCCTAGACACATAGTAATCAAGGGGGCAAAACTTAAAGACCAAGAAAAATTATTGAAAGCAACAAGGGAAAGACGACAAATAACATACAAGGGAGCTCCCATTAGGTTAACAGCTGATTTCTCAGCAGAAATTCTACAAGCCAGAAGGGAGTGTCCTGATATACTTAAAATGATGAAACGGAAGAACCTACAACCAAGATTACTCTACCCGGCAAGGATCTCATTCAGATTCAGTGGAGAAATCAAAAGCTTTACAGACAAGCAAAAGCTATGAGAATTCAGCACCACCAAACCAGCTCTACAACAAATGCTAAAGGAACTTCTCTAAGTGGGAAACACAAGAGAAGAAAAGGACCTATAAAAACAAACCCAAAACAATAAATGGTCATAGGAACATACATATCGATAATTACCTTCAACGTGAATGGATTAAATGCTCCAACCAAAAGACACAGGCTTGCTGAATGGATACAAAAACAAGACCCATATATATGCTGTCTACAAGGGACCCACTTCAGACCTAGGGACACATACAGACTGAAAGTGAGGGGATGGAAAAAGATATTCCATGCAAATGGAAATCAAAAGAAAGCTGGAGTAGCAATACTCATATCAGATAAAATAGTCTTTAAAATAAAGAATGTCACAAGAGACAAGGAAGGACACTACTACAAAGGGATCAATCCAAGAAGAAGTTATTACAAATATAAATATATATGCACCCAACATAGGAGCACCACAATACATAAGGCAACTGCTAACAGCTATAAAAGAGGAAAATGACAGTAACACAATAATAGTGGGGGACTTTAACACCTCACTTACACCGATGGACAGATCATCCAAACAGAAAATTAATAAGGAAACACAAGCTTTAAATGAAACAACAGACCAGATAGATTTAATTGATATTTATAGGACATTCCATCCCAAAACAGTAGATTACACTTTCTTCTCAAGTGCACACAGATCATTCTCCAGGTTAGATCACATCTTGGATCACAAATGAAAACCCAAAGTTAGCAGAAGGAAAGAAATCATGAAGATCAGAGCAGAAATAAATGAAATAGAAACAAAGAAAACAATAGCAAAGATCAATAAAACTAAAAGCTGGTTCTTTGATAAGATAAACAAAATTGATAAACCATTAGCCAGACTCATCAAGAAAAACAGGGAGAGGACTCAAATCACTAAAATTAGAAATGAAAAAGGAGAAGTTACAACACACACTGCAGAAATACAAAGTATCCTAAGAGACTACTACAAGCAACTCTATGCCAATAAAATGGACAGCTGTGAAGAAATGGACAAGTTCTTAGAAAGGTATAACCTTCCAAGACTGAACCAGGAAGAAATAGAAAATATGAACAGACCAATCACAAGTAATGAAATTGAAACTGTGATTAAAAATCTTCCAACAAACAAAAGTCCAGGACCCGATGGCTTCACAGGTGAATTCTATCAAACATTTAGAGAACAGCTAACACCCATCCTTCTCAAACTCTTCCAAAAATCTGCAGAGGAAGGAACACTCCCAAACTCGTTCTATGAGGCCACCATCACCCTGATACCAAAACCAGAGAAAGATACCACAAAAAAAGAAAATTAGAGAACAACATCACTGATGAATATAGATGCAGAAATCCTCAACAAAGTACGAACAAACAGAATCCAACAACACATTAAAAGGATCATACACCATGATCAAGTGGGATTTATCCCAGGGATGCACGGATTCTTCAATATACGCAAATCAATCAATGTGATACACCATATTAACAAACTGAAGAATAAAAACCATATGATCATCTCAATAGATGCAGAAAAAGCTTTTGACAAAATTCAACACAGATTTATGATAAAAACTCTCCAGAAAGTGGGCATAGAGGGAACCTACCTCAACATAATAAAGGCCATATAGGACAAACCCACAGCAAACATCATTCTCAATGGTGAAAAACTGAAAGCATTTCCTCTAAGATCAGAAACGAGACAAGGATGTTCACTCTCACCTCTATTATTCAACATAGTTTCGGAAGTCCCAGCCACAGCAATCAGTTAAAAAAAAAGAAATAAAAGGAATACAAATTGGAAAAGAAGAAGTAAAACTGTCACTGTTTGCAGATGACATGATACTATACACAGAGAATCCTAACAATGCCACCAGAAAACTACTAGAGCTAATCAATGAATTTGTTAAAGCTGCAGGATACAAAATTAAAGAAACCTCTTGCACAGAAATCTCTTGCATTCCTATACACTAATGATGAAAAATCTGAAATAGAAATTAAGGAAACACTCCCATTTACCACTGCAACAACAAGAATAAAACACCTAGGAATGAACCTACCTCAGGAGACAAAAGACCCGTATGCAGAAAACTATAAGACATTGATGAAAGAAATTAAAGATGATACAAGCAGATGGAGAGATATACCATGTTCTTAGATTGGAAGAATCAATATTGTGAAAATGACTATACTACCCAAAGCAATCTACAGATTCAATGCAATCCCTATCAAATTACTAATGGCATTTTTTTACAGAACTAGAAGAAAAAATCTTAAAATTTGTATGGAGACACAAAAGACCCTGAATAGCCAGAGTAGCCTTGAGGCAAAAAAGCAGAGCAGGAGCAATCAGACTCCCTGACTTCAGACTATACTACAAAGCTACAGTAATCAAGACAATATGGTACTGGCACAAAAACAGAAATATAGATCAGTGTAACAAGATAGAAAGCCCAGAGATAAACCCACACACCTATGGTCAATTAATCTATGACAAAGGAGGCAAGGATATACAATGGAGAAAAGACTGTCTCTTCAATAAGTGGTGCTGGGTAAACTGGACAGCTACACGTAAAAGAATGAAATTAGAACACTCCCTAACACCATACACAGAAATAAACTCAAAACGGATTAGAGACCTACATGTAAGACCGGACACTATAAAACTCTTAGAGAAAAACATACGAAGAACACTCTTTGACATAAATCACAGCAAGATCTTTTTTGATCCACCTCCTAGAGTAATGGAAATAAAAACAAAAATAAACAAATGGGACCTAATGAAACTTAAAAGCTTTTGCACAGAAACCATAAACAAGACGAAAAGACAACCCTCAAAATGGGAGAGAATATTTGCAAACGAATCAACGGACAAAGGATTAATCTCTAATTAGGTAAGTAGTTCATGCAGCTGAATATTAAAGAAACAAACAACCCAATCCAAAAATGGGCAGAAGACCTAAATAGACATTTCTCCAAAGAAGACATACAGATGGCCAAGAAGCACATGAAAAGCTGCTCAACATCACTAATTATTAGAGAAATGCAAATCAAAACTACAATGAGGTATCACCTCACATCAGTTAGAATGGGCATCATCAGAAAATCTACAAACAACAAATGCTGGAGAGGGTGTGGAGAAAAGGGAACCCTCTTGTACGGTTGGTGGGAATGTAAATTGATACAGCCACTATGGAGAACAGTATGGAGGTTCCTTAAAGACCTAAAAGTAGAATTACCATATGACCCAGCAATCCCACTACTGGGCATATACCCAGAGAAAACCATAATTCAAAAAGACACATGTACCCCAATGTTCACTGCAGCACTATTTACAATAGCCCGGTGATGGAAGCAACCTAAATGCTCATTGACAGACGAATGGATAAAGAAATTGTGGTAGATATATACAATGGAATATTACTCAGCCATAAAAAGGAACAAAATTGGGTCATTTGTTGAGACGTGGATGGATCTAGAGACTGTCATACAGAGTGAAGTAAGTCAGAAAGAGAAAAACAAATATTGTATATAAACATATGTATGTGGAAGCTAGAAAAATGGTACAGATGAACTGGTTTGCAGGGCAAAAATAGAGACACAGATGTAGAGAACAAACGTAAGGACACCAAGAGGGGAAAACGGCTGGGGGGTGGGGATGGTGGTGTGACGAATTGGGAGATTGGGACTGACATGTATACACTGATGTGTATAAAACTGATGACTAATTAGAACCTGCTGTATAAAAAAATAAATAAAATTCAAAAAAAGGAAAAAAAGAGTAATTGTGCACAAATTGATCACATACCCTGTGAACCACCCCCTCCGTCACTGTGCCTTTAAAAATGCTTTGCTGAAACCCTCTGGGGTGTTCAGGGTTTGGGGTGGGGCATGAGGCCCCCCACCCAGTTCTCCTTGCATGGCTCTGCAATAAACCTTTCTCTGCTCCAAAGTGAGATATTTTGGTATTGTTTGTCCTCACTGTGCCTTGGCGCATGAACTTGTGTTCAGTAACAATTCAGATCTCAGCTCAAATGTGTGACTTTCCTCTCTACACTCCAACTCCGCTGCTATTATCTGCGTTGAATTCAGCAAACCGCATTAGGCTCTTTAACCCTATTTATGACTGTCATTTAAGGAAGCCCCAGATGCCAGAGTACCCTTCATCCCTCACATTCTAATCTTCATAAGGCAATCAGGGTTACCACCTCTACCGTGAGTCCAGGTGGGCCTGCAGTGTTTCTGATATATGTCTGTTATCCTGGAATATGTATCAGTGGTGTCCCACACACTTTAAGAAATGCCCCATTTGGAAGATAAATTATATATTCACCCCACCCCCTCTGTATCTTTCGCCTATCCCTAATCAATTCCTCAAACTTCCATTGTACCATCTGAGATATATGGTTCACCACCAGCCAAAATGCTCTATATTCATTCTCAGCCTCTTCTCTTAATATTCCCTTTATTTTCTTCCTGAAGCTGAAATCTGGCTCTTTCCTGAGGACTGTGCTTCCCTATGGGCTCTCTTATGGAGTGACCATTGCCAAAACCTACAAACACAGCCTTTGTACAAGTGGGTCTGAAGATAATATTCTTATTTTCCTTAGTCCTCATTCCTGCTTTCAGAACATTCCTGCTCCCTCTTCCCTAACAATAGCTTTTAATCACACATCATCAGGGGGATAACTCACCATTGCTGTCATTACCACCCGAGTAGATTTGTCAAGTTTCTTAACAATTATAAATCCCAGCTACCACCGCCATCTGAGCCATTTCAGTTTCCAGAAATACCTTGACACTTTATCACCAAAGGAGGTCAATGAGAACGTTACATGTTACTAAGAAGGAATATTTTATAAGCTATTATCTTTTGCCTGGATTATTAAATAGCCTCCAAACTTGTCTCCATGTTTCTACCTTTGTTCTCAGAGAGTTTATCCTCAACAGTATAGCTGGAATAATCCTCAAAACATAATTTAGATAATTTCCCCTGGGGTGGGGGGAAACATGTAACAATCCCCATTTTATTCAGAGAAAAGCAAGTCTTTAAAATGGTTTATAAGTCCCTTAGCATTCTACTGTACCCCTCATTCACTTCACTCCAACCACGGGCCCCCTTAAATGTCACTTGAACAGGCCTCACAAAAATCGCAAATTATCTTCCCAGGTGGCTCTTCCCTCAGCTTGAAAAGTATTTACTGACCGTTCACATGGCAACTCAACCATGACTCTGAAGAAATGGCTCAAATCCCCCTTTTAAATATGTTCTCCTTGATCGCCTATGAAAAATTGCAACTATCTTCTATTTACCATTAACCTGTCCCCATTTTCTCTTTTGCCAGAGTACTTTTAAAAACCATTTATTTACTTCTTTACCTTGCTAGAATGTAAACCCCACAAAGACAGATATTTTCATCTAGCTTGCCACAAATGTATCCCAAGCACCTAGAACAGAGTCCAAGACATTGTAGGCATGAAATAACTAGTTTTGAAGAGAATAATATAACATTTCTTAAGCTAATTTTAGTTAGCCCATGGAAGCATAAATAGAACTTTAATTCACTGATTTGTTAAGGTTTTTCATCTTTTGAATATCACAGTCAATCCTACCAATCAGAGATAAAAATGTAGTGACATGGAGATCGAATTCTGGGGTCTTTGGCTGTGCTTTAGTTGGCTGGCACTATGTTTCTAAGTTTTGTATTTGAATGTCATTAAGTAATATACATATTTCTCAGATGAACACAGTCCCAATCAACCTATCTTGTCTTACACTCAATTGACATCACTGACTTTTTTTTTTTTTTAACATATTGGGCCTGTGTACATATTTGAGTTTGTGAACCCTGCTTTGTATTTATACTCCTAACAGAGTGATCAGAGAAAACAGTTTCCTAAAGCACACTTGGGTGATCTCATTCAACAGCCTTTAGCACGCTTTGTTAAAGAGCAAGTAGAGGTCAGTGTTTGACCTATATATGACCAATTCTATAAGTAAAGAAAAAGCATCATCAAAGTATTTAAGTTATGGCTTCTGAGCTCATAAACTTCTTGAGTATAGAGTTTGTATGTTATTCTCCTCTGAACACTTTACCGATCCTAGAAATATGTAACAGCCCTAGGTGGGGCCTGGTGAGGGCTATGCTGTCTCATTCACCATTGTACCCCCAGCACCTAAAACTAGCCTTACATATGAAAGATGCTACACTTGTTGAATTAAGACAACTTATCAAGTGAAAAATTTACGAATGAGTACACTGAAGGAAACGAAATGCCCTTTCTACTCTGCCCCCAAATTGCTTTCCTATCACCCTTTCTCAGTTCCTAGAAATACTTTGACACTTTACTGCAAGAGGAGTTCAGTGAGAAAATTACCTGTTACCTGGGAAGAATATTTTATAAGCTATTGTTTCTTATTAACACAAAAGTAAGGATTCGTTTATCCAATTAGTTCACTGTCACAGTTGATGGTAGATAAAAGTGCTCTAATAGAATTGGACAGAGACCAGACATGCTTGATGAAGATACCCTGAAGAGGGGAGCTATAGGATGGAGTTATCTGAGAGGAGTTCTACTGGGAGGAGAGAAGGAGTGACTTAGGTGTGGTACCAGGAACCAGTGTGGAGTGGCAGAGTGGATAAAGTCAGGGGTGGCAGTCGAAAAGAAGCATTTCAGTTTTTTTCCAGATCTTCTTTTGTTCCTTGCCTATGCTGAAACAGATTTGCCTAAATTCAACTGACAACTTTTTCTTTGTGATAACATTTTCCTCATGAACTAGAGGACAATAGCAGACTATTTTTCTAGCCTTGGCATCCAACACATAGAGGTATTCAATAGCTGCCTTAAGTGTAGTTAAAGAAATCATTTGAATGTTTGGTTCATTTGTTTTAGTAGGTGCCAGATTATCACTTTTCTTTCATAATGCATTAAAAAAGAGTTGTGGTGAGGATTAATCGAGATATTGTCTGTAAAGCATTTAGCATGGTGCTAAGCACATGACAGGTTCTCAATAAATGGTTATTCTTAGCATTTTAATTTTTTCTATTTAAATACCTTCTTATACTGAATTTCCCACCAGGCTTCTAAATGAATCCTCATAATTCTGTGTGTATTAAGAAGGATACGAAAGATTGTTTTTTCTTTTTGTATGGTTTTTGGTTTCTATTTACAGTTTTGTTTTATTATAGGACTTAGAGGAAATTAAACTCTGTCACAATCATGATAAGCACATGGGACTCAAAGAACAAAAGTAAAGGACAGCTTAGCCCCATTCTTCTAAGACCATACCAAAGGTCATTTATTAGGGAGAGGCAAGAATAACCTCCTTCCTTTAAATACTTTATCGAGAGAGTGCCATAAGTTCTTCAATGTTAACAGGGTGGCTGTCCCAAAGAAATATACTTTTGAAACATGCTACGCAAAAATACTTCAATAATATCACTTTCTATTATTTCCAAGCTTTATTCTGAAGGAAATTTTCACTTCCTTTTTTTCCAATCAAATAAATATGTGCTTACGAAAGTGTAGACTTTAGCTCTCATAAAAAATTCCACAGAAACTCATACAGGAGAGTTAATAATTTTATTATTACCAAAATAAATTTTTTATCAAACTGAGCATTACCTTCCATTTTATAGAGAAAAGTCTTCAGTGTAATGAATGAGAATTAGAGATCATTTCATTTTAATTACATCTATATGACCAACTATCAAGCTGGTTATTTAGTTTTTGAAGAATTTGATATATTTATAAATCAAAGCCCTTTACAATTAAGAAAATATATTATTTGATAGAATTACTATATTTAAGTATATATTCCCATCTTTGTTCTGCTGATAATTTCACTGCAGGATCACGGTGGGTACACTGACGTCAAAGAAGAATTGCTAAGCATTTTGTTCCCTTCAGTGGATAACTTCAATAATTTCATCAGCTTTAATTAGACATCTGTCCCAACATTTTACTACAATGATGAAGCCATAATTACTCAACAATTAACATAAAACATCACTGTAATCTCAGTTTCTTGAATAATACAAGGGTTCCTCACTTTGGGGAGAAAAAAAAACCTTATTTAAGGGAAGTTATATCTGTGTAGTACTTGACTATGGCAAATCTAAAGATAGGCAATTTATAAGTGAAAGGTTTTCTTTGTTTTAGTGGTTCATTTCAGTGTTTGACCCATATTTGATTAAATTTCAGCTTATTTATTTCTGTATCCCTTGCCAGTGTACTGAGTAGAGGCCACTATACTCCTTGATCTAAAAAGTTAAGAGTTGAGAGAAGAAGAGGGAGGAGATGAGAGCAAACTGAGCAGGAGGTAGAGGAAAGGAGTGAATACTATTAACTCTCCTCTCATGTTTTCCTCTTCTTGTCCTTCACCCACAATCATTGGCAAGCACCCAGTCATTGCTTTAACAGAGCTCTATATGTTACTTGGCAGAACTACTTCTGCTTAGGAAACACTTGCAATTTTTAAGATTAAAAAAAAAAAAGTGTGACGGCATATGGAGGTTTGAAAGAGATGTATGAAGAGCACACTTTCTTAAAGTTGTCTTCATAGTTGTGAATATTCCAGAATATACAAGGAGGGTTTCTTTACAGATATTTTTTTTAGCATCTAACTAGGTTTTGGAATGAAGAAAAGAAAAGAGATAAAAAGACAAATTAGCAAGCTCTTGAAAGAGTGAGGTGATCAATGAGAAGAGCCTAAACTAGACAAATACCATTAAGAAACAAAGAAGAAAATTAGGAGGGTTTCTAAAGTGGAATCACAAATGATTACTGAGAATTAGATCTGTGCAACAGCAAACAAGGGGGAGTACAGAATGACACCAAGAACAGGCATCTAGGTGATCAATGATATCATTAACTGACAGAGGAGATAACTAAGGAGGAGGAGATTGGAGAGAGAGAATGATCACTTCTGCTTGGGACAGATTAATTTACAGCCTGACATCCAGGTGTGGTGCTCTAATATGCAGTTATCAGCTCTGAACCTAAGAAAGAGATTGGGGCTCTGGTCATGAGTCATCAGACAACATGGGTGACATTAGTGTGGTCTCCATAGTAGGTACTGCCACCTGGGCTTCAGCTCAAGAGAGGCCGAACAGAAGAAGGACTCTCTGGAATTAAATGCATGACAATTAGAAAGGCAATATTGTTCTTTAATAAAACACCACCAAAATACAAACACTTTTACTTCAAAATGATTGTCATTCTTATATATGAAATTCCAGTTTACTTGAATCATATCTTACTATAAAAATGGTTCTGCATTTTAGAATATGAGTTAAAATATTGACTCCAGAAAAGAGTTAAACAGTATTTTTATGTTGCTTGGTTTCACCCATTATTAGGATGATTTTACATTTAAAGTCAGTCATTTCCCCTTGGAAATCTTTTTTTAAAAGGATATTAGGGACTTCCTTGGTGGCACAGTGGCTAAGAATCTGCCTGCCAATGCAGGGGACACGGATTCGAGCCCTGGCCTGGGAAGATTCCCACATGCCGTGGAGCAACTAAGCCCATGCGCCACAACTACTGATCCTGTGCTCTAGAGCCCGCGAGCCACAACTACTGAGCCCGAGTGCCAAAACTACTGCAGCCCATGTGCCTAGAGCCTGTGCTCTGCAACAAGAGAAGCACCACAATGAGAAGCCCACACACCGCAACAAAGAGTAGCCCCCACTTGCTGCAACTAGAGAAAGCCCACGCACAGCAATGAAGACCCAATGCAGCCCCCCCAAAAATAAATAAATTTATATTTTAAAAAAAGGATATTAAACCTATACTGTAGGTTTTATTTATTTATTTTTTCACTATGGCCAAATCTTAACTTTTTCCTTCACAAATTTCTTTTATTGCCTTTATGCTTAAAAAGGATGTCACCAGTTCTAAATCAGAGATATTATCCTATGATTTCTTCTTAATTTAATATTTTTTTACATTTGCCTCTTCAACCTACCTGAAGTGAACTTTTATGAATGTACAGAGTAAAGGTTTAACACCCATTCTAAGCCTCTTTTCCCTGTATTCTTACCAAAATAATTTATCATCACCATTTATCAAATATTCCTTTCCTTCCCAATTTGTAATACCACAAATCAATAAATAGGAATACTCTTTTCAAATACAGCACACAAAAATGTTAAAAAGCTTCCATCTGTACAGGACTCATAAGTCAATAATAACATTATGAATAGCAGAAAGAAAAGTGGAAAAGTAACAGATCACAAAAGAACATATACAAGCAAAAATAAATATGAGGGAAAATCAGTCTTTCTTCACAAATAAATGTTCATCAATTGGAAGAATTAATATTTTTAAAATGTCCCTATTAACCAAAGTGATCTTCAGATTCTACGCTATTCGCATCAAAATTCCAATGGTATTCTTTACAGAAATAGAAAAAACAATCCTAAAATTCATATGGAATCACAAAAGACCCTGAATGGCCCAAGTAAAAACCTTGAGTAAGAAAAACAAAGCTAGAGGCATCACACTTCCTAACTTTATAATGTATCATAAAGTTACAGTAATCAAAATAGTATAGTGCTGGTGTAAAAACAGAAATATGGACAATGGAACTTAACAGAGAGCCCAGAAATAAACCTAGGCATATTCAGCAAACTGATTTTTCACAATGGTGATAAGAATACACAATGGGGAAAGGAGAGTCTCTTTAATAAATGGTGCTGGGAAAAGTGGATATCTCACACCATACCCAAAAAATCAGCTCAAATGATTTAAAGACTTAAATGTAAGACTTGAAATTAGGCCTTAAATGTAAGCCCTAAAATTCCTAGAAGAAAAAGCTTCTTGCCATTGACATTGGCAATGAATATCTGGGATATGACATCAAAACACAGACAACAAAATCAAAAATACAAAAGTGAGATTATGTCAAAATAAAAAGCTTCCGCACAGCAAAAGAAACAACAAAATGAAAAGACAACCTATAGAATATGAGAAAATATTTATAAACCATGTATCTGATAAAGGGGTAATATCCAAAATACATAAGGAACACCTACAACTCAATAGCAAATATTAATAAATAACCCAATTCAAAAATGAGCAAAGGAACTGAATAGACATTTCCTCAAAGATGACATACAGATGTCAAACATATGAAAAGGTATTCAACGTCACAAAATCATCAGGAAATTCAAATCAGAACAACAATGAGCTATTTATTAGCCTACATCTGTTAGGATGGCTATTAAACAACAATAACAAATTTTGGAAAGAATGTGGAGAATTGGAACACTTGGTCACTGTTGGTGGGACTGTAAACTGGTACCACCACTATGGAAAACAGTATGGAGGTTCCTCAAAAAACTAAAACTTTAATCACCATATCCCACAATCCTACTTCTAAGTATTTATCCAAAAGAAATGAAATCAGAGTCTCAAAAAGATATTAAGACCTCCATGTTCACTGCAGCACTATTCACAACAGTAATGATGTTGAAACAATCTAAATGTCCAGTGGATGAATGGATGAAGATAATGGAATATTCTTATATAAAAATAAGGAAAGTCTGCCATTTGTTTCAACATGGATGAACCTGGAGGACACTATGCTAAGTGAAATAAGCCAGACACAGGAGGACAAATATCACTTTTATGAGGAATCTAAAATAATGAAACTCATAAAAGCAGAGAGTAGAATGGGGGTTTCCAAGGGCCGGGGTGGGGATATATGGGGTGATATTAGACAAGGAGTACAAAGTTCTGTTTAAACAAGATGAGAAAGTCCTAGAAATTTACTGTACAGCATAGAGCCTATAGTTAATGTACTGTATACTTAACACTTGGCTAAGAGTGTAAATCTTATGTTAATGCTTCTCATCTTTAACCATAAATATAATAAGGTGGGAAGAAACTTCTACAGGTGTGGATATGTTTATGGCATAGATTGTGGTGATGGTTTCACTAGTGTAGACTTAGTTCCAAACTCAAAGTTTTGTACATTAATTATACACAAATTTTATAGGTCAAAAGTTAATTAAAATTCAGTCCTTTAATTCAAGAAATTGAAATTTAAGGGTATATTTTGAAGACTACCATAATGACAGAGAATTTTAAAATAGCCAGCTACCTACTGGCTGAATATGTGAAAATACACGAAAACATTATTGGTAGAAATATAAATTTGTACATTATTTCTGGAGGGCAATTTGGCAATATGTATCAAGAATGCGTGTTATTTTTAATCTAGCAATTAAATTTCTAGGAATTAATTGCCAGTAACAAATTGAATATATCCAAACATTCATGTACATTAAGATTTATGACAGCATGATTTAGATTAGTAAGAAGTTGAAACTACTTAAATATTTAGGACTAGGTAAATTTTTAAGTGAGCTTTGTGTTTAGATAAACTTTGTTGAACATTTTGCAGATATTAAAATAATTCTAAGGAATATTTATTAACAGGAGAAATATTATAGATATTAGAAATAGCTGAATACATTCATGCATATTCCAGATAATATCCATTTTGTTTAAGTACACATATATGTTTAGAACAAAAAGACTGTAAATGTATGTATGCTCTAAAGCGTTAGTAACATCTAAATCTAGTTGGTAGTATCATGTGATTGTTACTTAATATGTTATACTTTTTTGCCTGATATCGGTATTCTATAATATCTATGTTATTTTTATACTCAGAAAAAAATATTTTAAGTGGGTATATCTACAAACAAAATGGCTCATGTAACATAGTAAACGAATACAGATAGAATTACTAACTCAATATGCCTATAAAATTATACCTCATGTAAGTTTTCATTTGGGAAAGGGACCAATTAAGGCTGCTATAGGTTCAGCCATTACTGAAGATAGGCTGGAAGTGCTAAAGGACATTTTGTTTTTAGTTTTAAAGAAAGAGAACAAATGCACATATATGCATAAAAGTGCTAAGTACAATAGGATGTGAATTAGGGATATTAAAAGCCTTCCATCTGCCACCGAACACAGTAATTCAAGTAATTAGCCCATTTTAATAATTTTTTTTCCTAAAATGAAAGCTTTTAGAGCAAATATCCTAAATTATATTATATATACATTTCACTTTACAAGAGTTGGAATTTACTGTAAAAATAACTAAAGAAAAGCTCAAGAAGTTTCCTAGTTAATCATTTTTTGCCTAAGGCATTTTACATGCTCTTTTTCCTACAGGAAGCGCTGCTCTGCCTCTGCCCCCTTAAACTCCCAGACCCTTGGCTCGAATAACTTAAACTCACCTTCCTGTGCTTGTTTTAAATATTATTCTCTTCTGTTAGCCTGCATTTATCCTCTAGAGCAAGAATCCTTGCTTAACGTCGACATAATAGCTAAGAGCCCACATTCCTTCCCAGCATTTATCCAAATTGATCATATATATTAAAGTATACATGCGTGTGTGTGCATTTCTGGAACTTACTATATACTCGATAACAATTTGTTGAATAGATTAAAAAATGAATGAATCCATAACTGTAGTTTGGAGGTTTCCCAACATGACAATGCCCTCTTCTGACTCTCATAGCCCTATGAAGTTGTCAGTGACATATTAGTAACTCCATTTTATATATGAGTCAGTTAAAAAATTAAAGAGATTAAATTCTCACCTACAGCCATATAGATAGGGTATATGACCTAAAAATGCTTACATATTACTTTGGTGTCAATTTCAGTAAGGTTTAATCTTCAAACTATATTACCACATCATTCATTCATTGAATGAAAAGCACTTATCTTTATAAAATGTGTCTTTCTTTTACCTGGGATAAATACAACACACATGGAGAATGTCTGTCCATTGAATGCACTTCAGAGCCCACTACTGCTCCTCTGCATTGGCACTGCTATGGAGAATGAAGAGTTCAGCACATTTTTCCCTGACACTCTTTATTGAGATAGGGGCTTCTCTTTTTATTCCTACTCAAAAGTCAGACTCTCTGGGCCACTGGGCCTCCTTATCAGTATCACAGCACAGCCAGTGCATGTATCCCTAGTTCTAAAAATAACTTGATTTGATTGTTCAAGCCCATGCATTGAGAGACCCTAAAGCTCACCTCTAGCTTTTATCCTGAGTAAAAGCAGATGGTATGTACAATATAAAGTGCAGTGAGAGCCTAAATATGCTCAGACTCTTCCCATAATCCCAAGCCTGAAGAACTGACTCTAAGGAAAGGCTTCTTTAACAAGGTGTCAGTTATGTCTGCTTAGGAATTTTTCTTTTTTTATTGGCTTGCCTTTTAGGAGGATGGACAATCTCTTGGTTTCAATGGGAACTTATCAGCTGTTTTACTTGGCAATGGACTGCGAAAATAAAATAAATTGCTTAGTGCTTTTACTGTTGATCCCATTTGTATTAGTAATCAGATTCAAAAACCAATTAACAGTCTTACTTCAGTGAGAGAAGGGAGTTTTGCCCTAAAGACAGAGGCTTAAATAGTCCCTGAATAAGGACATCTGATCGTATGGTATAATAAAATAGAAATACAGAAAAAATTAATATATCAACTTGAGTTTTACTTAATGCATCACATAAAATTATTTTAAAGAGGATTTTTATGATGACTTTCCCACCCTGGGAAAAGCAGTAAAAGTTCATCTGAAACCATTTTCCCTTATCAAACTGGCAAAAATTTGAACTTTTATACCATATGTTATTGAGACTGTGGAAAATGGGCATTGTTAATTGAATAGTATTTGTGATAGTAAGTTTATGGGGAATTTAGCAAGATCTATTATGAGTGAGACTATGTGTACCCTATAATCTTCCATTTTTAATTATCCATATACATTCTTGAAAAATACTGGCATTTCAACTTAAGAAGTCATACTCAAGGATGCTTATTGTGGTTTCATTTGTAACAGTAAAAACTGGAAATAACCTGAATGTTTATTAGTAGGGAAGAGGATACTGTATTATATGGAATATAGTATAATAGATAAAAAGAATGAGGTAGATCTTTATGTTCTAGCATAAAGAAATCTTGAAGCTATATTGTTAAGTGTAAGGAAGGCAAGCAAATTACAGAACAGTGTATTTGATGTCAAAAACAAAACTTTTAATTTTCTACAGTTTTGTATATTTATGCAATTCAAATATAAGGAAGACACTGGAGGATACACATAAGTTATTTGCTAGTTCTGTAGTTAGTTCTGAAGGATGAAGGGGACTTAGATTTATCTGGCATGTTTTAATGACTAACAAAGGCAATGCAATTAATGTGTTGTTTATATAATTTAAATTAATAGAACAGAATTATTCTAATATAATTTGACTTTGAATATACCACTTTGAATAAATGCCTCAGAGAAAATTTTGAGCTGGTCATCGATAACTGATCACAAAAATGACCCAGTTCACTTTTTTAAAAATTAATTTATTTATTTGTTTTTATTTTTGGCTGTATTGGGTCTTTGTTGCTGTGCGCAGGCTTTCTCTAGTTGTGGCGAGCGGGGGCTACTCTTCATTGCAGTGTGTGGGCTTTTCATTGTCTCATCGTGGCTCCTCTTGTTGCACAGAATAGGCTCTAGGCGCACAGGCTTCAGTAGTTGTGGCATGTGGGCTCAGCAGTTGTGGCTCACGAGCTCTAGAGCTCAGGCTCAGTAGTTGTGGCACACGGGCTTAGTTGCTCCTCAGCATGTGGGATCTTCCCAGGCCAGGGATTGAACCCGTGTCCCCTGCATTGGCAGGTGGATTCTTAACCACTGCACCACCAGTGAAGCCCCATTTTTTTTCTAAAATTTGTTTTCTGAAGCAATCTAAAGCAGCTGATCTAGTAACAGAATTCTGTTTCTCTGAGTAGATCCAGGAAGAAAATAAGAAAAGCCATTACGTAGAGCGCTAATTCTGAGGGACCAGTGAGGATCAGCTGATTCTTCTGTGCAAGAGAGGGGGTGGGGGCAGAAGAAAGAGCAAATTGAAATAAGTCAGTGGGCAAAAGGACCACAGTCCCCTCTAAACCACACTCACCCTGAAGGAGTATACTTTCTGGACAGTTTCCTGCCAAGATTCCATAATGAGAAAACTGGGTGAATAGGCAACCTCAAGTTTCCTCTTTTTCCTTTTCCTTCACCAGATAAATAGGCCTCTTTTCCTATTTTGACTAATATTGATGAATTTCAAGAATTCATGAGGGTAAGTTGGGAGAAGCTGGGTCTTCTTACCTTGTTTCCTCTTTTTAACACCAAGTAGTAACCTAGGACAAGGGTAATTATTAAAATTTAGGGGCTTCCCTGGTGGCGCAGTGGTTGAGAATTTGCCTGCTAATGCAGGGGACACGGGTTTGAGCCCTGGTCTAGGAGGATCCCACATGCCGCGGAGCAACTAGGCCCGTGAGCCACAACTACTGAGCCTGCGCGTCTGGAGCCTGTGCTCCGCAACAAGAGAGGTCACGATAGTGAGAGGCCCGTGCACCGCGATGAAGAGTGGCCCCACTTGCCACAACTAGAGAAAGCCCTCGCACAGAAACGAAGACACAACACAGCAAAAACAAATGAATTAATTAATAAACTCCTACCCCCAACATCATCTTTAAAAAAAAAAAAATTTAGGATTTTAATTCCTTTTTGTACATTTTTACTTTTAGATCAAAATCTTGTCTCTAAATTAAGCCCTTTTCAGCATCGTAGTTTACAATGGTACAATAAATATATTTGGGAGAGTGATGATGTAAGACCAAATTACTGCGTAATATTTACTAGGAAGTTTAACATTGTCAAGTTGCTTTACTATTTTTACTCTATTTTAGAAGAAGGCCGGGGGGGGGCATTATTCCCTGACATGATGACTTCATATGGTCTTTGTAAGGATGAAAAGCACAAAAGAGCTTAAAAAATTGTAAATCATTGTACAACTTATAATTAATAGTGCGTTAAGTCCAGCTGTGTCTTAGAAATATAAAAATTGAGAATGGAAAAAATAATAAAAAATAGAAAGGAGAGACTCTGAATACAATTTTTTTTTCCAAAGAAGAGTAAGAGGGAAGAAGCTCAGAGTTGGCAAAATATACTTTTAAGTTCATAAAAGAAAAATGTCAAGAATTCAAATACATTTATTCTACTTAAACTATATTTTCATTATAGTGACAATTTATTGCCTTTAGTTTTTTGAGTAAACACCCCATTAAGTGAAATATAGTAGCAAAAGCATGCTGATGAGCATGTAGAAATGAAGGTGTAGAGTGTGGGTAGAAGTACCTGTGGAAGTACTAATATTTTTGCAGTTCCAAAAGTTTGTCCCAATTGCTTGAGAGAGAAAGCAAAGAAACACATCAAGAGAAATGAAACTGGAGTGAGTTTTCTAGAAAACTTATTTTAGATGAAAATCTCAAAAAGAATTTAAATTCCAGAGGATGCACGGCAGCAATTCTGAAACTTAAAGGACAAAAGATTGCCACTAGAGGTAAAGCCCCTGTTCGAGTGTGACCCCAGAGAGAGCACTTGCCTCTGTCCAAAGAAAGGATGGAAGTGGGATAGGTTTCTGACTGCCAACACTGATGCATGATCTTTTCAGCTTGACCTGACATGGCTGCCACTTCTGGTCTACTGATGCCCAAAACCCAAGTTGTTACTACACCCTAATAGCTTTGATGACCAAAAAATAATATTTTATCTCATTTTCTCTAGGAATGAAAAGAAAAAATCTTCCTCAATCCAAAAATATTTATAAATCATCGATAAACATAATATTAACAAAATTTATATAATGTTTTTTATGTTCCAGGAACTATTCAAAGCTCTTTATATTCAATCCTCATAATGACCTTGTGAAATATGTACCATTTTGTATACACATATACACAAACATACATACATGATTGCAAAATATACATCTATTGTTGATATATGTAATTTTATATTTGGTTTATATCTTTAAATATTTTATTTTCATCACTCAAATACTACAACAGATGATATTTTGCAAATGAAAACATATACATAAACTTCAATGCCACAATTCATAGTATAAAAATGACAGGGCTTCCCTGGTGGCGCAGTGGTTGAGAGTCCGCCTGCCGATACAGGGGACACAAGTTCGTGCCCTGGTCCGGGAAGATCCCACATGCCGTGGAGCGGCTAGGCCCGTGAGCCATGGCCGCTGAGCCTGTGCGTCCGGAGCCTGTGCTCCGCAACGGGAGAGGCCACAGCAGTGAGAGGCCCGCGTACCGCAAAAAGAAAAAAAAAAAAAAAAAAAAAGACATAGGTTCTTCATTTTACTTTTTCAGTTTTCTTAATAAGCATATACTGTATAGATTAATTAAGTTATATTTTTCAACATAGAAAAATAATACATTGGATTATTGAACTAGAAGTGAGGCTTGAAAAAAACATAGGAGGAATTAGAACTGGTCAAGTATCTCATGAAGCTTTGCAAAACTGCAAATATCACTTCACTAACTTTTGGTTGCTAAACACCCTGGCCTTCTTTTTCTCCACCCTGAATGAAAAATGCTTGTCAAATCTCATTGTTAATTTACTATTATTGTCTACAATGCATCAGGCTCTTTGCTAGTCACTGGTGACTTACTGAACACAGTGACATGGAGCTTACAGAATGGGAGGAGACGAGTGTGTACAGCAGCTGTGCAGTATGCTAATAGCTAAGATAATGGAAGTCCCAAGCGCCACAGAACCACAGAGCGAGAACATTGAGGCCAGCGTAGGAATATGCGTGTGTGTGTGTGTGTGTGTGTGTGTGTGTGTGTGTGTATAAAATCAATGTCTTATTCTGAAGAAATTAAGAGAAAAGAAGCCAGAGGAAAGGTGACTTAGGCAGAGAGCATAGATTGGGCAAAACACTATCTAGAGAGAGAGAATCCATTTTGATCACACACAGGTGCAGCTCTTACCTTGCTAAAACTGAAGGAGTTGGTGAAGGAAGTAAAGCGGGGGGGGGGTGTTCAGAAGTGACAGAATCTGGAAAACTCAGGAGTCACTGTTATAGAAGCTGTTAGAATTCCATTTATCCTTGATGGCTAGGATCCTAAAAACTCAGCTTTCAATGATTACATTTAACTCTGTTTTAAAATTCTGAATAGTTGTTCTTCTGACATCAGGGAATTCTACTAAGACATTAAGATATAAGGGCAAAAGATACAGTGAATGCTCTACCGTAAATGTTGGAAGTATGAGTTCAAAAAAAAAGGTGTAAAGAAAGTGTGTGTCATGATTTGTCTTATCTCAATTATTTGTATGCTAATAAAATTAAACATAGAATCAAATTTCTGCCAACTCATATCTTGAGCTTCTTAAAATTTTAGATTTGTCCTCAAACAACTACCACTTTTAAGATTCATATTAAGATTGAAGGCACGGGACTGCCCTGGTGGCACAGTGGCTAAGAATCCGCCTGCCAATGCAAGGGACACGGGTTCGAGCCCTGGTCGGGGAAGATCCCACATGCCATGGAGCAACTAAGCCCACACACCACAACTACTGAGCCTGCGCTCTAGAGCCCGCAAGCCACAACTACTGAAGCCCACGCACCTAGAGCCCGTGCTCCCCAACAAAGAGAAGCCACCGCAATGAGAAGCCCGCACACCACAACGAAGAGTAGCCCCCGCTCGCCGCAACTAGAGAAAGCTCATGCACAGCAATGAAGACCCAACGTAGCCATAAATAAATAAATAAAAATAATATTAAAAAAAAAGACTGAAGGCATGAAATAGCCAAAAAAATTGCAGTTGGGACGATGCATATAAATAGAAAGTAAATAAATATCTAGTCAATATAGTGATAACCAAGGTAGTGGCCAGTTCAAAATATCTACTGTGCAACATCTAAATACCACTCTAAGTTTCTGGCCTTGGTCATTCATATAAATTAGGACTAGTCTACTTCTCAATAGCATGTGTTAATAAATGGAGTAGATTAGGGCATAGAATGAGAAGCCTGCGTGCATTTTCAAATATTTCAGTTTCAGTTTTCAGAGCAAACCCAGTCATTTTTAACCTAGCTCCTGTATCGTCTTACTCAAAATACAGATAAAGTCTGAATTTTAAATTAACATATAAATGACTTTATGTTGATTTAGAAAAACTAAGCTGACCCTCAGGTCCTTTAACCATCAGTGAAAGCTAATGAAATAAAGAGCATTATAAGTTATGGCAAAAGCGTCAACAAATTTTCATTGATTCATTCAATAAGTATTCATAGGGCATGAAGAATATAAAATTCCCTGCACTCAATGTCCCTATCATGTACTTAACTACATAAAAATTACAATTATAAAATTAAATAGCAGTTGTTTTAGGCAGGGTTCTCCAGAGAAACAGAACCAATAGGATATGTGTAAACGTATATTAAGAGATTTGTTTTAATTGTAGGAAGGCTGCAAGTCTGAAATTTGTAGGGGAGGCCAGCAGGCTGGAATCTCAGGTAGGATTTCTATATTACAGTCTTGAGGTAGAACTAATTTTTCTCTGGGAAAACTATTTTTGCTCTTAAGACCTTCAAGTGATTGAATGAGGCCCACACACATTATCAAGGGCATTCTAATTCACTTAAAAGTTTCTAATTATGTGTTAATCACATCTACAAGATAGCCTCACAGCAACATCTAGACTAGTGTTTAGTTAGACCAAACTACTGGGCACCACAGCCTAAGTTGACCATAACTTAGCCATAACTGTCATGGCAGTTCAAGACAATACACACTCAAAGTAATTATTCAGAGATATAGCATTTGATATTGTAGCTCTTCAATGAATTTTAATCATATACAAATCCTCTCATCCTGCAGGATGACAAAAGAAGGCCTGGCAAGTGATGAATCTTGTGTCACTGTGAGAAAGAATTATTAACTAGAGAACCATTGAGCAGAGGACTCTGCCACTTAAGCAGGGAGTCCAAAATAGCTTATTTCTATTGAAATCTTCCTCATGCCATGGCCAAGATGATAACTGAGCAAAGGAGAGGAACATAGTCCTAAGAGTAGGCATCCTTATCTTTCAGAAATGGAAGGAAGATACAGGAAGTCAAGAAAAAGAAAAGCCATCTTCAACATTAGATGCTGGCCTAATATTATTAGCTGGACCTTGGTGTTGCTAGGAGG
Source organism: Delphinapterus leucas (assembly GCF_059928025.1). Classification (NCBI taxonomy): domain Eukaryota; kingdom Metazoa; phylum Chordata; class Mammalia; order Artiodactyla; family Monodontidae; genus Delphinapterus; species Delphinapterus leucas. The sequence goes on along the minus strand of NC_143133.1, from coordinate 68,391,658 downwards.
TTACCAGGTATTCACAGCTAGGTCTTCGTGTTCCCCTATGAACAATAAATAATTTTACAGAACATCAACATCAGACAAGGCCACCCGTGGTTGTGATGGATCAAGACAAAAAGACCAATCCCTATACATGTCTGAACGTGAACATTGTCTAAACCACAAAAATAGCCCAACATCCCCCTACCCTGGCTCATGAGTAACTGCTGCTTCTTTATGAACTGCAGCTTTTGTCTCGCTCTGTTATTCCCTCCTTCTAGACAGGACCTCTTAAAATACTGAATCATGGAACTACCTAAACTTCCTGATAGCATCCAACTCAGAGCAAAATCTAGCTTCTTTAAACTCTTCCCCAAACTACCTACTATGAGGCCAAATTCTACAATAAATTGTCTCTAACACCCTGATACTGAGGTGCTACCTAGTACCCCATGGCATGGTATCTCTCCTTACAAGAGCAATAAACCCTAATTGTTTGACTACACATGCATTCCTGGTGATCTTTAGCAGAGGGCATGGACAAATGTGAACAAGTAAGAAAGAGGCTAAGTATTACATGGATCAAAAATATGGTCTCGGGCTTCCCTGGTGGCGCAGTGGTTGAGAGTCCGCCTCCTGATGCAGGGGACACGGGTTCGTGCTCCGGTCCGGGAAGATCCCTTATGCCACAGAGCAGTTGGGCCCGTGAGCCATGGCCGCTGAGCCTGTGCGTCCAGAGCCTGTGCTCCGCAACGGGAGAGGCCACAACAGTGAGAGGCCCACGTATCGCAAAAAAAAAAAATACGGTCTCTAGTAGATAAAAAGAATAACCATGATAATTATTTTACCAAATCAGGTGTCAACTGAATGACTACAATAATACACAATATACAGAATCTTTACAAAAATATTTAAGGTATACTTAAGTGTAAAACTGGCTACTTCTTTAACTGCAAAATGGCAAAGGATTCATCTTGAGATTAACTCATGAGAAAGTTTATACTATACAGGGAGACAAACCAAGTATCACTTTGGCATAAAGTTTGACTGATTGGTAATTTCATGACGAGCAGATATTCTGAGTCTAAACTCTCTCAGTACTCATTTGGAAATCATACTTTTCTTCAATGAAGATATCCAATTTGGAAATTTTGATACTATAAGCAACCATCTAAATATTTCTTCCTGGCTATCCATTATCACTGATAATATCTATATTTTGAGTGTATAGCTTACTTTTAAAACATCTACTGTGATCGGAATGCATACTTGGTACTAAATCCATGACACTCTACCAAGAGGAAAAACTGAACTCTATCAATTTTTATAATACTTGAACTACCTCTGTACAACATGTAGGCTGTCATGTATGAATGGAGGTTAGAAACAAACCAGTGTGCATGTGCGTGTGCATGTGTGTGTCTAAGATCTCTGCAGCGTTTTCTTGTTTGAGATCACCTAGCAGCCTTGAGTCCTCAGGCTCTACCCTGGGAAATATGAAGGCACTGGATGAGGAACTGTAGTCTGATAGGCAGTGTACCGATTTTGCAGATGTACTCAGAATAAAAGAATCAACCTCAAATAGGGCAGTTGTATTTTATTTTTTTAACTTTTTGGTCACCCCAAGCAGCATGTGGGATTTTAGTTCCCTGACCAGGCATCGAACCCACACCCCTGCATTGGAAACATGGAGTCTTAACCACTGGACTGCCAGGGAAAGCCCTCAAATAGGGCAATTTTTATAATGACCCATTACATGGTTTGAAAAGATAAAGGAAACAAGGGAAAAGTCCCGGTCATGCTACTGTGGATTGGTTTGGGGTTAAGGATCAGATGAAGAAGCACCAGGAAACAAAGAGAGACATTCATAGTGAATGGCATTCACCCAAAGGGAAAGCTCTTACTCATGAGAGAGTTTGGGTGAAGAATGAGTTTATGGAAAACAGCGTTGAATATTTCAGTCAGCTTTCTTCCAAGATGATTTCATAAGCATGACTCGTATATTAAAGTTGTCCATAATAATTTAGGTTTAAACAATCATCTGAAAAATTAGTAATGGTGAGAAACAATGTAAAAATAACAAATGTGGAAAACTTCCCAGAAGGTTCTCCTTATTCAAAAGGGCTCGATCATTAAGATAATCCTATCAACTTGTGAACACAGTTTAATATTTTAGTTAGAGTCCAGTCCTAAATAGACTGTGGAAATTTACAAAGGAAGAAAACACTTGAGTACAAAGAATACAGGACACTTTTAAATCATGGAATAACTCTTAATGAACCTCAGAAAGGTCCTGTTGAAAAGAATCAATACACATGCAGTATAACCTCCCAGACCTCGAGTCAGCCTCAAAACATGAGTCCTTCTAGAGAGAAATTCTGTGCATGTGATCAATGGTACACATTGATTTCTTGTTTTTCTGGTGTTACTTTCATTTGTGTTTCCTGTCCCTTTTTTTGGGGGGGTGAGGGTTGTCTTCGTACCTGCTCAGTTGCTTTTTTTTCCCTTAAATTTATCAACTTTTTATTTTGTTAAGGAAAGACATTACAAAAAAACCCACCAACTATTATTCTGTACAAGAAAGTCAATTATAGCATCAAAAGGTAGGAAGGGTATAATAGAATAAAGAACAGTTTCTTCAAGTTACGACAGTTAGGAAACTTATGCCAACATCACACACACACCATCATCATTTTCCTTATATTTCTCCTTTTGCCACTGAGTAACAAAACCTTTACCCTGGACTGGTTACTAAATGAGATGATCTCTCAGGTGTCTTTTGGATTCTATGATTTTATTCATGTTATATATTTAAAAGAGTAGTCCATTTTAAATTTCCCATTGTCTATCTCCTACACATGGATTATTGGTATTTTCAAATACCGAACAGGCTCCCTTCTCCCTTATTTTTTAATTAAAATTCTTATGGAGATAGTTGTATATTCAAATGCAGTTGTAATATAGTTCACGTTTAGTTGTAAGAAGTAATATACAAATCCTGTGTTCACTTTCCCCATGTATTTCCCCAAACTACAATAACATTTTGCAAAATATGAAGATATTGAATGGATACAATCCACACAACTTATTCTGATTTCCCTAGTTTTACCTGTACTCATTTGTGCATATTTATGTGTACGTGCGTGGGATGCGGGGTGGTGTTTGGTTCTGTACAATACTACTATCACAATGATATTTTCATGCATCCACAACCACAGTCAAGAACCAAAACAGTTCATCACTGCAAGAATCCTTTGTGTTGATTTTTTATAACCGCACCGGCCCCCAATCGCTCAGCCCTGATCCCTAATCCATAGCAACGTTTTCATTTCAAAATGTTATATAACTGGAACGATACAGTATTTAACCTTTGTGGTTGATGTATTTCACTCAGAATATTCTCTAGAGAGTCAAAGTTGCTGTGTGTATCAACACTTTGCTCCTTTTTATTGTTGAGTAATATTCCATGGTATGTATGTGCCATGGATTATGCCCATTCTTTCACTGAAGAACATCTGGGTTGATTACACATTCTGGCTATTAAAAATAAAAGTTATTTTTTACACAAAAATCCAAAGAACAGAAGCACAAATAAAGCCTTTAATGGAAGTTTGCCATCATAGGGAAGGTAGAGGACTATTATACGTATGTACAGGGCTTACCCAGCTGAATGTACTACTTTCATTCTAGGCACTGTTCAAAAAGATTTTAAATCATTTAACCTTCACAACAATCCTAGAAGTAAATACTGTTAGATGCCCATCTTATGGGTGAAAAAATTGAGACAGGGAATGGTTAATTTTCTCAAGGTCACATAATTTGTAAGTAGTCAAGTTGGAATTTGAGCCCAGGCAGTCACCCCACAGATAATTATCATAGTAACAGTTCAACACAAAATCAGAAGAAGCAGTGGGACCAACTGAAAAGTAATTATTTTTTTAACTGTTTACAAATATTTCCTGGCTTTTATGAATTTGATCATGGGCATGTCATTTGACCTCACTAGACCTAGACATATTTAAAGATAAAGTAGGGTGAATCTTTTATTATATATGTGCTTTCTTTCAGAGCTCATGCTTTAGTCTTTACTGTGGTTGAAGGAATACATGCCCAAGTGGGTGATTTTTGACTGCTAAAGTTGGCAGGTCTCAATAATTTCAGGGAACTCAGATTTATATTTGAATACAAAGCAGTAGAGCACCAAACATTCTATATTTTATATTTACTTTAAAACAGATTATTTTAGAATGCTCTTATCTGTGACAGAAATACATTTCCTCTGATAAACGTTTTAGTTCTTACTTTAAGGCAAGAAACTTACAAATGTTTATGCCAACGTGTCCTGAAATAGCATCTCTAAAATTTTATGAGCTATTAAATTTATCACAAGGGAATCAGAATAAGACCTTCTCTTCTCCAGTATACTCAAACTGAGTTTTAAAACGAATAGTGACAAATAAGCACATTTTTCATATCTTCTCATGTATGCACATTATCCCTTCACTGACACTAAAAAAGACTAATTTTATCTTTTTTAAGTTTCATTTTTTCATCAGAACTTATGGTTTCTTTAGGGCATTTTTAAAATTCAAAGGCATTTCAATTGTATTATTAAACTAATGTATAATACTGTGCAAATGATGCATAAGTTGAAATTTCTGTATAACATAGAGGTAAACATGTTGATCTATGTCAAAAAAGATATCATAACCCTGGTATAGAATGTTATATATTAAATTTTAATGGACAAGGTAATACTTGGAAAGAGAAACAGTAAATTGTATCACAATCTATAATGGTACCTAACTTCAATTTATTTTTTAATCATTTTTCAGATTTAAGAAAGGAATTGCCCTTACGCCACAGAAAATATATCTTGAAATACATGTCTCCTTAGAGAAGTTAATATGAGATACTTCAAAGAGGAAGACTTTTTAAACAAAATTCACCTTTATTGCATTCCTGTGGAATCTGATAAATCATTGGTCAGGAGAAGACGAAGCCTCACATAAAAGTCTAGAAGGAGAAATTGACACCACTTTTCTAATAGTCAACAATTTGACAAACACCATGTAGAAGTTGTTGGTTTCTAGACTCTTATAAAGTTGTTTCTAAAACACACACGTATACAAAATCATAGCAATTTTATGCTGTGCAGTTGCAGACATATAAAAAATTGTTTCTCCCAAAGGAAGCTCTTTTTAATTAAATGTTATGCCCAATTAAGTTCAGTTAATCGTTTTGGTGTAAAATAGCTGCTGTGGAGTTGTTTTCCCTGAGGGAGTAAAGCAGCTCTCTGGCTTTGGCTTAGAGAACAAACAGCTGAAAGCAATCAAACGTCATTCCAGCACCACAAGAAGTTTTTTTTCTTAATGTGGTATCATTTTGCCTAGGTACCTTTGGCTTGTAATAAGGCTAAAGTGTTGGTTTAAATGACAGGATATTGCTTGGTTTTTCTAAGTGCCTAAATGCGCTACAGTACAGATGCCTGCAGAGTAGGGGAGCGGTCTCATCAGCTTACTGCACTAGCATTTCTAAGGCGCAGTAAGTGGGAAGGGGTGGTCTTAGATTTATCTTGAGTGCATGCCAATGACAAATGTACTTATTTTTCATTGGTTCCTTTTGAACACAAGGTTTTGCATCAATTATAACAAGTAGCAATGATGTTGCACTGTTGCACTGTTTTGTTTGCCTAAGAAATTGAGACACCAAAATTTTTTCAATTATATGTAACATTTGAAAGATTCTTAGTCATCTTAACTACAGTAATCAAAATCAAATTGTTGAACAAGGTACTCTTGAAGGACTCAAGATTAAAGACAAACTGCATTTTTATTCCAACAGTGATGGGAGCCTGAATAAGAAAATTCCTCCTGACCATTAAATCTCCAGAACAATGCGTATAGAACTCTTCCTACAAGGTAACACATTACTGCACTATGCAGAATGGAAGTATTTTTCCTTATAATCCTTACTGTACTATATATAAATACGAATTTATATTATAAAAGCAATGCACTATTTCTATGCATGATCTTTTTAAGGAATTACAAATTAGTCGTCATTCTTCAAAATGTTCTGATTTTTTCACTTTAGGTTCTAATAAGCCCAGCAGATGCTGGAACCCTACAAGAATAAATTGTAATTCTTACTACATAAAGGGACTTTCAAGTAATGCACATTTTCATAATTTTAAATTAGTGAACTAGAATAGTCTAGTGTTTTCCGAATTCAAATACAGCAACATGGCATACAGATGCAATAAAATAACGGATTTTAAGAATTTTAGAATTTTAAGTCATATTGTCACGTAAAAATACTCAGAAAAAGTTTCTAGAGCTGTCTACCAGAAACCTCAAAATTAATTCACTTCATTGTGTAGTGGCCAGATGGGAGTATGGGTAATTATGGAAGTCATGGGACCTAAAAGTTAACATGGAGATGTCAGAAGAAGGAGGGGTATTTGGGCTAAATGAGATTTGCACACCTGAGTGACGTGCCGAGGCAGATGACAGTCTCAGAGGCAAACTCTTGATGAGCAACCAGAAGTAAAGGCACAGAATCTGGGAAGTTGTTGCAATCTCTCAGGCATGATTTAGGTGAGGATGTACAGTTCCTATGGACCCAACTTTTCATGGAAACTGTTTGGCAGCTAAGGTAACCAGAAAAGAAGACAGTATAAAGATATAAATGTTTCTCAGGGAAGCAAAGGACAGCATTTCAGCTGAGGCCATAGAAGGGCATGGAACCAATAGTTGAAAAGCTACAGGAAAACCACAAAATCACCTCCCTCTCTCCTCTCACTCTGGAAATGACTTTTATCTGCTCTATAGCATTCATGATAGAAAGTGATCATCACTAATAGCCTCCAGCTCATTTTCTCCTTTCAAGAGAGTGATGCCTGACTGATTGCAATCACCTGGATTCAGTTTCAAAGTCCTCATGGAAAAGGGTCATTGGCTTAAATCAGCTGATCAACAATTTGTGGCTGAAAGTGGGGTAACAGGGATATCTGAGCAATGAGAAGTCAAACCATCTGTGACTTCTACATTTCTGTACAAAGTAGAACTTTACCAAAAGAATGCATCTTAGGACAAAGTTCCAGAATGGTGATGGGAACTGGCAAAAAAATAATTGGGTCACTTAGTAGGTTTGTAAGTCTGTTTTGTCAGACATTTGAAATATTTGAAAGACTTGCAAACCTACTAAGGACAATCCTTCTGAGTTCTTAAGTAGCTTTTGCAAATCCAAAAAAACCCCACAAATTGTCATATTTTCTAGAAATATTTTCTCTGAGCACATTATGTTTCTTTAATGGCAGATATTTTTATTACCTTTGATAAAATAAAAATTTTAAATTATATGTAGTAAAACTGCCATTTTTCCATCATGATTTCATTTATTGATTTTATTTAAGCTAAAAAAAAGGCATCATTCACCCAGAGAAATCAAAATACTGAACTTTTTTGTATTTCTTCTGCTGTTGGATTTCTTGAAACTTTGACTCCTGTGAGTCTCAGAACAAATGTATTGCCCTCTTTAAGCAAGTGCATAGTCCAGTAAGCCTATAAATCTACATTTAGCATTTCATCCCACTTTGGTGGCCATTCAAATTTATATTTCATTTTATATTTCTATTATATGTATTTCCTGTAAGCTACTTCAAATCTTTTGTCAAAAAGGCAGGTTATGAGTAAATAACTTTTTTCCCCTCTTTTAGATTAAATCTCATATTATTTTTATAGGAACCAATGGAGAAAAATGATTCACTTAATGTAGTTTTCACATAAAAACTTTTAAAGGTTGTAATATATCAATTTTACTAAACAAAAATGGTTTTTATCTTCCCTATTATGTTTTACAGTATGTTTTCTTTTTAAAGCTTGCCTTCTTTTTAATGCATTAGGCAAGGGCAATAGTCAGTATTTTTCAACCGCCAATTTGCCATGGGTCTGACAATCAGTGGATGCCACCTGTGGTGTTTGAATTAAGTATTGGCAGTATTCTGCTATGCCAGCTGTTTACCCTTTAGTTGTTATATTGGGGGTGGCCCTGGTTACTTTAAAAAGTTTACTTCTTACCCTTAGGAAATAAGTATTTGATTTGAAGACACCTGTGGGGTTTGTGAGGTTGATGATCTATCATATCTCTTTCCCCTTTAAGACTTAAACTTTAAAATATGAGATTTATTGCTGGTAAAGCTGGATGCAATATGTGACTAGGAACCTGAAGCCAAAAATAATTCCCTAATAATTCCAATTGAAGCCTTACCAGTCGGTCACCAGAGGATCCTAGCCTTTCCCTCAACACACCAAATGCAAAGAACCCAAGAAACTAAGAGGCAGAAGAAAAAGGACAAGTGAGAGTTTGATAGACCTGAAACGTTCTGAATAGTGTTCTAACCCAGATTTCCCACAGCAAGTAGGAAGAAGCAGCAAACCAGAGCAAGAGTGAGAGGTGGAGAGGAAAAGGGAGAGGAGGAAACAAGGAAGAGTGAAGTAGCCCAGGCTCAGACTCTCTTTCCCAAATAACATTAGTCAGATAGGTCACTCCTACTATTGAGAAGAGCAACAAATAAGATTAAAGAGAGAGAGAGAAAGACACTGATCCCTTTGGATCAAGTGGGAGGTCCCTTCCCTTTAGATGGGGTTAATACACATAATTTAGAGCCTCACTAACAAAAGATGGAGCTAGCATAAATAATGTGGCCTCAACTCTTTTGCAAACATATTAAGCTCATTATATTTGCATTGTTGATTCACTAATTTACCTGAGAATTTAAAGCAACCTTTGAATCCACGTGGAAGAGCAGAAAGTATTTACTCTGAACTCTGCAATACTTCAGTCTTATCACTTACTCTGATTCAGCTACACAAAGTTAAGCAAACATCAAAAGCTCTCAGCCATAAAAAGAAATGAAATTGAGCTATTTGTAATGAGGTGGATGGACCTAGAGTCTGTCATACAGAGTGAAGTAAGTCAGAAAGAGAAAGACAAATACCGTATGCTAACACATATATATGGAATTTAAGAAAAAAATATGTCATGAAGAACCTAGGGGAAAGACAGGAATAAAGACACACACCTACTAAAGAATGGACTTGAGGATATGGGGGAGGGGGAAGGGTAAGCTGTGACAAAGCGAGAGAGAGGCATGGACACATATACACTACCAAATGTAAAATAGATAGCTAGTGGGAAGCAGCTGCATAGCACAGGGAGATCAGCTCCGTGCTTTGTGACCACCTAGAGGGGTGGGATAGGGAGGATGGGAGGGAGACGCAAGAGGGAAGAGATATGGGAACATATGTATAACTGATTCACTTTGTTATAAAGCAGAAACTAGCACACCACTGTAAAGCAATTACACTCCAATAAAGATGTAAAAAAAAAAAAGGATAAAAAAAGCTCTGCGAACCTCAGCTTTTACACTTATGTGATAGAGATAATAATGCCTCCCTTTCAAGAGATAAACTTATATAAACAAGAAGATAACATTTTATAAGGGACTCATTACTGAATATTTTGCAAAATTCAAACCCAACATACTTCAACTAAGTCAAACAAAAGATGGTGCCAAAATGTGTCAACAGCATGAACATAACTTACAATCCATTTGGCCTGTCAAGTTTTGAAAATACACAGTTCCCAAAGTTTCTTGGTTCTTTTTGGGAGAGTTAATTTGCATTATGTAAAATTTAAACATGGAGAGAGTTAATGAGAATTCTTAAATTATCCTACCTTAAATTTGCATAATCCATATGTTTAATGCCACTGAGTTACAGAAATCAGCATACACGTAACTCATAACCACCCTATCAAAATAACTCTTAAAAACAAAATTCGAAAGAGGGGTATTTTTCTTCTTACCAAGATTGAGTAACAGGGATCAGATGTACCCTCTTACTTAAACAACTAAGAGAAAAAAAAACACTGGGTGGGACAGGGAATATATAAAACAACAGTTTGAAGTTACTAGACATTTTTAACTTCACAGCTCTAAGATATTATACATCAGGTAATTAAGGACAAAGTTTACATGATATGGCAAGGAAAAGGGAAACCACGGAGGGCTCTACAGACTCCCTGAGTTGAACAGGTAAAGATGGAAGACCAGAAAGGCCACTAGATGGTTAGAAAACCACAGAGAGCTCCAGAGATTTATGGCGGTTTCCCCTAGAGACTTCAGCCAGGTAACCATGAGCTCATGCATGTGAAGAAATTACCTGGGGCCCAGAAAAGGGATTAGAAGGAATAATCTACAGTAGTCACCAGCTGAATGGAAAAATCTCAGAATTTAAGTGACATCATGTAGACTACTCAGAAAAGTTCTCTTACTAGTTTGGCAAAATTGGCCCTAGAGTAACGATACACATCCTACCTAACTACGTTCTAAAGCAAGAATCAGTAGGAATCAAATTATTTCCAAGTAAATTAACTATCCCAGAACAAAGCTCAAGAATATACATACAATACAAAAATATCCAGTACTTTCAATAATGCAAAACATTCACTCACTTTTTGTTGAGTTTTCCAAGAGCTCAACCACGTTCTCGCAGCAAATATCTGAGGAAAAACCCGCTTGTTCTCCCCGCAGGGTGAGAAGCAAAGGAACCATCTTGAAACACACCGCAGCACTCTTCTTAACAAGGCCCACCCTCGGGAGAAGCTAGTTAACAGAGCCTAACCAGATGGATATCATTAGAGCTTAATTGAACTGAGGGAAGAGAAATACTCACAGCTGTAGCCATTTGTCCTACCTGAGGTGGGAGGAAAAGACTGAGAAACACTTAGGAAAATCCCAGTCCAGAGGCATAAGCTCACTAAAAATTAAAAGAGCTGTGGGACCACTTCAAGTGGCCAAATACCTGTGTTATAAGAGTCCTGGAAAGAAAGGAGGTGGGGTGGACAAATATTATTTAAAGAAACTAATGCCAAAACTTCTCCAAGCTTGAAGAAAACTATAGAACCATAACTCCAAGATGTTTCACAAACCCCAAGGGATGTGAGAAAAACTACACCAAGGCATTTTATAATCAAATTGTTTGAACCTGGTGATAAAGATAACATCTTAAAAGAAGACAGGGGAAAACAAAGGAAGAAAATTAGATAAACAACAGATTTCTTGTTGAAATTCAAGTAAGCCAGAAAACAGAGGAGCAACACCTTTACTTTTTTATTTATTTTTACTCAAGATCTTTTATTTTTTATTTTTTTATGATTAGTTTTTTCAGTAAATAGTTTCCATTTTATTTTTTCTCTTCATAAATAAGTTAAGCTTTATGGGGTAAGGTGTACGTCTCCTTTGTGTCTATAGCAGATACCCCAAAGTCATATAGACAGGCTAGCTTAAGTATTGCTGAAGACTGACCAGATTCTATTTAAGAAATCTATATCAACACCACCCTGACAACATTTTTACATGTGGCTCCAGGTAATTTCAGTTGTTTGGCTAAGTTTTGCCTCAAAATTCACATATACATATGGTTTACTTTATTTATTTATTTTAATTTTAGAATTTAATTTATTTTTTTATAAAACAGATTCTTATTATTCATCAATTTTATACACATCAGTGTATACATGTCAATCCCAGTCGCCCAGTTTATCCCCCCCCCTGCCACTTTCCCCTCTTGGTGTCCATACGTTTGTTCTCTACATCTATGTCTCTATTTCTACCCTGCAAACCGGTTCATCAGTACCATTTTTCTAGGTTCCACATATATGCGTTATTATACGATATTTGTTTTTCTCTTTCTGACTTACTTCACTCTGTATGACAGTCTCTAGGTCCATCCACGTCTCTACAAATGACCCAACTTCATTCCTTTTTATGGCTGAATAATATTCCACTGTACATATGTACCACATCTTCTTTATCCATTTGTCTCTCGATGGGCAGTTAGGTTGCTTCCATGACCTGGCTATTATAAATAGTGTGGCAATGAACATTGGGGTGCATGTGGCTTTTTGAATTGTGGTTATCTCTCTGGGTATATGCCCAGTAGTGGGATTGCTGGGTCATATGGTAAATCTATTTTTAGCTTTTAAGGAACTTTCATACTGTTCTCCATAGTGCCTGTATCAATTTATCCCAGCAACAGTGCAAGAGGGTTCCCTTTTCTCCACACCCTCTCCAGCATTTACTGTTTGTAGATTTTATGATGGTTCCCATGCTAACTGGTGTGAGGTGATACCTCATTGTAGTTTTGATTTGCATTTCTCTAAATAATTAGCGATGTTGAGCAGCTTTTCATGTGCTTCTTGGCCATCTGTATGTCTTCTTTGGAGAAATGTCTATTTAGGTCTTCTGCCCATTTTTGGATTGGGTTGTTTGTTTTTTTTACTATTGAGCTGCATGAGCTGCTTGTATATTTTGGAGGTTAATCCTTTGTCCATTGATTCGTTTGCAAATATTTTCTCCCATTCTGAGGGTTGTCTTTTCGTCCTGTTTGTAGTTCCCTTTGCTGTGCAAAAGCTATTAAGTTTCATTAGGTCCCATTTGTTTATTTCTGTTTTTATTTCCATTACTCTAGGAGGTGGATCAAAAAAGATCTTGTTGTGATTTATGTCAAAGAGGGTTCTTCCTATGTTTTCCTCTAAGAGTTTTATAGTGTCTGGTCTTATATTTAGGTCTCTAATCCATTCTGAGTTTATTTTTATATATGGTGTTAGGGAGTGTTCTCATTTCATTCTTTTACATGTAGCTGCCCAGTTTTCCCAGCACCACTTATTGAAGAGACTGTCTTTTCTCCATTGTATATCCTTGCCTCCTTTGTCACAGATTAGTTGACCACAGATGCGTGGGTTTATCTCTGGGCTTTCTATCCTATTCTATTGATCTGTGTTTCTATTTTTGTGCCAGTACCATATTATCTTGATTACTGTAGCTCTGTAGTATAGTCTGAAGTCAGGGAGTCCGATTCCTCCAGCTCCGTTTTTTTCCCTCAAGACTGCTTTGGCTATTCGGGGTCTTTTGTGTCTCCATACAAATTTTAAGATATTTGTTCTAGTTCTATAAAAAATGCCATTGGTAATTTGATAGAGATTGCATTGAATCTGTAGATTGCTTTGGGTAGTATAGTCATTTTCACAATATTGATTCTTCCAATCTAAGAACATGGTATATCTCTCCATCTGCTTGTATCATCTTTAATTTCTTTCATCAGTGTCTTAGAGTTTTCTGCATACAAGTCTTTTGTCTCCCTAGATAGGTTTATTCCTAGGTATTTTATTCTTTTTGTTGCAATGGTAAATGGGAGTGTTTCCTTAATTTCTATTTCAGATTTTTCATCATTAGTGTATAGGAATGCAAGAGATTTCTGTGCATTAATTTTGTATCCTGCAACTTTACCATATTCATTGATGAGCTCTAGTAGTTTTCTGGTGGCATCTTTAGGATTCTTCATGTATAGTATCATGTCATCTGCAGTGTCAGTTTTACTTCTTCTTTTCCAATTTGTATTCCTTTTATTTCTTTTTCTTCTCTGATTGCCATGGCTAAGACTTCCAAAACTATGTTGAATAATAGTGGTGAGAGTGGACATCCTTGTCTCATTCCTGATCTTAGAGGAAATGCTTTCAGTTTTTCACCATTGAGAATGATGTTTGCTGTGGGTTTGTCCTATATGGCCTTTATTATGTTGAGGTAGGTTCCCTCTATGCCCACTTTCTGGAGAGTTTTTATCATAAATCGGTATTGAATTTCTCAAAAGCTTTTTCTGCATCTATTGAAATGATCATATGGTTTTATTCTTCAATTTGTTAATATAGTGTATCACATTTATTGATTTGCATATATTGAAGAATCCTTGCATCCCTGGGATAAATGCCACTTGATCATGGTGTATGATCCTTTTAATGTGTTGTTGGATTCAGTTTGCGAGTATTTTGTTGAGGATTTTTGCATCTATATTCATCAGTGATATTGATCTGTAACTTTCTTTTTGTGTAGTATCTTTATCTGGTTTTGGTGTCAGGGTGATGGTGGCCTCATAGAACGAGTTTGGGAGTGTTCCTTCCTCTGCAATTTTTTGGAAGAGTTTGAGAAGGATAGTTGTTAGCTCTTCTCTAAATGATTGACAGAATTCACCTCTGAAGCCATATGGTCCTGGACTTTTGTTTGTTGGAAGATTTTTATCACAGTTTCAATTTCATTACTTGTAATTTTTCAGTTCATATTTTCTATTTCTTTCTGGTTCAGTCTTCGAAGGTTATACCTTTCTAAGAATTTGTTCATTTCTTCCAGGCTGTCCATTTTTTTGGCCTGTAGTTTCTTGTAGTAATCTCTCATTATCCTTTGTATTTCTGCAGTGTCAGTTGTTACTTCTCTTTTTTCATTTCTAATTCTATTGATTTGAGTCTTCTCCCTTTTTGTCTTAATGATTCTGGCTAATGGTTTATCAATTTTGTTTATCTTCTCAAAGAACCAGCTTTTAGTTTTATTGATTTTTGCTATTGTTTTCTTTGTTTCTATTTCATTTATTTCTGCTCTGACCTTTATGATTTCTTTCCTTCTACTAACTTTGGGTTTTGTTTGTTCTTCTTTCTCTAGTTTCTTTAGGTGTAAGGTTAGATTGTTTATTTGACGTTTCTGTTGTTTCTTGAGGTAGGCTTGTATTGCTATAAACTACCCTCTTAGAACTGCTTTTCTGCATCCCATAGGTTTTGGATTGTTGCGTTTTCACTGTAATTTGTCTCTAGGTATTTTCTGACTTACTCTGATTTCTTCAGTGATCTCTTGGTTATTTAGTAACGTATTGTTTAACCTCCATGTGTTTGTGTTTTTACGTTTTTTTTCCCCTGTAATTGATTTCTAATCTCATAGCCTTGTGGTCAGAAAGGATGCTTGATATGATTTCAATTTTCTTAAATTTACTGAGGCTTGATTTGTGACCCAATATGTGATCTATCCAGGAGAATGTTCCATGTGCACTTGAGAAGAAAGTGTAATCTGCTGTTTTTGGATGGAATGCCCTATAAATATCAATTAAATGTATCTGGTCTATTGTGTCATTTAAAGATTGTGTTTCCTTATTAATTTTCTGTTGGGATGATCTGTCCATTAGTGTATGTGAGGTGCTAAAGTCCCCCACTATTATTGTGTTACTGTCAATTTCCTCTTTTATAGCTGTTAGCAGTTGCCTTATGTATTGAGGTGTTCCTATGTAGAGTGCATATATATTTATAATTGTTATATCTTCTTCTTGGATTGATCCCTTGATCATTATGTAGTGTCCTTCCTTGTCTCTTGTGACATTCTTTATTTTAAAGTCTATTTTATCTGATATGAGTATTGCTACTCCAGCTTTCTTTTGATTTCCATTTGCATGGAATATCTTTTCCATCCGCTCACTTTCAGTCTGTGTGTGTCACTAGGTCTGAAGTGGGTCTCTTGTAGATAGCATATATATATGGGTCTTGTTTTTTTATCCCTTCAGTGAGCCTGTGTCGTTTGGTTGGAGCATTTAATCCATTCATGTTTAAGGTAATTATCAATATGTATCTTCCTATTACCATTTTGTGAATTGTTTTGGGTTTGTTTTTTAGGTCCTTTTCTTCTCTTGTGTTTCTCATTTAGAGAAGTTCCTTTAGCATTTGTTGTAGAGCTGGTTTGGTGGTGCTGAATTCTCTTAGCTTTTGCTTGTCTGTAAAGCTTTTGATTTCTCCATCGAATCTGAATGAGATCCTTGCTGAGTAGAGTAATCTTGGTTGTAGGTTCTTCTCTTTCATCACTTTAAATATATCATGCCACTCCCTCCTGGCTTGTAGAGTTTCTGCTGAGAAATCAGCTGTTAATCTTAGGGGTGTTCCCTTGTATGTTATTTGTCGTTTTTCCCTTGTTGCTTTCAATAATTTTTCTTTGCCTTTAATTTTTGTCAATTTGATTATTATGTATCTTGGCAAGTTTCTCCTTGGGTTTATCCTGCCTGGGACTCTCTGCACTTCCTGAACTTGGGTGGCTATTTCCTTTCCCATGTTAGGGAAGTTTTCAACTATAATCTCTTCAAATATTTTCTCAGGTCCTTTCTCTCTCTCTTCTCCTTCTGGGACCCCTATAATGCGAATGTTGTTGTGATTAATGTTGTCCCAGAGGTCTCTTAGGCTGTCTTCATTTCTTTTCATTCTTTTTTCTTTATTCTGCTCCACGGCAGTGAATTCCACCATTCTGTCTTCCAGGTCACTTATCCATTCTTCTGCCTCAGTTATTTTGCTATTGATTCCTTCTAGTGTATTTTTTATTTCAGTTATTGTATTGTTCATCTCTGTTTGTTTGTTTTTTAAATCTTCTAGGTGTTTGTTCTTTAATTCTTCTAGGTCCTTGTTATACATTTCTTGCATCTTCTTGATCTTTGCCTCCATTCTCTTTCCAATGTCCTGGATCATCTTCACTATCATTATTCTGAATTCTTTTTCTGGAAGGTTTCCTATCTCCACTTCATTTAGTTGTTTTCCTGGGGTTTTATCTTGTTCCTTCATCTGGTACATAGCCCTCTGCCTTTTCATCTTGTCTATCTTTCTGTGAATGTGGTTTTTGTTCCACAGCCTGCAGGATTGTATTTCTTCTTGCTTCTGCTGTCTGCCCTCTGGTGGATGAGGCTATCTAAGAGGCTTGTGTAACTTTCCTGATGGGCGAGACTGGTGGTGGGTAGAGCTGGGTGTTGCTCTGGTGGGCACATCTCAGTAAAACTTTAATCCGCTTGTCTGCTGATGGGTGGGGCTGCGTTCCCTCCCTGTTGGTTTTTTGGCCTGAAGTAACCCAACACTGGAGCCTACCTGGCTCTTTGGCAGGGCTAGTAGCGGACTCTGGGAGGGCTCACGCCAAGGAGTACTTCCCAGAACTTCTGCTGCCAGTGTCCTTGTCCCCACAGTGAGCCACAGCCACCCCCTGCCTCTGCAGGAGACCCTCCAACACTAGCAGGTAGGTCTGGTTCAGTCTCCTATGGGTTAACTGCTCCTTCCCCTGGGTCCCGATGTGCACACTACTTTGTGTGTGCCCTCCAAGAGTGGAGTCTCTGTTCCCCCCAGTTCTATCAGAGTCCTGCAATCAAATCCCGCTAGCCTTCAAAGTCTGATTCTCTAGGAATTCCTCCTCCTTTGCCGGACCCCCAGGTTGGGAAGCCTGACGTGGGGCTCAGAACCTTCACTCCAGTGGGTGGACTTCTGGGTATAAGTGTTCTCCAGTTTGTGAGTCACCCACGCAGTAGTTATGGGATTTGATTTTACTGTGACTGCACCCCTCCTACTGTTTCATTGTGGCTTCTCCTTTGTCTTTGTATGTGGGGTATCTTTTTTGGTGAGTTCCAGTGTCTTCCTGTTGATGATTGCTCAGCAGTTAGTTGTTATGTCGGTGCTCTCACCAGAGGGAGTAAGCACACGTCCTTCTACTACCCCATCTTGAACCAATCTTATAAGATCTTTTATTTTATTTTATTTTATTTGGTACGCAGGCCTCTCACTGTTGTGGCCTCTCCCACTGCGGAGCACAGGCTCTGGACGCGCAGGCTCAGTGGTCATGGCTCACAGGCCCAGCCACTCCACGGCATGTGGGATCCTCCCGGACCGGGGCACGAACTCGTGTCCTCTGCATCGGCAGGTGGACTCTCAACCACTGCTCCACCAAGGAAGCCCAGATCTTTTATTTTTTAAAAATTTATTTATTTTTACTCAAGATATCTTATTTAAAAAAAAATTTTTTTTAACTCTACATAGTCCCAATCTCTTTATAAGTACTTTTCCCCTTTGCTTGCACAACACCTTTAAAGTAATGAATGAAAACTTATCAACTAAAATTCTATATTATTTTAAAACAAAGGTAAAATAAAGGCTTTCTCAGACATTAAAGCTCATAAGTTCATCACCAGCAAGCCTGTATAACAAGAAATATTAAAGGAGCTCTGAAGGACAATGGGATAAGATAAAAATCTGGATCAACATAGAGGAATGAAAACACTGGGAGTTGACACTGCATGAGTAAATACTGAAAGCCCTATATTTATTTTTTAAATTAAATTTATAATTATAAAACTTCTCACAAAGAAAATTCAGGGTCCACATGGCTTCACCATTTTACCAAATATCTAAGGAAGAAGTAATTCCAATTCTGTAAAATCTCTTTCAGAAAATAGAAAACACTAAATAATTCTATGAAGCCAGAATTACTATAATACTAAAACTAGACAAAGATGTTGCAGGAAAAGAAAACTATAGTCCAAAAACTCTTATAAAAATTGATACAAAAATTATTAGAAAAAATTTTCAAATTAAATCCAAAAAATATAAAAAGTATACTATATCATGACCAAATAGGGTTTATTCTAGGAATGTAAGACTGGTTTAGCAATGAAAATCAATCAGTGTAATTCACCATATTAACAGAATAAAAAAGAAAAACCATATGATTTTCTCGATAGATGCATGAAAAACATTTGACAAAATGCAACATCTATTCCTTCCTAAAAACAGACAAAAAATAAACAAACAAAATCTCTTAGAATACTGTGAATAAAAAGAGTGATTCTCACCCTGAAAAAGAGTATCTACGAAAAACCTAAAAACAAATTTGGAGGACTGACACTCACTGACTTCAAAACTTACTATAAAGATACAGAAATTAAGGTAGTGTGTAGTATCAGCAAAAGAATAGACAAATAGATCAATGAAACAGAATAGAGAGCCCAGAAATTGACCCACATCAGTATGGTCAACTGATCTTTGACAAAGGAACAAAGGCAATTTGATGCAGCAAAGATAATCTTTTAAAAAAAAAAAAGAAAGAAAGAAAGAAAAAAAATGAAGAGTCATCATCATCTAAATACAGACCTTAAATCCTCCACAAAATTTAACTCAAAATGGATCACAGACCTACATGTAAAATACGAAGCTATAAAACTCCTAGAAGATAAAATAAGAGAAAACCTAGATGACCTTGAGTATAGTGATGACTTTTTAGATACAACACTAAAGGTACAATTCATAAAATAAATCATTAATAAGATAAATTTTATTAAAATTAAAAACTTCTGCTCTGCAAAAGATCACATCAAGAAAATGGGAAGACAAGTCACATACTTGGAGAAAATATTTGCAAAAGACACATCTGATAAAGGACTATTATTCAAACTAAACAAAGAATTCTTAAAACTCAACATTAAGAAAACAAGCAACTCGATTTAAACACAGGCCAAAGACCTTAACAGACAATTCACCAAAAAAGATAGACAGATGACAAGTAATCATAAAAAAGATGCTCCACATCATATGTCATCTGGGAAATGCAAATTAAAACAAAAATGAGATGCCACTACACTCTTATTAGAATGGCCAAAATCTGGAGCACTCGCAATACCAAATGCTGACAGGGATGTGGCACAACAGGAACACTCATTCATTACTGATGGGAATGCAAAATGCTACAGCCACTTTGGAAGACAGTTTGGGGGTTTCTTACAAAGCTAAACACATAATCTAGCCATAGCACTCCTTGGTATTTACTGAAAGGAGTTGAAAACTTACGTCCACACAGATGTTTATAGCAGCTTTATTTGCAATTGGCAAACTTGAAGACAACCAGGATGTCCTTCAGTAGCTTAATGGATAAAGAAATATGGAATGTCATTCAGCACTAAAAGGAAATGAGCTATTAAACCATAAAAAGACATGGAGGAAACTTAAGTGCATATTGCTAAGTGAAAGAAGCCAATCTGAAAAGGATACATAGTGTGTGATTCCAACAATATGACATTCTGGAAAAGGCAAAACTATGGAGACAGTAAAATGATCAATGGCTGCCAGGGGTTAGGTTGGAGGAGAGATGAATAGGTTGAGCAAAGAGGATTTTTAGGGCAGTGAAAATACTCTGTATGATACCATAATGGTGGATACATGTCATTATACATTAGTTCAAACCCATAGAATGTACAACACCAGAAGTGAACCCTAATGTAAAACTATAACTTTGGGTAATTATGATGTGTCAATGTAGCTTCATCAGTTGGTGGGGCTGTTGATAATGGGGGAAGCTGTGCATGTTTGGGGGCGGGAGGGTATATGGAAACTCTGTACCTTCCCCGCAGTTGTTTTGTGAACCTAAAACTGGTCTAAGAAAATAACATTTTAGTGAAGAAATACTTAAAAAATTCGAAGGATTATAGTAGGTGATATCAAGTATTAAAAGAAATCTACAGTAATCAAATCAGTATAGCATTGGTGTCAATATAGACAAAGAATATAGGGTCCAGAATGGATTTATTTTTGAAAGAGATGCAAAGGCAATTTTGTGGAGAAAAGACAGTCCTCTCAACAAATGGCACATATCTATATTAAAAAAAGAAGAAGAATTAGAATTATTTCAATCTATAGCTTACACCATATATAAACATTAACTCAAATAGGTCACAGGCCTAACAATAAAAACTAGAACTATAAATCTTCCAAAAGAAAACATAGGAGAAAATATTTTTGACATTGGACTAGGCAAAGATTTTCCATACAGTGAAAAATTGATAAATTGGTCATAATCGGAATTAATAATTTCTGGTTTTTGAAAGACAGTAAAAGAATAAATACAAAGGCCAAAGATTAAAAGAAATTATTTGCAAGTCACATATTTGATAAAGGATTTATATCCATAATACGTAAAGAATTTTCAAAACCCAATAATAAGAAAACAACAAAATTTTTAAATTAAGTAAAAGGTTTGAATTAGACACTTAAGAAGATATATGGATGGCAACATGGAAATAAACACATGGAAAATGCCCATCATTAGTCATTAAGGATATGCAAATTAAAAACCTCAATGAGATACCACTCAAACCCCAGATGTTCACTATTTAAAAAGACTGGCTATGCCAAGTATTGGTGAGAATGTAGAGTAACTAGAGCTCTCCTATACTGCTCGTGGAAATAGGAAATAGTCAACAAATCTAGAAGAGTATGGCAATTTTTAAAAAACTTGTATGTACGGCTGCCATATCAAACAGCTACTTCCAAGAAAATCAGATCATATGTTCACAAAAAGATCTGTGCACATAAACATAAATATTGTACACTGGTGTCCATAGCAGCTTTCTTGCTAATCATCATCAAAAGCTGGAAACGGCACAAATGTTCATCCACAGGTGAATGGATGAACAAATTGTAGTATATCCATACACTGGAATGCTACACAGCAATAAAATCAAATGAACCATTGATATATGAAACAAAATGAATGAGTCTCAAAATAATTATGTTCAATAAAAGAAACCACAGCAAAGAAAAACTCATACTAGAACTGTATAATATTCTGGGAGTATAAACTAGAATATAGTAACAGAAATATCAGTAGTTGCCTGGGGATGGGTGGGGGTGGGGGGGGTGGGACGAAATTAGCAAGAGGAAGTGATCACAAAGGGACAAGAGGAGACTTCTGGGGACAGAAGATATGCTCATTACCTTGATTATGGTGGTAGTTTCAAAGTACATACATTTATCAAAACTTATTTGTATACTTTATATGTATAGAATTTTTATACTTTATATATAGCTTATTATGTTTCAATTTTATGTCAATAAAGCTATAAAAAAGGAAGAAATATAGTATACAACAGGATAATTCATAAGAAACCTGATTTTTAAAAAATTAGGGATAATTACTGTACTCACTTGAAATTTTAAGAATTTTTACTCCAAATGGAATTTATTAAAAACTCCGTGAAGCAAGTGCTATGTCATAGTCATATATGTAGTATCGAGCACCATGTGTGATATGCAGTAGTTGCTTAATAAATACTCATAGACTGAATACGTTTACCATTTCATTTACAGCAGAAAGAACACCGTGGAAAGGAAGCACATCTAAAACGGACTAGCTGGTGACTATCTAAACACTGCCTTCAAGCTGTCTCATTTCTGGGCCCTTAGAAGAAATAAACAACATCTGTCCCTCTGAGCATTATTGGTTTAAAGAATTTTGTGTTTAAGGAATATGATGTGCATTAAAATGCAAATTATTTTCCCATTTTGCAGAAAAAAGAAAGTGATTAAAAATTATTAAGAATTAACTTATTGGAGCCAAGCCCTTTAAACATTTTAAATCTCAAATTTTATCAATTCAATTTAGATAGTTATTTTTAAATGTAAGTATATTTCTTTTATATTGCTTCAATTTGCCAGATAAGTTAGGGAAAAGATAAAACAGTTAGGCTTGCATTTTTCAAATTCATTGCAAATTTCCCATACTCCAATTTATACTAGAACTGACTTAATATATATATAATTCTTCATAGAATGTTTTCATTTTAGAAAGCATATACATCCACCATGCTTATGGATCCAAAACATGCCTTTATTAACCTTTCAGAAGAAATGATTTGTGCGCAAACAGAATACTGCATTTGAAGCAGTCCTATCTTCTATTTAGATATGATGGACATTTAAACTTTCAGGAAAAAGAAAAAAGTCTCTTCCTTCAATTAGGCAAATGTATTTAACAAAAGAGATAGAAAAATATAACATTTTTGCAAGTGTGTTTTCATTATGAAATAAAATTTTCTTTCCTGCCAGAATTAACCTTATTGAGCTGTTTCTCTGTTTTGACTTTAAGCTGAAACTGTGCGTCTTCAAAGAATATATTGGTCAGGGCTTCCCTGGTGGCGCAGTGGTTGAGAGTCCGCCTGCCGATGCAGGGGACACAGGTTCGTACCCCGGTCCGGGAAGATCCCACATGCCGCGGAGCGGCTAGGCCCATGAGCCATGGCCGCTGAGCCTGCGCGTCTGGAGCCTGTGCTCCGCAACGGGAGAGGCCACAACAGTGAGACGCCCGCGTGCCGCAAAAAAAAAAAAAGAATGTATTGGTCAGTAGTTAAAAAAGAATTATCAACTTGTAACCCAGCAGGACCCCATGGGGCTTCCCAGGACAGACCCCTCCCCCATATCCTCTGCTGTAGCTCCTTTCTGAAGTACCCAGAGAATGGTATCTCATGCATATTTCCTGAGTGTTTCAGATGCTAAAAGTCACCACCAAATGGAAGAAATTAACTACTTGATGATCATGAGCACATAGCCCCATGTTAACCACCCTATTACCTCAACATCAGCCAGAGAATCCTACACCAGTTGATCACAAACCCTGTGACCCCCTCTCTCATCTTGCCTTTAAAAATGCTTTGCTGAATCCCTTTGGGGAGTTTGGGGGTTTCTAGGGGCATGAGCCACCCATTCTTCTTTCATGGTCCTGCAATAAACCTTTCTCTGCTCCAAACTCTAATGTTTTGATTTGTTTGGCCTCACTGTGCATTAGGCACAAGAACCTGTGTTCGGTAACAAACTTGGTTTTTTACATATGATGAAATGGAATATTTCAAATCCCTTAGATCATTTCCAAAATCAGAAGAATAGATGGTGCCTTAGAGCAGAGCCCAGCTTGCCATTTACCAGAGATTTAAACCAGCACTTAGCTATGTGAGAAAACCAGTGCTTCCTCCTGCTGGTCTGGAGTAGCTTGCCAGGGTTCAGAGAGAACACCATGAACAGGGTCTATAAGAGAGTGTTGACCTAAATAAAAAGGTAAAATGAGGCAAGCTCGAAATTTTCAGAAAGATGACTTTATCCGGGAATAGCAGAAGAACTGCAATTCGGGACACACAAACTGTAGCAAGCTGCAGGCGAGTCCATTAAACTTTCAGGGGGGTCGTATTTTTGGGCAGAGAATGTAAAGAGGGATTCAGTGAGAATCTGTTAAAAATCAAAAACAACTGGAGACCAGCCCTGAAGAGTCCCCCAAGCAGACAAAACCAGTCCAGTCATACAAACAAAAGTTCAATTCTGCTTATTTTGCGAGATCAACCCAACTTGGATCATTTCTCGCTCATGCTTTTGGAGACCATTAGGAAAATTTCCCAAGGCTGATATGAGGCAACCCCTGACCAACTCCCTATTATTTAAGAAAATTCAAATGTTACCAGTTTTCTGTAAATCAGGCTTTTATGGGAAATCAGTCTCTCAGTCTTTAAGTTTTGTTTTCCTGAGGGCACAGATGTGAGATTTTTCATTTTACATCCTCCAGTTTCCATTTTAGAATGGAAATTTTTTCACAGAGAAGAATAGGAAACTGTGCTCAGAGGGTCCATGTTTTTAGGGGCCCAGTTTTCAGTAGAGGTTTTTTTTTGTTTTCCCCTCTTGACTCTGAAGATAAAAATGTAGTAAAAAGGAAAGCAGATTAGAAGTTGGGGGCTTAAGCTTAAGTAGTAGGGTCTACTATTAATGAGTTATATGATCTTTTAGGTGGCTTCTTGACAAACACTTGTTCCAAAAATATTTGCCTATCATTAAAATATTTTCTATGTTTCTCCAATAAAACAAGAACAGCCTATTTTTATATAAAACAAGAGATAAATTAGCAAACTGTATTTCTTTCTTTTCCTCATCCAACATTCTGATCTTGTTCGTTAAGTTTTCTAGTGTCTGTCAAAGCAAACAGAGTGAAGTTTGAAAATTCAAACTTGGTAGTATCTATTTGCATTTGGCACAGTCTGAGACATCCTACACAATCTGGGCTGGGGCTCCAGTTTCTTGCAAGCCCATCTCTCTGTGCCCTAGACAGAAATCTTTCTTTTCATTCCCCAAACACACTGCAATCTCTCCCTCTTCAGTGCCTTAGCAAGTGAAGTTCCATTCCCTCTGTCTGAACAACTCTGCCCAGCTCCCTCTGCAAAGCTGGCTCTCCAGGACCCATCAGATCTCAAACATTTCCTTAGGGTGGGCTTTCCTGAAAATTGTACCTAAAGTTGATTCCCCATTCTTCTCTCTTATGGACCTTATTCTACCACTTTTATAACAGTGGTCACAAGAAGTTTTTATTTATGCTTTTCTCTGTAAGACTGTAAACTCCATCAAGGAAGAAAACATATTGATATGTGTTATGGACTGAATGTTTATATCCCCCTCAAATTCATCTGTTGAAGCCCTAATCTCCAATGTGATAGTAACCGGAGGTGGGGCTTACAGAAGGTAATTAGGTTTAGATGAGTTCATGACGGTGAGGTCCTCGATGGGATTAGTCTCTATAAAAAGAGAAGGAATCAACAGAGCTTGCTCCTCTCAGCCATGTGAGGACATGGCAAGAAGATGGCCATCTGCAAGCCAGAAAGTGAGCTCTCACCAGGAACCAAATAGGCCAGCAACTTGGCTTTGGACTTCCTAGCCTCCAGAACTAAAAAAATAAGAAAAAAAATATGTTGTTTAAAATACTCAATCAATAGCAGCCCAAGCTGACTAAGACAAATGGATCCTGCTCTAAACAGTTCATGTGCCACCGATGGGCTCAGAGTAAACACTTAATAAATATTTGTTGAATAATAATCAACTGTGTTGATTAATTTTTTCATGAAAAAAACAAAAGACATAATACTTTAACTCACCATAATTTATTTCTAATAGGGAAATTTCAATATAACAATGTTTAGCTTATATTTTCAGGAATTTACCAGTCATTTAGCATTACTCCATTATTTGATGTAGAAGTATGAATTAATGACTTTAAAATAATAAATATTCAACTCAGAACTTTTATTTAAAATTTCTCTTGGAACCAGAATTTCAATAAACTTAAAATTTTGTTCAATACTAATGCATGAAAAGTGACTGCCAAACAACAGATGTTCAAGAAATGCTTTTTTCTCCACATTCTCTCTACCCATCTACAGATTAAGAATATCCAATGGGTACTTTACAGAACACTAGGGTCCCTTAATTACAGAGGTAATCATTTTCAGTGAGAAAAGCCCTATTGTTAGCTCATAATTTATTGCAATTCACCTGTCTTAACACTATCTACTGTGACTTGTTGATTCTGAGTTTGCAGGCTTTAGAGCAATGGATTGGCTTGTAACTCTGACCCTTTTGTGGATCCTCTGAAGTTAAGATACTGACCTGTATTTTGTTTTTTTTCCAAAATATCTATAGCAAAAATTAGCATAACTCAAACTCCCAAACTAAGTTACAATGCTAATAATAATTTTCCTCCTCTGAATACTATTGTAACCTTCATTCTAATAGATTAGAAAGAGCACTCCACCAGGAGACAGAAAACCTGGGTTCTTATCCTAAATGTAGTGCTGGTTAAAGGTCTTTGGGGGAAGAAAATCAGTTTCCTCATGTACTAAATTAGAGTTTGAGTAGATGACTTCTAAGTTCTTTCCAGATTCATGAATCAAACAGAAATTAGTAAGCAATGCAATAGCAATTATCAGATGAAAAAGAAAGCCCTCTTTATAATTGTCATATATATCTATGTATATGTATACAGATATAGATTATATATAAATATAGATACAAATATATACAGAGAGAGAGATTGATGATATAGATATAGGTATAGGTATAGGCATTTCTCTAAGTACCACACCAGGGTACCCTAGAGATAGCCACATCTAGAAAATGAAAAAATGAAGGAAAAGAGTTTAGCCTTCTACAAGGGGAGAGGAGACATGAAAATAATGAAAAATGGTGTAACATAGATATTTATATCAGCAGATATAAATAGCTATTACATTATCTATAGATATTACTGAGTTTTGTTTCTTTCAAAGAAAAATAATCTTTAAGATATAGCCACTTTTGCTAATGATGCTATTATTGCTTAAAAGCTTTTTTGAAAACTCGCCCTTGGAATTGCTTTCAGAATCAGGTTAAGAATAATGCAAAGAAACCAGAGTCATTACTTAAATTTTTGACTGAAAATGTTATTGCTTAAAATGGTTATCTAACTTATTTACCCTATGGCTTTTGGATTACTCCTAAAGTTAAATTTACCCTGAAATAAAAATTTGCTATGAATGAAGCTATTTATTCACTCTACCAACCATCTTTCATTCAATAAACTTATATTGGAAATATATAAAAAGATAGCACTAGAACTGAAAATTATTTCAAAATAGAAATTGGTAATGTATTTAAGCTGTCATTGATTTGGCACCCATTTGGAGGTATGATTTCTGCTATGTTTGCTGAAACTGGGTCTCTTCCTTTTCCCTCTTGCCTCATAGCCAATGCATTAGGAAGCCTGTTTGCTTTAATATCAAATAAACTCTGAATATGAACCATCTCACCATGCCATTTCTGTCATCTTAGACCAATCCACAATCATGTATTGCCTGTACCATTGTAATAGCCCTTTAGCTGATATAGATTTTATGGATATTAGATCTAAGTGTTAAGCACTGTAAATGGTCTGTATACTTCAAAAATGTCAGTCATTATATGTCAGCTTCAGGTTGCCAAAACAAATTACCATAGAATGGGTAGCTTAAACAATGGAAATTTATTTTCTCACAGTTCTGGAGGCTGAAGTCTATGATGAAGGTCTGGCAGGGTTGGTTTCTAGTGAGTCTGGTTTCCTGTCTTATAGATGGCCACCATCTCCCTATGTCTTTACAAGGTCTTTCCTCGTACGTGCGCAGAACGAGAGACAGAGAGAGAGAGAGTCAAGCTCTCTGATGTCTCTTCTTGTAAGGACTCTAATTCTGTTGTAACAGGGTCCCACCCTATGACTTCATTTAACTTTAATTACAGTACTTCCTTAGAGGACCAGTCTCCAAATACAGCTACACTGGGAGTTAGGGCTTCAACATATGAATTTTGGGGGGAAACAAACATTCAGTCCAAAACAAAAAAACCCCGAAGAACCGTTCCATATTAAAAGAGTCTAAAGAGACATGACAACTAAATGTAACGTGTGATCTTAGATGGGATATTATTGGAGGTATTGGCATTATTTAAATAAGGCCTAAAGATTAGATATTAGTACTGGTTTTGACAAATGCATTGTGGTTACAGAAGAGAATGTTTTTGGAAATAAACATGGAAGTATTTAGTTGTAAAGGGGCATCAAATGTATAACTTATCCTCAAATGGGTCTTAAAAAATTATATCTATATCTTTATAAATATCTATCTATCTATCTATCTATCTACTTACAGAGAGAGATAGAGAGAGAGAGCTCAAAGTAGTGAAATGTTAACATTTGAGAAATCTGGATGAAGGTATGTGAAATACTTTGTACATATCTTTTCAACTTTTCTTTAATTCTGAAATTATTTCAAAATATAAGGCTTGTGAAAAGGTGATTCCATAAGTTTCCCAAGTTAGAGTAATCTGCTTGATTTTTCACAACAGGAGTATTAAGTTACTGCAAGTAAGGCATTTGCTATTTGGTTAAATTCAGAAAATGAGCTCAGCTTGGTTTGTACCAAGGTATTGACACTCCAAAGTACGTGTCCAAGCTTTAACATTTGGAATGCATTTTGTATGGAACATACATATATTTTTTAAAACTCTTTTATGCATATGTTCAATAAATGGTAGGTCTTTGGTATTATAACTATAAAAAATTGAACATATTGCCCAAGAATATGGTAAACAGTTAAAAGAAATTTGAAATAAAGGAATAATTGTATATTGTATTCCAGTGGTTCTCAACCAGGGGAGATTTTGCCCCCAAAGGGACATTCAACAATTTCTAGAGATGTTTTTATTTGTCATAACCCTGGGGTTGGGAGAGGTGTCACTGGCATTTAGGGGGTAGAGACCAAGGATGCTGCTAAACATCCTAGAATGCACAGGACAGCCCCACCCTGCTTATTAAAATACATCAAGGATTGCTGACTGGTTTCTTCCAAATCTGCCCTTGTGAATTGACAACAAAGCCTTGGCTGTTATCCCTCTAGATTTTTACAGCCTTGGAACTGCCATAATCTACCTTTTCTATTCAATACTGACAAAAAGAAATGGTCATTTTGTGTATGTTGTCAGTCCTACGCATCTAGTTTAGCCTTTTAATGTAAACTGCAGCTTTGAATGGATCATATACACCACTAGTTTGAGTTCCTGAATTAGTCTTAGGTTAAGTACAATTCCTATCTTTCCTTATGATTCAGAGCTCTAAGGGGTCAGTGATCACAATGTTTACTTTGCTTTGTTGAAAACAAGTGTCATGTAAAGATTAAAAAATCTAAAAGTAAGTTCTTTAAATGAGTATTTTATTCTCCGACTCTGTCTTCTCTCTCATTATTTTAACCCACTAGAATGCCCTTGTCCAGCCACCTATGCGTCTCAAAATTTTGCCCACTATTCAATCCAATCTTAAATGCCACCTCTTCCAAAAACCTTCTGGGATGATGCCGATCTGAATTAATGTCATCCTTATCAATGTACCAAAAGCACAGACATGGAAAGCTCTATTATAACACATTGCATTATTTTGGAGGTTTCCTTTTCCCCCTACTATGTTAAAAATCACTTAGAGGAAAGGGATCATGTAATCCATTTTTCTATTCTGCACAGCACCTAGCACAGTGTCTCAGACATTGTACGTGCTTGGTTAATTTTTATTTATTATTTTGTATACCTATGACATTTAATGATATTCAAAGCAGTATGTCAATAAATGGTACACATTTTGAAAATCAATAAGACAGAAAAAGAACATGGCGATAAAAATGGGCAAGGGATATGAACAAGAAATTATAGAAGAAATATAAGTGGTTAAGAAACAAAAATATTTTCAACCTCCATGGTAATTCATGCCAGTTAAAGCAATAATAATAGCAAACCTCCCCCTAGTCTGTGCCAGGTACTAATACTAAGCACGTAACATAGATGGACTCATCTAATCCTCATAATGACTTTTTGCAGTGTACATACACTATCCTTTTATGGATAAGGGAACTGTGGTGCAGAAAAGACAAGTAATTTGCCCAACATCTTGTGGTAAGGGACAAAGCTGGCATGCAAACCCAGGCAGTCTTTGCTCCAGAGCAAGATTCCAAACATTTAACCCCCAAGATTATGCCATTTGCCACATATTTGATATCTATTCAGTTATGATAACCAGAAAAAACTAAATTCATGTTTTTATATTAGATTAAATTGTTAGACATTAAACAAACCAGGGGAAAGAGTCAGATAAAACTACTATAAAAACCCTCAAACTCCAAGAAACTTGATTTTTATATTTTGTGGTGGAATAGGGATCAATTTTGATTGAATTCACTTAATCTCACTTAGTATCACTATCATTATAGCACCTCCAACAATCTGATTTATACTGTGAATATCTACATCCACGCATCCCGAGAAAGTAACAGTAGACAGAAAAGATCGCTCTCAACCAAAGAATAGAAAGGAACATCAAGGGAAAAAAATGTTCTAATTCAATGTAAACTCGAGTTTATGTGAAAGGTTAAGATAAATCTATCAATTCAATTGCCCTTGGGACCTGGAGAATTCTTGAATGTACATGACACACATAAAGACCAGTTGTCACATTAGCCATGACATTCACCATTTCTGAAACAGTTTGGTGACATTTAAAGGTTAACTGGTAACTTTGAACTTGGGTGTATAGGAATGCTCCTCACAAGCCTAAATTTCTACGCTTATTTTGTCTGTGTTTGGTTTTAGTTCTGAAGTACTATTGCTATCTTCATTTCAAAACCACAAAGCAAATCACAACAATTGAAAATGAATCTCAGATGTTTCTCATATCTTTAGAAAAAATTGCTTACCCTGGATATGTTAATTGCTTTCTGCTTTGTCTGACCCTTTACTTGAGAGTCATTATCTGACATTTAG
Source organism: Delphinapterus leucas (assembly GCF_059928025.1). NCBI lineage: Eukaryota > Metazoa > Chordata > Mammalia > Artiodactyla > Monodontidae > Delphinapterus > Delphinapterus leucas. The sequence goes on along the minus strand of NC_143133.1, from coordinate 68,361,070 downwards.
GTTTCCTACATGGTGTCCTAAAGAGAGAAAGTACTAAATAAGAAAGTTAATTTATATAATTTGATTAGATAATGTAAATGATTAATGAAATAGATTTTCCACACTCTCCCAATAAAGAAAGGCAACGATAAAGGAGTTACCTACATTATCATAACCAAATATAAACTGTGATTATGTGTGACAAAGTAAAAATATACATCACTTTATTTTTATCTTGCCAAAAGTTCATAACTCTGGTACCAATGTAATTTGTCTTCACTAAGTAGAAAGACAAGACAAGCCATATCTCCTCGACCTTGGATATTTCTAACTAAAAAATGAATTGCCCAAACCAAGTTGATAGCAATGAGAGGAGCTATGACATTGGGCTTATGGGAGAGAAAAAGCCCAGGGTTAAGATAGAAAATCTGGGTTCTAGTCTTTGAACTACCCAAAACTTAGCCAAGTCATGTAACCTGGCAAGGTATACACTTTTTTATATATAAAATGAGGTGACTGGTCTCTTGTCAAGTTTCCAGAAACTTTAACCTAGTCAATCAAGTACTTCTGTAGAGAGTAAAGAACAGCCTCTACTCCTTTTATCTGTTATTAAAGGTACACAAGTATGTGACCAAGAGCTCTTTCTGGCTGCTTGGAAAACACCTTTCTTCAGTGTTTTCTACTTGCTGAGCACTCTGTTGGTTACCTGACGCGCTTCTAATCCTCTCAACAATCCCATAAGAGCTTGAGCAAGCTACTTAACTGTTCTGTGCCTTAGTTTATTTACCTGTAAAATGGAGGTGATAATTGCACCTCCACACAGGGTTACTGTGAGGAGTTAATGTGTTCCTAAATAAAAAGCTTTAAAAGTAATGCTTCACATATGCTAAGTGTTCAATTAATGTTAGCTGATTTGTATTAATCCCATTTTAAAGATGAGAAAACTGAGGTTTAGGAAGTTAATTAACATGCCCCAAGGTCATGCAGTGTGAGAAGTAGGATTTGAACCCAGGTATTTTGACTCCATAGCCCATATCTTTGCCCTGCTTCATACTGTTTCCCTTTGAATGCCCTGGAATAGGTAATGAGGAAAAATTGTTCTGTTTTGCATGTTTATTGACACTACACAGACAGAAGATAAATAAGAAGCTACAAATTATTCTAATAGATACTATGTTAAAAGAAAGTAAGAGACCCCTAAACTTGTTATATCAAAGAGATGCTGAGAAATCACATTTCTATAGCAAATGTTGTATTTACAGGATTTTCCCTGTTACTAGTGTTACTAGTGCAGAGGGACGACTGCCATAAATCAGCACTGAATAATCAATCCAAACCAGGAAAAAATGACAACAAGCCCAAACACATTTGTCTATAAAGCTTTAATAAATGCAGTTTCATAAATGCTATGCAATATAAGGTATAAATTATGCTGCTTTCTCTCAGAAATTAGTTTAAGTGCAAGCTGGAAGAATTCCCTGTGCTTAGGCTGGTATAAATTCAGCGAATACAGAAACTTTGAAGGGAAAGAAAATAATAATAAAGACTTCTAAAGGCTATGTGAATACTGTAATTATCTGTGCATAAATGAGAGCATTTTCTCTTTCTATGCCTAAACAGGAAAATGAATACTAAGAAAGTGTTCCCACAGGAAAATTAGTTCCAAAACCATTTTGTGAAATGGCAGCATTTCCCATATATAGGTACTTAGACATCCAAGTTAAATTTGGAATGAAATAGCATCGATTTTTGACATCTATATTTTAATATCTTTCTTTGAAGACTTTTAGATTTCATGTATAAAGTTATACATATCTTAAAAAATAAGTGGAATGTAGATTCACAAAGCTGGTTTAAATAGAGGCTCTGCTTTAGTCAGTGATAGAAAACAATATTTATATGGAGAGAATTAGGGAATAATACGTAATTAAGAGTTAAAATGGTACTCGGTAGTTAGAATAAAGCCTAATAGATTGAAGTTAGTCAGACTGGGACATAAATTCCTGCTCTATTTCTCGCTACAAACTATATGACCTTAGGCAAGCTGCTTAACACTCTTCATAAGTAAAATCAGAATGATAATAAAATCCACCTTACAGTCTGTCAGAATTAAATGCAGTAATATTTATAAAGTACTCAGAATACCATCTGGCATATAGTTATATATTTAATAAGTAGCAGTTAATATTACTACCTAGTAGTAATATTAACGCCTAAATTAAGAATGCGACGTGTTGAAATCAGAAGATTTCAAAAGCATGCACATTATAAAGTTGTTGCTCTGAAATGTGGCAGAGTCACCTAGCATCCCCATCGATGGAAACAGAACAGAACAGATAACTGTAAGGGCAATTACTAGAGCTCATGGCGCTCCGGATGCCCCAGCTCTGCAGACATGGCCTTTGGGCCCATTCCTTACAACTGGGCTTTTTTCGCTATAATACCTGAAGCTCATTTTCAAGTACAACGTTATACAATTACCTAGATTACCCACCAAATGAGATACACTATTAAGACAATTGTGTACAGAACACTTACTGAAATGATTCTTATCAGAGAAAACAAGTTGAATTGTACAAAGGGATGAATCTATTTGGAAAAATAATTAAAGTCATAAATATCTAAAGCCCAGGAGGCTGCAGAAAAGTAAATTGGGCTTTATTTTTTTTTCAAATGAATATCAAGGAATATTCCAAGAAAAACATGCAGCCTGATAATACAAAAGGATATGTTAATTTTCTGCTCTGTCTTCCTATTGTTGGAGATGGTCTACAATCTCTTGCACATAGTAGGCATTATATGTTTGCTAAATGAATGATTCCATCAAGGAATCAGTACTTGGTTGCTATGAATACAGAATAAAAAAATAAAAAGAATTTCAGCAGGAGGAAATTTGAAGATCATTTTAACCTAATTTGTACACTTAACTTATTAGACTTAGAAAGGTAAAGAGACTTATTCAGGGTCACTCAACTGATTAGTGACAGATCTGCAACCAGAAATCAAACCTTAACTCCCAATTTAACTGACAGACATATGTGATTAGAATTAAAGTTGAAACTGAAAAAAATGTGTATTGAACTCTAACATATCAAGGATTTGTCAGTAGACTCACATCAAGTAAAGTTTATTGATAATAAAACTAATATCTTTTACTTCTCTGATGCTCTACAAGCAGTAGAAAGAGTTCTGAAGAAGCTGTCTAGAGATCTTATTTTTAGTCCTGACTCTTCCGTGTAGGCTTATGTGATTCTCAAAGAAGTGAAGTAAAGGGATTGACATGAATAATTCAATCTAATGCCCCCCCTCAGAAAATGTATTATGTAATCATTACGTCTCATGCACCGAGTTAGCAGCTGAGGATACAAAGAGTAATAAAATGCAGGTCATGCTGCGAGAGGCTGATGCATAGTGGGAAGTAAGCACATGGACTATTGAGCCAAACTGTGTGTGTTCTACTCCTGGCTCTGTCATTTACTAGAGACACGACCTTGAACACTTATTTAATCTCTCTTGGCCTCCGTTTCCTCCTCCATAAAGTGGAAATAATGACAACAATATACCTTAATTATAGAGTTATGAAGACTAAGTTATTATGTATATAGTACTTAGAAGAATGCCTGTTACTGGTCTCTAAATATTAGTCATTATTATTAACCACAAAGATTCCACAATCTAAGAGGGAAAATAAGAAATAATATAAAACTATAATTACCGCAAGCTACACAATGTTAAGTTACCAAAGTAAAGCATAAAAATCTATCATGAGGGTTTTAGGAATCACTTCTTTCTGACAGCAAAGAAAAAGAAAAGTAGGAATTAATGGAAGCATTCTTTTCCTTTGAAGCGTGTGATGATTGCCAAAGAAGAAGGTGAAGAGAAAGGCCAAAGAAATTTGTAGGACGCGCTATGAAAGGGGATCCTTGGATTTAGCAATCTGACAGTCTAAAGGTCATTTTTAACCTTTTGAGAAATTCATTCCCGTGGAAAGGACAGACAAATTATTAAAAAAAGTTGTAGAGAGAAAGAAGGTGAGAAAAATGAACGGTAAATATGGGCCCCATTTTTAATTAATTAATTTATTGACTCACTCACTAGTTAATTCAACAAATGTGAGGGCCTACTATACACAATATTCCCAGCACTGTGGCAGATGCCTACCTGAGTGCGCTCCTTAGAGGTAGACCGCCATCTGATCCCTGTCCTCCTAGATTTTAGTATCTAGACGAGGGCCCTCCATAGAGAGAATAACAGATGTGGGGCACCTGAGGGGTCTAGCATTAATGGAAACAAAAAGGTAACACAAAGTCTGAAAGCGTGCTGTGAGTATAAATTGTCGTGAGAAAAATGCTGGGGTTCAGTTAACCTCAAGAGGTGAAAGAAGTGTATCAGGAAAAGCAAGAAATTTGGTGATGTTAAATATGAGTTCCCACAAAACATGGTAGAAGGAAAGAAAAGGAAGGGAAGGGGAAAGGGGACTAATTTTAGTTTAACAGAATGGGGTACAGTAAAAGATAATGACAAGTGGTGGGGAGGAAGGTGTGAGGGCAGGAATGAAAAGGGGGACAGAAACAATTAGGTTCTAACTGGGCTTGCGATGGCAGACAAGTGGGTGTCTGCAAGTGAATAGAATGCTCCTAGGTAATCCCTGAAATCTGTTCCAGGTCTTTGATTCTGTGATTCCCTCAAAAGAAGAATAGCAATTGTACATCTTAGAATGGACATCTTATGTTTCAATGTGTGTAATTAATGAGAAATACTCTACTCTTAAGGTGTGGCCTGAGTGACCCATTCGGATTTGTAAGTTTCTGGTTTCTGTAATTAAACACAGTTACTTAACCTCAGTCGTCAAACCAAGTGCCTCAGGAAACTTCTAATTAGCATAACTGCTAGGAATTGTTGGAAATTATGACAAGTATATGCCATTAATTTCCAAGTCTGATTTCATCATTTGAGCCACAGCAAGTAACTTTAGTTTTCAAGACTAAATTTAGTAAGAAGACAATCAAATTTTTATAAATATGTCCTAAAAAGCATATGCAGACAATACAACAATAAAGTGTCTTGTTTGTGATGTTGCATAGCTTACAGGAGCCCCACACTGGAAAAGCTGTTCAATATATATGCCAAAGCGTTACAGAGAGCTGTAGGAAAGAGGAACGATGAACTGAAACTTCAGAATATCAAAAAGGGGAGAGCCGCTGTGAGGCAGCAATCTGTTACTGGACATTTTCTTTTCTAATAGGGTTACCAGTAACCCTATTCCCGTGGGGATATTCGCCTATTCTGGCCGAGAATTGGCTCATCCTCATTCTGGCTGAGGATGGCTTGGAGCACAAAGAGGTATGCTACCAGGGTAAAGAGAAATCAGAAAAGCTTTTGAAAGTCATGAAGCACTGGCGTAATAAATTGGAAATGCCACAAATCCTAAACATGCAATTAGATTTTCCCCATGATACATGTATTATCTTTCCGAAAGGAGACAGTGACTCACCAGGCTCTTGGTAAGAAGCCTAGACAGGACACATCAGAGGAAAGAAAATCAAAGATAGACAGAATCTCAGCAAACCTGCAGTCCAGCCCTGATCTAACCCAGTCTCAAACCAGATTGAGGTAATGAGCCCCTTACTCTACCTGCTCAATAGAGGAAAGGCAAAACTTCAGGTAAAAAAAAGATAGTGTCATTTGGAGCTTCAACACAAAGCCCACCATGCAAGTGAATCTTGACATGCAGAGAGGCAGAAAATGTGACTGAGAGTCAAGAGAAAACCAACAACAGAAACAAACTCAAGAGGTTGTGGCAGCCAGCCACCAAGATGGTACCCTGCGATGTCTGCCTCCTGGTATTTCACCCTTGTGTAAGTTCCCTCACACACTGAATAGGGCTGACTTCGTGATCAAAAGAATATGGCAGAAATAACGTGTGACTCCCAAGATTAAGTCATAAAAGACTTTTCTACCTTCTGCCTTACTGCCTCTTGGATCATTTGCTCTACGGGAAGCCAGCGGCTATGTCATGAGGATTCCCAAGCAGCCCTATGGGAGGCCATGTAAAGCCTCTTGCCCACAGCTAGAAAGAGACTAAAGGGTCCTACTAAGCACCAAGTGAGAGAGCCATCTTAGAAATGGATCCTCCAGTTCCAGTCAAAGCTTCAGGTGACTTCAGACCTGGCTGATATCTTGACTGCAAACTCAAGTTAGAACCCTTCAACTAAGCAGTTCCTGAATTCCTGACCACTACTACTGTGTGTGATATTAAAAATTCATTATTGTTTTAAGCCACTAAGTTTTGGAGGAACTTCTTATATAGCAATGAATAACCAAACAGATTTTGGTTTCTTGTAGCGGAGTCCCTCCATGATAAACATGAAAAAAATAGAGAAGCGGCTTTGGAAAGAGAAGAGTGCCCAGGAAATGCGAAGAAACTGAAAGGACTTTGGGGAGAGTGTTAGTGATGTCTACAGAGCTTTGAAGAGATAGGTAGTATAAACCTAATGGTCTTTTCCCTAGTAGTCTTTTCAGAAACTGCCAATGGCAGGACTATAATCCCACTTTCTACAGATGATACTATACTCTTCAGACAACCTGGATAAAGAGCCTGCAGAATGCCAAGCAGCAATCAAGGACCAGTCCCAGCTCCCTGGTACCTGTACAGAAATACAAACGAACCTAATCATTCTTCTATACACATAAGACTGTTGGTCATCCCTGGGAGGAAATATCTGCAGATCATAGATCTGAAAAGCACTTAATATCGAAATACATAAAGAACTCATCTCAAGTATTTCCTGCCACAATGGATCCCCTAAGAGAACAGTACAGCAGCTTCCAAATCAGAGAAGACATGTTATATCATTGCTTTGCATAAAACAGTGGTATTAAATGGCGTCGGGGAGGGAGGGGTGATTTTGCCTCCTCAGGACACATTTGATCTTGTCTGGAGACATTTTTGATTGTCACAACTAGAAGAGGGCAGCCATCTAATGGGTAGAGGGCAAAGATGCTGCTGAACATTCTACAATGCACATGACAGCCCCCTACAACAAAGAATTATAGGGTGCAAATGTCAATAGTGTCAAAATTGAGAAAACTGGCCCAGAAAAATCTATAGTTATCCATTTAGAATTACAGTTTACTCATTCAATTTTTTTCACGTAGTGCCTTTGTGACATTTTGCAGATATTTCCCAGGAGAGACCCAATATAAGGACATTCCCACTGTCACTTGTCAGGAAAAAGGAAAACTTCAGTTCTCAAGGTCCCACTGTGAGGCCACTTTACATAGGAGCTGCCAAACATCACCTATTTCTAAGTAGAATTTCACACACAGTTAAACTCAGATTCAGAAATCTGTTTTACATTGATTTGCATTTTCCTTAAGTTAAAACAATGGTAAAGCCTTTGAAATAAGTACAGTTCCTTTTGGGTACTTGCAAAAGTGCATTATGACTGAAAAAATATCTTGAGAATTTTCTTATTGAAATACTATCAGCACTTCATACTCATTCTGAAAAGAGTTGTTTCTGTGGTGTAAACTAATTTGTATTTAAGAGACACTCCTATTGCCTAGTTCACCTTATAAGTTTATTGATAAATAATAAATATCTTATTATGCTACTCAATGATTCACTCAAGCCCATAAACAGACACTAATGGAAAAAAAGTAGACATGGCCATTTTACCGTTGTTATCAAAAATGAGTTCATTTCTAGACGTTTATTCGCAATGTTAAGAAGTCTGTGTTCCTTAAGAGCAGGCAGAATTAACACAATACAATGCTAATTACACTACATGATTATTTCACTAGAGATAGCTACACAAATGACATCTGATTTGGCCTTTGTATATATAAGGTGTTATAATGTTCATTTTCTTGTAGCCAATTTTATACCCATTAAGACAGAAAGTCTATATGACAGCAGTGTTGTGAACTTTTGAGATGCAATTATGGTAAAGTCATCTGGATTTAGTGAATTTAAAATACAGCAAGATAAATTTAACGCATTATCTTCCAAAGCAAGCTATACCAATCTCTCGCTTTGTTACCTTACAGTTCCTAAGAGATGGGAATAATAAGGTAAAGAGAAATCTGGGAAAAAAAGAGACATTCTCAATGAAAAAGTTGTAAAGTGATCTGTTGAGACACATAGAAATTGAGTTGTTTCCTTTAGTAAATTTATCCATACTGCACATCATTAGAGAATCACAGATTTGTAAGAGATGAGAGATCACCCTGTCTTGCTCCCTCATCTTACTAGTGATGAAATGAATCTAATAGAACTTACTTGACTCTCGAGCTCTGAAATTCAGGCAGAGCCAGGTTTATATAACTCATGTTTCCCAATACTCATTTCATTAGTAACTTCACATTGGGATAAAACATTTGGGAAACAATTTGGAGATTAAGTTTATACAAAATATTGACAAATTTAGGGAGAGGGCTTTAGATAACTTTCAAGGTAGTATGGAAAATGGTGAAAAAAAAACCCCATAAAACCAGTTGGTTCCCTGGATAACGCCTACAGCAATACCTCAGGTAGCCTAGGAATCACGTCTCTGACCTGGGAGGTGGTGAGCAATAAGGCCTCCAGTTAAACCTAATGCTGATATGCAGAGAGGCACCGGAGAACATTAAATTTTCATGCCAGCAAAACTGAAACCCAGATTATTAACGCAAAGTGTCCCAGTTAGGATGATCCTGCCCTCATTTGAATTTCCAGTATGAGAAGCAGCAGGGAAAACAGGTTTTCTTCTAGAGCAAAACCTATGGAGCATATAGCCCCACTTTGCCCAAGAGAGAAACATGCATTACCAGCCCTGCACCTGTAAGTTTCATTGAGCCTAACCTTGTGTCAGTCGTAGTCTTTGCCCGTGCCCCCTAGTTAACACAAAGAAGGTTAAAAGATTCTACATAAAAAATAACATACTATGAGATATAAAGTAGAGAACATACACGTGCTTACCAACCTAGCCACCTGTACATATAATATGGCTCTAGGGCACTCCCAGGAGCAGTATCTCTGTTTCAGTCCTACATTAGGGATATTTTGTCCATTTTGTGGAACAATCACCTATTGTGATGGTTACTATTACATGTCAACTTGACTAGGCTAAAGGATGTCAGGATAATGGTAAAACATTATTTCTGGGTACATCCAGGAAAGTGTTTCTGGAAGAGATTAGTATTTGAATCAGTAGACTGAGTAAAAAAGATCCAGCCTCACCAAAGTGGATAAGTATCCAATCTGTAGAGGGCCTGAATTGAACAAAAAGACAGATGAAGGGCAAATTCTCTCTTTTCTTATCTTTTTGAGCTGGGACGTTCATCTTCTCCTGCCCTCAGATATCAGAGCTCCTGGTTCTCTGGCCTTTGGACTCTAGGACTTACACAAGTGGCCCTTCAGACTCAGACTGAATTATACCACTGGGTTTCCTGGTTCTCCAGCTTGCAGAAGGCAGACTATGGGACTCCTTAGCTTTCATGACCAAGTGAGCCAAATCCCTCTAACAAACGTCTCTCTCTCAATCTCTCTCTCTCTCTCTCTCTCTCTCTCTCTATATATATATATATATATATATGTATATGTATATAATGGTAAATTGATATATGTTCAACCTGGATTAACCTTGAAAACATTATGCTAAGTGAAAGAAGCAATCAAAAAAACATATTGTATAAAATGTCCAGCACAGGCAAATCTGTAGAGAGAGAATAGATTAATTAATGGTAGTCTAAGGCTGGGAGAGTAGGGGTAGGGTGAGTTAGGATAGGGAGTGACTGATAATGGGCATGAGTTTTCATTTGGGTGTGTGATTTTAGTTGATGATTTAAACGTCCTCTAAGTAGAGAATGGCAATGTTTCACAACTCTGTGAATATACTAAAAAACAATAAATTGCACAGTATAAAAAAGTGAATTTTATGGTATGTGAATTATAAGTCAATAAAGCTATTACTGAAAAAAAGATATTTACAACATTTATCAATATTAAACTCATCTGGACTTGTAAAAGCAACCAGGGGTATTAATTTAGAATAAACTGAAGCATAAATATATCAATATAATTACTTTGTCTTAATTGATCTTCTGGCCTCATTGTCCTAATGATTCATTTATATCTTTCTGTGCCCCAAAGTGCTCTATGGACCATGCTGATCACCCTGCTAGACTAGTTATTTATTGTGTTAGTGTTGGCAAAATGATTACAGGACAATTTTAATTCATATCTAATACACATACTTTCTCACCTATTACTTTGGCTATTTGTTTCTGTTTGCTAATACCCAGATCCATGTGAGTTAAGGACATTTATTCTACTGCACTGTGAACTTTTCAAAATTGCCTGATGTAGTCATATGAGATCCTCTTATCTCTTATACTATAGTGCATTGGCAGGAAAAATATAAATACCTCTGTATTTTAATAAGAAAATAAAAACTTATATTTGAATGTTCCTGAAAACGTTTTGTCATGATTATGTTTACTTACTTTGTTGCATTGTTTTACAAGCCACATTCCCACCTCAGATATAGCAAGTCCATTATGAATATATTAGTTCTCCAGGGAAACAGAACTAATAGGATATATATATATATACACACATATGTGTGTGTATATCCATATATGTATACACTTCTACATGAGGAATATATATATACATCTACATGATCTAGTTAAACATGGGGTTTGTGTTCAAGTTCCATTAATGCTTAGGTGTTGGTTTCCTTTCTGTTGCCTCCTTTCTGAAATGTCTTCTTTTGAGAAGAGTGATGTCTTAGACAAAAAGGTTTGTTCATACACAGGTAGGTGAAGAACTTCCTCAGGGAAGGCTTTCTTGACCACAGACCCCTGATATATAATAGCACCCTGATAGCTATCACCCTTGCCCAACCCCACTGTTTGTCATAGCCCTTATCACTATGACATATGACTTGTTTGCTTCTTTATTGTCTTTCTTCACTCAAATGTAACATCCGTAGGCAAAGAGACTGTTTTTCTCATTGCTTTCTTTACCATGACTAGGAGAGTGCACATAGTTGGCCCTTGATACATATTTATGAAATAAAAGTTATAAAAATATTACTTATTTAACAGATATGACTGAACTATGGATACTCTTAAAAGTGAGCCTTTTATATTTAGCTTATGGGGGAAATTTACCAAATTAAGGAAAAGAGAAACATTCATTGCATTGACAGGAGTTGATAATCAAAAAGAAAATTCTCTTATAAGACCTTGACATTTTATATAATTTCTTGAATTTATCCAAAACTCATAAATACAATTTAACAAAACTGTATACATGAACATCTGTTTTCTTACATATGTATCAATATAAGGTCTGTGATGCAGGTATACCTATGTTTTTGGTTTTCATCTTAAACCTTTGAGTATAGTATGTTATATGGTGCATATAAAAAAGAAATCTATTTAGAGGTACTTATTTCCCAAACTCATTCCCTTTCCAATATTTGTAATCAAGAAAAATTAGATCAACTGAAATTCAAGTTTATCATCTGCCCCTTATGTGTGGATCCCATGATTGATTTAACTAATGTGTGAATTCAGGGAAATAAATAGTAAGAGTTGCTACAAATTATATTAAGAAATGACATTTCTTTTGTGCAAAGAAGGGGATTATTTATAAAAGGGATCTGTCATTGCTTCTCCTTCAGAGGAAAAGCAGGCAAGCTTTATTTAACTTCCTCAGACACTAGTGACCAGGAAATAGCAAGGATGAGAAAGAGTTATGGGAAAAGAGTTATTTTTAAAGGGCAGTTTTGCCATTTACCATCTTGTGCCAAGATAAAATAGTATGGGACAACTCCAGGTAGCTAGTGGTTGAGTGGGTCTACAGAGATAAGGCTAATGAGTCCTCCTTTACTGACAGGTGTTTTGTTGTTGATAAGACTCCTACAGCTTTTTGAGATCAAAAATGAAGCTGCTTCAGATGAAAGCCTTGATTTTGGCTATTGAAACAATAAGCCAAAAACTTAAAATACTATCCTCTGATGGCTTTTTCAAATGACTCAAACCATATCAATTAGACTCCCTTGAGTCCTTCAGGTCCAATGCCTGGAGTGAAGTAATATATAGTGGTTAAGGGCATATGCTTGGGACTCTCAAACAGCTGGATTAAAATTTCAAGTCTGTCACTGATTGGATGTCAAATTATTTAACCTCAGTAAACTCTAGTGTCCTTAAATTGTTGATTGGTATACCTAGAACAAAATCTGTGGCAGAATAAATTTAAGAAATCATAGTGCCCAGCACACTGTAAATGCTCAATAAATGTCAGCTATTATCATCAGTTCTTGCTTTCTGTTCCCACAGCTACTCCCTTTGATAAGGCTCTTCTGTCTCATGTCTGTTTCCCCATGAACAGACAATTGAAATAACCCCAGAGCTAGTATCCCTACCTTAAATTTTTCTCCTCCCTCCCTTTTTTTCTTCACATTTACATTCTGTAAGAGCATAAGTTTAGGAAGAAGACAGAGAAAGTGACAGATAGAGACATAGATCAGAAGGAGCCAGAGGGAAATAAAAGATGATAAAAGCATATATTAAGCACTTACTCTGTGACAGGAACTTTTTAAACACCGTACAGATATTTATATATTTAATTCTCATGACAGTTCAATGAGATAGATGTAAATTTTATCCCTCAGTTGAGGAAATTGAGGCACAGATGAATTAAGTGAATTATCCAAGGTCATACAGCTGGTCAAAGGTAATCTTCATAATATATAAAGGCACTCCCACCAGAGTGAGCACACCCCAGTCTGTTGCAACTGCCTGCTGGTCCCTGCAGCTGCAGGCAATTTGCACACACCCCAACTGTGGCTGCCATACCCCTCCCGGGTCTGAGGGAGTAAGTATGCCCCAATCAGCCACTGCATTCGCTCCCTCTCACCTGGGCAGGGAACAGATGCCTGAGGGTAGTGACCACACAGAGGTGGGGCCAAAACCAAAGTTGAGCTCCAGGGGCGGTGTGACTAAGGAAGAGGAAGGGAAATCTTTCTCTGTAGCTGCACAAGCCATGGATTAAATCCCCATGATTGGTCTGGTAAATCCTGCATCTGTGGAATACCTAAATAGACAATGAGTGTTACCACAACTGACACCAGTCTAGCCTTAGCACCAGTGGAATTTGGGGGCAAGTACACATGGCAGTTGGGCCAGATCAGAGTCTGAGCTGGTCCCACTGTGCCCACAGAATGTCCAGAGACCTGCCTAGAGGTATCGGAAGACCTCCTGGGGAGGCAGGGATTGACTCTAGCTCACTGTGGGAGCAAGGACACTGACAGAGGAGGCCCCAGGAAAATATTCTTATTACTATTATTCTTTTTTTGTTTGTTTTGTTTTCTTCAGTTATGGTTGCTGTTATTATTATTTTTTTATTTTTTTAATATATTTTTTAAATGTTTCTATTTTACTTTACCTTTTTGTTGTTTTGGTTTTTTTCCTAGTTTTTGTTCTTCGTTTTTTATTTTATTTTAATTTTTTTCGATTGCTTTTATGTGTTTATGTTTTCTTTGCTTTTTGTTTGCTTTCTGTTTTTCTTTTAGTTTTCTTTTTTTGTTGTTAGTTTAGTCCTTATTGATTGTTCTCACTTTTGAATTCTTTTGTTTGTTTGCTCTCCTGTTTTTTTATTGTTTGTTTTTTTTTCTTTTCTGTCTGCTTCTTTGTTTCTGTTACTTTGGATTTGTTGTTATCATTTGTCATGGATTTGGTGTGTCTGTTTTCTTTCTTCTTGTGTGTGTGTGTGTGTGTGTGTGTGTGTGTGTGTGTGCTGTGTTGTTGCTGTGTGTTTGTTTTTTCTGTTTCTCTTGGGTTTTGTTTGTTTGTTTGTTTTCTTTCTTCTCTGGCTGCACAGCGTGGCTTGTGGGCTCTTGGTTCCCCAGCCAGACATCAGGCCTGGGCCTCTGCAGTGGGAGTGCTAAGTCCAGGACACTGAACTGCCAGAGAATCACCGGGTCCAGGGAATATTAATCAGCATGCACTGTCCTGGAGGTATCCATCTCAACACCAAGACCCAGCTCCAACCAACTGCTTGCAGGCTCCAGGGCTGAACACCTCACATCAAACAACCAGCAAGACAGGAACACAGCACCACCTATCAGCAGACAGGATGCATAAAGGAGTACTAAGCTCACAGCCACCCAAAAACACACCACCTGATGCAGCCCTGCCCATCAGAGGGAAAAGACTCAGCTCCACCCACCAGAGCACAGGTACAAGTCCCTCCCATCAGGAAGCCTACACAAGCCCCTGGACCAACCTCATCCACCAGGGGGCAGATAACAGAAGCAAGAGGAACTATGACCCTGCAGCCTGTGGAAAGGAGACCATAAACGCAGTAAGTTACACAAAATGAGACAGCAGAAAAATATGTTGCAGGTGAAGAAGCAAGGTAAAAACTCACAAGATCAAATAGATGAAGAAGAAATAAGCAATCTACCTGAAAAAGAATTCAGAGTAATGATAGTAAAGATGATCCAAGATCTCAGAAATAGAATGGAGGCATGGATCGAGAAGAAACAAGAAATGTTTAACAAGAACCCAGAAGAACTAAAGAACAAACAATCAGTGACGAACAACACAATAACTGAAATGAAAAATACACTAGAGGAATAAATAGCAGAATAACTGAGGCAGAAGAACGGACAAGTGAGCTGGAAGATAGAATGGTAGAAATAACTGCCACAGAGCAGAATAAAGATAAAAGAATGAAAATAAATGAGGACAGTCTCAGAGACCTCTGGGACAACATTAAATACACCAACATTCGAATTATAGGGGGCCCAAAAGAAGAAGAAAAAGGGAAAGGACCTGAGAACATATATGAAAAGATTATATTCAAAAACTTCCCTAACATGGGAAATGAAATAGTCACCCACGTCCAGGAAGCACAGAGAGTCCCATACAGAATAAATCCAAGGAGGAACACAATGAGACACATATTAATCAAACTAACAAAAATTAAATACAAAAAAATATTAAAAGCAGTAAGGGAAAAGCAACAAATCAACTACAAGGGAATCCCTATAAGGTTAACAGCTGATTTTTCAGTAGAAGTTCTGCAGGCCTGAAGGGAGTGGGAGGACATATTTAAAGTGATAAAAGGGAAAAATCTACAACGAAGATTACTCTACCCAGCAAGGATCTCATTCAGATTCAACGGAGAAATCAAAAGTTTTACAGACAAGCAAAAGGTAAGAGAATTCAGCACCACCAAACCAGCTTTACAACAAATGCTAAAGGAAGTTCTCTAGGTGGGAAACACAAGAGAAGAAAAAGACCTACAATAACAAACCCAAAACAATTAAGAAAATGGTAATAGGAACATACATATCGATAATTACCTTGAATGTAAAAGGATTAAATGCTCCAACCAAAAGACACAAACTAGCTGAATGGATACAAAAAGAAGATCCATATATATGCTATCTACAAGAGACTCACTTCAGACATAGGGACACATACAGACTGAAAGTGAGGGTATGGAAAAAGATATTCCATGCAAATGGTAACCAAAAGAAACCTGGAATAGCAATACTCATATCAGACAAAATAGACTTTAAAATAAAGATTATTACAAGAGACAAAGAAGGACACTACATAATGATCAAGGGATCAATCCAAGAAGAAGATATAACAATTGTAAATATTTATGCACCCAACATAGGTGAACCTCAATACATAAGGCAAATGCTAACAGCCATAAAAGGGGAAATCGACAGTAACACAGTAATCGTGGGGGACTTTAACATTTCACGTACACCAATGGATAGATCATCCAGACAGAAAATTAATAAGGAAACACAAGCCTTAAATGACACATTAGACCAGATAGACTTAATTGATATTTATAGGACATTCCATCTGAAAGCAGAAGAATACACTTTCTTCTCAGGTGCACATGGAACATTCTCTAGGATAGATCACATCTTGGGTTGCAAATCAAGCCTTGGTAAATTTAAGAAAACTGAAATCATATCAAACATATCCAACCAAAATGCTATGAGATTAGAAATCAATTACAGGAAAAAAAAACTGTAAAAAACACAAACACATGGAGGCTAAACAATATGCTGTTAAATAACCAAGAGATCACTGAAGAAATCAAAGACAAATCAAAAAAACACCTAGAAACAAATGACAACGAAAACACGATGACCCAAAACCTACTGGATGCAGCAAAAGCAGTTCTAAGAGGGATGTTTATAGCAATACAATCCTACCTCAAGAAACAAGAAAAATCTCAAATAAACAACCTAACTTTACACCTAAAGTAACTAGAGAAAGAAGAAAAAAGAACAACAACAACAACAAAACCCAAACTTAGCAGAAGGAAAGAAATCAAAAAGATCAGATCAGAAGTAAACAAAATAGAAACAAAGAAAACAATAGCAAAAATCAATAAAACTAAAAGCTGGTTCTTTAAGAAGATAAACAAAATTGATAAACCTTTGCCAGACTAATCAAGAAAAAAAGGGAGAAGACTCAAATCAATAAAATTAGAAATGAAAAAGGAGAAGTAACAAGTGACAGTGCAGAAATACAAAGGATCATAAGAGATTACTACAAGCAACTATATGCCAATAAAATGGACAACCTGGAAGAAATGGACAAATTCTTAGAAAAGTACAACCTCTAAGACTGAACCAGGAAGAAACAGAAAATATGAACAGACCTATCATAAGTAATGAAAGTGAAACTGTGATTAAAAATCTTCCAACAAACAAAAGTCTAGGACCAGATGGCTTCATAGGAGAATTCTATCAAACATTTAGAGAAGAGGTAACACTTATCCTTCTCAAACTCCTCTGAAGAATTGCAGAGGGAGGAACACTCCCAAACTCATTCTACGAGATCACCATCACCCTGATACCAAAACCAGACAAAGATATCACAAAAAAAGAAAGTTACAGGCCAATATCACTGATGAACATAGATGCAAAAATCCTCAACAAAATACTCGCAAACTGAATCCAACAACACATTAGAAGGATCATACACCGTGATCTTGTGGGATTTATCCCAGGGGTGCAAGGATTCTTCAATATATGCAAATTAATCAGTGTGCTACATCATATTAATAAATTGAAGAATAAAAACCATATGATCATTTCAACAGATTCCAAGAAAGCTTTTGACAAAATTCAATACCCATTTATGATAAAAACTCTCCAGAAAGTGGGCACTGAAGGAACCTACCTCAACATAATTAAGGCCGTATATGACAAACACACAACAAACTTTATTCTCAATGGTGAAAAACTGAATGCATTTCCTCTAAGATCAGGCACAAGACAAGGGTGTCTAACCTCGCCACTAGTATTCAACATAGTTTTGGAAGTCCTAGCCATGGCAATCAGAGAAATAAAAAAGAAATAAAAGGACTCCAAATCGGAAAAGAAGAAGTAAAACTGTCACTGTTTGCAGATGACATGATACTGTACATAGAGAATCCTAAATATATCACCAGAAAACTACTAGAGCTAATCAATGAATTTGGTAATGTTGCTGGATACAAAATTAATGTACAGAAATCTCTTGCATTCCTATACACTAACAAAGAAAGACCAGAAAGAGAAAATAAGGAAATAATCCCATGTACCATTGCAATAAAAACAATAAACTACCTAGGAATAAACCTACCTAAGGAGGCAAAAGACCTGTACTCAGAAAACTATAAGATATTGATGAAAGAAATCAAAGATGACACAAACAGATGGATAGACATACCATGTTCTTGGATTGGAAGAATCAACATTGTGAAAATGACTAAACTACCCAAAGCAATCTACAGATTGAATGCAATCCCTATCAAATTACCAATGGCATTTTTCACAGAACTAGGACAAAAAAATCTTAAAATCTTTATGGAGACATAAAAGACCCAAAGTAATCTTGAGAAAGAAAAGCAGAGCTGGAGGAATCAGGCTCCCTGACTTCAGACTCTACTACAAAGCTACATACATCAAAACAGTATGGTACTGGCAGAAAAACAAAAATATAGATAAATGGAACAGGATAGAAATCCCAGAGATAAACACACGCACCTAGAGTCAATTGATCTATAACAAAGGAGGCAAAAATATTCAATGGAGAAAAGACAGTCACTTCAATATGTGGTGCAGGAAAACTGGACAGCTATATGTGAAAGAATTAAATTAGAACACTCCCTAACACCATATACAAAAATAAACTCAAAATGGATTAAAGACCTAAATGTAAGGCCAGACACTATAAAACTCTTAGAGGAAAACATAGGCAGAACACTCTTTGACATAAATTGCAGCAAGATCTTTTTGGACCACCTCCTAGCCTCCTAGAGTAATGAAATTAAAAACAAATAGGACCTAATTAAACATAAGCTTTTGTGCAGCAAAGGAAACCATGAACAAGACAAAGACAATCCTCAGAATGGGAGAAAATATGCAAACGAAGCAGCTGACAAAGGATTAACCTTCAAAATATACAAACAGCTCATGCAGCTGAATATCAAAACAACAAAGAACCCAATCAAAAAATGGGCAGAAGACCTAAATAGACATTTCTCCAAAGAAGACATGCAGATGGCCAAGATGTAAACGAAAATAGATGCTCTACATCACTAATTATTAGAGAAATGCAAATCAAAACCACAATGATGTATCACCTCACAGCCATCAGAATGGCTATCATCAAAATATCTACAAACAATAAATGCTGGAGAGGGCATGGAGAAAAGGGAAACCTCATGCATTGTTGGTGGGAATGTAAACTGATACAGCCACTATGGAGAACACTATGGGGGTTCCTTAGAAAACGAAAAATAGAACTAATATATGACCCAGCAATCCCACTACTGGGTATATTTCCAGAGAAAACCATAATTCAAAACAACACATGCACCCCAATGTTCATTGCAGCACTATTTACAGTAGCCAGGACATGGAAACAACCTAACTGTCCATCAACAGAGGAATAGATAAAGAATATGTGGTACATATATACAGTGGAATATTACTCCGCCATAGAAAGGAACGAAATTGGGTCATGTGTAGAGATGTGGATGGACCTAGAGACTGTCATACAGAGTGAAGTAAGTCAAAAAGAGAACAAATACATATATTAATGCATATATGTGGAATCTAGAAAAAGGGTATAGATGATCTTATCTGCAAAGCAGAAATAAAGCCACAGATGTAGAGAACAAACGTATGGATACAAAGGGAGAAAGGGGGGTGTGACGAATTGGGAGATTGAGATTGACATATATACACTATTGATACTATGTATAAAATAGATAACTAATGAGAACCTACTGTATAGCACAGGGAACTCTACTCAATGCTCTGTGGTCACCTAAATGGGAAGGAAATCCAAAAAAGAAGGGACATTTGTATATGTATAGCTGATTCACTTTGCTGTACAGTACAAACTAATACAACATTGTAAATCAACTATATTTCAATAAAAATTAATCATATATAAATATATATATATATACACATATATAATGGCAACATGGGTATTAACAATCAGAACAGAGAGAGAACCATCCTGACGTGTATTAATCAAATCTGAGTCCTGACTTAATAAATGGCAGAGTTCGATTCAAACCCATGAAGTATAGATTCAGAGCCCCAGCTCTTAACCATGCTACTGTAAAGGAGAACATCAGTGAAAGGGAAAATTATCCTGTAGATAATGGGGCAGACCAGTTTGCCACTTGGGGATAAGAATTTCTCTAATTAGGTAGATATTTCAAAGCATCACATAGTGAGGACACAGGAGAGGAGATTAATTCTTAACGATTTTTATCAAAACTACTATTCATGTATTGAAAATAGCATGCACTTCTAAGCAACTAAAATATTTGCAACCCACACATAAATCTGTTTTTTAAGAATTTCTTATAATTTTTACAGAAATACCAGAGGAAAACTCTAACTGAAGATGAAAAAATGCACCTTGTAATTTAATATTATTAGCATCAACACATAAGACAACAAAAGAGCTTTCTGAAACATGGAGTTTCTGACTTTTTGTTTTTTAGCTTTTTAGTCAGTAGAAATGGATACACAGATAAAATATATAAGTAAAAGAATACTATTGCCACTTTTTGTGCTACTAGTATTTGTAGTTCTACAACACTCAGAAGTGCATTTAGAAGTTATAGAAGAGTCAAGTGTAGGATTAGAGACTATTACTTTGGACATATGCTATGGTTTTTCTAGAAATTAAGGCATTTAAAATAGGATACCTAATGTATAAGTACTGCACCCATATACATATCAACTGAATATATGCTCAAGTTGAACCAATGTTAAATAAGACTAACACATATGCCTAAGTAAGGATCTTATTTCTTAAACTTCTGAGACTGGGTAGGGGCAGGTTAGAAAGTGATATTAAGAGCTGATAGCACTGGTGAAAAACTATTGTATCTTGGGAGCAATGCACAAGGCCCCAGATACTAGTCAATTGCCAGTTACCACATCATCTTTGAGGTCACCAGTTCCCCAGTGTCAGCCAACATTTATTTAACCAAAGTATACAAATGGCCAACAGGCATATAAAAAAGATGTTCAATGTTACTAATTATCAGGGAAATGCAAATCAAAACCACAGTGAGATTACCTCACATGAGCTGGAATGGCTATATAAATAAAATAAATAAATAAAGATATTACAAATGTTAGCAAGGATGTGTAGAAATTAGAACACTTGGACACCATTGATGAGAATACAAAGTGGTGCAATCACTATAGAAAACAGTATGGAGGCTCTTCAAAAAATTAAAACTAGAGCTACCATATGATCTAGCAATTCTACTTCTGGGTATTTATCCAAAAGAACCGAAATCAGGATCTTGAAGAGATGCTGGCACTTCCACATCACTGCAGCACTATTCACAATAGCCAAGATGTGGAAACAACCTAAAGGTCCATCAGTAGATGAATGTATTTTAAAATGTGGTATATATAACAGTGGAGTATTATTCAGACTTTAAAAAGAAGGAATTCCTGCAATATGCAACAACATGGATGAACATTGAGGACATTATGCTAGGTGGAAAAGCCAGTCACAGAAGGACAAATACTGCGTGCTTCCACTTATATGCAGTATCTAAAATAGTCAAATTGCAGAAGCAGAGAATAGAATAGTGGTTACGGGGGCTAGGAGGGAGAGGGAAATAGAGAGTTGCTAATCAATAAGCATAAAGTTTAAGTTATGCAAGATGAGTAAGTTCTAGAGGTCTGCTACACAAAATTGTGCCTATAGTTATCAATACTGTATTGTATACTTAAAGATCTGTTAAGAAGGTAGATCTCATGTTAAGTGTTCTTACTACAATAGAAATAAAACTAAATTAAATTAAAATAAAATTTAAAAATACATAATAAAATAAAATAGAAATAGGGAGTAGGGATGGCAAGCCTGGAGAATCAGGAAAACACTGTGATGTGGAGACAGTCTGATAGTCAGCTGTGCCAAAAAAAAACAAATTGCTTACCCTTTGTTTTCCCTGTCTCAACCTCCCAGCCAGAACTTCTGTCCAAATTCCAGGTCACAAAAAATAAAATTGCTCACGTAGAACTAAGATTTCCAAAAGTAGTAGATAGGATTACAGCTTTTTCTTAGGAGAAACTGCTATTTCCCTCAAATATTCAGTAGTGTAATTAGGTTTAATTCTTAACTATAATTTTTAGTTAATTGTTTCACATATCATTCAGACCTCAGATACAATTTTAAGATAATAATAATCATTATTAACATTCTTTTCTTTTTTCTTTTTTGGGTTTTTTGAATTTTATTTACTTTTTTATACAGCAGGTTCTTATTAGTTATCCATTTTATACATACTAGTGTATATATGTCAATCCCAATCGCCCAATTCATCACACCGCCACTACTCCCCTGCCACTTTCCCGCCTTGTGTCCACACGTTTGTTCTCTGCATCTGTGTCTCTATTTCTACCCTGCAAACCAGTTCATCTGTACCATTTTTCTAGGTTCCACATATATGCATTATTATATGATATTTGTTTTTCTCTTTCTGACTTACTTCACTCTGTATGACAGTCTCTAGATCCATCCACATCTCTATAAATGATCCAATTTCATTCCATTTTATGGCTGAGTAATATTCCATTGTATGTATGTACCACATCTTCTTTATCCATTCGTCTGTCGATGGGCATTTAGGTTGCTTCCATGATTTGGCTATTGTAAATAGTGCTGCAGTGAACATTGGGGTGCATGTGTCTTTTTGAGTTGTGGTTTTCACTGGGTATATGCCCAGTAGTGGCATTGCTGGGTCATATGGTAATTCTATCTTCAGTTTTTTAAGGAACTTTCATACTGTTCTCCATAGTGCCTGTATCAATTTACATTCCCACCAACACTGCAAGAGGGTTCCCTTTTCTCCACACCCTCTCCAGCATTTGTTGTCTGTAGATTTTCTGATGATGCCCATTCTAACTGGTGTGAGGTGATACTTCATTCTAGCTTTGATTTGCATTTCTCTAATAATTAGTGATGTTGAGCAGCTTTTCGTGTGCCTCTTGGCCATCTGTATGTCTTCTTTGGAGAAATGTCTATTTAGGTCTTCTGCCCATTTTTGGATTGGGTTGTTTGTTTTTTTAATATTGAGCTGCATGAGCTGTTTATATATTTTGGAGATTAATCCTTTGTCTGTTGATTCATTTGCAAATATTTTCTCCCATTCTGAGGGTTGTCTTTTCGTCTTGTTTGTAGTTTCCTTTGCTTTGCAAAAGCTTTTAAGTTCCATTAGGTCCCATTTGTTTATTTCGGTTTTTATTTCCATTACTCAAGGAGGTGGATCAAAAAAGATCTTGCTGTGATTTATGTCAAAGAGTGTTCTTCCTATATTTTCCTCTACGAACATTATTTATTAATTCATACATAACTCAGAAGAATTTAACACGCTTTCATTAACGTCATTTCATCTAAATACTAACCACTGTTAAGTAGAATTATTTCTAATTTACAGATGAGGATAAAGAAGCTTATATAGGCTTATATAGACTAAGTAACTTGTTAGAGATAACAAGATCTAAAAGACCTTTTAGTATTAATTTTAAGTACTTTTGACCAACTGAGTTTGTCTTCTGTAAGGGACAAACTCATATCCATCCCCATTGGACTCTTCTTCCCACCGGCAATGCAGAGCCTTTATGCTATTCCCTAAGCTGCCAAAGACCTCCTTGGCCCTCTGTGTGTATGCAGTCCTGTCCTCCAGGCTCTCCTCTCCTCTTGCTCCATATAGCATGGCTTTCTTATGCCCTAACTCATGAGGGCACTGCTCTCTGCTATGTAAAAGAAAGTTGATATAAGAAAGTATTCATGAGTTATAAGGGTATGTGGCCTTATGTATTATTCATTCTGGAGTTCACACTGGCATTTTAAGAGCTTTCTGTGAACAAAAAGAACATAAAGAAGCAATTCAATGATAGGGACTTTTTAAATTGTGGTAAGTTTTTTGGTTATAACAGTGCTTCCTATGTCTAGATGAACTTTAGAATTATTAGGAATATCATTTTTTTGTTTATTTATCCATGATAATAGAGATCATAAGAATCCTAAGATTTAAAAAGTATGAAACTCCCATGACTGGCTTTATGAGGCTAAGACTTATTGCTACAAAACATACATTAGCAAGACCCATATTTATCTGAATGTACATCTTGAGTCTGGGTCTATATCACAGCCTCTGTTCCCCAAAGATTTTTTTAAAAAAGTCAATACCAGCACAGAGACTGTCTGATCATCCAGATTGTTGGCTCAAAGACCTGCTGAGTACTATGAACCCATGTGCATCACAGGTGGAAAGGGAAGAAGTAAGATGAAAAGAAGTCTGAAGATGTACATAGAGGAAGAAAATGATGAAAATCAAGAAAGAAATTTTTGTAACTATAAATAATATTTTTCTCACAGTGGAAAGACATGGGCTCTGAAGTCTGCTCCAATAAAAAGAGTTTCAAAAAAGATCTGAGTAATGTTCACCTTTCTAGATTAAGTTTATATCTTCCCCAAATTATGAAATTTATGAAATCTTAGAGTTTTAAAGTTGGAGAATACTTTAATATGCATATTGTCCAACATTTCATTCAATATAAAAATCTATAATATCTGCAATTTATGATCATTTAGGGTCTACTTAAGCCCATGGTTGATTCTATTGGATTTCCTTCTCTAAGACATCCATTAACTTTCCTTAGTTCTGACAACATTTGAAGCTAAAAGAATAAACCTATTTCCTCCTCCACATATCACCATTTCAAATGACTCAAGGAAATCATATTCAATAATTTTCCTTTTACCAAGCTAAAGTTTATTTTCCTTCCACCACTAAGCTTTTTGCAGTTAACTCCCCTATACATCTGGATATATAAGCTTCAGAATATTTATTTTAGAGCAAAACAACAAAAACTCCTTTCTCTGAAGCCAGTCTTGACAAATCCTTTAGATTTCCTAGTGAAAGAAATCAACAAAGAATATTTCTGAAAACTGTAGTATAATGTTTAAAACAATGTAGAAAGACTTGATTTTAGGGATTGAGATTCAACTCTCCAACTTGTTCAATGCTGTAACTTTACGAATTTGCTGCATCTTGTGAGAGAGAAAAAGGATCAAGGAGTTGGAAAATTCTGTGTAAACATTAGTTCACACCTTTTAATCACGGATATGTCTTGTGTAATATTAGATGCAATGTGAAATTGCTAGTGTTGAAGAAATTATAACCGAAAAAGAAGGGAAAAGATTTTTACTTTCCAATACACACCAAAAAAGAAGCAAGTTGATTTCTACCTTGACCTTGTCACAGGGAACTTTACAACTTATACGAGAGTTGCCAATTGAAGTACCTCTATCATCATCGGTAAAAAGGCAAATCTTTTCTGGGCAGATTTTTGTGACTATGGGAGAAAAAAAATTTTAATCTCTTTTAGTTATGAAAATGTCAATATAATCAAAGTAGGCAGCCAATGCCCCAACTAAATCTCTTTTAGTTATGAAAATGTCAATATAATCAAAGTAGGCAGCCAAAAGCCAACTTTTCTCTTATGGCTCAGCAAATGCTGACCTTGAATAATCCCTTCAAGTGCAGAGATGGGGTGGAACAGGGGGATGAAATCTATTTGCCAAAAGGCCTCAGATACCCTCTGGGTTATTCTTTTTTTTATATACCATTATCTTAGCCACATTTGAGGAGGGCATTGGAGAATATACTCTCCTTGCTTGCTGAGCAGCTTTCCCAGCTGTCTCCTGCAGCCTAGAATCTCAGTCACAATCTCTCTTAGTCCAGGTTGGCCTGGCTGTGCTCTTGTCAATGCATTCTTGAGCAATACAGGGGAAGGGGAAAAAAAAGTTATTATGGGATCATATGAAATCATGTGCGTGAAACTTTTGAAAATTATAAAGCACTGTAGAATTTAAAGAACCTTTCACTCAACCAAAAAAAATCATAAATAAATAAACCGATAAATAAAAACTCAGAAGTGGTTTAAATACTTCAACAAGAATATACATGGCATAATGGTTTTATGGGTGTTCCACCAGGATGATGAGAACTCCCTGTAACTCCTACTCATTGGTTCTTACTTGGTGCTCAGAGTTCTTTATTGTAGAGTGGATGCAGTAACCCAGGAAAATACAACAATAAGTATAGAATTATTCTCCAGTTCTTCTGTTTTGTAAAGTTTAATGTGCCTATTAACACCTGAAGAAAATATTAACATAAGAAATAATTGATAAATTGGGTAATCGGCACTTTGGCGCCATTTTTTCCGAACTCTTAGACTTTTCAGTATTTTAAAACATAGATGGTTTCTTAATGACCTGTTATTTTATTTTATTCAAAAAGTTTTTAAAAATTCACCTCTGAAAACAGGAATGACCCTGTGTTATTTAAATCTAGGACTGATTAATATTGCATTATGTTTCTCAGGCAATTCTGCCACAGTGAGGAATTGGTTAAAGTGTGAAGCACAAAGACAGCAAATAGACATTCAAAATTAGCATTTTTAAAATACATTGATCAAGAGCTCAAGATGTACCAGGTATTATATGATTAACAAGCATTTTTCCCCAGACTACATCTTAGAAAAAACTCTAGATAGAATTTATTTAACATACACCTTTCCAACAAACCAAATTATATCAATTTCGTATAGTAATGTTCCTATTCTACTTTGTGGACATGATGATGATATTTTACTTAATCTGACATGACACACTCTCTTTGAGTTTCAAAGGCAAATAAGCCTGAGAAGTAGCCTCAGACTTGCTTCCAGCATTGTAACTTTGGTTAGATTCCTAGGCGTAAGCAGCCACTTTAACAGAGCTATGCTTGCCTATCTGTGAGGACTTTAAAGTCATATGGAAATCCCATCATAATCCCAGAACACCCTCATCTACTTCCCCAAATTATCTCTTCTTGCTACACTGCTCTTACAAGAGTAGTGATTTCTGGTGTGACAGGGAAGTATTTAAAGAACACTTTAGCCAACTGATCCCACAAACAAAACTATTATTCAATATCAATATTAATATGATATAGGCTTTTTAAAAAGTGATTCATAATGAAGCATTTTAGATCATGTGAAATAGCAGTTCATAATTTTAAATCATATTTAAAATGGGAAAAGAAACTTATTTTAACTATAACATCGATTTTTAATTTGATTTGATTGCTTCAAATGACAGATTTTTTTCAGTTTTTCTGTTTTCCCCAATTTAAGACAACATCTGGCATTATCTGGCACTAATTTCCTACCTGGGATTTTAAAACTTGACTATTAGGGGAGAAATTGAATTTTAATTCTTTCAATCCTACTGATTACTGGATCCTCTGATGATTGAAAAAAGGCTAGATTTGAAAGTTTGATGTTCTCAGATAATTATAACCATACAAACATAAAAACATGCACTAACAGATTTTATCTGAAGACTTCAGATAGTTTGAATGATTGATAAGAATGACAAAAATCACAGACAATCAAAAGGAGAGAAAAAAATATATATACTGCTATATGAAGGTATACACAGGATCTATCCCTGTGTATCATCTGTGTCACCTGTAAATTGGTCAGCTAGACTCAACAACACTAGAAAACTCAAATTCTGATTATATAGCATAAAGTTCAAGTTCCTTGTTCTTGCGTAAACTAGTGATACTACTTTTCACTTTGTTTACCCTTCCTATTAAGTCTACCCTGGATTCCAGACAAAATGCATATCATTGTTCCTGCAAATATTTCCTACTACGGTTTCTGTACCTTGGCTAACATTTTCCCTCTGCATGGAATTCCTGTCAATATCCACTTAACCTTCAAGAAGTTTGACCAACTGTCACAACTTGCCTGCAACTGTCCCAGTCTGTCCAGGATTCTCCTGGTTTTAGCACTGAAAGTCCAAGATCCCTGGAACACTTTTCATCCCAAGCAAACTAGGATAGTTCGCTCTACCTTCAGGACCAAGCCTAATGACCTTCATTCTTTCTCTGCTTTATCAGCCCACTCACTTGAATGTACACTAGAACTTGTCACTCTCCAAAATTGCTTCACCACTGAATGTTTAAAACCTACTGTCTCTGCCACCATTTTAAAAAATACCATACCTTTCACACTTCTTTACACTAAAAAAAAAATCTCATATCAATTGACTCCTTCCTTGTACCAGGTATTTTTTGTACTCCACACAAATTTATATTCTGCTTTTCTTCCACCTGGACTCTGTACCAGGAGCCTCACTGATAATACTGTCACAACCAGTCAGTATCCCTTGCAACTCTGATTTTGGATGGATTCAGTCAATGAGTCTTAGGCATGAAATCAGAGGGTGGCAGGAGAATGAGATGAGGAATTTATTCTGTCTCTTTCCACTACCAAAGGCCATATTCTATTTTCAGCCACCTTCTCCAATAGTTAAACTCTCTCATCCTCTCTTTCTCTCTGCCTCTCCCTCCTGCTCTTTGTCTTTTTCATCCTTTCTCTCTCTCCCTCTCCCTCTCTCTCTCTCTCTCTCTCTCTCTCTCTCTCTCTCTACTCCCTTCTTCTGTAACCTTTTAGGCCTAGGGAACGTAACAACTCCCCTCTGTTGATAGACCTTGGGAACTTTACCATGTTTTATTAATTGCCCAAATATTAGTATATAAACTCTTACCTCTTTTAAGAATATTATATTCTATTTTCTACTAGAATCTGACTGATACATCCATTTTCTCCAAATTTATAAATCCTGTTGGCTGTACTTCCTTCCAAATCCAATTTGAGAATTCATATTTCAATCTCTGTCTCACCAGCATCCTTAACTATCTAACCTTCTAGTCCTTCTGATTGTGCCCATCTAGAAATTTCTCTAAACTTCATCATACCAATAATATTCTTCCTTTTTTATTGTTACCCTGGGGGTTGAACATATCTGGTAAAAATCACACGTTCAAGTGGATTAGTAACTCTTGAAGTAAAGAGGCAAGTATGTCAGGAGTCACTGGGCTGGAGGCCTGAGTAGATTAAAGGAAGAGGCAGATAGCCTTTGGCCTGCCTCCCTCTCCCTAGAATAAAACTCAAACCAACAAACAAAGTCATGCACAGGGAACCGTCCTGAAGCCCATTTACTAAAACTGTGAGCAGTGTCATGGATGGTCAAGCAGAAAAGACAACTTAATATTAAGCCACTAAATATCGAGGTTTGGCTGCTTAAATATCACCCTCTTGTGGTCAGGAGCATCCTAGAGCAGGAGGTCTTGCTGATCATTTAGATAGGACTTAATAGTGAAGAAGAGAAAAGTAGTAGGAAGAGGAAAGAAGAGGCAGATAGAGCCTGGAGCAATTATTCAGAATCTGGAAATGTCTAACTCCAGATCATATTTGTATTCTTGAAATAGCTTATAAATCATAGAAGATTTAAGAAAAAAGAGAGTTAAAGACACTGAATGACACTAAATTTAACTTATTCTAAAAAGAGCATAAAAACATTGCAAAAACTATTATTTTGAGGAACTAGAGAAAAACTATTCCCTCTCAAATTACAATAGTCAAACCATGAGCAGTTTCATGGAAATCATCCCCGCTGTTGATCCAAGCATGTCTTTGAACAAAGGCACTTGTATGCATAGTATTTGAAGATTTCATTATGGGCGACTGTCGTTTTTATTCAAAATGAAGTTAGTTGAGGCTACTCCCTCTGGCTGTCATCTGGCCATCATATTAGTAACATGAGGTAAGTTTACTTTATTTTTCTTAGCTAACACTGGGCAGGAATACACAAGTCACTGCATTTATTAAAAGGAAAACAAAAGCTTAAGGAACCAAGAATCCTGCGAGCTACGTGTACTAGAAACCTTTTTATCGCGGTTCCTATATAGATTTCACCAATGAGAGACACTTATTAGAAAGACACAGGCCATTATTCTCCTTCTATATGGTCAGGTGTGTGGGCTTTGCCGATGGGAAGTTTTGCTAAAGCCCCCAGGTGTCCTTCCATGAGTCACCCGCCTTGGTGTTAAATATAGCTGTGCCCATCGCGGGTGTATTTTCTGAATTTCCTGAGCCAGATAACAAGAGTAACACGCTGATTCACAGAAAACTATCAGAGAACATTAGAGTGATGGCTTTCCCTGACCTTTACTCCTCCAGCTTTTCCAATAATGTTTAAAGCAGTTTCTTCCCAGCATTAAAACCTTCCTTCTGCAAATACTTGGTTTTCCTGACCAAAATTTTGAAAGGGTTGAGGTGTCTTTCCTACGATCACACAGCTAACCAAACACTTGCTTATTCTATAAAACAGAATTACTAATACTACACAAAATACTAAAACAGTATACCTCTGTCTCATAGCAAGGTAGGAGTGAAAAGGGACTGTTTCAGTGGAAAAGTGAAGCAAAGAAGGCATAGCAGTTAACTGCCACCCTCTCCCTAAAAGTGGATTGACCATCAAAGATTAAGAATGAGCAGGAGAATGCAAAAATCATTAATTCCCAGGCAAAACTGGAACACAGAGAGAGAGATCAAAAAGACTAAGGAAAACAATAACTGGCCAAGAGAATTTTGTTCTCTAGGAGTCTTGCTCTAAGGCTCAAGTTTGGGTCATTCGCTTCCATCAAAATCAATGTCACCTTTCTCCTTAGAATTTCATGGTTGTTCATCGCAGTGGTCTCTTTCTCACATTCTTTGGAAAGTACAGGTGAGTAGTTGAGAGCCATGTATGATGTGGGGTAGGAAGAGGTACCTCACTGGCTACTTAGTTAAATTCCCTTTTGTGACTATATAGATATTCTTTGGGTTTAGGAGAAAATGGCAGAGCAAGTATAGCAATTTCTTTGTGGTTTGTTTGATTTTTTCTTCAAGGAAAATAGAGAAATTATATTGATATATTCAGGGTTCAGTAATAAATATATTTTCCTCTTCAAATATATCTGGCAAGAGGAATGTATCATATTCCTAGTTATTTACTATTTTATATAACTAAAAAAATGAAGGCATTTAATAACTTAGATTTTCAGTCCTCTGATCAGGACTTAAAAGTAATTGAAGCTATCAGAGATGAATCTCGATTCCCATTTCTGATAATTAGCCTTGGAGGAGAGGAGCTATTTACAAGAAGTTTTGTATCTCATAGACAGGTGTTGAGGACTAGAAACATGAGGGAAAGAGAAAATGCTTTTAGCTGAAAGAATCCCCATCAGAGAATAGGTTGCTACGGTGTACATTTGGGTAATGCCTTGAGACCCACCTTCAGCCTCTTACCTTTCCTCATAAGAATGAGAATAAATCACAGCAAACTGGGGCCCTGTGCAACCAAGTCACATCCCATTCACTGCCACCCGCTTGTGCCCTGACACAGAAGCTTCCCATAGGGAGAATCACCTCCCTTAAAGCCAAGAGCAGGAGGTTCAGGGTTGGATTAATAGTATCCTTACTTTTCCATTTTTGTTTAAATAAATAGGCCTCTTTACTTTTCTCGTGCGTAATTTTAAGATTGCTTAATTCAGTGGAAATAAGCAGGTGGAGTAGAGAGTACTGAAATAGCTGTTAACAGTAAACCAGCCCAGGAGTCATTCTGCAACAGCTTACATGTACATTTCTCTCCTCTGGAGTTGTCTCCCCTAAAGGTAAATTATTTTTCATCCAGATTTTTAAATTAGTACACAAAATAAGGAAATTTCCCAACAATTATCATTTCATAGGTAAGTGTCTGGTAAAGAAGGAAATACCACACAATTCTTTCTGGCAGGGTAGTGAGAAAGTTGGTCCCTGGAGCAAACAGTGGTAGACACCATGGGTTGCCATTTTTTACCCCACCAAAGCCCTCTGCGGGTTGAACTATTTGTTGTGACATATTCAGAGAAGAGCTAGGGCTTGACACTTTGCTTGCAGATCATTTCTGTATGCTCCTCTGTTGCAGGCTGGTTTTCTAGAAGCAGGCACAGAGGAAGAATTTGGCATGCAGGATGACTGTGAATGTATGTGGAGGGGAAGGATGCAGGATGGAGCAGAGAGAGCAGTTGAATAGCAACGCAGTCCCCACAAAGCCTCGACTAACCCCGTGCAGGGCTCTGGAGAACAGATGGCCCACTCCTTGGTGAACCAAGATGGCCAGGCCTTTAGACCCCACCGTGAGTAGTCACTGATGTGGATTGCTTCAGGAAGCCTGTGCGTTGAGGGAGGCAGCACTCCCTAGCTGAGGCAGACACTGAAGGGGCGAACAGCTAGACACTGTCTGATGATAGCTGGAACAAGTCCCCCCGTGAGGGAGATGCAGCCAGTGCATTTCCATCTCACCACAGTCCCCTGCATGTATTAATCACAGATGTTGTTCAACAGAAATTAGAGAGACACTTCTAGCTATTTTTTACCTTCAAGTTCAGAATCATTTATCTAATTTGATCCCAAGTAATAAATAAGGACATCTACTCTCAGAGATTATGAACTGTTTAAATTTTCTGTGTTATTCCTGTTATAATTTAGGTACACAAATTAATTAAAACATTATTACAGTCCCACCAAATGGGACTTTTACGCATATCTATGACATTTAAAAACAAGTTTAATTTTACTAGATAGCTTCTCTGAACCAGCTCTTGGCTTCATATGGTTTCACTGAATCTACTCCTGGCTTTGGAACTTAGATTTGATTTATCAGGCCTGTCAAGTCAAAGATATGCCTCTCTTTTTAAAAATGGTTCTATCTTGAATGATGTGTAGAGCACAATTTACGGGGTAATGTCATCAGCTGTGGCCATTGTTGATGCTAACTCTGCAGAATGCTGAGTACCGAGGGTTCGGCGGATTTAGCTTATCCACTTCAAAAGCTGGCAGAACACAAAGAATCTGTGCTCACTGGCTCTCAGTAATTGTGCAACCAACAGTGGACTGGAAGGTCACCCACTGAAAAGAGCTAGAGGGCTTGAATAGCATCTTTTTAATGGCCTTTTTTATTCGAATTTATTTTGATTGAGCCGTTTCAACATAAGATGGGTTTGTGTGTGAATTTAACAAGATGGCTAGATTTCCTCCCTTATTAAGTTTTTACATTGGTCAAAAAATTAGATTGTTTTGGTCATTTCCTCCCTTTATTTATTTATTACTTATTTATTTTTTGTTCAGGACACTCTACTTTGAAATTTTCCTATTTGAATGAGAGTTATTTCCAACTTTTCTAAACATCTGTCAGTGCACTGCAATACCGCGCCAGTTGTGATTTTGTGTGTGTGTGTGTTTTAATTTTGGCAATTCCATTCCAATCATCCCTGCTTGGCTGGATCTTAAAAAACAGACATTGTTATAACCCAGGGTCTGATTTATATCCTACTGATTAGAGTATGATGATTCTTGGGATTAACCCAGCATCTATAGTATCCCCCAAATGATGTGATGCTTCATTTCAGAAATGAAGACTCTTCATATAATTAATTCATTTTCTAAACTTTCTGGCCCAATTTAGTCTTTGCATCTTTGATATAGAATGCTTGAGGACATAAGAAGACTGGTAGATGAAACCATTTTTAATCAAATCTAAGATGCCATTGACTGTAACATGAAAACCAATTTCAGAGATATTAATACATGAAAAACTGATGGAATGTAGTATTATGAAACACTTGTTGCCCCTGAGCATCATTTTTTCCTCAATAGGCTTTAATTAATGAACTTCTTACAAGGAGTTTTATATACACAATCTCTGATTTATTGTTACCTATAGCAAACTCTGACAAGGATAGAACTAAGTGTGGCCCGCAGTGAGCAGATATACCAATATACCATAGCCAGTCATGAGAGCAATAAAAATTTCAGTAGAATCCAGTTGGCTGACCTAAAACAATAATGGTTATTAGAACACAGTTACACAGATTCACATAATAGGACAACACTAAGCAGACTTTGGAGTTATTAGGCAAACATGAAGCAACTACATTGATTCTGGTGACAGCAACAAAGTTAGACAAGCTATGGAGCTGAACATTCAAATGTTGCAAGGTTTCAGGAAAGGAGTACTGTTTTAGTACTAAGGAGAGTGTCAAAAAAGTTACTGCTTTCATAAAGATATCAATTCACCCTCTCAAGAACAAATAGAAAAAGAGAGAGACAGACAAATGGACAGACTCTTTATACTGGGTATTTAATGCACCCATAGTGGAACCATGTTGTTTTCAATTAACTATAACTAGTTTCAGAAAAACATTCACTTCCTAGGGCATAGAAATACTCTCATTTCACCCTGGAGTATCTGGCACACATGTCTATAGAGAAATCCACACTGTCCATTCTAGATTTCTTCCATGAGTATCTCAGAGACTTCATTGGACTGGACTCTGGAAAAAGAATAGTTCTAGCTTCCTAGAATGAGGCCCTGTCTCTTCAGTACCAGAGCCCTCATCACAAGTAAGTAAGTTGTTCTCTGGAACAGGACTGTGGGGTCCTTGGCATAAGAATCCTGACAGTCATTTGCTATCATGAAGTGTACATGTAAGAAGACATGCCAGTGTTGGTGGCTTATTACTGAGTCAGTCCATAGTTTAGAACCATGAACAAACATAAAGAAAAATAAACATTTTTATCATATATACCAGGAGTCGTACCAAGATTCATAGAAATTTCTCTATATCCAATTACTTGGGGCAATCTAAGCAATGACTGTGCATCTAGGCAAAGATGATTTGAACTTCTGACAATTTAAGGAAAGCCCAGAATTCTGCAATAACAAAATAGATAACCTATCAAACTCAATTATATACACCTATCACTACTGAATAGAAAGAAAATGTTTAAGATAAACTACACAAAGTATATTCTTTTACTTTAAATCAGGTTGGAAGAGAAAAATATCAATGTATAATAACAATTGAGAAAAAAGACATAAGAGGCTACAGTATAAGATAGATATGTAGTTTAATCTTCTGTCATGAACAACTGAAACCTTTTTTTACTGTTCTTTGATAATGATGTGTGCCTCAAAATAATTCTGGAAAGCACTGAAGAGAAGTTATGAGAGAGCAAAACCATGGGAGCTATTTGCATATTAAATGAAATGAGGAACAGTGATGGGAGAATCACCCTTTGTGACCTCTAAGGACTAGTTCCAGCATCCACAGGACTCATCTTGTGAGTCAGAGTTTTAATATTACTTTCTGCAAGTGTCATGCCACAGAGATAAGTGAAGAAATAAAAAAAAAAAAAATACAGCCTTTAAAAAGAAGAGCTAAAAGAGAAAATTTAATTGGCACATTTTTAAAATGTATCCCTTCTCACAGAACTCCCCCTTTTGCTTGATTTGTTTTCCAATATTCCCATATAAAGAGGAAAAGTGAGTTATATTTTTGTATTATGCTACTGTTTCCATCAATATCTTCTGTGTAGTATTTACTGCTTTAATGCTGGTATTTTATAATTGAGCATACGAAGGAGCAAATAAAATATGGCAACACATTATTTTAAAGCCAGCGCTTAAAGGGCTATAAATGGAGCACATCTCTTGTGGCAAAAGGGGAAGAATTGCCATAAAACTGTTTGCATTTATTTTGCTCCTTTTCTGTCTTAAGTATGTTTGAAAATTTTTGTAAATGAAATTAAAATAGTTATTCATAGGAATTTTGTAATAAACCATCTTCATTATTTAATATTTGCTCTTGGTGCTAAACTGATGCCAGGTTTGACAAGTTGATGCATTTTCCAAAGTTACTGAAAGATAATTAGATCCACTAAGCTGTAAATCTTCTTATGGCAGAGATTCTATCTAATATAAACCAATATTTAAACCAATATATCCTTCTCTCTATTAGAGTTTATCAACATATAGTGAACTCAGATGTTTACAGAGAAGGAAATATTGGTCAGTCATAATGATGGTGACCACAGTGTCATTATTCAGAAACAGTACAGCACCTTTATTTATGTTTAGCTATTTTCCTAATTAAGGCTGTATATTTAAAATATTCTACATCATTTGGTCTATTGTCTCCCCCATTCTATTTCTGAACCTATTTAAATTAAATTAAAAGAATCCTGCATTATAGCTACCTATGCTGACCAATCTAATCACCATTCAATAAACATGAGCAAAGAACTAAGTATCACCAGAGATGATCTGGGGACCTCCTTACGTGGAAAAAGAAATCCCAATGTGAGCAAACACAGTAACACACTCTAAATTAAAATAAATCATGTGGAGGATAAAATCAAACTTCCAAAAAAATTCTGAGTAAATTACTTACCTTAAACCTTAGCTGGTTGGCATGGTAACCAGGACACTGCGTCTGTTCCAGCTAGCTTCATCTCCTAACCCATAGCTACATGCATACATTCATCTCCACAACATTAGCTAGCATGTGCCCCAGACAGGCAATTGACTGCTGGGCACTCTACTGCCTGGAACACGTCATCGAGCCAAGCAACAAGACTCTTGTGGTTTAGGGGTGGTGACTCCTTTACCACCTTCAGTGAGATGGGTGATAGCACATCTCCAAAGTACAGTAGCCCTTCTTATCTGCATGTGATACGTTCCAAGACCCCCCGTGGATGCCTGAAATGGCAAACAGTACGAAACGCTATATATACTATGTTTTTCCCTGTACATACATACCTATGATAAAGTTTAATTTATAAATTAGGCGCAGTAAGAGATTAACAATAACATAATAAAATAGAATAATTACAACAATATGCAGTTGAACCTTGAACAACAGTGCACGGGTCCACTTATATGTGGCGATTTTCCACTAAATATGCACTACAGTACTATATAATCCGAGGTTGGTAGAATCCTTGGATGCAGAACCACAGATATGGAGGGCTGACTGTAAAATTATATGCAGAATTTTTTTTTCGGTACGCGGGCCTCTCACTGTTGTGGCCTCTCCCATTGTACAGCACAGGCTCCGGACGCACAGGCTCAGCGGTCATGGCTCATGGGCCCAGCCGCTCCGCGGCATGTGGGATCCTCCCAGACCGGGTCACAAACCCGCGTCCCCTGCATCGGCAGGCGGACTCTCAACCACTGCGCCACCAGGGAAGCCCTATATGCAGAATTTTGACTGCAATGAGGTCGGCATCCCTAACCCTGGTGTTGTTCAAGGACCAACTCCACTTTAATAAAACTTACGTGAATCTCCCTCTCTCTCTCAAATACGCACTGTGGCTATAACTTTTGTAGTTTGAGGGTTTGAGGTGCAAAAAGGAAAACTATTACAAATTTCTTTTTCTTTCTTCACAATTTCACAGGTAGAAGATTTGTTCTTACTGTAGATCTTAGCAATCTCAGCATAGGAGTTTTTTCTTTCTTTATTATTAAGTCAAGAGGTTTTACCTTTTCACTTCAAGGAAGCCTTACAGCTTCTCTTTGGCACATCCAAATTGCCAGTATGAGTACGACAGCTTCTCTTTGGCATATCTGAATTGCCTGCATCAGTACTCTCCTGCTGTGGGGCCATTATTAAGCAAAGTAAGGGTTACTTGTACACAAGCACTGCAATACCATGACAGTCGATCTATAACCAAGATGGCTACTAAGTGACTGTCACTAACAGGCAAGATACATGGGAAAAAGGGACAGCTCACATCCCAGGTTGGGCAGTGCAGGATGGCTTGAGATTTCATTACACTACCCAGAATGGCATACAATTTAAAACTTATGAGTTGTTATTTCTGGAATTTTCCATGTAATATTTTCGGAACACAGTTGACCACGGGTAACTGAAACCACAAAAAGCAAAACCGCAGTTGAGGAGGGCCTACTATAGTGTTTGTGACCTGAAACCCACATTTTTAATGAAGTTTGTACCAATGGTTCTTCCACCCTGTGTGGCACATCACTGGCAAAGAAAATTCTGCCAATAACTATGCCCAAGGGCATTGTACCATTGACAGGGAAATCATTGACTTAACTTTGGACAGAATTCACAAGTTGGCCAATAACTTCAGAGTTCTTTTAAAAAAAAAATCTTGGTTTTCCACTCCTTTGTTGGAGAAACAGATTCTGGGTTTACCTCCTACTTAGGGAAAGTCTGTTAAATGAGACAAGAAGTACAAGTTCACATTCTCCATTTTCTTAGACCCTATAGCTGTAACCAAATTCTGAGTTCCTGTAACTCCATCCTCACTATGCATACCACCCTGCACTAAGATTGTGCCCTTCTATTAGAAATGGGTAGGTAGATAGATAGACAGATATATAATAAGCAATTTGGGGTCTATTCAAATAGACACTGAAACCATAAAACTAGAGGTGACCATAATAAAGAAAAAAATAGAAGAAAAAAATTTATATATTGAAAATATGATAAATGATATTTAAAATTTCAGCAGAAGGAAAAAATAAGATAAACATAGGTGAAGACAAAATTACTGTTCTCTAAGACAGAGCAGAGGAGATCTCTCAGAATACCTAAACTAGGGTGTGTAAGACCCTATAATGTAAGGGCATTGAATTTTGCCTGTTTCCTATTGTATTCACAGAGGCTAGAGCTCAATATTCACTTAGGATGTCTTCAATAAGTATTTATTGATATATTAATCAATTAATGAATAATTATAAAGCAAAAAGGCAAAAATGATGTAAATTAGTAAGGTAAGGAGACAGGGAGAATCAATACAGGAGGGAAAATATCTGAGAAGAACTCTAGAAAAGAGGACATAAAATGGGAGGAAGAGAAAATTTTTTAAAACTATGTATTTCCTGAGCTGAAGAAAAGTATAATCTCCAGAATGAAAGCGTCTACTTTATGCAAAAACATGAATGAAAAGTTAATCCATATGGTTGCAAATCCTAGTACAATTTCAACGTAAAAATAAAAAGAATATACTTAAAATATTTAGAAAATAAGTTTAGGCTACCTACAAAGGAAAAAGAATACGGTATCAAGCTTCTCATTAACCATATAGAAGGCAAGGAGACAATAGAACAATGCCTTTAGAATTTCTGAGGGAAATTAGTTTGAAGTTGGAATTCCATATCCAGTCAAAATAACAATCAAACTTAAAGAGAAATTAAAAGCATTTTCAGACCTTCAGGATTAAGAATGATTACCTGCTTGCAGGCATCTTATAAAAAACTTGAGTTTGTATTACGGAAAAGTAAAAAAAAAAATCAAGAAAGTGTAGCACATTTGGATTCACTGAAATTATGCAATGTAATCTCTGTGTAATCTGTTCAAATGAGAACAGCAAGTCAGAGAATTCTATTAAAAATTTCCTTAAGAAGATGGATTCCATTCAACATCTGTATTATTAAGATCTTGAATGTTTTTACCAATATGACTAAA
The DNA here is from genome assembly GCF_059928025.1 of Delphinapterus leucas. Taxonomy (NCBI): domain Eukaryota; kingdom Metazoa; phylum Chordata; class Mammalia; order Artiodactyla; family Monodontidae; genus Delphinapterus; species Delphinapterus leucas. The sequence continues at coordinate 68,322,315 of NC_143133.1, read as the reverse complement.
CTTATGGGAATGTTTTGTTGCAAGTAATAAGAAATACAATTAGGAACTCTTTGGAGAACAAAAAGCTGAATAAGAAACTCATAGACTACATATTGAACACTAAAATATAACATGATTTTGAGCATTAAGAACTTGGAATGTTCTCCTTTGTTTGGCAGTTTCAATTACATAGGATTACATCTGCTTTACAATGGGTCCCCTTACAGTACTTTGATTGAAATAATATTTATTTGTTTTTAATATTGTTTATGCATAATACTCATCTCATTTACATAATGTTACTGTTTTATGAGGTTGATTTGTGTTCAGTTTTTAAATGAACCATTAGTGAAAACACAGACAATAACATAAAACTTGAAAAAATGAAACAGAATATAAGTTGGCAAAAATCAAACAATGCTATGTCTGACAGAATTTAGGAAATGGAAAGGGCAAGGAGAATTAAAGAAAAACGTTAAGTACACCACTTTCTTTATCTTGTGTAAAGTGAGGTCAATAAGTACTCAGAAATTACATGAATGAAGAAACATTTGTGGAAGAATATTATTTCAAGTCATAAATCTAATACTAGAATAATCATAAATAATATAAATAATAACAATTGGGCACTAGAAAGGTGAAAAGTGGGAGCTAGTGTGATGATCTAAACTCAATATATACTGTCTAAAGTTGATAAATGAAGAAATAGAAATAACATATAATTATGGAGCCAGTGATAACCACAGATGAGCTGAAAACAAAAATTCTTTAGGGACTTCCCTGGTGGCAAAGTGGTTAAGAATCCGCCTGCCAATGCAGAGGACACGGGTTTGAGCCCTGGTCCGGAAAGATCCCACATGCCGTGGAGCAACTGAGCCCGTGCACCACAACTACTGAACCTGTGCTCTAGAGCCTGCGAACCACAACTATTGAGCCCACGTGCCACAACTACTGAAGCCCCCACGCCCTAGAGCCCGTGATCCGCAACAGGAGAAGCCACCACAGTGAGAAGCCTGTGCACAGCAATGAAGACCCAATATAGCCAAAAATAAATAAATTTTTAAAAAATTCTTTAAAGTGGTTACAACTGCAGATTGTAGCTAGAAGTGAGGACGGAGGAAGGAAGTTTCATTTTTAAAATTTCCTTCTCAATTATCTTTAGAGATAGAGATAGAGAGATGGAGAAATACAGATATAGAAGTTCCTCTTACTGTTTTCTTTTTGCAAGAAGACAATGATTTCTCTTAAAGTTATCTTCATACCCACAACACCACTTCTTCTCTATTGATCAAATTAATTAGAATAGCAACTCCTCTTAGTTATTATTATAATTATTATCCTATCCTTTATTTAATAGCATTCTGAAAACCTTTTATGCACATTCTTTCCATTAATCTACCATTCTATTCTCAGCTATTATCCTCATTCTATATTTGGTGAAACTTTGTTTCAGATCAGTTAAATAATTTCCTCCAATCACTCAACTTTTCAAAAAATGTGTGTGTCAGAAACAGTGATAGGAACAGGGGAGCCAATGGTCATGGACATAGTCAAGTGGGAGTGGCCAACATTAATCACACAAATAAATATACAATTAAGAATGGAGATAAGTGATCCAGAGGAAAGCAACATGGTTTCATGAATCGGTTTCACGAATCCACTTAATCTGCTTTAAATGGGATAAGAGGAAGTTTAAAAGGCAAAGAAAGGAGAGGTGTTTTAGAGAGAAAAATAGCTTGGGCAATGGTCCTGAGAGACAAGCATTGTCTAGTAAATAAACTACAGCTGCAGTGGCTGGAGCAAACAGCACCAGGGGGGCAGTACTGGCAGAAATGATCAGAGAAGTAGGCTGAGCCAGACTGCAGGATCTGTAGGCCACGTTAAAGACTGCCATTTTTATCCTAAGGACAATAAGAAGTGATTAAAGGACAAGGAGATATAATAGGATCAGATTTGCATCCTAAAATAAAGATTCTGGCTACAGTGTGGAGAAGCCAGAATCTGGAGGGCTGGGGTTTCTGTGCAGATATTGTCTCCAAACCCAGTGCTCTTTCCGGTAGAACTAACTTTGAAGAGGTATCTTTCTACTGAACAAGTAAATCACTTACTGAAATATTTTTCTTTTAGCGCAACTTTCAGAAAATTTTGAAGAGTTGAATACCATTATCATTGTTAAATACTACCCAGAATGCTACCTTGAAAATAGAAGAAATGAATAAATGCTGGGTGAATAAAGGAACATATTGCTTCTATGTAACTTTTAAAATCACTATGTGAAAAATGCCACCCATGTATCTCTTTGACTTATATTTCCCTTCTGTAGACTATCAGTTATTTCTCTTTGCTCCTCTCCTCTCCCAAATAGGGAAGATGTGTCTTGGATATTGCCAACAGTAGTGAAGAGATTTCTGTAAAGTACAGAGGAACGATTCAGAAAGAAGGCAGGGAGAAGAAAGGGACTCAATTCTCAAATACTCATTTAATCTAAGGGTTTACGTGATTGAAAAGTGTTCCATGATCTCTGCAATGGGGTGATGAGGTGAAAGAAAGAAACAAAATACTAGGAGTGTGAAGATGTAATAACTAGTGAGCACGGAATGAAATAGATAACTAAGTTAAACAAAGACATGTAAGAAGATACACAGAGGCACATACAAGGCTCATACAGACAATAAAACGTGCCAACAAGTATGCACCTGTATGCATGGCCACAGATATTTGCACAAACCTGCACATACAGTAGCCCTACCAGCAGTCAGAATACAGCCATTACACACATGAAACAGCCAGGCACCTGGCTGGGTGCAAAAGTAAGCTGGTATTCCCTACAAACGTTCCTGCGTGTATCTGTGTGCAAGGGTGTTTCAGGTGACTATCAATACCCACAGCAAAACTCAGAACATGTGCAAATGACAGGAGGCAGCCGGGGTGTTTTTCTACTTAGAATGTACTGAAATCCCATCTTCAAATAAAATACAAATGAAATAGCTTTTGTCTTGTTAGTCCCTGATTCATCATGTTACATGTGATTCATTTACATGGAATATCACACTTAGATACCATTTAATCATTTCAGGAAAAGACCTCAACACATTAATTTGGTGGGAAAATATTTAGGAAGCACCTTACGTGAATATTCTTACACTTGCTTCTCAGCTGATGGTGTCTTGAACACCCACACACACACTTTTAGTTAACAGTGTGCCAGAAACTATTATCCTTGCTTTTATCTTCCCACACATAATTGTATTCCTTCTTCCCCTAAGCTTGTTTTTCAGGGTGTAAAAAGGTTGGAACATAATGTCTATTTCTATTACCTTTGAAGACTAAGCTAATAAGATATACCCCCAGCTGAGAAAGTATATTTTAGAAGTTGGTGGTTCATTGTTCATAATAATGAAATCAAGAAGACTGGACCACTTGAAATGGATTTCCTTAAAGAAATTCTTTTTAACAAAGGAAAATTCTTGTACACATTAGTATGTAGGAATCTTTCAGCAAATGAAGCAGTCATACATTTACCAAAGACTTTGACTTTTTCAGGCTATTTAATGAAATATTAACAGTATATAAAATTGAGACATTTTGATTTTTATACACACAAGACTAAATCACGAGTTTAAAATGTTAACTAAATTAACAAATTCTCTATGAACAGGACTCCTATAAACAGTGAGCCCAGGTTTGGACGGAATGAAGTCTTTCAGTACTGAGTCTGTGATGGCAGGACCTGACAAAACAAGAGGTAAAAGGTGCTTCTAGTGCAGGTCGCTGAAGTTCATCTCAGGGACCACACACCTCCCAGAGCAACAAGATCCCCTTGCCTGGGAAACCAAGAAACTACAACAACAGAAAGGCTTCCTGATTGTTTTACTCGCATAACACACTCTATGTACTTTATCCTTGGGGGTGGAGTACTTATTGAAAGTAGCTATGTCAATTAGAACTTTCTGATGGTGAAGAAAAACACCAACTCTGATTTACCTAAGAAGAAAGTTCTGAAAGAACTGAACACCCAGGATGTGAAAAGAGCAGGAACCAGGGAAGCAACAGAAATTTCTAGACAATCTTCCCATGTATTCACTGGATGATTTAGACAGACGATCTTTTGAATCTGTGTATTTCCATGCAGGAATAAAATTGTTGGAACTGATACCTGGTTGTCCTTGGGTATGTCACCTTCCCACTTTTGTAAACCTAAGCAGAGGTGAGTTCAAGGGGTAGGTTACTGTGGAATCCAGAAGAGCCATCTCCCCAGAAAAAGGGAGGAGACTTACCAAAACAGGCTGGAGAAGGAAACAAGCTGTGCCCACGTGACTGTGGTATCCATCCTCCAAAATGTCCCCTAATAAACCTCATACCTTATACAGTTTATTGCATTTTGATCAGGGCTGATCTCTGAGACCAGAAGTCTTTGCAATGAAAGTAAAGAAGATTTTTGACTTTCAAGCCAAGGCCATAGAAGTCATTGGAACTTCTTCACTAGTCTCCTAGATTTTTTACTCTGGACAAATCCAGCTCCATGCCATGAGGACACTCAAGTGGCCCTGTGGAGAGCCCCACGTGAAGAGGGGCTGAACCCTCCTCCCTTTAACAGTCTCGGGAGCCATGGGAAGGAACCACTGTGGAAATGGATCCTCCAGGTCCTGTCCAGGCTTCAGATGACCTCTACCCCAGCCAACATCTGACTACAACCTTATAAAAGGGTCTGAACCAGAGCCTGCCTAGCCAAACAGTTCCAAATTCCTGACCCACAGAAATGGTGAGAGATAATAAACAATTATTGTTCTTTTAAGCCACTAGGATTGGGATAATTTGTTAGGCAGCAATAGACAACTAACAGAGTGACCTATAGCCACTAAGGAACAACATAAGTTTGAGAGGTTTATGAATAAGTTAAACCAGCAGGAAACAGAGCACAGACTTACTTAATCACAAGTCGTTATTAATTACCTATAAAATAAAAAATAATTACCTATAAAAGGTGAGGCAATATTTTGTAATAATTAATGGTATGGGCTTTGAAACGAGACTGCCTAGATTAGTATTCTAATTACTCTACTGTGGGAGTTTCAGCAAATTACTTACCTCTGGGAGATAATAGCATTTTCTCTCATTTACAGAATAGGGCTGAGAAAAATGATACTTAACTCAAAGGTTACATGTGAAGATTATATGACATGATTCAATAAAACACTTAGAACTTTGGGTAGCAAGCATATAATACTTGTGTAATATGTAATATATAATATGTATATATCATAAAAATACACACACACACACATATATATACACATATATCTATACAGGCCTTGACATACATCTATATACTCATTTAATCCTGATAACAACCTTATGAAATAGGTACTATTATATTTGCCATTTTACAGATGAGGAAACTAAAGCACAGCTAGTAAAGTGTAAAGCCGTGCTTCAAATCCAGACAGTTTATTAGCAGAGTTTGCCCTCTTAACTATTATGATATCGAATCCTCTAATTAATTAGGATATGCTCAGTAAATGCTTGATAATATTGATAAATCATGCTAGTTGATATTGGAAATAATACATCCATCATCTTTTTTTTTAAGAAGTTTACATTTTAGATGAGAAAATGAGATTAACAGAAAATCAAAAATTTGTTAGGAGTATTTTGCTTAACGGAAAAGTAATGTTTCATTAAGGAGAATGAGAGTAGCATGGACATATATACACTACCAAATGTAAAATAGTTAGCTAGTGGGAAGCAGCAGCATAACACAGGGAGATCAGCTCAGTGCTTTGTGACCACCTAGAGGGGTGGGATAGGGAGGGTGGGAGGGAGGCTCAAGAGGGAGGGGATATGGGGATATATGTATGCATATGGCTCATTCACTTTGTTGTACAACAGAAACTAACACAGTATTGTGAAGCAATTATACTCCAATAAAGATATATTTTTAAAAAAGAAGATTAATTAAACTTTTTATTTAAAAAATTCAAATAAAAAAAGAATTAAGTTAATATTTATAAAGTGATCTCCAAAAACTAGTAATGGGACAATACTCCACATAAACATGTTCTTGATGGGATACATTTGGGGACTCTGAAGTAGTGTGCACAAAGCATCCTAAGTGTGTTTTGGAGTTTCAACCTTTCCCTCGCTGTCAGGTTGTTAGCAGCATTTCTCATTGTTTTCCCTGTACAGTCTCAGAAGTCTCCTTAACCTGCCCCTGATTGTTCTCATAATTTGCTTTCCATTGAGAAAAGAAATAACCAAGCATAACAGGTTGAAGAGTGTACTCAGAAATTCCTGTCTTCCCGGAGCCTCAGAATGTAACCTTATTTGGTAATAAGATCTTTGCAGTTAAGGTAAAATGAGGTCACACTGGATCAGGGCAGTCCCTAAATCCAATGACTGGTGACCTTATAAGAAGAGGAGAAAACCAGAGATACATAGAGGCACACGGAAGAACACGTAAAGACAGAGGCAAAGATTGGAGCAGTGCAGCTATAAACCAAGGAATGCCAGAGATTGCTGGGAGCCACCAGACACAAGGAAGAAACAAGAAAGGATTTTTCACTGGAACCTTCACAGGGAGCATGGCACCACCAACACCATGATTTCAGACTTCTAGTCTCCAGACTGAGAGGATAAATTTCTGTTATTTTAAGTCACCAAATTAAGTGGTAATTTATTAATGCTGTCCTAGGAAACGAATATACCAACATCATAGAAATTGTGTTAAAAAGGCTCATTAAAATGTAGGCAGGTACTTACATCTCTCAATGTGGGTTAAAAAACCCTTCCTAGGGAAAACTTGTGTGTCTGGGGGCTTTGAAAATATTTCAGGAGCTGCAGAACCTCAGTTTATTATGGGCTCCAAGTCAGAAGCAAGAGATTGGAATTATTAAGTTGTCAGGAGAGCAAGGAGACCTGGAAACCAAGGATCACTGCCTTGACTGGTAATAACATAAGTAGTCCCTGAGATTTCTTAAATTCTGGGGGAAAATAACTGTATGATTCCACCTGAGAATCTCATTACTTGAACCAAATACAGGTGATAATCTAAGGTCAGAAACACAGCAGAGAGAATAGATTGGCCCCAGCTGGAGTCTCCAAGCATCATGCATCACATGAGTCAAAGGTCCACAGAACCACTCTTTTCACCGGTGAATCGTGTTTATCAGCAACGGCAGGTTAGACTACAGAAGTTAGAAGTGTGCTTTTGTTAACTAAAGAGAAAAGGACACTTCACAATTGATATACTTGGAACAAGCTGTGTCCTATATCTTATTCTTTGTACCTCACTGCTTATTATTAGAAATTTACAAAGAGGAGTAGCAAAGTAGCAAGAAAGTCATTCCTATGGAATTTGGATATAACTTGACTTCTTTTTATAAAAATAACTAATGTTTCTTGCGTCCTGAAATTCTTTAGTTGGCTTTTGATGATTCACAGAATCTCAGTGTAGCATGAGAACAACAGACTTTTGAATTTATTCCCCAGAATTTAAGCAGAGAAAATCTGAGGAAGATGGCTATTATGCAAATGATATAATAGATGAAAAGTGCTGGGAATATAGTATAAGTACATGCTAAAAATTAGTTCCTCCTACAGTTACCCTAAAACCTCTTCTTTATAATTTCTTTTCTTTTCTTTTTTTTTGCTGCTGTGTGGCTTATGGGATCTTAGTTCACCAACCAGGGACCAGAGATTGAACCTGGGCACTCAGCAGTGAAAGAGCGGAGCCCTAAACAATGGACTGCCAGGGAATTCCCTTTTTTCTTTTCTAGTGTAACAATCAGAGAAAGATTGCCTTGGCAATTCTAAAGTCTCACAACTACATATTAAAAAAAAATTCCTAAGTTCTTGTCCATTTCCCTTTGAACTGTGATTAGTGGTACTAATTCTAACAAGTAAGATATGGCACATCATATACTTTAAGGCAATTAGCTGTTCCCTCACCTTACCTTTCTGAAGAAAATAAAGCCTCACCCCTTTAGAATTTCTTCAGGGCTTATTGTTTTTTGTATTCTCCACTAGAAGCACTTTAAATTTTTCACATTTTATATGAGGGCTCAAAAGCAAAAAAGAGGGGACTTCCCTGGTGGCACAGTGGTTAAGATTCTGCCTGCCAATGCAGGGGACACGGTTCGAGCCCTGGTCTAGGAAGATCCCACATGCCAAGGAGCAGTTAAGCCCGTGCACCACAACTAATGAAGCCCTCACACCTAGAGCCCGTGCTCGGCAACAAGAGAAGCCACCACAATGAGAAGACCACAAACTGCAACGAAGAGTAGCCCCCACCCGCTGCAACTAGAGAAAGCCCACACGCAGCAACAGACCCAACGCAGCCAAAAATATTTAAATAAATAAATAAATTTATTTAAAAAGAAAAAAGACAAAGGAAACCTACACTGATAGTGATATATCTATCAAAGAGACACAAGAGTTGATTAAAGGAGCTCCCAAAGGCCAAAGCTGGAACAATTTGAATGAAATAAAGTAATATTGGATTATAACCCAACATATAAAATAAATACTTCTGAGTTCATACTGATATAAATGGGGAAGAAGAGACAAATCTCCCATGCAGAAGAATTTCAAATAATTTAGGTAGATACTGTGTCCTCAAGGAGGTGGAGTATAACTCCCCACTCCCGAAGTGTGGGCTGCAATAGTGACTTCCTTTCAACGAAGACAGTATGGAAAGAGGGAAAAAGGTAACTTAGCAGCAGAGAAACCTGACAAACAGTATCTAGCCAAGGTTAACATTAACCACAGCAAACATTCTGATAGCATGTACCTTAGATATGATGTGATGCGAATGGCATTTTACCTCTGTGGTCTTCCTCCCCAAAATGCATAATCTCAGTCTAAGCATAGGAAAAAGATAAGCCTAACTCAAATTGAGGGATATCCTACAAAATACCTGACCAGTACTTTCAAAACTGTCAAGGTCATTGAAAGCAAGAAGAGTCTAAGAAACTGTCACAGTCTAGTGAAGCCTAAAGAGACATGACAACTAAATGCTATCATGTGGTATTGGACAGAATCCTGGCACAGAAATAAATATTAATGTAAGATCTAAATAACAAAGGAAACCAGATGCGAGGTATATGGGAAATTTATGTATAATCTTTGCAATTTTTTTGTAAATCTAAAACTACTCTAAAATTTTTTAATTTAACTATATATAGATATATTCTTGGTTTCCATTCCTGGTTTCCTAGTTATTGCTAGCTAGCTTCCTCAGAAAGCTCTGGCTCAGCACCTAATTAAACCTCACAAAATCCTTATGAGATAGATTTTATTATTATAGCATTTTTACAGATAAAATAACAAAACCGGAAAAGTTTAAATAGCTTACGAAAGACCTGCCCAAAAATTGGCAGAGCTGGAATTGGAAATTAGACAGCCAACTTCTAGAACTTATCATCTTAACCGCTATTCCATACTATTCTATACTATTCTATAATATGACAGTATATAAAGAAAATATAAAACAATCTATACATACTTTTTTAGAATTGATATATTATTTTAGAAAAGTTAATTATTATAAATTCAACATGGAATAATCTATTGTATTTCCATAAATTCCCACAATAAATTATTAGAAAATAAAAATGCTAATGAACATACTATTTACAGAACATCAAAATTATGAAATATATTGATAGCAAATCTAATAGCAGATGTGTAAGACCTATACACACAAAACAATAAAACACTATTGAGAGAAATTAAAGAAGACCTAGATAAATGTAGAGATTAACATGTTTACTCATGGGAAGACTTGATATTATGAGGATTTCAATTCTCCTCAAACTGCCAAAGAATCAACACAATTACAATGGAGTGGGCATTTGTGAGTGTAACTTTATAAATTACTCTAAAATTTAAATTTAATGCAATGGTCTTAGAATAGTCAAGATACTATTCAAGATAGAAGGGGAAAGATTTACTTTAACACATGATGTTAAGATTTATTTTTAAAGCAACATTTAATTAAAACAGTGTGATATTAATGCCAGGATATACCAACAGACAACTGGAGTGATTTAAAAATAGTCCAGTAAGGGGTCCATGAACATATGGACATTTAATTCAAAATAATGGTAGCATTGTAGAACAATGTGGGAAATGTAGACTTTGCAATAAATGACCCTGAAACAATTGGATAAAACATGGGAAAAAAACAAAATGTACCTCTACCTCACATCATATATAAACTCTGGTGATCCAGAGTTTGGTAATTGGTGGTGGGCATGATTTCCTGATTGTTCATTTTGCATTTTAGAATAATTCACTGAGCTGTATATTTTTGCAGTCTTGAACAAAATATATTTTAAATATAAAGATGCAAATTATTTTTTCATTTAAATATATTTTATTTCATGTATTTAAAAGTTTTATAAGAATAAGTCATCCTTGGGACTTCCCTGGTAGCACAGGGGTTAAGAATCTGCCTGCCAATGCAGGAGACATGGGGTCGAGCCCCGGTACAGGAAGATCCCACATGCCGCGGAGCAAATAAGCCCGTGCACCACAACTACTGAGCTTGTGCTCTGGAGCCCGCGAGCCACAACTACTGAGCCTGTGTGCTACAATTACTGAAGCTGAGTGCCTAGAGCTTGTGCTCCACAACAAGAGAAGCCAAAAAAAAAAAAAAAAAAAAAAGAATAAGTCATCCTTACAATGTTGTTATTTTTTCACTCCTAACTGTCACAGACCACAGAACATGAGACCCTTAGGATCCCACCCCTAGATATACCTAACTTGTAAAATATTTAGTTAAGATGAAAGTAAAATAGAATTTTATACTAGAAAAAAGATGCATTTACCAAGGATGACTAGAACTTTCATTACAAATTGCACACTGTTTCCAATGAGGTCTTCCTGAAGAAGACAAGGCTACAATCAGTCTCAGTGCCATAGAGTGTCCCCATTGTGCAATTCGACAGGATGGTAATTAACATGGTCAAAACTATAACTGTCAAGCACGAAAGCAATGCTGAGTGTGTTTCTGACCCAGCTGCTATCAGCATGGGGTAGAAGAAGGGAAAACCTTGCCAAGGAATCAATCACTTCCATCAAAACGGAGCCAACCCTGAGCAGTAGTTCAATAGTTTTATGAGAACAAATACAACCCCAACAAATTGCTGCCTAGAAATTAATACAGAGGGCTCTATTCCGTTTTTCACCTATGGTTTATGTGCATGTGTTCTAAATGCCTGCCAAGAAAGTAGCATTAAGGTGCTTTAGGAAGCAGAAAATAGGTGAATGGCACCTTTCTGAACACACAAAAGGAATATATCAACCGTCAAAACTAGTTACAATCAGGACCACCCCTTTATTTGTTAAACTTTTTTTTAATTAAATAAGACTTCTCATTTCTAGAAATTAAGAATGAATGTTACTGCAACACCAAGTGGGCAGTAGTGGGTCATAAATATGGGAGAAGAAAAAAGATGCCAGAATTCTCTGGCAGAATTGTAAATGTAGACTAAGAAGACTAGCCAAGAAATTGACTGGATTGGGTCATCTTGGGTCACCTGGTGTTACCCAATGGCTGACTCTACAGTATGCAGGGCCCCAAGCAAACAAACAAACAAACAAACAAAAAAACAGGTTTTTGCAGCACCCCCTTTCAATATAAACAATTTGATTAAAAATACATTACAAAAATCCATGGATCTCTGAAAGACAGGAAGCAGGACTGGATACAAGAAGAATTTTAACTACAACGCAGGCCTGAGAAAGTCTTGTCCAACTTGGTGGGGAGCTCGAGAGGGAGTATTGGCTCCCACAGGGTTCTATGTCAGGCCAAAACACCCAGGCCTTAGATAGCTCACTTATTCAGTCACTAGTTGTGAGCTTCCCTGCAAAGTGTGTGACCTAGAGGGGAACAACTACATTATAACAGAGAACAAGAGAGTTAACATATACGTGGTGCATAACTATGCAGATAAAGGTTAGAGTAATCAGCTCTAGAAAATCACTACTGCTGGCAGGGTGGCTGTGATAAGAGCTACTATTTACTTGAGCTTGAACTAATGCACAGTCACCCTACAGTATCCATGTAGTTTCTGCAGTGGCTAAACTGATGAATTAATAGGAGTACCACCATCCCTTCATCTTTTAGATCCTAAATCTCTAACCTCCTCCATCCATGCTCCATCTCCTGTGATGTACTATTGTTTTTGATTTACTATCTTGGCTGGGGAGGGGGCATTTCATTTGGCCATTAACCCATATACCATAGACCCAATATATGACAGTGTCAACTGCCAAGTATGTCAATTCCAATTATATAGTCAGGGAATGGATGAGTGACCATGAGGTGAGTTTGGACCCCTCATAAGCCAGACCTTGATTAGCATTCCATTTTTTACCTGGTCCCATATTTCCCCACTCTAACAGGGGGCCATGGTGACAGAGTATCAAGGTCAACTCAGACCCTATATCAAGGAGTTCTCAAATGCCTGGGTATGCCCCTTTACCTTGTATGTCACTGTGTGAGTCCATGGCCATAGGTAATACTGAAGAACTGGAGGAATAAGTATAGCAGGTATTTGAATTGTGTTGCAGCATACTTCCCCCTGGAGGTCTGATAACTTCTTCAGTCAGTGGATTCCTGGTCTGAAAATGAGAATTTTTGTTCAGTGACTGTCTCAGCCTCCTGCTTGTCCATTCTCATTTTCTTTTTGTTATATATTTTAACAGTACTCTTACTGGATGCCCATATGTTTTTCCCTTTGTGATGCTGTGTTCAAGTGACTGTCATCCCAACTCTTCGGGTCAAGCTCTCCAAGCTGCCACTCCAGTGACTACAATAATTGAGACTCTGACTTCTAATGGTTAAGCACCACCATCTACCTTCCATTGTTTCAGAATCCTCTCATCACCATGGTCATGAAAGAGCCTAGTTGTTAATGTCTTACCCTACGTTAAGTCCTGGCTACGGGGGAGTCACCAGTGAACTTTTTAAGGGAAGCTAATGCACTCAACAGCACATTCCTTATGGCCTTAGTAAATGGTGTGTCTTTTGAGCCTTCCTGCGGAATATAATCACCTGAAGGGGTTTTTGGCCACATATAGTATTGATATATCCATTCCACTATTCCTACTCTTCAGAGCCTTAATCTCTTCCCCAACATCTGCATGGCATTTCTGGCATTTCAACTTCACTCAGCACAGGCCGTCAATTTTTTCATACTTCTAGGAGCCATGCTAATAGCAAGTTCTCACCATCCCCACTCAGATCCATAAATTCTTCTTTATCCAATTTTATGTTAAGGACCATGTTGATCAAACAACCTCAGAATCTTCTCCCATACAGACTCTCCCCACTCCTGCCAATATATGCCCCTAAATTTAACTGTTCCTTTTTGGTATAGTCCCTTCTTCCCTTATCAGACCCAGAGTATATGTGCTAGAGGTATGCTATCACTTAACCCTAGTTACAGTCCTGAAAGGAATGGCCAGGAGGAGAGATAATAAAAGATCATGGTGGGGAGGGTGGGGGGAGGAGGTAGATGTTGCCTTGTGCTCTGTCTTATAGCAGGCAGAGTCCTAAAGGAAGATTTTTACACCATCTTGGATGAGTCTGGAGAAATAAAACCTTGCAGAGAATTCACCCAGATCTTTCCATCCTTTTTTGTCAGGGCCCCAGGTTTTCCTAATCAGGGTCCTAATCTTGCCATAACAGACTTGACTTACTTGGGTTTTAGTCATCTTTGAAGGTTAGTCCTTGGTCCTCTACTTTCTTCACTCTCTGACAAGAAGAGTTGAGGACTTCTTTGTATGCAAAAGAAGAGGCCCTTTGGATTCACATCTAGCTTTCTATTGCCTTTTATTTTCTCTCAGATCTTTATTGTCTTTCTGAGGAACACCAGTGGAATTCAGCAATACCCATCCAATCCCATTACCTTTATATCTACTATTTTCTCTATACATTTCAGACTTCTCATACATTACCTTCCATTGGCACACCTTCTCAATTCATTACCAGTTAAACAATTATACTTCCATGTATAACCAGTGATGAGGACCTCATTGCCAATCAGGCTGTGAGTGATCAAGCCCCAAAACGCCATCTTATCACCTGCTTTCTTAGACACTCCTGGTCCCAACTGTTAGTAGATTAATTCCTTCCAAGTAGACTTTGGAATGTAGTTTGGAGGTTCAAGATAGTAATTAGGGATCAACACTTGTGAAGAGAATGGGGAAAAAAAGGAACCAGACAGAAAACAGAGTAAAATATGATATATCTGATAAAGATATATCATGGCGAACACAATGAACACAATGAAGAGTGAACACAATGAAGAGCTCTGGGGCAAAGTTTGTCTGCTGTGGTTTCTCACATTGGGCCAGAAAGGACCTGTGTATACCTGCCTTTCTCAGCCATCAAATGCAGATACCTAGGTAGTGCATGACCTTAGTAAGTTTCCTTCCTGCAACTGAACCCAGCCCTATATGAAAGTGCTTGGCTGACTGTACTGCCCACAACTGGGCAACAAGTCCTGCCTTGAACTGGGATTAGGGTGGCATAGACCTCCTTGTCTACAATAATAGATTAAAATTCAGATGTGTGAGTAAATGAGTCCCTGATGTTAAGAGCACAATAATGAATTAAGGAGCACAGGGGACTATAGTTAATATTTTGTAATAATCTATAAGGGAAAAGAATATATATATACTGAATCTGTGCTGCTGTACATCTGAAACTAACACAACATTGTAAATCAACTATACTTCAATAAAAATAAGTTTTAAAAAAACTAGGAAGAGAAGGGACTTTCTTCAACCTGATAAAGGGTATCTATGAGAGCTGCACCACTAACATCACATTTAGTGGCAAAAGTCTGACAACAGTCCACATAAGATCGGGAACAAGACAAGTATGTCCACTCTCAACACTCTATTGAACGTTGTGTACCCACGGTTCATTCCAGGTAAATTAGGCAAGAAAAAGAAATAAAATTCACCCAGATTTGAAAAGAAGGAAAAAATCATCTTGTTTCATAGATAACACTCTCTTATACATAGAAAATCCTAAGGAATCAACCAAAAAACTATTAAAACTAATAAAGTTCAGCAAGGTTGCAGGACACAAGACCAATACACTAAAATCAACTGTACAATATTCATATATACTAGCAATAAACAACCTGAAATGAAATTAAGAAAATAATGCTATTTACAATAGCACCAAAAAGAATTAAACACTTAGAAGTAAATTTCACTAAAGAAGTGCAAAACTTGTACATTGATACATACAAAACATTGTTGAAAGAAATAAAAGAATACCTAAGTAAATTTAAGTCTCTATTCCCTCATAGATAAAGTGGAGACACTAACTGAATCTACCTCAGAGAGTTTGTGAATGTGTCATTAATAAAATAATGCCTGTAAAGCACTTGACATAGAATACACTCAATATATATTTGCTACCATAATGATACCACTAAGGGAAACACCAGTCAAATGCAGGGTTATATAAGCTTATCTGACAGTCATTTTACTCTACGGACTTGATTGCCTAATGTAATATGTATGAATTACTCCGTGTAACACATGCTATATATCTATTTATGTCTCACTTCTTTTTCATATAATGAAAGTGATTACATTTCTGCTGAGATTTACTTTTAAATCTAATTAGCAAATATATATCATGCTTGTTTTATGAAATGCAGCAGGCTTTTTTTTTCTTTTACTTTTTTTTTTGAAAAATGTTTGTAGTATGCCCTGCCCTAGAGAGGCCTTATCTTTCAGAAAATCACACAGACAACTAAAAGACATAACAACCCAATGTCAATAATATAACTGCATTGTGGGTGTTTGAGGTTTTCTTGGATGGCTAAATGACAAAGAAAAATAAATTTACTACTCTGATTTTCAAGAGGGTAATCATATTTCACACTACAAAAGCAGTATCTTGCTATAGCAAAGCCATAATCAGTCATCATTTTCTTCACCTTTTTATGATGGTCTTTAAAACTCATAAACTCTAATCAAGTAATTTGGGGATTGCTTGATTTACTTACTGTTAATTACAAGCAAGCCCTTTAATAATTTAAATGTTTCCTGATTTAAAAAAAAATCTGGCATTTAAATAGTAACATTGAAATGTCTGTACTTCTAGCTTTGTTGGAGTGTTTTGCGTTTTCAAACACCATAAAATTACAAAGCATAAGTTGGGAAGATATTTGCAGTAAACATGATAAACAACAATCATATCTTCCTGAAGAATGTAGCGTTCATACAAGAGAAGAATGACAAATGTAAACATGTGAGGAAATGTTCCCCTTAGAACCAAATGTACAGTAAGGTAGAATAACACCATTTTGGCCTAACAATTTGACAAAGATTATAAAGTTGTTAATATTTATTGTTCAATAGGATGCAATAAACTGGCTGGAAGGAATTTAAATTGGAATAAGCTTTATAGAGTACTTTGGCTACATATATTATCAAGAGCCTTAAAATTTTTCATACCCTTTGATACAGCAATTCAACCTCTAGTAATTTATCCAAAGGAATAATTGGACCATAAGCACAAGGGATAATCATAGCAGGTATCTGATAATTTAAATTGTTAAAATTTAAAATTTGTGGTAACCTAAATGTCCAAAATTTGGGTACTAAAGTAAATTTAAAGGGGACTGTATTTGATGAAATACCATGCTATCCAAAAATCACATTTTCCAAGACTAAATGATATGAGTAAATGCTCACACTGCAATTTTAAGTGAAAAAAGCAAAGAACAAAACAAAACAAAGCTACATACATAGTTTGACCAGCTTTGTATAAGAATTCTCTCCCTTTCCCGAGTAATTTGGGTAGAAATAAATTGTCCTTAAAAATTATATTTTAGGACTCCCCTGGTGGTCCAGCAACTAAGACTCTGTGCTTCCAATGCAGGGGCGTGGGTTTGATCCACGGTTGGGGAACTAGGATCCCGCATGCCACGTGGCACGGCCAAAAAAAAATTTGTTTAAAGATTACATTTTTAAATTAGCACAAACTGGATCAGAATATACATATGCAAAAGCCTCTGAAGGGGCAGAAGTGAGCCCATGCCACCAACTGCTACCCGGGAAGAAGGAAGCCCCCCTACCTTCTATCAGAAAGATGTGTCATTTAGTTGAATATGTTGGTTAAAATGGAGGATTCAAAAGTAGATGGATAGATGGACAGACTGACAGACAGACAGATACTCTTTCACCAACCTTTTGATATATTACCAAAACTTAGTCCTTATATAAAGGCCTGTTAACGGTAATTCGGTGCCTTTTTTATGAATGAACAACATACTAAATAAAAGCTCCGTGGTTTCCAGTTATAGGTTTCTTTAAAACTAGAATACAACTTAGAGTCGGTTGTAAGTTGTATAAGTACAGCATCTTTTTAAGTGCTTCTCATCCCTTTGTTTTCTAATAATTTACATTTGACTCACCCAATCCTAATTTGACAGCAATTTCTTTTTAGTGACTTCCATTATCATATATCATATATTTTAAGTCTTAAAAAGTACAGTAATGATGGGCTTCCCTGGTGGCGCAGTGGTTGAAAGTCTGCCTGCCGATGCAGGGGACACCGGTCCGGGAAGACCCCACATGCTGCGGAGTGGCTGGGCCCGTGAGCCATGGCCGCTGAGCCTGCGCGTCCGGAGCCTGTGCTCCGCAACGGGAGAGGCCACAACAGTGAGAGGCCCGCGTACTGCAAAAAAAAAAAAAAAAAAATACAGTAATGAGATTTCCTTGGTGTCCAGTGGTTAAGGCTTCGCCTTCCAATGCAGGGGGTGCAGGTTTGATCACTGGTTGGGGAACTAAGATCCCACATGCCTCGTGGCCAAAAAAACATAAAACAGAAGCAATATTGTAACAAATTCAATAAAGACTTTAAAAATGGTCCACATCAAAAAAATGTAAAAAAAAAAATTAGATTTATCTCTAAAAAAAATACAGTAACTCACTTTTTATCTATTTATGTTCCATTTACTTTACAGAAATTTAATTTTAATCTGAGTCACTGTATACCAAAAAATCTAAAATGTGTGGCGTGAGCTTAGTGGTCAGGTCGATGGATAGGAAGGTGAAATAAGAGGAAGGAATAATTACAATTCATTTAATACAGTGCTAAATAGTTGGGAGAAAGAAAAGCAAGACTAAACATATCTCCAAATAGCCAAGTAAACACCAAAAGCCACTGTGGAGCTGAAGCTTAACACATGATTAACTCTGAAATATACGGATTATTAGCTACAATACCGAGATTCACAGTAAGAAACCTACAGATACAGATATCCTTTGCTAACAGTATTTATCATTAACTTATAAACAGTTGAAGTATCTCTTCCAAGTTCAGAGAAAAGAATATGGGATATAATTCAGGAAAATTGCTACTTTTTAGAACACGCTGTTTTGGTTTTCTGCATATAATTTCCAATATGGTCATAAATTTTCTCAATAGCATACATAGTGGGAATTAAAAAAAACACCATGTGCCATCTATTTGTAGCCCCCTTACTGTTCCCCACAGGCTACCGGACCTTTAATCTAGCTGTATATCAATGTAGTGAAAAGCCAAGAAGAGGACAGAAGCAGATGGAAGGGACAGAATGGAATTGTCACAAAGAAGGTTGGCTGAACTTCTTCTACTGCTTTGAAGACCCCAAAAAGAACACTTGTCTGTTCTTGATTGATCAAGGTGGAAGAGCCCAATTTAAGCTGACTACATCATATACCAAATAGCTTCTCAACCCAGGTGCTCAAATGAGATATAAGTGTAACACCAGACATTGATGGCTATAAAATTTTTATAACAAAAATTTTTACAATGAAGATAAATTTATCATAGTTAAAATTGTGTTTTGGTGCTATTTGTGTGGCTTTTTTCATAAACATTGTTCGGACAAAATTCTCCATATGTCTCTCACATTTCTGTATGTCTTATGAGAAGAGTTACTGATAGATCTTTTACTGGGCTCTCTTTGGAAGGATGTTTGGATAGCAAACAGCCATGAAGGATAGATATACTGCCTCTGAAGCAGAGGGCAGATTTGCTTACTGTCCAGTATAATAAAGATAATATCTCCCTTTAGAGCAAAGATTGGACAGGTTTGCTTGCATCCATCTTACAAAAGATTGAGGTTTACTAAGCTTGAGGTCCCTCAGCTGTGATGCAAATGCACTACCTGCACAGCATCCACCTGGGCCCACCTCTGCATGGCTCCTGTGGGGCTTGGTGGGAGGTCGGGCAAGGGGTCAATGCAAATTAAGACTCATGCTGTTTGCCACACCTAGAGTAATAAAATCCTTTGTCTCTGACCCAAGAGTTTCATGTCTCCTACCAGTATCCATGAAACTGTAGCAGGCTAACATGTTAGTGTGCAAATAGGATAAAATTTCAGACCCTTCCAAGTTCTTAATAAAGATCTGAATTTAAAATTAATATTTTGGCAATATAACTTCATCTGCCTTTAAAGAGTGCTCTGTATTGGTAATATTTCCTAATATTGCCAGATGGGCAATGTAAATATATTGATTCACAAGTTTTCTAATTTTAGTGTAGTAGTTTCCCTGGAAAGTAAGCTTCAAAGATTATGGTTTCTTTTCTGAAACATGGCTAGTTGGACAGCCAAAAATAAGAATCCTGATGGAATTTTTCTCTATCACTTTCCAGTAAGAGACTTGGAGTTCCGAGCAATTATATGTTCACTTTGACAGCTTTGTGAACTTTTAAATCTCCAGAATTCACAGAAAAAAATTAGCAAAAAGAAGTGTCATTTGGCCATCGGTATCAGTGTCGACTGCAAAGGGACTGTCACCTTACTCCTCCTACTGACAGCTCTTGTTTCTGATCCCAGTTCAGATCCCTGGCAAGCTGTGTAGGGTTTGTTTTAAAAAGTACATTGCCCCAGTCAAGGCACACATGCACTGGTAAGGTTTAAAAGATCATTTGGTGATATTATTATTATTATTATTTTGCGGTACGCGGGCCTCTCACTGCTGTGGCCTCTACCGTTGCGGAGCACAGGCTCCAGACACGCAGGCTCAGTGGCCATGGCTCACGGGCCCAGCCGCTCCGCGGCATGTGGGATCTTCCCGGACCGGGGCACGAACCCGTGTCCCCTGCATCGGCAGGCGGACTCTCAACCACTACACCACCAGGGAAGCCCCATTTGGTGATATTTTTAACTACGGTTTCTCATATTCCTTGAAGGAGTCAGCTAAAACTGGGGATATGAACATCAGGATTGGGAATGAAACTTGTGGGTTCCCTGCCAGGGGCTTTTACAAATCCTTGAACTGATTCACTGTGAGCATCCTAATTTATCTTCCTGATTTCACCATTGCCTTCCAGCAATCTAGTCTACAGCCAGTAGACTATACAGTTTATGCAATTTTAAACATAAACTGTACCATGAAACATTCTATAAACAAAATGATTATTTTGAGTACATGTTCTATAACTCTTAAATGGCTCTTAATCAATAAACCTATACAGTATGTTAAATCCATTCAGTTACTTTGGCATATATTTGGTGCACATACAAGTAAGGGATATTGCTCAAGGTTAAATATTCTGTGAGGATTTCACTCATAGAGTCTTTATTTACGGTTGAGGTGAGCATTTGTTTTTACCTGCTTCCAAAACATTCCAAGGTGAAACCATTGTACCTCTGCTTTCTTTTTTTTTTTTTAACATCTTTATTGGGGTATAATTGCTTTACAATGGTGTGTTAGTTTCTGCTTTATAACAAAGTGAATCAGTTATACATATACATATGTTCCCATATCTCTTCCCTCTTGCATCTTCCTCCCTCCTACCCTCCCTATCCCACCCCTCCAGGCGGTCACAAAGCACTGAGCTGATATCTCTGTGCTATGCGGCTGCTTCCCACTAGCTATCTACCTTACATTTTGTAGTGTACCTCTGCTTTCTGATTAAAATGAGTGAGCCTCAATCGCACATCCATCTAGATGCTGGGTCAAACGCCAGATTATATTTTAAGTAGAATGTTGTTATTTCCCACAGGTAGCCTCTGGCCATCTCCATGCAAAGATAGAGGGTTTCTATTAAGACACGTGCTTTTATCGAGCTTCTCAACTTTGTCTTTTAGCCCTTTCAAAACATGAGTTTAGCACTTAACTCAGAAAAACTGCACTCTCAGTACTTGTCAAAGAGTATAACCACAAAATCACTGCTGATCAATAGCTATCACAAACTGAGTTGAACAAAACTATTTACGGATTATTGAAGAATAGGTGGTCCATTTATTTGTCTACTTTAAAGTATCTCCCTGGATTGGGTCTGATTGTCACAGAACTCTGAAACATTTGGCTTGCTCAAAACCTTATTGTGACAGAAATGCAATTTGGTGTTAGGCTATTATTTTATTTTAAAATAATTTAAAAAAAATAATAAACTGTATTTCAGAAATAATGATAGCTTATTAAGTGTTGATTATGTGCCAGTCAATATTCTAAGAATCATGAGCACGAGATTTAATTTAATCCTCACAACACATTTAAGTGAACAACGATTGTTTTCCCTATTTTAACAATGAGGAAGCAGAGCCACAAAGAGATTGAGTAATTTGCTCAAGGTCACTCAGCTTGAAAATGGTGATATGAAAACTTGAGTGCAATTTTCAGAGCCCATTCCCTTAATCATGACAGGAATTACTTACTTCTGTAATTACTTTCAGGAGATAGTTAGAAATATTTTTTATTACATTTATATGGTGCCCTCTCTATGAGGACCCATGGAAGGAATAGCTCCTTCATCTCAGTAAATAGAAATGTTATTCTCCTTTGGGGCCATACAGTCTTCCTAATTTTGTAGACATTGTACATTTTATAAATGATAATTTATTCATTTTTGTATTGCTGCTTAAAAGTTTGAACCCATAGTAATTTATATTTGAGAAATTGACAGTTTTATAAATACATGTGTTGAGTATTAGAGTCATCACATTTTCCTTTTGTCTGTGGTAAATATAAAATATTTATAAACATTATTATATTATGACATATTTATAAATATAAATATATGCATACATATATATTATATATGTGTATATATATCTCTGTTTTATATATATATACTATATAGTGTATATATATATATATATATATATATAGAGAGAGAGAGAGAGAGAGAGAGAGAGAGTGTTAGATAAACCTAGATGACTTCTCAAAAACAATCAGCTAGTTGGTGATTGTCAGGGGATCTAAGTTGCTGGTCTCTAAGTGCTCTTTCTACTGTGTTATCCTATATTATTTCCTGATGGAGAAGGGGAAGACAAAAAAAAAAAAGACAGGAAATTAAGACTAAGCATGCCTCCAAAGAGCTGAGTAAACAATTGTGGGTTATTACATGGTTAATTCTGAAAAATTAGGATCATTAACTGCAACTATCTAGACCACGTGTGTGTGTGCATGTGTGTGTGTGTGTGAGCATTTGTACAAAAGAAGGAAGGAAGGAAGGAAGGAAGGAAGGAAGGAAGGAAGGAAGGAAGAAAGGAAGGAAGGAAGGAAGGGAGGGAGGGAGGAAGGAAGGAAGGAAAGAAGGGAGAAAAATTTATTAAGTCATCTTTTAAATTTAAAAAAATTATATCTCTTCTTACCTTATTTTGTGGTTAAGATCAATCGAGATTTCACTTAAAAAACTGAATCATTTAATATCATGTTTGCCCAATCCCTCTGCTAAAAGGATTTCTGTTATGCCTAGGTGACAAGAGTTCACTCTCTGTAAATCCACACTTCCTGTCATTGGAATAGGACCAGGACTGAGCACCTGACACCAAGGCAGCCAACCCATCAGTTCGTACATGACTCATGGTCAGGGGAAATGATAAATTTTGCTAATCAGACTTGTCTCCCTCAGCCAGTGAAACAGGGAATATTGAGAGACTTACGTTGGTTAGCAGTGGATCTAAAAGTGAAACATACTATCATGTGACTGTGTCAGGATGTAGCAAGCTGTAAATAGATGAAGAGTGAAGACTGGTGTTAGCAGGGGCTCCTGGGACTTTACTTTTTACCGAGTGATCATGAAGTCCAAGTGGAGTTGTATTGTTCAGTTCTGACCAAATATGGAAGTTACTTGTCAGCTTTGTATATAGGTCCCCCCACACACACACCTGCCAGGGCCACATACAGGCAGCTGAAGTAAAGAAGAAATATGCAGCACAGAAAAGAGAGGTGGTCGGTCCAGAGAGAGAGGGAGGCAGGCAGAAAGGAAAGGCAGAAAATAGAGAGAGGCCAGTCCAAACTATTTCAGTACCTCACATTTTGCTGAGTGATTCTCCTTAAGTTCTCTGTAATAACTGGCATAACAAAGAAATAGAAAATTGTAGTATCTTTCTGGAAAATTCTGATTTACCAGGTTTGGGTATGTACATCAAACTATTAACCTGTATTTACAAATTATTGTGAATTAGTTTAGAGGATAATTATTTTTCCAATAACAAGAGGCTAATAGAATTAACTGATAGTTAATGGAGGCTTAACCAAGAGCAAAGTTCATCTCAGAGAAGCATGAGATTCCAAGGTAAGATTCCCCAACAGATCACCATACAGGCAGAAAAGTGCACAGCAGTACTGTGCATCTATCCAAGAGGCCTCAAGAGTAAATAAGAAAAGAAGAGAGAATTCAAGATTTAAACATCATGAAAGAATTGGAACATGAGCTCCAATGCCATCAGCTTCTTTCACCACTTGGTGTCTGCTTCTCTCTCTAGATATTCTCCTTGTATGATATTCCTGCAGACAAGCTTCACCTCCTTCACAATCCATGTGATAAAACAAACAACCAATAACCCATGAGTCTCCCATATTACAATCTTGGAAACAAGGATAAATTGATTCCAGTGTTCACCTATATTCCCAGCGAAGGAACTGAATAGCCCAAATGGGTCAAAGTCTCATCTCTGGTCCAGCCAATGGTGACAATGGAAAATAAAATTGTGTAACAATAATATGGCAACTCTCACTGCAACCATTTGAATGGATGGGAAGAGGTTCCTAGAGGAGAGATTTTTAACTAATAACACAATAGCTAGGTAATGAAGGATACAATACAACTAGCAAATATAATTATAGTCAGATATACCCACTCGGTTGTCTTTATCTCCAAAGCAATTCAGGCAATACTTTTCCTCACCCTATACTCACCATGATAAACTCTCTTGAGTTCATTTAAATGCTGTGTAATATATGGAGGCTGCTAATAATATTTGGAGGAACTGATTGCTCTTGTTTTATGTTAATGGCAAAGTCAATGAGAAACTATTTTAGAAATAATTTGGCAATATTTATCAAGAACAATTGTTATCATATATGTTTCCTCTTTAAATCTTTATGAAGAAAAAAATAAGAAAGATAAAAGAATAAGAAAATTAAAATGAGAAAAAAATAGAAAAATTTTAAAATAAGAAATAAAATAATAATAAATGGGGAAAAAAGCTAAACAATGGTGAACATATCAGTATTATTGGCTCTTTTCCCCACTAACTTTCCATTGTCTCACAAGAAGGCTAAATAATTTCTCCTGTATGTCTCTTTCACATACTTCTGTCCTTTCTCAGAAGTCTTGGTCTTAGCTGAAGCTTTAATGTCTCACCCTGTACCTCAGGCTCCTGACATATATTTTTACAAAAACATTTACTCTCTAAAAAGGGATTTATAGCACCTTTCTTAATATTATTTGTGGCTACAAAAGACTGATAAAACTTAATTGTCAAATACTACAGAAACAGGCAGTCATGGCCATTAATGAGATTATTTTAAAACTAACGGGAACATGGAATAATTCTCATAAACAGATGCTGGGGTGAAATACTGGGGTGAATTCAAAACCGTATCTTTGAAGTGATTACAACTACTTATAAATGACATAGGTTCACATGAACAATAAATATTGTAAAGGAACAAGGAAAAAAACAAAAAAAAAAGAAAAATGTTTTAAGAGATAGATTTTTGAGTGAATACATTTCTTTCAGAATTGTTGCTCTTATCATCATTTTCTTTGCATAATAAATACAGTTAAATGAAAAAAATTGTGGAAAAGGAGTTACAAACAAGGCAGAGTAAGTCATTTACCCAGAGCCTTGAGCCACCTTGGGTTGCTTAGATTGGGAGATCTTCAATGGAGCCTCAGGTCTCTGACACTGGCCCCTCCTACCACACACCCAGCACGTTTGCTGGACAGCTGCAAGGGAGGTTTTCATTACAAACTTTGATCATCTTCTGAAGGAACAGAAACTCTTCTAATCACTGCCAGCACATTCTCCCTTTTCTTTCTAATCTTAGAGAAATAATTCCTCTAGACATGCTGTTAGGTTTCTAAACATTTAGAAATATTCCCTTGTCTACAGGAACTTTCAAGTCATGTACATTATGTAGGCTAAAAAGCACAAAATAATTGCTCAAAGTTCAAGTGAGGAGTAGTGAGAAACCACATTTCTCCAAAATCCCTATCAAATGGTGGTCCCCACATCTGCTCAACAGTTTTGCTGGGTTTAGTTTCCAGTTACTTCTATTTATTCTTTTAAAACCTTCAACAATTTGTGTCCCTTTGAATGCCTTTTTGTGACTTACCAAAGCATATTTGGAAAAATGTATAACATTTTTCAGTAATTTATTCCCCCCAATTAGACACAGAATGATAGTGGTCAAATGCCTTGAATTAAGATTCCTGTTTGGTAATGCTTCCATGAAAACCTCCTTTCCATGCATTTATAGAAAGTAATTTCACCTCCTAAACTCCAGTTTAATACTTCTCCTTGAATACAAAAGCATATACCTTTACAAAAGCTAAACCAAAATGAACCTTGTGTACAATTGTATAACTAAAACTTCAAAAACAGAATTTAAACTCTGTCTCCTTAAGATTATATCTGATTCAATCATTTGTCGCCATGATTTTATTTTACTTTATTTTATTTTAGCTCGCTTGATTTTTGCTGTTCCTCTTTTGACAGATAATGGAAAAAGGGAGGAAGGGAGGAGAAAGGACACAAGCCTGCACTTACTTAACAGAGAAACAGTACCAAAATAACTGGCTATTGTATTCTTTGTAGTCAAAGGCCTTTTCCACCTCCACCAAAGGTGATTTAGTTTCAGACTGAGAACAATTTGTCTCTGTTTGCTTTAGAAGATTCTCTTGCTTTAAGTAAGAGGGGCTGCGGGGGAAGGTGGACACTGTCTGTTCTGAATGTTCTTGGGCAAAATTACAGAGTTTTGGTTAAATGAACCTAGGGATACACCCAGCACTGTTCTGCATTTAGCATATTAAACAAAGAGAAAGGAAACACAGGTAATTTTATTATAGCTTCACATGCTTCTCCCTCTGTTTGCCAGTGGTTTTTCTAGTAGCTCTCAAGTTATTTTTAAACTCTAAAAAAATACCAAAATACTGACACCTTTCCTGAGGACAGGTGAGGCTCTAATGTTTCATAACATGCCAGTGAATTTACTTGGAACATAGATTTTTGTTTGTTTTGTTTTTGGGGTTTTATTTGGTTTTTTGTTTGTTTGGTTGGTTTTGTTTTTTTTGGCCATGCAGCTTGCGGGATCTTAGTTCCCCGACCAGGGATCGAACCCGCATGCCCTGCAGTGGAAACACAGAATCATAACCACTGGACCACCAGGGAATTCCCTGGAACGTAGTTTTTAGTATAGACTGGTTGTGTTTTGTGATGCTAGGCCATGAAAGTATCCGTATAAAAACTGATTTGAAAACATACATTCACCCCAATGTTCACTGCAGCACTATTTACAATAGCCAAGACATGGAAGCAATCTAAATGTCTATCAAACGAATGGATAAAGAAGATGTGGTACAGAAGTGCAAATCAAGACTATAACAAGGTATCACCTCACACTGGTCAGAATGGCCATCATCAAGAAGTCTATAAAAATAAATGCTGGAGAGGGTGTGAGAAAAAGAAACCCTCCTACACTGTTGGTGGGAATGTAAATTGGTACAGCCACTATGGAGAACAGTATGGAGGTTCCTTAAAAAACTAAACATAGAGCTACTATATAATCCTGCAATCCCACTCCTGGGCATATATCTGAGAAAACCATAATTCGAAAAGGTACGTGCACCCCAGTGTTCATTACAGCACAATTTACAACAGCCAAGACATGGAAGCAACCTAAATGTCCATTGACAGATGAGCAGATAAAGAAGATGTGGTATACACACACACACACACACACACACACACACACACACACACACACACACACTGGAATATTACTCAGCCATAAAAAATAATGAAATAATCCCATTTGCAGCAACATGGATGGACTATGAAGTCCATCGTACTATGAAGATTATCGTACTAAGTGAAGTAAGCCAGAGAAAGACAAATATGTATATTCCTTCTATGTGGAATCTTAAAAAAAATGATACAAATGAACTTATATACAAAATGGAAATAGACCCACAGACATAGAAAGCAAACTTATGGTTACCAAATAGGAAAGGGGGGTTAGGGATAAATTCAGAATTTGGGATTAACATATACACACTACTATATATAAAATAGATAATCAACAAGGCTGTATAGCACAGGGAGCTATACTCAGTATTTTGTAATAACCTATAAGGGTAAAGAATCTGAAAAAGAATATATATATATCTCTGAATCACTTTGCTGTACACATGAAACTAACACAACATTGTAAATCAACTGCACTTCAATAAAAAACCAAATACACAAAAAAGAAAAACCTACAAAAGTAACTATACAGTACATAAAATTAAAACCAAAAGAAATGTTAACAGATGAGTACATATCTATCTATTAAAAGAGAAAATTTAAAGTTCAAACAAATTTATGAATCATTAATAAAAAGACCTTTATTGGACAAACTTGGACAACTTAGTAAGTGTACCAATAAAATTAAATGGCAGTTTTTATGTAACTTGTTTATTTATATCTGGAAAATTATAACTTGATTTTGAAACAGTACTCCTGTAAGAATTTTTAAGACATGGTAACATTTAATAGCCAGAGAAAGTTATGGAATTGCAGTTATTATAAAGTTGTGATATATTTTGAGAAAAAAAGATTTTATATATATATATATATATATATATATAATGGAATATTACTCAACCATAAAAAGAATGAAATAATGCCATTTACAGCAACATGGATGGGCCTAGAGATTATCATACTAAGTGAAGTAAGTTACACAGAGAAAGACAAATTTCATATGATATTACTTACATGTGGAAACTGAAAGAATGATACAAGTGAACTTATTTACAAAACAAAGATAGGCTCACAGACATAGAAAACAAATTTATAGTTACCAAAGGGGGGAGAGAGGGAGGGATAAATTAGGAATTTGGGATTAATGGATATACAAAATAGATAAACAACAGGGACCTATTGTACAGTATGGAACTATATTCAACAGCTATGATATCTTGCAATAACCTAAGGGTAAGCTGGGACGAGGTGAGAGATTAGCATTGACATAAAATAGATAGCTAGTGGGAAGCAGCTGCATAGCACAAGGAGATCAGCTCAGTGCTTTGTGAACACCTAGAGGGGTGGGACAGGGAGGGTGGGAGGGAGATGCAAGAGGGAGGGGATATAGGGATATATGTATACGTACAGCTGATTCACTTTGTTATACAGAAGAAATTAACACAACATTGTAAAGCAGTTATATCCCAATAAAGATGCTAAAAAAAAGGATAACCTATACCTTGCAATAACCTATAAAAGAATCTGAAAAAGAATACACATATACATATATATACATATACACATATGTATGTATGTATAACTGAATCACTTTGCTGTATACCTGAAATATTGTAAGACAACTATACTTCAATTTTTTAAAAAATGTCCATGACACAGTCAAATCTCCATTTCTTGGAGAATGGAAGCATTCAGTAGTTGAGGTGGTTAGTCTACAGCTATGCTCCTTTCATAGACATTAATATTGTAGCCCTTAATATGTTGTCTTATGCCTGGGCAACTACCCATCTCTGAAGCAATCTCTGTGACAAGAAGCACCAAATTACCATGATAGGTTAAAACAATTCTGGAGGGTGTAAAAATATGAATACCCCATACCCCTCTCCCCGAACTGCATGGCTGGTACATAATGTTCTAGGAAATGAGCTGGGAAAACAACCATAATATGTAATAAATTTTCAATAATTGAATGTATAAAACAACATGTATCACTAAATAAATAATTATATTTATCTGGGCAATATTTAGCCAATTTATTTTTGAAGATATTTTGGTTTTGAAAATTCTAAACAGACTATTTTTTCTTTTTTAATTGAGGTAAAATACACAAACATAAAATTTACTATTTTAATCATTTCAGGCATAAAATTCCATGGGATTAAGTACATTCACAATGCTGTATAACCATCACACTATTCATTTACAGAACTTTGTACTTTGTACCCATTTCACAGAAACTCCCCATTTTCCCCTTCCGCCAGCCTCTGGTAACCTCTGTTAGACTTTCTGCCTCTGTGAATTTGCCTATTCTATATGACTCATATAAGTGGAATAATACAATATTTTTAAAAATCTAGCTTATTTCAAATTGTATGATGTTTTCCAGGTTTGTCCATTCCATTCCTTTATCAGAATTCCATTCCTTTCTAGGCTGAATCATATTCCATTGTATGTATATATCACATTTTGTTTATCTAATCATTTGATGATGGATATTTGGGTTGTTTTCACTTTTTGGTTACTGTGAATAATGTTTGCTATGAACATTGGTGGACATGTATCTGTTTTGGTTTTGGTTCCTGCTTGCAATTCTTTTGGGTATGTACATAGAAGTGGAGTTGCTGGATCACATAATAATTCTTTCTGAGGAACAGCCATTTTGTTTTCCATAGTGGCTGTACCACTTTACATTCTTATCAGCAATGTACAAGAGTCCCAATTGTGGTTTACTTTTTAAATCTCTCTTTCTTTCTCTCTCTCTCTCTCTCTCTCTCTCTCTCTCTCACACACACACACACACACACACACTTTCTTTGTCAAGCATTTTTTGAACATATATTATCAGCAAAATGCCAGGTGAGTCAAGAAAAAATAGGCATTGTCAAACATTCTTTGAACAACAACAAAAAAATAAGTCCTAATAATACTAAGCAAAGGCTGGCTATTCTGAAATTAAAATTTCATGTTAATTGATTTGTATAAAAGAATGTATTGCTTATCTGTCTAAATTATTTGCATTTATGGGGTTTCTTTGTTTTATTCTTGTACATATTATTTTTGTATCCTCAGAATTTATAAAAAATTAAGAGTATATCAATAAACGTTAATAAGTGTGCTTTAGTGAACAGAATGCAAACATGGTAACCTATTTTAGTTACAATATGCAACAATACTGGGAGAGAGCAAAAACAATATAGTTGTTGTAGCTACAACTATTTTTAAATGTTTACTATGTGGTAAAAACTGGGGTAAGTGCTTAACAGACATTATCTGTAAATTAGATCCTATGATGCCCATGCTGGGAATAAAGAAACTGAGCCTCAAAGATGCTGTGGGAATTTGCTCAAGGTAAAAGAGTAAGTATGTGGCAGAGCAAAGATTGGTCTTACAAGTTCACTATGGAAAATACCACATTCATTTTGACAGTGTTTGGTAATGCTTAAATACATAATGCTTATTATGAGAGGAAATATTAAATAATTTTCAAGTTTCACCCTAACTCCTGGCAGTAATTGACGGTGCCCAAATGCTTCCACACATAGTTCAGAACAGCTGGAATAGAGTTATAGTGCTATTATTTATCAATTTAGAATGTTGTTATCATTTACTTCTGGGAAATCACATATCTCCCCAGAATATTGTTTACCTATATTTGTTTACTACATGAAAGTTTAATTCTTTCCACTTATGACTATAAAACCCAGAAGAATTGGAACTAGAAGCACTAATCAATTTTAGGAATTTTGGAAAGTTTAGCAAAAATCTGTCTTAAAAAATTTTCTGCATATAATGAAACCTTCCTTTGGCTTCACATTTTATTTGGAGTAAATTCCCAAATCCATGACATCTCTTGGGCCTTATGGCCACCACTACTGGCTCACTCACTCTCCTCCAGCTTTACTGGACTCCATTGTTGCTTTAACACACCAAGCAAACTTCACCTCAGGACACCTGCACTTGCTAATTTCTGCTCAGAATCCTCTTTTTCCTGGTATCTACATGGCTCATTCCTTAGTTATCTTCTGGTATTGATCAAATGTCGCCTTCTTGACAACCACCTATAAAACAGCACCACCTAACCCCCCATCTCCACCAGTCACCCTATCTTTAGCTTCCTTTATTCATCTACTACAATTGTTTATTCATCTTTAAAACTGCTGTTCAACAGCCATACCCGGCTGCTGGAAGCACTATGGGCAGGGTGTACAATACCTGTTCAGGGCAGTTTTTGAATAATTTCTCCTATTACCTTATTCCCCTTAACCCCAGGTGATTTATATTGTTTGACAGTTACCACTCTTTCTTGGGGTGGTAGACTTACCAGTTCCCAGTTGGCATTTCCCCTCAGCACTGGTTTGATTACTTTAAACTGGAGGTGGAATTCTCCAGTAGAGGTTGGCAGAGTTTGACCTTGTAGGATGTCAATGCCCACTATGCTCTCTGGCATTGGAGAGAGAAAAACCTTGTATTCCCATGGGGGAAAACACCCAATTTGCAACATCAAAGGAACCTTACTGACCATAACTGTTTGTCCTCCATAACCATCGATGGCACTGAGGGGGCCAGGAAAATTCTGAGGGTTACACGGATTAGAGTACATTTGGCTCCAGTATCAACCAGAGCCTTTTGTTTATTGCTGGGGGACAGTGAATAGTGAGCTCAACATGGGCCCCAATCATTCCCAATGGCCCTCACCTGTAGGCGACCTTGGCCTGCATCCTATACCCAGGGCATGGGAAGCACGCATCCCATGATGCCTCTGCTGGAGCCTGTGGAGCACTTGGGGTAGTTGGGGCAGGTCTGAACTGTTGTTCAGGTTTTAAGGCATTCTACAGGCCAAAAACACAGTGTTGGGTTGCTGGTCTGTCTTTTCAGGTGGGGGCCCTGCAGCAATGAGGTCAAACCACATTTGCTCCCAGTTACCTTTACCAGACACTTTACAGCCAACTGGGATAGGCTTTTGGCTTCTCAAGCTCCCTCTCTGTTTTGGGTCTTTCCCACAGTCCATACCTGTTCCCAGGATTTGTCAGTTTCCCCCAGATCAGCAATGGACTGTCCAGCATCATAAACGTCTTGTCCTATGGCTAGGCCAGCATGAATATCAGGTCCCATACCAGGTGCTGAGGAGAACTGGAGTATCTTGGCTTTCATTCCTGCAGTGAATGTGGCCCAATCAGGGTCTTCAAAGACAGGAGTGTAGATGGCCTGTCTCATTCCTACCTCCCTAAAAATCTGCTCCTCCTCCATAGATTTCCAGGCCCTCATTGGGCCACACCTCCCTACAGGATAAAATAATCCAATCTATAAGGAAGTGAGTCTCTTGAACCTCCTGACTACCATGCAGGTGCTGCTGGTGGGCATCATGTGTGGTGACGTTGCTCATTTTCTCTGCCTCGTGCCTGGTTAGAGAAATACCATGGCCCCCAATTCTCATAGCCATACTAGCTATGCCTAGATACTGTCCCTGGCCTTTTGTTGGAACTTAGCTGCCATATCAATAAGCTCAGTGGATGCATACTCTTTCATCGTGAACATTTCCTGAACTGGGGGCTGCCCTGCTGGCTGAGTTGCTAATGCAGTGTTTTTGCTTTCCTCTACATTAGGGGTCAGACAACATGGGGTGCTTCTTCCATTGCACTGTTAATCTCCATAACATCCTCCTTTTCACTCTCATCACTTTCCCAGGGATTCCAACTCTTAGTGTCTCAACCAGGCTTTGTTACAAGTGCTTGGACCTTAATCTGTGGCACCTTGTGCCCTCCTTAGCTTTGCAAAACATCTCACTAACGTCTCCAATTTATTAACCTGCTTTCCCACCTTGTCTGCCAGCCCTGAAGCTAGCAGAGCAGTGGACAACCATACAACCTTCTCTAACCTCAGCTATTTTTTTTGACTTTCTAACTCATGCTTCAGCCTCTAATTGAGCATCAGTGTCCAGCTGACCTGCCCACAGTAGAGGCCAGCCCACTGCACAGCCATTTGTCTCCCTTCCTCAAAGAGATGCATCAAACCAGCCTGGGTTTTCGGGGCATCCTAGTACTCACTCTGCAGTCCACAAGCATCTAGCGTACAGGTCAGCCCTCCCCCACTTAGAGGTCAATGGCCATCCCCAGATTTCTACTATGGATGCCTCTTTCCCAAGACTCATTTCTTCAGTTCCCTGGCTGGCTCACCAATTGTTGGTTTGCAACCTCAGGAGTTCCCATGGTGAAGTCTGAAACTGGCCACTGTACAGGGGAGGTAAAGAAAGACCCAAGAAAGGGGCAGATCACTCCAGATTGGCAGGTGGCAGTTTTGATAAGCAAGAGAATTTACATACAAGGCTTGTCCTGGGCAACCTCAAGATGAGTAGAGCTCAGCACATGCCCACAAGCATCTTAAGCATTTATATAGAGGCCTTAATGGGGTCCAGTCATGTATTCAGTCCAGATGGTCTCAATAACACATTACTCTCTCAGGGTTGCTCCCTAAAGCGGCTCCTAGTATGGGTGAGCTGAGCATACATTCCAAGGACAGGGGAGGGGTTAAGCCTCCAATTGCCTGGATCCAGCTCACAGGTTAACCATCAGTCACATCCCCTCGATGACCTCGTTAACAATACATATAATTATTTGATATATTATATTTTAATGTTTTAATGTTTATTATTCATGTCATTCCATTTGAATGAGAGACTTAATTTTGTTCACTTATGTATTCTCATTACTTAGAAATAACTGACTCTCAAAAAATATTTGTTTTTGGAAGACGGACAGAAAGAAGGAAGTAGGAATGGAGGGTGGATAAAAATTATTTCATTGATATCTAGAGAAAGCCACATATGGTATCCTTAAATCTGGCAATCAGTGGTGCTAACAGATTTTACTGAAGGATTAGATATTTGAATCCAGACTGCTGTCATTTATTTAGATTTATAACCTTAATATTTATAACCTTTAATATTTTCCAGCAAAACTGAGTTTGAAAGATTATTTGAATGAGCAGGAAAGACCACGCAATGGAAGACAAATTAGCAGCATGGGGGAAGTAAAACAATAGAAAGCAACAGGAGAGGCACATCAGGTGGCCGGAAGTATTTTCAAGAGTCCTGCTACCTTCACCCAACCTCATCATGACAGTGGCAGTATTGAAGGATTTTTTTCAAAGCCTCCCTTAGAGTATAACTATGAACTCCTAACTGGAGGGCCTCTCCAGAAGTAGATGGTACCCTAGATTTCTGATTTAAATATTCATAGTGGATACAATTTACCAGGCACAAGTTAAGGCATAAGCCTTAGTTCTGGATACATAAGAGAGCCCTCCCCTACCCCATTTCCACCACAATGATGCTAAGCTCCATGTGAGGAAAATGTGCTAGGTGAGAGTCATCAGTGTTAACAGTAGAAGTTCACAACTCTCCTATAAAAGACTGTGAAACATAAGCCACTGGTGTGTTCTACAATAGTGTAAAGAATCTTTAGCTTGTCTTCAAAGTAAGAAATAATTTTTCAAAAGAAAGGCTACAAGCACCACTTTTTGAGTGGCCACATTCAAAATACTGTCCCCTAACCATTCTAATTAAGCCAAGCCTATGGCTGCAGACCAAGAACAAGATGGAACAAGCCTTTGCAGATGGAGCTTCAACTCAGCAGCAGCTCATGCTAAAGTCTGAAGCTCCAGCTTCCTCCCTCTCTTTCTGAAGAGAGCCTTCGCTCCTCTTAATGTGCTCCGATATCTGTGCAGGATGCCTTGTTACCATTACTCAATGCACGGTCACACAAGCAGACAAATTGGACGATGTTGTGAAGTTTAGTCTCA
The DNA here is from genome assembly GCF_059928025.1 of Delphinapterus leucas. Taxonomy (NCBI): domain Eukaryota; kingdom Metazoa; phylum Chordata; class Mammalia; order Artiodactyla; family Monodontidae; genus Delphinapterus; species Delphinapterus leucas. Next base: position 68,287,303 of record NC_143133.1, on the reverse strand, counting down.
AAGATACTCATAACTCTTCCAGGTGAGCTTTATTCATACTAAAAGTTTTGCTATTTTGCCATTCAAACTTAAATCTAAAAGATGCCTAGAATTAATTTTTGCGTATGGTGTAAAGAAGGAGTTAAATTCAATTTTTTCCATATGGATATACAAAAATTTTCCATATGGATAACCAAAAGTTCCATGATGCCATCTTCTCTCGAGTCCTACATTACTTATGGACATTGTAAACCTATTTCACAGTAGACAATATTTTCTCTGTGTAAATATTGTAGCAGTGTAGCCAAACTAATGACATCATGTTTATCTCTAATTTTCTACGGACAGTTAGATAAAGATGAGCTGCAAAAACCCATGATGCTCCCATAGATAAGGGCTATTTGGTAGGAAGCCTATAGTCTGGCTTGATTATTCTACACAGATACTGTTAGATCTTAGAACAAAGTCTACAATGGCCTGGTTAACTTCTGCTGGACAGGAGAAATTATCACATGTGTAGAACACAGAATTGCAAGTTTTCACAAGCTATGGCAAGAACCAGTTGGATGTGCTAAGACATGGCTTCCAAAGGGATTTTGACAGATAGGAAGGTGTAGGTACTTCAGGCAAACAGTAGGTATCAGAGCTGTGTTAGGTTTGTTGACAGAGTAAGGGAAAAGAAAATCCAGAGGCTAACAATCCTGAAAATCTACGTACATATTTGAAATCAAGAATATCTAAGCAGATAACTGGCCTTCACCCAGATGGAGTTCAGGACCATGACTAGATCCTATGAAATAGTTTGTGGGGTGAGGGGATGTTTAACTTTCACTGCTCTTCAAGTTACCTTCTCTGGGCTCCCCACCTCTACTTCTACCCCACTTTAACTCAGGCTGAGACAAAGCCTCCTTCTCTGTACTTCCATGATTCTCTACGGATTCCCTGTCGTAACTCAGCACACCTTATAGTATTAACTGTTTGTTTCCCCCTCCCCACAGGTCACCACTATAAGCACACATTACACTAGATTATGAGGGCCTTGAGGAGATGGCCTATATCATTTATCTCTCAATCCCAAAGAGCAACACAGTGCTTGGCATGTTAGATACTACGTCATTATTTTCAGATGGATGGTGCCTTAGTCAGCTAAGGCTCCCATAACAAAACACCACAGAAGACTGAGTGGCTTAAAGAACAGAACTTAATTTTCTCACGGTTCTGGAGGCTGGACATCCAAGATCAAGGTGTCAGTAGGTTTGTTTTCTTCCCAGGCCTCTCTCCTTGGTTTGAAAATGGTCAACTTTCTTGCTTTGTCCTCACATGGTCTGTCCTCTGTGCATGAACATCCCTGGTGTCTCTATGTGTGTCCAAACTTCTCTTCCTAGAAAGACACCAGTCAAGTTGGGTTAGAGCCTACACTAATGGCCTCATTTAAATTAATCATCACTTTAAAGGCCCTATCTAAATACAGTTACATTCTGAGTTACTGGGGGTTAAGGTTTCAACATAAGAATCTTGTGGGGACACAATTCAGCCCATAATAGATGGCATTGTAAGACAATCTACTAGTCCAGAGCCTCAAACACGAGAAAAATGTCAGAACAGAATTCTGTGAACTGAACTTAGTATAAAAGAGAATCTGGATCTTCAGAAAGTAAATATTTGGAGACTGAAAATCTGGATTCAATTCATAGTTAGTTTATAAACTGCACAAATCACTTGGATAAATCACTTACTCCTTCTGGATCTTGATTTCCAGAAGTCCAAAATTAGGTAGGTAATACTACTTGCTTTATTTCGCAGGGTTGTTATGAAAAACATTTAACGTGTAAAATTCTTTTTAGAGTGTGCTACAAACACTAGGTATTTTTGTTATCATTGATCAGAGGCACAGGATCAGGGGACGCCTGGCACAGAACTAGTCCTGGAGACTGAAACAGCACCAAGTCTGTAAATGAAGGGTATGTGGTTCATTGAGAGTGAAGCTTTCTTGGCTGCAAGTTGGGAAAGAAAAAGAATCCAGCAGCTCTTGGGCCAGGACTTTTTACTCTTTTGGATCAATCAGCACCAAGTGAATAATTGAAAAAAAATAGGCATTGATAAAATAATAATTCTTTAAGCAAAACTGATAAAAAGCACTTAACCTGGCCTAAAAAGCTATAAACTTTCCAGGGTATCAGTTCCCCCTTCACATCACTGAAAAAGAAAATCTTCTAGTGATAGTCACTTCATTCTGCTGTATCACACAAAAAAAATCGTACTTTTGTTTTGCTATTTTGAAATTTGTCTACCATGGAGATGAAATAGTAAAAATAGTTTCATTCCCTTTCATCTGAAAACTTTAAAATCTAACTGATAGTGACAAGGGCTCTTAGAAAGATAGGACCAGAAGGGAGTATTGAAATAATGCAGAGCCTTCTACCTTAATTTTACAAAGGGAAAATCTGGGCATAAGAGACTGGATCAGATCCCTGGTCAGTGAAAAATAAGCCAGAGTAGAACCTAACTCTCCTGCCTGAGTCCTTTGTCCTTTTCCAAGCCCCGTGTCTCCTCCACCATTCCCTGGGGACTGGGAAAGCATCTAGCCCATAGCTGCCTCAGATTGGTAAAGCATTTTTAAGTCTCCTGAAATACATACATGGCTATTTTGAACATAATTACTATTTAGTTATCTCTGAATGAAATCTCTAGAAAAATCATTGGCTCTGTGGAATCACTTAATTTACAAAGGATAGTATTTTAGTCCCTAGGAACTTTCATCTAAATTTAGACTTTTCCAGAATCAATGTTTCTTTAAACTGTAAACCACACACTACAGTTATCCAGTTACATCACTTCATCAAGAAGCTGGTTTTTCAAAATATAGGTAAATAGCGACCCCCAGGGGTAAAACTTGTTATTATCTGCAAACTGAAGAATTAAAATAAAGTGAGACTACTCAGGAAAATGTTTTGACTGATAGTAGAATATTAGTTTCAAGTAAACATACCTTTACTAAAATAAAATGAAAGAAACTAGATGATTCTCACCTGCATTTCCATGAAATCTCTCATGAAAATTAGAAAGTTATTGTCTAACTGTGCGTAATTAAATACACACTGTTGTTTAATTCTAATTGTAGTGACACATTTTTCACTTTCAGTATATTCTGAAAATCAATTAATTTGAAAATTGAGTTAAAAGCTGTAACTATAAGCATAAACTAGAGGGTTTTTTTTTTAAATAGTTGGCCTTAAACTACATTTTCATGTTAGTGCTACTTCAGCAAAATCTAGACAGAACACAATCCAGTGTCTAGGCTTACAGATTGACAGTATGTGTTTAGTGAGTAAGAGATCAGGGGTGAGTGAAATGATTATTCTTTGCTAAATAAATATTGCCACTGCAGAGAACATAAGCTGAGGCTATAAAGACTCCCCAAATCCTTAAATATTATAATGCACATAATTTACTTCATAATATATCATAACTAAATGTAAAAATTTGGTGTCTTTTCATACCCTTATCGATTTTACAAAACAGCTCTCAATGTTTCCACTAATAAACCTATAAAACCTAATTCTTCCTGGAGCACTCACTGAAATAATTTCAGGGTTCTTATTTTCACATTTCTCCATAAAACACATGGTGGACTTGTTCATGACATCAGCCAAGCCACCACAGATTTGACTGCTTGCTCTTAATTTAGTACAAACTTCTATTTTCTAATAAGTCACTTTGTATCTTCTCATTATTTCCATCACCAGCAATAACACTTCATTTCATTCTCAGGTTCATTTTCCACAGAATATAAATTCATTAAATTTGTGTGTGTGTGTGTGTGTGTGTGTATGTATGCCTGTGCGTGCACGCATAATTTACAAATATTAAAGATCTTCTGCATTCTATGAAAATTTCTTTGAATAATTGCTAGGCTTTAAAATATACATCAAAAACTGCACCTTTACAGATAGATAGTCTCTCTGAAAATCACACCGTACATGCAATCAACAAGTATGAACTCTCATTTAGGGTAACTGAGGTATCAACACACTTTGTAAGGGAACTCTAGGTAATATATACATAAACTGATCTAGAGAAAAGACAAAGCAAGCTATGGCATCAATTGAAGTTGAATGTTTAAAATTTTTGCTGTGATGTCTGTAAAACATAGGAAAATGCATTCTGACTTCTATAGTGATTTGTTTACTCTCTTTAGTTCATAAGGACTTTTCAACTGTCCAAGTTATTTTGCTCCATGCAGGAAGGAATAAATCATTTGCATTTAAGGACCGATTTACAAATTAACTGAATTTCATTTTGGAAAATCTGGCAAACAGCTACTTGGGGTTTTTAGTTCTTTGACTTCTGTTTCCAACTAAATGGTTTATGCTTTGAGCTAATAATCATCAGGGTCACTTAGCTTCCCTGGGATGTCAGCATAACAAAAGGATGAATAAAATATATTGATAGTTTATTTAACTCTAATATTATATTCAGAATAAATTATCTTTTTATGTTCTAATTTCTCCTATAGGACCAATACCCAATAAACGAGTCACTGAATCTTAAAACTGGCAAATAGAACCAGAATATACAAATGTGTTACTCTCCCACTTAATCTGAGACTATAACTACTACACACTATTAAAGTGTGTATATTAAATGCTTGTAAAGGTGACATTATATTGACTATAACTTTTTAATTCAGGAGCATTTCTATGCTTAGCAATAACTAAACTCTATAGTAATAACCTGGAGGCCCTGAAACATTCATTAATTATCATGTTTATTAGTTTTCTGTTAGCTAGGTAATACAAATAGTAGGAACATGAGTGGTGATGGTGGTAATGGCAGCAACAGCAGAGTATATTTATTGAGCACTATGTGCTCATCATTTTTCTAATGTCTTTATATTAATTGCCTTGTCTAACACAATCCTATGAGGTAAAGATGAGAAAAATATGCTTATCGAGGTTATAGGCCATGGTCACATAGGTGTTAAGTGGTAGAAATTACAAGATGGTCATAAAGGTGTTATGTGGTAAAGGTCATGACACCAAGTCACATAAATGGTAGAGATTATGTGTCCAATGTCTATAAGAAATAAATGACAGAGGTTAATTATTCAAGGTCAGATGGGTGGTAAGTGGTAGAAATTATGTGTTCAAGGTCATATCCGTGGTAAGTAGTAAAGGTTAGGTAGTCCAGGTCAGATGGCTGATTAAGTGGTAAAGGCTGTATGTCCAAGGTCACATAGGTGGTAAGTGATTAATTGCTCTCCAGTCTCCCTACCCTCACTAGGAAACTGAGGGCTTCGGTCTGGGTGATTGAGAAGGACACTGCTTGTTATTCAAAATTCATTTTTTCTTTTCTACATAGTAAGAGAGCTATAGCTGACATGAGTGCCTACCCAGGACCTTATTTCCCAGTTCCTCCTGTAGCCAGGTGTGGCTTAGTGACTGAGCTCTCACCAATGGAACGTCAGCAGAAGTGACATTTACCCCTTCCCAGCCTGGCCTATAAAACCTTGTACTGAGCTCCTGTATTCAAGTTCTCTTCCACAAACTAGAATAAGGAAGTGCCTGAAACCAGTTTCACTCAAGCAGGTAAAGACAATGCCCGAGGGAATCATCAAAAACAAAGTAGAAGGAAGCTGGTACTCAAAGATTGCCCAGAGCACAGCTGTAGGCTAACCTAGAATGCTCATCTCAGACTACAGCATGAGGGAAAAAGGAAACTTACTTTCTCTGAGCCACTAAACTATTGTTAGTTCTATTTATTACAGCACACAAGTCTTACTTTAACTAATACAATGAATTTTCAGATGTCTTAAAGTTCTGAAACTCTTAAGTTTTAATCAGAAAAAAAATGAAAAGATTATAAATATTATGCTCATAAATTTAAAAACAAACAGAAATTATGGTTCAATAAAACTAGAATGCCTAGCACTAGGTTTCTTTTACTAAGGTGATTTATAATGTATATCACTTCTGATATTTACTTCCCTAGATTCTAATCACTTTGTCTTCATATCTTTATATCATGGCATTGCTAAATACAACATTAACATCCTCTATCATATTCCCTTAGACTTTTAATACATACCATAATGTTAAGTTAAAACTGTAATAAAGAGATCATGCTATTTTGCCATGGATAAGAAATGGTGCCAGATCAATATTCTAGCATTGGAAAACTTTATGCTCAGAATCCATGACTAAACTGAAAAAGATTTTCTTTCTGTAATACCAATCACCTGAATTTTAATGAATATAAAAGAGGGCAACATACTGTGAGAATAAATCAATTCATTCTTCACCAGTAAGCAGTATTTGGAATAACTTATATTATGAAAAATATGTTTGATATTTTCTTGTTGAAAATAGTTCTGTGGAAATTACTCTAGGTTTGGCAAGATAAGAGCAAGTTTCCCAGCATGTCCCACATTAGATGATAGTTGCAGTTCCATCATTAAATCCACAAGTGTTTGAAGGATCCATTAAGTGCACCCATGGATCAGGGTGTCACAAAAATGTGTAAAACATAAAGCTGGAGGACTCACACTTCCAGATTTCAAAACTTATGAAAAAGTTTTGAAAACTTATGAAAAAGTTTTGAAAACTTTGAAAAAGTTTTGAAAACTTATGAAAAAGTACCATAATCAAAACAGTGTGGTACTGGCATAAAGACAGACATGTAAACCAATGGAAAAGATAGAAATCCCAGAAATAAACCCATGCCTATACGGTCAAATGATTTTCAACTGGAGAGCCAAGACCATTCAATGGGGAAAGGACAATCTGTCTCTTCAACAAATGGTTCTGAGGTAACTAGATATCTACATGCAAAAGAATGAAGTGAGACCTTTATCTAATACCATATACAAAAAATAATTCAAAATGTACCCATACATAAGACCTCAAACTATAAAACTCTTAGAGGAAAACATAGGGCAAAAGATTCATAGCACTGGGTTTGGCAATGATTTCTTGGATATGACACCAAAGGCACAGGCAACCAAAGAAAAAAGAGACAAACTGAACTTGATGAAAAATTTAAAATTTTGTGGATCAAAAGACACTATGAACAGAGTAAAAAGGCAACCCACAGAGTGAGAGAAAATATTTGAAAGTCATATATCTGATAAGGGGTTAAAATCCAGAATAGATAGAGAACTCCTAAAACTCAATTAAAAAAAAAAACACGATTCAAAAATGGGCAAGGGACTTCTGTATATATTTCTCCAAAGATATATAAATGACTAATAAGCACATGTAAATATGTTCCACATTACTAGACATTAGGTAAATGCAAATCAAAATTACAGTGAAATTTCACCCCATATATATCACAATGAGACATCACTTCACATCCATTAGGATGACAAATAAATAAATAAACAAACAAATAAATAAATAACCAACAGTATTGGTGAGGATGTAGAGAAATTGGAATACTTTTGCACTGTTGGTGGGAATGTAAAATGGTACAGCTGTTGTGGAAAACAGTATGGCAGTTTCCCAAAAAGTTAGAAATAGAATTACCATATGATCCAGTAATTCCACTTCTAGATATCTAACCAAAAGAGTTAAAAGCAGAATCTCAAATAGATGTTTATGAACCCATGTTCATAGCAACATTAGTTACAATAGCTGAATCTTAGAAGTAACCCAAGTGTCTATTGATGGATGAATGGATAAGCAAAATGTGTTATATACACACAATGATTTATGATTCAGCCTTATAAAGGAAGGAAATTCTGACATATGCTACAACAGGGATGAATCCTGAGGACATTAAGCCAAGTCAAATAAGCAAATCACAAAAAGACAAATACTATATGATTCCACTTATATGAAGTTCCTATAGTAGAGACGGAAAGTAGAATGATGGTTTCCAGTTGTTGGGGGAGAAGCTACGGGGAGTTATTGTATAACTGATAAAGAGTTCCAACTTTCTCCATTGAGGTATTACATGATGTTTGGTTTTCAAACAGTGATTCTACTGGAGTGCTTTTTTAATCATTGGAAATCACAAACTTGGCTCACTAAATGCATGAAAAATCAACTTCATGAAATATTTCCCATCCCAACTTTCCTATGTCCTACAGCATATATGATCATAAGCATTCCATCGTTCCTTTTTAAGAACATTAAGTTTATAAGAAGAGACAATATTAATAAAAAATATAGGGGCTTCCCTGGTGGCACAGTGGTTGACAGTCCGCCTGCCGATGCAGGGGACGCAGGTTTGTGCCCTGGTCCAGGAGGATCCCACATGCCGCGGAGCGGCTGGGCCTGTGGGCCATGGCCACTGAGCCTGCGCGTCTGGAGCCTGTACTCCACAACGGGAGAGGCCACAGCAGTGAGAGGTCTGCGTACCGCAAAAAAATAAATTAATTAAAAAAATATATATATAACAAGCATGAAGTTAGAACACAGCATACATAACTTGAAGATTATCTTATTGTCAAAGATCCCAACTTTTAAATTGTCCTTGCGTTCATTCATAGTAGCTAAAATGGTAGGAACCTGTCTATTCTAACCAAAGTAAGCAGTTTCTACGTGTCTTTAGTAATGCCATGCTCCTGGACTTCAGCTTTTCCCCAGTGTTTTAGTTATATTATCATCTTCCAAGTTCTTCAAGATCCACAAGGACATACAGCATTACCCACAAGTGCCCTACCCACACACTCTTGCCTACATTCAGCCCCACCCCAATGGCCTCCTTGCCTATAGTTATCTGCAATCACTCCAAGAGCACCTGTGGCTTTAGCATTTTGGAAACAGAAAATTAGAGCCTGATTCATTTCTTCTCAATTACTTCCTCTGTGTCTTTATAGTGTCCTAAATTTGTAATCATCATTTCTGAAGTTCAGACTATGTTTCAGGCATTGTTCTAGATGATCGAGAAACAAGAACAAATAGCACACTGTTTTTTCCTAAAAGGAACTGACAGTCTGGACTGTATAAGCCAATACATACCATGCAAGGAGTATGGGCAGGATACTATGGGGGCATGAATCAGGGCATAACTAATTATACCAGTGGAGTCTAGAAAAGACTTCATTAAGATGGCACTGCTTGAGGTAAGCACTGAAAGAGGAGTTCATATAGTCAGAGAAGGGGACTAGAGGCCAGAGAAAAGAGAGGCAGGAACCAGGCACTCAAAACATTGAAGCAACATGAATAAAAATATGGAGGCTTTAAACAACATGGTACATACTGGAAGAACCAAGGGCTTTGACTTGGGTTGTGAAGAAGTCATAGTGACATACAACTTTAGAGAGAGAATAAAAGAGCCAGTTCACAGAAGGTCTTATATTTCATACTAAGGAGTAAAAATTGTAGTACATATAATTTGCATAATTATGATGTGCCAGGTTCTATTCTAGACTCTACTTGCAATGGCTCATTTTTATTCCATTTTAAGCATGAGGAAACTGAAGCACAGAGTGCTTTAGTAACTTGCCCAAGGTCACACAGCCAGAAAGTGAGGGAGCCAGGGAGTCTGACATAATAAATTGGGCTCATAGCCATCAGGGTGACTCCCTTCAGCACTGTGTGCTTTATTCCATTGAAAATGATGACCATTAAAGGGGTTTAAGTAGAAGAATAACATGACTATTCTAGTAGTAGAAATGAGGTGGGATTAAAATTGAGATAGAAGGCAGTAAAGGAGGAGAAAATGAAATGCAGAGAAATTATATTAAGGCGGTAAAAGCTATAATACTCAGAGAACAATTAAGTGAAGGAGGATATATCAGTTAGCTTTCGTTGCATAATTAACCACACAAAATTTAGTGGCTTAAAATAACAAGCATTTACTTAAATCATAAACTGATGGATTAGCTAGGGCCAGGAAAGTCTGGAAGGACCTTGCACATGTGTCTCAGTGAACTGAGCTGCAAGAGAGCTCACAGCACATAGTACATGGCAGATCAGCTGTAAGATACCTCTACTGATCTTGGCTGGGTTCTCCTACATGTCTGGGGCCTCAGCTGGGATGAATCAATTGATTCATGGTGCATGGTCTTTTGTCCCTCAGCAGGCTAGCCCAGGTCTGTTCTCATAGTGGCAGAACAGAGGTATAGGCGGTATAGGTGAGAACAGCAGAAATGTGCAAGGTTGCTTGACACCTAGGCTTGGAAATAGCACATATATTAATCAATTAAGTTACAAAGCATTTCTCCAAAGATTTACAAGGCCTACTCAAATTCAAAGAGAGAAGTAGATCTATCTATTGATGGGAGGAGCTAAAGTCACATTGTAAATGGTGGGGAGCCTAGAGGGTAGATAATTGTCACCATCTAAAAAAAACCTAATTAATGGGAGAGAGCAAAAGAAAACATCAGTGATGACTCCCTGGTTTCTTGCCTAAGAAGAAACTGAGGGGATGATGGTGCCATTTACAGAGATAGGGCCAAAAGAGTCCCTCACTGGTGGGTTTTCCCCAGAAAGTGAATAAAATTTTCCATGCATGTTTTTCCCAGTGGTGTGAACCAGAAATCTACACAAATAACATAGCAATAGCAACTGAAAGAATGTGGTAGAAATACTCAGCTTAAGGCTCAATTAAAAGAAAAAGTTGTTACTGAAAAACTATACATTGTACGATATGACACTGGAATCTACTGAACTTTTATAACCAACACTGACAGAATGTATGAAAATAAGCTGTGATTTCCTTTGAGGTCTAAAGTCATATAAAGTCCTGCTCACATCTGCCAAATCGATCTTCCTGTGGGAATTCACCACAATGAAAGGATGCAACATATCAAAAAATAGGCTTTATATTCACTGAACTCTATGTTTCAATTAAGTTAAATGCCCTTCTAGGGATAGGAAAATTTCAAGTGTGCTATTACAGAAAATAGCAGAGTGGGTTGTAAGAAAGAAAATCTTTGGGATCAGTAGATATGACTGAGCACATTCATTGTCACAAGCTAGGACACACTACACAGCATGATAGAAAGTCAAAGTAGTCGTCATGGCTCACCAACATGCATTCTTTGCTTAATTCAAAGGAGACTGTCATACTATCAATGGCTTTTTATAAATGAGCTTCACTTTTTTAATCCAACCTGCTTCTAATTCCTGACTCCAGTGTTTAGTGCAAGTTTCCCGTGAGCAAATAAACTCAGTTTTTTCACTCTGCTATTTAAGGCTTTTCTCCAGCCTGCCCCATGTCATGTCCTGACTCCGATTCTCAGTCTTCTCTTAAATTCAGCCAGTGCTGGTGTCCAGATGAACTATGTGCTATGCACAGACGTGGCCTGTCTTCTTTGGTTTCTTTACCCTCACTCACCTCTTTACTCTCTGCTGTGCTGCTGCCTTTGTGTCTCAGCTCGTCCAAAATCTTATTTGAACTTTAAGTCATGACTTCAGTACCACAGATTCCAGCAGCTTATTACGATTTTTCTGTTTCCTGGACTTCCAGTCCACACTGTACCTCACTCTTTGTCTACCCTGGACACTCTGCCTTCTACTAAAATTTTTATTTGTTGCCAGGGACAGGGGGTGGGAGATGGGGGGAAAAGGTGAAGGTGGTCAAAGGGTACAAACTTCCAGTTATAACATGAATAAGTGCTGGGGATGCAATGTACAGCATGGTGACTATAGTTAACAATCCTCTATTGTATATTTGAAAACTACTGAGAGTAGATTTTAAAAGTTCTCCCCACACACCCCCAAATTTTATCTGTGTGTGGGGACAGATGTGTTAACAAACCTTATTGTGGCATCATTTTGCAATATATACACGTATCTAATCATTACATTGTACACTCTAAGTCTACACAATGCTATATGTCAATTACATCTCCATAAAGCTGGGGAAAACATTTTTAATAAAAAATAGAAGTTTTTATTTGTTTCATCCTTAACTTCCTAGTACCTTTCCTGAGGACACATGAATTTACTCTTTTTCAAGATGGAATTGCCAAGAAAGTGAGGAGTGAGGTTAGAGCTTTCTCTCTGCCAACAACACAGTTCGGTTTTTATGTGCTTCAAATAATGGTCTACAGACTTCCACAGAATATATAATTTGAAGAAAAAGTTCTGTAAATGCTTTAAGTGTTTGAAAACTACTGTTTATTTGTTTTTGCATCTCTTGCTATTTCTAATGCAAACCCTTTCCCCTGGTGGTGGGTAGAAATCTATATGAGCTAAAATTAGTATAACGAATAACATTGTTCACTACCTGCCAGAAGGTAACAAGAAAGGGACATCAAGTATGGGGCAGTTCATATTCAATTGGCATATATTATTGATAACTGCAAAATCATTTGCTAAAAAACATAAAAGTGGCAAGCCAGCAGAAAAATAAGTACTGTTAAAGAAGGTAATTGCCAGTGATGGGTTCAATCTGGATCACAAAGCATGATCAGAACTTTCTAAAATGATAACTTCTTAAAATAAATAGCAAACTGACATGTGAGTAAGTATTAAATTGTAGTGTGTATTCACCCCTTAACTCCTTACCTAAACAAACATAATTATATGGTACAATCTTACACCATTTTAGGCCTCTATCTTTGAGTTACCCACTATGGTAGACAAAATAATGTGCCCCTAAAGATGTCCATATCCTAATCTCCAGGACCTGTGAACATTACATTACACGGCAAGAGAGAGTTAAAGTTGCAGATGGAATTAAGGTTGTTAATCAGCTGAAGTTAAAGTAAGGAAATTATCCTGGATTATCCAGCTGGGCTCAATGTAATTAATCATGACAGTCCCCTTTCTTAAATGTGGGAGAGGGAAGCAGAAGAGTCAGAGCCAGAAAGATGGCATCATGAGAAAGACTTTGCTGGCTTTGGAGATTAAGGGGGCCACGAGCCAAGGAATCCAGGAAACCTCTAGAAGCTGGAAAAGTTAAGGAAGTGGATTCTCCCTTGGAACAGCCAGGAAATAAGGCAGCCCTGCTGACACGTTAATTTTAGCCCAATGAGGCCTACTGCAAACTTCTGACTCCCAGAACGATAAGATAATAAATGTGTGCTCCCTGAAGCTACTAAGTTCGTGGTAATTTTTACAGCAGCAACAGGAAACTAATACACCAAGAAAAATCGTTCCAGCTTTCCCCAGATGCCAAGAAACTGCTCCCTCCTTGTCAAATATCTTTCCTATTTCAATCATCTATTGGTACTCCCAAACTATCTTTATTTGTAAGATGAAAATTTTCAATTGATAAGATAGTGATGTTTTCTATAAATTACTTTGTCAAAACAATTACTAGAAAAGATATTAGCAAAGACTTAATGAATATTTAAATACTGATTATACAACTATTTTAATTAATGTCATTCAGACATAATTTAGAGGCAAAATATATTTTTAAATCCTCAAATAGCACATAATAATGAGCTATATTTTATTTTTGAGAAGACAAGAGTTGTTTGTGTTGTGAGTTGATCTCTTCTTTAAGAACAAACTACTTAACAAAATTAGGCATTTTTTGTTTGATCTACCAATAATAGGTATATAAGTGAAGCACAAGAGAATGAGGAGAATAAAGGTGATATCTCACTTCTAACACAATTTCATCAAAATGGTAAAAATATGTTTAAATTAAGCCTGGGAAGGTCCAACACAATTGGGAACTGAAGAACTCACATAATGTTCATGGGTATATGGATTGCTTCTGTTTCAAAAATGCTTTCATTTCAGTACCATTTAGAAAATGTGAGACTCATTTTATCTAAACAACAACAACAAAATCATCACCAGATAAGATCTGGCAATGCTGTGAATCCCGCTAAACCTGTTTTTTCTTATGATTTTACCAGTCTATTCCCCACGCAGGTTAGTTCTAAGGATCAAATTAGATAATGTATTTAAAAGCAAATTGTAACCTACCAAATTACTTTTTTTCCCTCAGTTCCTACTATAAGTCAAACACCAAGCTAGGCAGACAAACAAGAATTAGACAATAACTTCAACAATTAATGTACAATGTAAGACGCAGAATGCTATGAGGATTCATGGCTGATACAAACTGGAAGGGGGATGGTGAGGTACCTCCAGCCCTAGGGAATCAGACTGCCTAGTGTGTGCCAGGCACTAGGCATGTTAAATTTTTTATGCACATTATACCATTTAACCCTCACAATAATCCAACAAGGTAGTGCTATTGTTTTTCCCTTTTTACTGATGAGAAAGATAAGGCTCAGTTTAACTAACTTTTCCAAAGCCTGCGGAAAATAAGGGATAAAGCCAAAACTCATTCAGTTAACAAATAATTATTGAGCACCTACTGTGTGAGAGGCGTGTTCCAGATGCTGAGATTACAGTAGTGAAGACAGCAGATAAAAATACCTACCGTCAAGAAAATTATACTCTAGGGAGGGAAACAGAAAACAAAGAAAATAAAAATTAAGTATATTTTATACACACACACACACACACACACACACACAGTTTAGCAGATAGAGATAAATGAAACACAGAAGTGAAACAGAAGGTGATGGAGATTGAAATTTTAAGTAAGATGTTCAGGAAAGCCTTCTTGTTGAACGTGGCAAGTTTGACATGCTTGTTAGGCATCCAGATGTATTTGTCAAGTAGGCTGAGAATACACGAGAGAAGGCAACGTTTGAGTAATTGCTTAAAAATAGTGATGGAGTTGGGTGAGCAGATATCTAAGGGGAAGGCATGTAAGGAAGAACAAATAGCAAGTAGAAAGGTCCTGAGATGGGGGTTGATGTGGCTGGAGCTGAGGGAGAGAAGGGAAGAGCAGAAGATGAGATCTGGATGTAATGGTGGAGGGGGCAGATCACACAGGACCTTGTAGTTCATAGTCAGGTCTTTGGTGTTTGTTCCAGATAGGAAAATGGGGTTTTGATCGTAGAAGGATATGTTTTAACAGGATTGCTTTGGCTACTATGCTGAGAACAATCTGAAGAGAGGAAGCAGGGAGACTGGTTAGAAGATGTTTTCAATAATTCAGACAGCAGGAGGTAGTGCTTTGTACAAGTGTCATAACAGTAGAAGAGTGGCAAGTTGTCAGATTCTCAATATATTTGAAAGTAGAGCCAACAGGATTTGCAGATGGATTGAATATGGGGGTGTAAGGGAAAGAGAGGAGACAAGAATGACAGCAAGGTTTGAAGCTGGAGAAAGGTAAATTGCCATTAATATTTGGGAAGAAGAGGTTTGGTGGTAAATACCAGGAGCTTAGACTTGGATATTGTATGATTGATATCCTTATCAGACGTTCAAATCAACTAGAAATTGTCAAGTAGGAAGTTGGATGTATAGGACTAGAGTCTAGGGAAAAGACTCTGGGGCTGGAGAAATAAACCTGGAAGCCATCTAATTTAATATATATAAACATATGAACTTAATTCCAGATCTGTTTGATTCTCAAACCTAGTTCCTATTTGTTGGGAGCAATTCTCCATCGCATTTCTGCATGTCTCAGGTTATCTTTTCAGGGATGTTTATACAATAAACATCCTCGGAGACTAAAAGAGTGTCTCTCTCCAGGTTTAAGGACAGATTTGTTTCCTGATCAAGATACTTAAGGTAATGTCTCCTTTGGAAGCAAAGAATAGACAGATTGGCTTGCAGCTTGCAACCCCCTTATAAAACTGGTTTCCTGGGACTTCCCTGGTGGTCTAGTGGTAAATCTGCTTTATAATGCAGGGGACGTGGGTTCGATTCCTGGTCAGGGAATCAAGGTCTCACATACCGCGGGGCAACTAAGCCGGCACGCCACAACTACTGAGCTTGCACGCCTCAACTAGGGAGCCTGTGTGCTGCAAACTACAGAGCCTATGCACTCTGGAACCCGTGTGCCACAACTACAGAGCCCACGCGCCTTGGAGCCCACGTGCCACAACTACAGAGCCCACGCACCCTGGAGCCCGCATGCCACAACTAGAGAGAGATGCCCACGTGCCACAACTAGAGAGAGAAGCCCACGCACCACAATGAAGAGCCCACACACTGCAACTAAGACCCATGCGCTGCAATGATGAGGCCAAAAATAAATAAATTAAATAAATAAATAAATCCTAAAAAAAAAAACACCTGGTTTCCTAAGCTCAGCTGTGACCTACATCCAGTATGTTTGCAAGGTCCACCAGGATCCACTCTGCATCGCCCCCGTGACATGAGGGGAGAGCAAAGGGGAAGCTCCTGCTGCCTGATGTCTCATGAGTGATAAACATCTCAATCCACTTAAGCTCACTGTTTCCTTACCAACCACATTTATGGAAATGTGGGAAATCGATCTAGCAGCTGAAGTAGTAGCTGAAGCTTAGCAACTGTCTGATTACTTAACTACTATTGAAGAGGAACCACTGAAAATTTTGTAACAAGGGAAGAGGTGTGATTTGACTTGAAGTTTGAAATTAAAATCCCTCTGATATCAGAGGGAAAGTGGTCCTGGAGAAGAAGAAACAAGAGTGGAAGAAGTTACATCAGTCAGGCTGTTGTTGCAGCAATCCCCGCACGAATGAAAAAGGCCCAACAGAGGGGTTAACCAAGGGACTGAAAGAAGGAAGCAGATTCAAGAGATATTTAGGAGCTAAAATCAATTGGCCTTCAAGCTGTATCTTTACAACATTAAGTCAGAAAATTTCAAGTGTAAGTACGAAAGTAATTGGGAGTCACTTTCTTACATAAGAAGAACGGAGTCAGGCACAGTTGCCACATGCCCGTCAGAACTCAGGTTGACTTCTCCACGTAGTTTTTCTCTTTTTCAAGCAGCAGCCTTGAGCATTGGATCCTCAAACAGCAATGCCCACAACAGGAAAGAAGGGGAGACCTCCATTGTACAGGCATCTCTTTGTTTTTTAATCAGAGAGGAAAACCTTTCCTAGAATCCCATTAATCAGAGTGGGTCAAATGCCCATGCCTTCAATGCAAGGAAAGTTCAGAGAACAAAATCTGGCTCTTTCAGCCTCTATAGTGGGAGGTAGATTCTAACAACAGTGAAGAGAAGGTTGGAATTGGCTGTTGGAGAGACAACCAATAGTGTCTCCCAGAGGATCTAATTAGCTGTGGAAGCTGAGAAAGAAGGAGAACTCTAAAGGATTGCTTAGACACCTGGCTTAGACCATTGTCTGGATGGTATTGTCATTCATGGACGAAGCAATGCGAGAGAAACAGGTTTGGGGTAGGGAGTGAGGCGATATCTTTGAACACATTTGAATTTCTAGCTGGAAAGCCCAGAGCTCAGATTCATAGGGGTCTAGAGCTCAAGATTGAGAGCTAAGCTAGAGTTACATAAGTTTGGGACAATATAACTGAAGTCACAGAGCAAAAGTGTCCAGACACAGTGTGATTACAGAGAGGGTCAAAGAGGGAATCTTGGAAAGAGAAGCCCATTTGACAGACTGCAAAGGAAAGTCCATGAAAGTAAAAAGAAAAGAGGAGAGAGCAATATTTTAAGATGGAAGAGAGGCCAATGGTATTAAATGCTTCCCAGAGATCAAATAAGAAGATGAAGAATGCCTATCAATTTTAGCCATGTTGGCATGGTGACCATTGCCAAGTAAGATAAATATATAGGGAATTCGTTAGAGACAAGTGATTTTTTTTTTTTTTGGCTATCTATTAGGCTCTTTATTTTTTTATGAGGGCAGTGCAAGCCCATGGGAGAGAGCTGGAAAACAGGAGGGTAAGAGTGATCTATAATGGCTATACAATTGTAATATACAACTGTCAGGAAGTGTCTGTGCCTTGGATCTTTATAGAACCAGCACAGCCACCTGCCAAGCGTCCAGGATGCTCAATAAACCTCCCTCCATCTCCCCAACATATAAAATATTGGGGGCTACTGTTCCAATTCCACCCCTTGCTTATCATCACTGTTTTATATGCTGAAGAATACATTTTCTTTAACAAGGTTAATTTTCTTTTACTAATTTTCTTCAGTTCACTACTCACAAAAATGGGCAAAAATGCAATGTAAAGAGTATGCTATCCAAATAAAAGCCTGATTTCTATGGCAGTGATCTGAGATAGAGTTCCAGTTTGCATGGAAGAGTTGCTATTTTTAAAAAATCCTAAAATTTTACATCACTCTATTTTGTGTTTTTCTTTTTCAGTTCTCTGGTAAATCTCTTAAATATTATAAATGAAAGTAGTTATTAAGTTTTATATAGGAGTAAATATAAATTTCAGCTTTTTAATAGTCCTTACTATATGTTACTGCTATGCTATAGAAGGTCAGCCAGAGTGACCTGCTATTCACAAAGAACAACTGGAAAAAACAAAAACCACAGTTTATAAGAAAATCAGCACAGCCTGTCCTATACCAGGTTCCATCATGCCCTCTTGTGTCTAAGTGTAGCATAGCAGCTCCAACTTTAAATTGAAATATTCAGTACAACACGGTGAACATCACATACTCGCTATGAGCCAGGTGCTAGGCTGGGTGCTGAGTCCACAGCTGTGGACAAGACCTACAAGGTCCCTATCCTCATGGAGATTATTTAGGACTTACTTTAATTATTACATAAGTTTACATTCCATTTGAAAACTTCTGTATGAAGATTTAGCATTTCATTATATGGTACAAATACTTTTATCAGCTAAAAAATATTGCCACTAATTTCTTTAGTCTACAATCTTAAATTATTGATTTAGCTTGCCATAAACTCTTCTCTTTAACTTCTAGTGGTAAAAATTTCATAATCCATTGATTTAGTTTTATAGCTACTATTTACAAAGATAAAATCTTCAATAAAATGATGCTGTGATGTTTAATTCTAAAGCTCTTATTTAATCTTAGTGTTAGTTGTCATTGAGAAGCCTCTATGAAATAAACTATGAAATAAAAATTTCATAGTTTATGATCCCAGGAAAATTTTCCTTATTAAATTATAGACAAGAGACAGTGCTTTAGTCTATGTTATTAAAATTGAAATTCCCTAAATCCAATTATATATTCTTACCATCTGCATTTTTATGATTCTTATCTAAAGAAATCCTCTGAAAATCTCAGAGCTGACATAAATTTCTTAAATTTTACTTACTTTTTGTGGGTTTTGAAAACAAAAGTTCTTGTTTTAATTTAAAGGAGCAGAAACTTAATTGTGATGGCTTGCAGATAGATGACAATATGGCCCATAATGAAACTTTCTATAATAAAAGCAGATATGATAAGATATAAACCATAGTAGGCAGATCTTAAGAGAATTTGATTTCAATGAAACATTTAAGTCAGTAATCATCCATTCTAGCATTCTACCTTTTACACATAGACTATTGTTTCACCTTTAACAATTATCAGGAGGTTGTCCCCTCATTCTTAAGTGTGAGGACCACTGTGTATTTCTCATTTACTCAATTGCCCAACCCCTTTTATTCTAACTATAAGAGTATTCTCTTATTCTACCTCAGTGTTTGGAGGTTGGGGGACCCCTAGTTAAGGTTAGTCTTATGCATGGTGACTTTAACCCCTCCCCCAAGTATATCAAACCCCAAACAACCCTTAATAAACCTAAAATCTAATTTCAAACAAAGAGCCTGCTCTGCAAAGGTAGCTTCAAGTCAAGTTTCCCAGTCTCTCTTTACAACCAAATGACTGACTCAAAACCCCACTTACATTAAAAATCTAAATCCCCCATTTGCCTTCTCAGACTATGTATCATATTTCCTTTTAAAAATGGATGATAGGAGCATTTTCCACTTTGCCCTGGGAATGCTTTGCCTCATTTTATCGTATATTCAAATATCTGGCTAAAATTATGAATGAAAGCTTATGAAATTTTAAGGCAGCTTTCACTGCCTGCCTTGCCCATAGAGACCAGAGTCATGAGCCAATGTACCTGATCTGACAAACATTCACTCCTGCATGATGCAAAAGGTAAGGCAACATCTTTGCTTGGGAGTCAAGAAGCCCAGCTCAGCAGATATATCCAACATCTGTGAGAGCTTTGCCAACACGTTTGAGTGTGGAAGGATCCACATATTATTGAATTCTTTCTCCAATGCATTACAACAGATGTGTATCAGTAAGCAATTGCTATAACAATCATGTAAAATAAGCCACCGCCAAGCACAGTCACAATAGATAGAGTGTGGATCTAAGGAGAGATAGAGGATTGAAGCCATTTTTGCAATCAGTATGCTACAAGATGTCTAGTAATGCAATGTTGACTATAAAATGATCTCCTTTCTAAATCAAATCTGACCTTCCTTTTGCTTTTACTATACCTTCTGAACAAGGAAAACTAAAACACACATTTATGCACACACACAAACATTCTGGGTGCCCCCTACCAACAGTCATGAGCTCACTCACACCCATCCCCACCTCTACAGTTGCTACTTATAGCAAAGGGTCTTTCAAGATTTAGACTCACTTTTCATGTGAGGGGTTACACAGAGAAAGATCAAATATGTACAGCACACTGAAGTAAACTAAAGGAGTTTTGAGGGCATCTATATCAGGCTAGTGGAAAATTTTATTAATTTCTTCATATTACAAGTCAGACAAAAAATGAAATATAAAGTATTAAGAAAGATATTAAATTTTAATTGGTATAAAACTTCTAAATAAAATCTTTTTATTTTTATTTTCTGAGAAATTTGAACTTGATTCCATGAACATAACATTTTTTTTTCTATCAGGTTTTATGCTTGACATGCAATATGTAATTCTTGATAATGATTTTTCAACGAAGTCTCTGAAAGTTTAATAGTCACTTTTATAGGAAGCAAATAGGTTGTAACAACCAGCAGAAGAAAATTTATTGCTTTTTCACTGGCCACAGCAATTTACTTTTCAGAATTAAACAGAATTTGGGTAATAAGAATTCATTAAATTGTGTTTTGAGGATCCAGCCATTCTTTAAATCCAGCTGAGATAGAGTCAGAGGGATCTGATTCACCCTTCTGACTTAAACAACTAAAAAGCTGGACAAAATATGAATGAAAGGGCTTCCCTGGTGGCGCAGTGGTTGAGAGTCCGCCTGCCGATGCAGGGGACACAGGTTCGTGTCCCGGTCCGGGAAGATACCACATGTCGTGGAGCGGCTGGGCCCGTGAGCCATGGCCGCTGAGCCTGCGCGTCCGGAGCCTGTGCTCCACAACGGGAGAGGCCGCAACAGTGAGAGGCCCACGTACCGCAAAGAAAAAAAAAAAAAAAAAAAAGAATGAAACAACATCTCTCAAGACACAAAACATCAGGCAATGAAGGACCAGTATCCCTGAGTGATGAGAAACAAAAAAAGTGAGCCCTACAATTGTCCCAGGTTAATGTCTACAGAAAGTTTCCACACTGTAGCATAGGGAAAGGAGATGCAGGCAGAGACCGATGGTGTCTCTGTGTTGAGAGATGAGAATCCAGGGAAGCCATGGTAGCTAGAGTTTGCAAGGCAGAGTACCACAGAGAAGCAAGATGCACACAGAGAGAACTCTAAAGTTCTGAAGAGTGTTCCCCTGGAGTATTCAGTTGAGTACTGATCAGCAAACACAGCTAAGGAAACTATCTGAGGCTGAGAGAACCACCTGAAAAGATTAGAGGAAACAGTGTCAGAGCCACTCATAGAGACAGACATAGTGCCTGTTCCCACAATTAGAATAAAACATATAAATCAATCAATTGAAAGAGAACTAGAAATAACACAAATAATAAACTTAGTAGACAAGGACCTTAAAAAATTATCTTAACTATATTCTATATGTTCAAGAAGCTAAAGAAAAGATTGAATATATTAAGTAGAAACATGGACAATAAAAAAAACTTCCATCAAATTTTTAGAGATGAAAACTACAGTGTTTGAGATGGAAAATACCCTGTATTTTATTAGGTCACAAAACATGTCTTAACAAATTTAAGAAGACTGAAATCACATCAAATATCTTTTCTGACCACATAGGAATGAAACTAGAAATCACAGAAGAAGGAAAATTCACAAATATGTTGAAATTAAACAACACTCTCTTGAATAACAAATAAATCAAACAAGGATGGAACAAAAGCAGTTCTAAGAAGGAAGTTTATAGTGATAAATGCCCACATTAGAAAATAAGAAAAGAGCTCAACCTAACTTTACACCTCAAAGAGCTAGAAAAAGAAAAATAAACCAAACCCAAAGTTATTAGAAAAAGGGAAATAATAAATATTAGAGACATATAATCAAAAGAGAAAAATAGAAAACTACAGGCCAATACCCCTGGTGAACTAAATGCAAAAATCCTCAACAAAATACTAGCAAGCTGAATCCAACAGCATATTAAGAAATCGTACATTATGACAAAGTGGGATTTACCCCTGAGATTCAAGAATGGTGCAACACAGCTCAGTGCTTTGTGACCACCTAGAGGGGTGGGATAGGGAGGGCGGGAGGGAGATGCAAGAGCGAGGAGACATGGGGATATATGTATATGTATAGCTGATTCACTTTGTTATAAAGCAGAAACTAACACACCATTGTAAAGCAATAATACTCCAATAAAGATGTTAAAAAAAAAGAATGGTGCAACATATTCCAATCAATTAACATAATATACCACATTAACAGAATACAGGACAAAAATCACATGATTATCATCATAGATACAGAAAAAGCATTAACAAAATTCAACACACCTCTGTGATAAAAATTCTCAACAAACAAGGTATAGAAGTTATTTACCTCGATATGACAAAGACCATATATAGTAAGCCCAAAGCTAACATCATAGTAAATAGTGAAAAGCTGAAAGCTTTTCTTCTAAGATCAGAAACAAGGCAAGGATGCCTACTCTTGCCACTTTTAAATGTAATATTAGAAGTCCTAGTGAGAGCAATTAGGCAAGAAAAAGAAATAAAGGGCATCCAGAATGTAAAGAAAGAAGTAAATTATCTCTGTAGGTGACCTAATCCTACATGCAGAAAACTCTAAAGACTCCACAAAAAAACTGTTAGGACTAATAAATGAATTCAGTAAAGTTTCAGGGTATACAATGAACAGGTAAAAATCAGTTTTGTTTCTCTACACTAACAAAGAACTATCCATATAGGGAAATTAAGAAAACAATCCCATTCACAATAGTACCAAAAAGAATAAAGTAATTAGGAATAAACTTAATCAAGCAGATGAAAGACTGAAAACTACAAAACACTGAAAACTACAAAAAACAGATGAAAGAAATTAAAGAACACATAAATAAATGGAAAGACATCCCACATTAATGGATTAGAAGACTTAATATTGTTAAAATGTCCATACTACCCAAAGCAATCTACAGATTCAATGTTATCCCCATCAAAATCCCAATGGTATTTTTTACAGAATTAGAAAAAAAAATCCTATAAGTGATATTAAGCCAGAAAGACCCCAAAGAATAAAAGCAATCTTGAGGAAGAACAACAAAGCTGGAGGCATCACACCTCCCAATTTCAAAATATAATGTGAACCTATAGTAATTAAAACAGTATGGAACTGGCATAAAGATAAACATATAGGCCAATGGAACAGAATAGAGAACCCAAAAGTAAACCCAAGTATAAGTGATCAACTGATCTTTGACAAGGGAGCCAAGAGTACACAATGGAGAAAGAACTGTCTCTTCAACAAATGGTGCTTAGAAAGCTGGATATCCACAAGCAAAATCATGAAATGGATACAAAAATCAATTCAAAAAAGATTGAAGACTTAAACATAAGACTGAATTGTAAAACTCCTAGAAGGAACATGGGGGAAAAGACTCTTGACATTGGTTTGGCCATGATTTCTTGAAGATAACACCAAAAGCACAGGCAGCAAAGCAAAAATAAACAAGCAACACTACATCAAACCAAAACCTTCTGCATAGCAAAGGAGACAATCAACAGAATGAAAAGACAACCTACGGAATGGGGGAAAATATTTTCAGACCACATATCTGGTAAGGGGCTAATATCCAAAATATATAAGGAACTCCTACAACTCAATAGCAAAATGACAAATGACTCAAATAATTGGCAAAGGAGTTGAATAGATATTTCAAAGAAGAAGACATAAAAATGACCAAAATGAAAAAGTGCTCAATATCACTAATTATGAGGGACATGCATATCAAAACCACAGTGGCTATCCTGCCACACCAGTTAGGATGGCTATTATCCCCTTGACCCCCACAAAGAAGATAACAAATATTGGTGAGGATATAGAGAAATTGGAACCC
Source organism: Delphinapterus leucas (assembly GCF_059928025.1). NCBI lineage: Eukaryota > Metazoa > Chordata > Mammalia > Artiodactyla > Monodontidae > Delphinapterus > Delphinapterus leucas. Next base: position 68,263,232 of record NC_143133.1, on the reverse strand, counting down.
TTGGACATTGCTGGTAGCCACTACGGAAAACAGAGTCCTCAAAAAACTAAACAGAACTACCATATGATACAGCAATTTCACTTCTGGGTATATATCCAAAAGAACTGAAATGAGGATCTCCAAGAGATACCTTAACTCCCATGTTCACTACAGCATTACTCTCAATATTCAAACTATGGAAACAATCCGAATATTCATCAACAGATGAATGGATAAAAAATAAAATGTGATATACACATACAATGAAATATCACTGAGCCTTAAAATGAAGGAAATTCTGCCATATGAGACAACATGGATGAACTAGAAGTACATTATGCTTTGATTAAGCCAGTCATAGAAGGACAAATAATGCATGATTCTACATATATGAGGTATCTAAAATAGCCAGACTCATAGATGCAGAGAATAGATCGTTGGTTGCCAGAAGCTAGGGGCAGGAGAAAATAGAATTTGTTGTTCAATGTATATAAAGTTTCGGTTATGTAAGATGAACAAGTTCTAGAGATCTGCTGTGTAACATAGTGCCTATTACATTAACAATACTGTACTGCACTCTTAAAATTTTAGTTAAGAGGGTAGATCTCATGTTAACTAAAGGCAAGAGGGAGACATATGCACATTTTTGGAGGTGATGGGTATGTTTATTTCCTAGATTATGATGATGATTTCACAGGTGTATGCATATGCCCAAATGCATCAACTCGTACACTTCAAATATGTGCAGTTTTTGTATATCAATCATACCTCAATAAATCTGTTTTTTTAAACTTTAAACATAAAGATGTGAATAAGTTAAAAGAATGGAAAATATATTCCATTCAAACACTAATCAAAAAAATGTTGGAATGATGATACTAATATCAGACAAAGATTACAGAACAAAGAATATCACTCAAGATAAAGAAGATCCTTTCATAATGATAAAGTATTTAATTCATCAAGAGTACATAATAAACCTAAATGTTTATGTACCTAATAACAGAGCATCAGAAGACATGAACCAAACACTGATAAAATGGCAACAAAAAATACACAAATGTCTGTAATTTCAAAACTACTCTCTCATTAATTCATAAAATTAGTAACATAAAATCAGTAAAGATATAGGAAATTGGAACACTATCAACCAACTTCACCTAATTTACCTAACAGGGTAATCCACCCCAAAATAGAATTCACATTTTTTTTTCTAATGAACTTGAAAATATACCATATTCTGGGCCACAAAAAATCTTAATATATTTTTAAAAAATTAAGTCATACAAAGGATGTTCTTTGAAGAAAAATGAAGTAAAATAAAAAACAGAAAGCTATCTGGAAAATACCCAAATATTTGGAAACTAAGAATACACTTCTAAATAACCTGTGGGTCAAAAAGAAATCAAAAATGAAACTAGAAAGAATTTTCTGCTGAATGAAAATGAAAAGACAAGATATAAAAATTTGTGGGATGCCACTAAAGCAGTTCTAAGAGGGGAAATATACAGCACTACAAGTATATATGAGAAAATAACAAAGGTTGCAAAACAATAATCTTAGCTTCCACTTAAGAAACTAGCAAAAGAAGTGAAAATTCAACCCAAAGTAAGCAGACCTTGGGAAATAGTAAAGATCAGAGTAGAGATCAATGAAATGGAAAACAGAAAGCAATGCAAAACTCAATCAATCCAAAATTTGGTTCTTTGAAGAGATCAATTAAATTAATAAACATCTTACCACGGTGATTAGGGAGAAAAAAAATTAAGATACAATTTACCAATATCAGAAATGAGAGCAGTGAAATCACTAAGGATTGCACAGATAACAACGAATGTTACAGTGTTATGCCGATAATTTTGCAACATAAATTTTAAAAATCCTTGAAAGACAAACTGTCAACGCTCACTCAAAAAGTAATCGAGGATTTCAGCAAAAATGGCAGCGTAAGGATATCCAAAAATTTATCCCCCCATAAAAACAAAAAGAAAACGGACAAACTATAAAAATCTACATTTCTGAAAACTGTGAAGACTACTGAAAGTCTTTCAGCAACCTGGGAGGCTTTTTCATGAAAGTTGAAGGACTGTCAATAAGAACGGTCAGTTTTGTTTGTTTTAACTTACCCGTATCCCATCCCCTGCTCCCAGAACTATGGTAGCCTTGGGAAAAACAAAAACAAAAACAAGTTTACATTCCAAGTACTATAGGGAGAAAAACTGGGCTGGAGCACTTTCAAACCCTCATTCCCCAAAACAGCCATTATTATTTTACCTCTCTCTCTCTCTTTTTTTTTTTTTTTTGTTTGTTTGTTTTTTGCAGTACGCGGGCCTCTCACTGTCGTGGCCTCTCCCGTAGCGGAGCACAGGCTCCAGACGCGCAGGCTCAGTGGCCATGGCTCACAGGCCCAGCCACTCTGTGGCATGTGGGATCCTCCCGGACTGAGGCACGAACCCGTGTCCCCTGCATCGGCAGGTGGACTCTCAACCACTGCGCCACCAGGGAAGCCCTACCTCTCTCTTTAAGACAGAAGAACCTTGGAAGAAGCCACTGAAAGGCTTTTTTTATTTTGTCTAATTCAGAACTCTTGCCTAGTACTCAAGCCACTCTTGGGGAAAGAGTCATTTGTCAAAAACTATCCAGGCAAATGTTTAGTTGCTTCTGACTGAAAGTCCATGACCATGACAAGAAAAACCATGCCCAAGTCAGCTTTATCTCAGCAATGCAAGGTATATTTAATATTCAAAAATCAATCACCATAACTCACCAACAGATTAAAATGGAAAACCACACCATCATTTCAATAGATGCAGGAAGTGTTTGGTAAAACCTAACATTCTTGATAAAAAACAAAACAAAACAAAGCAAAACCAAAAACTCTCAGCAATTAGTGAAATGCCTAGTACTATGGCTGGGGCAGGGAAAATACAAAATGAGCCTAGAGTCTTTTTGTGTCTGGATTTTTGCTGCTATCATACAATCCCTACCCATTCTACTTCCTTCTTCCTAAAACACAATCTGCTAGTCTCTTACTACACTCATAAAGCTTAAGTGGTTCCCCACTGCTTACAATATAAAGTCCAATTTGTATGCATAGCCTTCCAGATTCATTTTCTCTAGTTTTTGAAATACATCCTATCTTAGCCACTTGGTAGTCATTCAGAATTCCATATATATGCCTTTTACTTTCCTGCCTGCATACCTTTGTGCAAACTATTTCCTGGGCTTACAGTATCCCCCTCTGTATTCATTCTGGCAAAATCCAGCTTTCCCTGATCTACTCCTGACCCAACTTCAGTCTATTCTTTACAGGCATACAGGGTAATTTTTGTTTTACATACAAATCTGATCATGGTATACCCTACTAAAACCTTTTGTAGCATATAGAAATTGCATAGGCCATAAATTCCAATGTGCCATTTCTTATTTTTCCGTAATATCTCTATATAATATACAGCTTTAATGTAACTTTTACTTAAATCTCTCCCTCAAGCCCCATTCTCATGAGAGCAGGAAACAAAAGTTATCTTTCAGGTTCATTTAATTGTTTTAGTGTTTCCTTAGTCATTTCAAATGTAAATTCTGTCATTTCTATCCCTCTTCCCCACCTTTGACTTAGGATGGCATCTAAGGTGGGGAGGCTACTGGCATCTACATCGGTGGAGGCATCTGTTCTGGGGCCATTTTCTCTTCTCTGACATCCACTTAATGGATAGGTATCTCTTCCTCTGCATTTTGGTCTTCAGTATATATCCTCATTGGTGTCTGCTGAAACATCTTTTGTCCATCGGCCTCCATTTGCATGATACATGTTGACTGAAGCACAATTTCAGGCTCTGTATCAGCTAACTTCAGCTCCGTGCCAGCTATCAGGATGACAGGGTATGACTGCTGTTTGATGCTTCTCTTTGTGACCTGTAGTAGACCAGGGCTGTCATCAGGCATATTTTCCTGTCACCTATCTAGCTACCTCTACTGTACTGCTCTTATGCTGCTGTAAATCTGTCACCTTCCCTGGGTGATCGCCTGTTAAAATTTTCCTACCAAACTCTTCATCTAAAACCTTAGTTCATAGGATCTTTCTGTTAATCTTATCATTCCTTGGGGCTTTATCTGGAGGACAAGACACAGGTTCTTTCTATGCTCAGGTCATCCCCAAACATAAAGGAATGTCTCAATTAGAGTCTCATGACTGAGACTACTTTCCTTTGTTAGGATTTGCTGGGTAATGTCTGTATCCCCACAAGACTCTTAGTTCACTGAAAGCAAAGACTGTGTGTCTGTTTTCCTCATGTTGGTGTCTGACACATAATCACTAAATATTTATTGAATGGAAAAATGAGTGACTCAGCATACTTGTCCCTGTCCTTGTCAAAAGCAACTTTTTTCTGTTTAGTATTAAATATTTTGCTTTTGATGGCAGTAATTTCTTGCTTTAATCTTATACAAAGCATGGCATATGGGCTGCAAGAGGTGAGAAACACCAACTTGGGAGAAAAGGAAGACAGGACATGAAACAGTGCAATCAAAGCAGAATTAACCATTGTCAGCACTTACAGCAGGGACAGAACTTATTTTTCTAGTGTCAGAAACACATGAAGAAGTAAAACTATTGAGAAAGAATACATTTCACAAATATCACTCTATGCTCCAATAATATTCCCTGCAAGGCTCTTTTTATTATTTGTAGGTCTTTTTGACTACAGTAGATGCACACTAGATTTTTGTTAGATGATAAATTATAGTACTGGGGTGGTATTTGAAACTGTCTTTGTAAACTAACTCAAAGCTATAGTGCCAAAAAACTCTGTCCCCTAGTACCAGTTTGTGAGAAATTTTGCTGTTTGAAGTTTTATCTGAGAATGGAACATTCTACTCTTGCCTTAAAAATGTGAGCCAGGGGGTTCATTTGATCCAGAGAAGCAGGGTGGATTTACAACCCAGGTGCAGAACTTCAGATAAGGAATTTAGGATTGTAGCATTACACATTTATCTTAACTTTGCAGTGTCCAAGGAAACTTGAGTCTGCCTGTCACCCCAGAACTCTAAACAGTGTTTCTAATGGGACCTGGTGAGGCCACAAGACCCTTCCTTTGAGTGACTGCTGCTTTCTTAACAATAACTTCCCCAGCCCTGCTTCCTTCCATCCACCTCACGAACAAAGATCTATGATACTCAGTTCAAAGCAGATTCTGCTTCTTCTACCCCTTTCCTAGAATCTCAGCACAAATTCGTATCTCATCAGAATTTCCTTCTAGAGTTTACGCTTATTGAGCCACTCCAAGATTTGCCTTTCTGCAGCATGTTAAATTTAACTTTGATGAGCTTATTGATAAAAAGCGCTTAGTTGTCATTGTGCTTGCAAAGTAGACATTCAATAGCTTGGGGTAGAGAGACATGAATTTATATTGCTATTATAAGCAGCAACTAAAGTAATGCTTATGTATGAGCACTGTAGTCCTACATGCTAAATCTCATAAACCCAAAGAATCTACCGCCATTCAACCTATGAGAGATGAAAAACGAACAACGTCGAGGTGATGACCCAACAACTTGAGACTCACGTTAAGTAAAGACTTCCGGTCTCGCGCAACTCACAAAGACCTCTTTGCAGCTCACCCTGGGCGAGCCGGAGGCGCGCGCATGCGCAGCACCAGCGCGCATGCGCAGCACCCGCAGGCCGCTCCGCCTTCTCCTCGGCGCCTAGGTTTACATCCGGCTCCTTACGCTTTACGCTCCTCGCGCCGGCTGGTGTTTCTCCGGGCTGACTGACTGCTGGTTGTTTTCGCTGTTCCAGCGTCAGAAGAGCCGGTAGGTCGGCAGGTGAGTACACGGGAAGGGCCTGGAAGGGGAGTCGGGCGGGGGCCCGGCTGTTTGTTGCACCCACCGGTGGGCTCTATGCGGAGACGGGGACGCGGGGCGGATGGGGGTCCCGGGAGCCTCCAACTTGACTGGTCGTCCTCTTCGGGACGGGGCTTTCCTGGCCGCTGCTCTTTGGCAGTCTTCTCCTGACACTTGTTACAAATTCGTAATAGTCATCCTCATTTGCATTCGTTAGGGTTTAAGGAGAGACGGGCCCAGCGGCCTGGCAGGTGAGGTGAGTTTGCAGCCCTCGCCTTCCGGGCAGGGACCACAGCCTTCTCTGCTGCTTCTCGCCTCTCGTCGGGACCCTGACCTGGACCCCTGCTCTGAGAGCCCCCTTCCTGGTCGGGCTTCAGGAATCTTTTGAGGTCAGGTGTAGTGTGTTTTAGGGAAAAAGCGCAGAGCAGGGATTCTGTAAGCCTAGATTCCAGATTCTAGTACAGATTCTAAAATAGCTGTGTAACCCAAGTCGTCTAGAAGTTCCCATCCAGCTTTAAAGTTCAGGTTTGTGTTTGGCAGCTCTTTGTCCAAGGGACGCACACCCAAAATGAATCAGCACCAGAGGAAGATGAGGGCAGGGGTGGTGCTGTGGCATTTTTTGAGTGCTGTCGGGTCAAGATGTCAGAGAATGGTCGACCGCAGCAGCAGTTCAGATGTGTGAGGATTGGCAAAAACTGGAAAAAGACACATTTAAAAATCTGAACACATGTGGCATTCTACTTTTCTCTGGGTGAGGTGATTCATTTGGGACTTTTAGAACTGAACTGTAGACTCGCGCAAGAGTTTAAGAAAGCAAAACGTGCCTGTGTTTGGTCTGAGAGGCTTACTTGAACCTCTGTGCAATGAAGTCATCTTGTATGATGTTATTTTCCAAATGTATCCTGATTGTAAGAATCACCTGTGATATTTGTGCAGATTCCGTGGACCCCATTTCATATCTTTTGAAACACCATGTCCAGGGAAAGGTCCGGGGAATCTTTTTAACAGGCATCCTAAGTGATTCTTCCTTATAAGGCACTTTTGGGAAGCATGTATCTTTCAGTCAGATAGGCCCTCCACCACTTAATAGCTTTATAACTTCAGTAATAAACTTGTGAGTTGCACTTTTCTTTATCTGAAAAATGAGGATAAGTTCTTCCCCAGAGACTGAGTCTAAGCCCTTTGATAGTAGGATCCTTATCTTTGTCATTTTTGTGTCTACAGAGCTTAGTGCTTGGCATTTAATAGGCCCTCCCTCACAAGTGTGTTGAACTGAGAAAAGAAATAGCATGCCCCAAAACACAGAAGACACTTGGAAAGCTCTAATGCCATTCCTCCTCCTCACCTTACAGGGTTTTTTTTTTTTTTCTCTTTTTATCAGTAGTCATTTTGCTGAATATTCTTATTAGAGATAAGTATATCTCTTGATGGTTAAAACAGCCAGGAAATGTTTCTGATTCTTTGGTGTAACTTTGAAATTGTTTCTGCCATTAGATTATTAATGAATTTAAATGGAGGCCAAGTCCATCTGTTGGACTGAATTCATGACTTAACTGTGTAAATTATTGTCTGTAAATGGTATTTATCTCTTGTTATTGTGCCATAACTCTAGATCATGGTGATCGTAAGTTTTTGTTATGCCAGAATCTAAATCATCATGTTCTTAAGGACATATTTAGATTCAGTGTTTCCATTGTAATAAGACCTCCTACTCCCACTAATGTAAAGATTTTGACTTCTGTATGTATGGTTTGTGGGTACAGAATTCAGGACTGCTGAAGCCATTTGTGAAAGGATTGGTGTGGGTAACAAATCCATTTAAGTATAATAAAACTAAGAATTAAAATCTGGGAATTATAGTTGTAGAACACATTGTAAATGTTATAAATCTTGGCAGTATAAAATAATACATCTTACAGAAATCGGGGTGGGAGGAAGTGTAAGAATGCAATTTTCACATCTTTCATGGTAGTAGGTCAATCCATGTTGTCTAAAATGGAATCATGTAGTTTTTAAATGATGCTGATCTCTTAATATTTGTATATTTTTTCTTAACCTAAGAATACTTTTAGGAACTGAAATTGCTTTTTGTGAATAATTTTTTCCCCCAGAGATCAGCAGTTTCTTTAGTTCACTTTATTTTCTTTTGCTTCTGTTTAATGCAGAAAGAATTCAATTCGTTATGCTTTTTGTTAAAAATAGCATGTCTAGTATGATTCCATTGTTAGAAATTATTTCTATACATCCTATTTATATGTGTGCATTAGATAGATAGCTAGAATGATGTATACCAAATAGTAATGAGCATTATTTCGGAGTGGCAGGATTTGGGTCGATTTTTTTTTTTAACTTCTTTTTATCTTTCTGTATTGATTGAAATTTTTTTAAGTGCAGGTATCACTTTTATACAGAAGGGAGGTTTGGTTATTACATCAGTCATAGGGAGAGTTCTGGATTTTAGTAAGTAACCCAAAAGGCGCTGAGTAATCATTACTACCATTAATTTGCAATCAATAAATGAGTGCTGCTTTGTTTGCCTTTAGATTTGTTTTATGTTGCTTTATATAGTATACCTGTAGAGATAGTGCAGTGTGATGTCTTTATGGTAAATTTGCCTTGATATAAATTTTAGCTTTGTCACTTAGTAACTGTGTGAACTCAGTCAAATTGTGTCAGTCCCTCTACTCATCTAAAACTGGATGTTGTATGTACTTCAGAAGGTTGTTGTAAGAATTGATATTTGTACTTAAATGACCTAGCCCACTGCCCAGAACTCAAAGTTCGTCCAAAAGAGAACAGCCATTATTACTATTTTAAAAGTATAGATTGTATTTGTATAGAAGCATGTCTTTCTTAAGTACTGTCCTTTCTAAAGTCATCAGTGTATTTTACTTTGACTGTAAATTACTTAAAGTGCTCTACAATGGAATTTTCTCAGGTTTGAACTCCTTGTCCTGGAAGCTGTGCATCACCATAATGAGGCTTGTAATTCTTGATAACTATGACTTGGCTAGTGAATGGGCAGCCAAATACATCTGTAATCGCATCATTCAATTCAGACCTGGACAGGACAGATATTTTACACTGGGTTTGCCAACAGGTAATGCACCATTTTTTTCCATATTAGGTACTCAAGGTTGTGGGATTGAAGGCTTTTTCTTAGTAAAATATGTTTCCTGTTTATTTCTTGTCATATCACTGATTTAACATATTAGGATATCAAGTCAAATATATAGATACAGACATATCTGGTGTCTAAGTTTCATTACTATTTGTTAAAATTCTGTCTCACCTACCACTCCAGAATTGAAAAGGAAATATAGCTCAGGTCATGGTCATGATATTTTTTGTACCTTTTTCTTGTAGTCTTTTGTTTGTATTTAGGGATGTTGCTTTCACTATTCATGCAGTTTCTTGGGAGATTAGCCTTCTCATTGATCATTAAGAGGTACCTAAAATATGTACTACTGCCTCTTAATTTTACCTCATATGCCTCATATTAGCTTATTAGCCCTTTGCTATTTCTGTGATTATTTTCTATTTTAGAAGTATTACAGGTGAAAAATTGAAGACATGTATGTCTTCATGACAGAATGAACATAAGCATTAATTATACACTTTATTGGATTTAGTTCTCGGTTAAGGTTTTTCTTAAAAAATAACCAAGTAGTGTCACTGATACATGGTACTTTATTTGATATTGTTGACTTACATAGGAAAGAGTATTGGACCTGGAATCAGAGCTGCTACTTTCTTGGTGACTGAAGGGCATTTATTCTACACCATAATCTTGTTTTCCTTACTTTTAAGGAAGATAAGGAAATTAATAGCTTACAATGCTGTTTTGAAGCTCCAGTAAGAGCAAGTCCCTTGTATACTGTAAACACTATGTAAATTTAAGGTTCTCTTAAGTGTGTTTTATTTAAACAGTATTTTTTCCTCTTGTTCCTCCCCCCATACATGTCAACTATAGAAAAGCTACAATCGTAATTGTTTTTCACTTGCATAATTTCCATGAAAGATACTGTTAGCTCACCAAGTTGATTTTTTGTTTGTTTGTTGTTTTGCTTTTTGTTTTTCGGTCCATGGCAGTAGGTGTTGGTAAGAATGGCAAAGAGGATATTTTTTTAATTGTGCACACCAGAAATGGGCCCCCTCAGCACCCACAGTTCTGATATGTGAGCCCCAGTGGTTGAACATGGCCTCTGTATCAGTTTGCCTTCTGTAAACCTGGGCCATGCTCAGACTAGCTGCCTTAATCACTTTGTCTTAATTATGAAGAAATAAACAGTAATTTGAGTATGGGAGCAGAAAGGCTTCAGAGCCATAAACGCCAGCAGTGCTAAACATGTTTTTGTGTATTTTGATATGCAATTCTTCTGCTTTATTTTGGATAGTATTACTGCCTAATAATACATCTGCCAAGGGTATATCTCTGGAAACCTTTGTTAACATTTTCTACTTTTCTCCTTCATTGACAATGACAGTGTTAATCATGCCCCATCCTTACCTCCCCCCACCCCATGCTTTTGAAATTTGAACATACATTTCTGTAAACAACATGCTATGTTGTAATTACGCCCCACCAAGCACAATTCTGGGGAATATCTGTTCAGTATATATCTTTTTAAAAAAAATTTTATTTATTTGTTTATTTTTGGCTGTGATGGGTCTTCGCTACTGCGTGTGGGCTTTCTCTAGTCATGGTGAGTGGGGGCTACTCTTGGTTGTGGTGTGCAGGCTTATCACTGCGGTGGCTTCTGTTGTTGCGGAGCATGGGTTCTAGGCGCGCAGGCTTCAGTAGTTGTGGCTCGCAGGCTCTAGAGCGCAGGCTCAGTAGTTGTGGCGCACAGGCTTAGTTGCTCCGCGGCATGTGGGATCTTCCCGGACCAGGGCTTGAACCTGTGTCCCCTGCATTGGCAGGCAGATTCTTAACCACTGCACCACCAGGGAAGCCCTGTTCAGTAATATATTTATTGAAGTGATGTTGACAAGCTTGACATTTAAGGGCCTGCATGCTGTGGGCCCAACCTGCCTCCCAGACTTATTCCCACTATTCCTCTACACTGAATCAGGGTAGGCAGGTTACACTGCTTGTAGTTCAAAGAACAGGCCTGAACTTGCTGGCTTTACTTTCACTCATGTTGCTAGCATACTGTATAATAAGAACTTTATGAGAATCTCTTGAATATCTGGCTTCACTGCCGTGTGTGTGATATTTGGCACATTCCTTAATTTTTTTACCCCAATTCTTCCACCTTCAAAGTGGGAAAGATAATGCCAATTTCCCAAACTTGTGAGATTTACATTAGCTAATGTATGAAACACCAGCATAGCATCTAGCACATGGTAGGCATACAAGTGTCATCTCTGAACCTCCTCCCCCATCTTTTTTCTATTTTCAATTACAACTTAACCCATTCTTTGATTATGGGAATTTCACTTCTTCTTCAAAGACTCAGTTGAAATGCCGTCTTTCATCCTTTCTCCCACAAGCAAGACTATAGTGTTTTCTTCTTTGATTCACTATATTGCCCCAGACTTCTTATAGGTTATTTATATTTTTCCTTGTGTTATAGTTACTTTGTACTTGTCTATCCGTATTCTGTGAGTTCTTTTAGGGTAGAAACAGTCATAATCTTTGTTTTATCTGAATCATAGTAAGCACTTGCTAAATTAGTTATGTTAGTAAATGAGTATTGCAAAGCAAATATATTAAAATGAAGTTTCTTTTACCAGTTCACCGTGTACCGTATCTTCCATTGATTTTTTTCTATTCAGCCACTTTGATTAAAAAGTAGAAAATGAATGTGATTTTTATCACTATTGTGACTTCTTTTTATGTTCATATGTCCTTAAATTATGGAGGGAGTCCTATAACTATTCTCTTGACACTGAAAGATACACACAGAAAATTTGTTATGCTTCTAGAAAAGGAGAAAGAAGAGCATACTTATCCATCTTTTATCCAGGTTTCATGTTAGTGGGCTGTAGTTCTTTGAGAAGGAATTGTAAAGTTTGACCACATAAATTTTAAATTATTAATGACAATTTAAAACAGTATGTGTGCTTAACTTTAAGAAAACCTATTAGTCTTCTGTTCTGTGAACCTGTCTGTGTGATATTTAGCCACTTCTATTATTCTGTCATCTTAAATGAGAGTCAGTTTTTTTACTACTCTAGATTTTTTTTGTATTAGTTGTTTTTTTGTTTTTCTGGTGGTTTTTTTTTTTTTTTTGCCAGAGACTGCTTAGTTCTGCCATACTTCTCCCTGCCTCTTGAGTAGAAATTTTGTGTTTGGGTGTTTTATTTTGTTTTGTGATGGTGGGCGGACTAGAAACCAATACTCTGACCAGGATTGTGTGGGCCAGGTTGCTTGTTGTAAGAATGTAGTCAATCTAGTCTTCGAATTTGTAGTTAAAATGAAAAAATACAGCAAATTTAAAAAACAAAGGGAGGCCATCCTCAAGTGGCTAAATTCATTTATCTTTATTGTGTCGTTTCATGGAGCACTATCAAGCAGATCTTAATTTTATAAAACATAAAAGAATCACACTTATAAAACAATAACATTAAGAACTCAGATGAAGTATCCAAAGCCAAGATCCCATTTCCTAGAAATCATTTTACTTTATACATTTTAGCTGATATATGCTGAAAATAACACAAAATGAGAAACAGGAGCTCCAGTTAAAAACTGAAAGGGTAAGCCTCCTCACTCAATCCTTGCCACTTTCTATTTTGAAAGTAGAGGCAGTGTTTAAATTCAGCTCTGGTTTCACTTTTGATTTCATTGAATGGTCAATACTTGACCTATTTATGTATCATTTATGCTACAAATCCCTCTCTAAATAGTTTTTTCTCTAAAGGTGGGACATTTATTTTTCTAATTCACATGTGCTCTCTAGAAGTTTCTAATCCTGGAATATACACCATTAATTCCAAATATCCAGCGACACAAGAATAATTTTCCAAGCTATAATTTCGTTGACAGATTCCCAGCTTTATTCAGCAAATTCTAGTTTACTAAAATTTTAGGTTACCTGGTAGAGAGCCTAATTCAACATATATTTGTTAACTGAATGTGTATTTAAATTAATAATTGTTTGCCTAATAAATTAGAAATATAAAATACTATTAAGTAAGAAGAGAATAAGGTTAATATAAACTATTTTTTAAATTAGATTTTCAAGTTATGTTAGAAAATGGAATGTTTATCTGTTTTAGGGAGTACACCTTTAGGATGTTATAAAAAACTAATAGAATATCACAAGAATGGAGACCTTTCTTTTAAATATGTGAAGACCTTTAACATGGATGAATATGTAGGTAAGCTATATTATTTGAATATATTATTTGGACATGTTATATTTTTTAAAAAATTAATATATTGAGAATATTAACATTATTTAAATTTGTTTTGAATGTAATATGAATATATTTCTAAAGTATAATGTATTACCTTGTAGTGGGGTTGGGAGTTTATATAAAAAAAAAAAATTTTTGTAATGACAGCATGACATAGTAGAAGGACCGTGAGACTAGAAATGAGAAGATTTGCATTCGTCTTCAGCTGTGCCACTTACCAGTCCTGGCTCCATCGACTTTGAGCCAATTCATTCACATTTCTCATTCTCTCTTTTTCTCTTTTTCTTTTTTTCTTAAGGCAAAGTTAAAACCAGTATTGTTGTGGGGATAAATGAATTAATATGTATGTAAAAGTAATTAGTAAAATATTTTTTAAATATAAGGCTATTTGTAGCCTTGAAGCTTTTATAATTTATTGATTGTGACCTTGCTTAACTAGAAAGATCAGTGATACATATAAACTCTGTGTTAAAATTTAAATTTTATAGGTACACATTTTTAACAGTAGCCTGAGTCATTGTCAAAGAACTGTTGTAATTTAGTATACCTTGTATGTAAATAGGAATAACAGGAAGAACGTAGATCAAGATTTCAGTTGTGTGGCCATTTAATTTATGTTGAATTTAACACATAAATCAGTTTTATTGGTTAAAATTTTGTATTTGAGAAGGGGAATATAGTGATTACATGCACATGAACTAGACTTCTGTGCTCCAGCCCCTTTGTGAGCTCTGTGACCCTGGGAAAGTTACTTTTCTGTGTTTCTGTTCATCTATAAAGTGAGATTGATAATAGTTATTTCCATAGACATTGTACACATTAATTAATACATACATGTACAGTGATTAAAATAATGCCTGGCACATAATAAGCATATATTCCATATAAAAATGCTTTTAAATTGAATATGGTATAGAAATGTTACATATTTTAAATAGCATTTATGGCTTAATCAGAAAAGTAAACTTTAGATTTATTTCTGGAAATAGTTACATTTTTATTTATTAACTTTGTATTTAGGACTTCCCAGAAATCATCCTGAAAGCTACCATTCTTATATGTGGAATAACTTTTTTAAGCATATTGATATAGATCCTAATAATGCTCATATCCTTGATGGGAATGCTACAGATTTACAAGCAGAATGTGATGCATTTGAAAAGAAAATAAAAGAAGCTGGAGGAATTGATCTTTTTGTTGGAGGTATGTAAAACATTTTGTCATTAATCATTTATTAATATTTGGATTAGGTGCTTTAAAAAAAAAAACAAAACTTACCTTTGTGTAATGTAAAGAACATCTGTGACTGTCTGTAATACCCATTTATTCAGCTATTGATTTCTGTTTTACTTTATTTTCATCAAAAAATAATCTTAATGTTGCAAGTGGGGATTGTTTAAATTATGGCTTGAGAAATAGGTCCTAATCCCTGCCTAATTACCTCTTTAGAACTGATAGTTTACCACATCTTAGAAAACGAGTGATGTTTCTTTTCCTCAGTGATACTCTTATTCTTTTACTGTTTCTTTAAAACCCCAACCCAGCTTTCTTATCAAATTACAGCGTTAAATCTCTGAAAGTCTGCATGTGGAACAGGTGGATTTTAACATTTCTCTACTGATCATTCAAATTGCTTCATTTCACTGAGTAATCAGTTAAGAATGTAAAATTTTTATCATCAGGCTTTAGTTAATATGAATTAAGCTGTATAATTGTCTTAATAAACTCTAAAGTAAATGTTTAATTAACTAAATTCCACTTGAAATTTATATATATACATACACACACAAACATACATATGTGTATGTATATTGTGTGTTCATGATCTACCACTGAAGAGGTGAAAGAATCTCTTCCTTTGTAATGACAATACGGTTTTCTGCTATCAGTATGAAGCATATGAATAGTACATCATCTAAACTGAAACCAAAATTTTTTTTTGCCAGATTCTTTAGTATTCAACTAAACATACTAAAGCTCTAAATTAACATTAGATATATAGAGATATAGGTATATCCATTAGATCCAGGTGTATCTTACAATTAATTTATTAGAAGACTGCTCAAAACTATATGAATTAGATCTTCAATAGACCTGTACTAAGGTTAATTTATGGTTGAGGTGGCCAGGTATTGTAGAGGTGTTTGGTTGCCTTTGGAGAAAATTGGGTTTTATCGTCAGACAAAAATTAGCATCCTGTTTTGGCCACTTACTATCTGTAAGATCTTAGGAAATTTATTGATTTCAGTAAGCTAGTTCAGTATACTAATTCAATATAATTAAGTTATTTGTAAAACAAGATTATATTAACCATTTCAGAATTGATGAGAATTAACCACATTATAACATGTATAAAATGCCTTGTGCAGTGCTTGGTATGTAGTTGGTAATCCATTAAGTGTTACTCCACTCTGTCTCTGAGGTGTAGTTTCTGAAGTAATTTTTCCTTAGTTCATTGAATGTCCTGCTCTTTTACTGATTTACCTCTAAGGGTATCCAGCAAGACTGAAGTTTTTCTCTTTGAGGAAATTGTTATCTCTACCTAGCAGAACTAATATCAATTACTTTCTTAAATAGACAGTCTAGGGTGGTTTTTTTATCTGAGCAAGAATCCAAGTTAGACTAGTTTGCTTTTCAAAATAGAAAGTATCTATTTTTTAAATAAAACTTGCTAATATTACTTCACTATTCCTGGAAAACATTTGCATTCCAGTTTTGTCTGTATTGCTCAATTCTGAGATAATTACCGTTTGCGCCTACCAATATCAAGGCCAAGGCAGTAGATATTTGAAAATGTTTAAGGAGTGCGCTACCCATGCATTCTTTAGATTTTCTAAACTCTACCAAAATCAAGTAGAATTACTGTAAAATAATATACCTAAACTGTTTATCTTAGTTATATCAAGAAATATTTTCACTCATTTACCATTATACAAAAAGATATGGCAATTATTAAAACTTTAGTATTAAAAATGGCTGAATGGATAACATAAATAGTATCTTTTTACTTCTTTATTTGAGGACATATTTTTTCCTGTTAATTTATTGACCTTACATAAGGATTCTTGTGACAAATCCCTTGGGGTCTCAATGCCAGGAAGTAGAATTTACTTGGGGGAAAAAAACTGATAAGAGCTCTTTAACTCCATTTTGTCCTTTTGCCTACTTTCCAGAAAATATTTTAGCTTAATGTAATGTTTAATCTCCCTTTTCAGAGATTTATAGTAAACTTTCTTCTTTCCCCATAGCTTTAAGCCACTTCTTGTTTCTTTGTAGCTAAAGTTTTTCAGTGCATTTCCTCACAATAACTCACCTTAGTTCTACCTTTGAAACTAATGGAGCATAATCATAATTATTTATGTTTATCACTGACTCTTACTACTAAAAAGAACTTTGTTTTTTAACCAATTTTTGTCTTAAACTTCCTGTAGTTCTCCCCTTGCAAAAAAACTTAACAGGATTTCCTTTCCTCTTCCATTAACACCTTCATTGTAGTCGTGGGCTAATCCAGGGTCTGACAGTTTATATTTATTATCGAAGGGACATATAATTGTGTATAGGGAACGGAGGGTTGGCTTATTACATTTTCTTTGAACTTTTCCCTGTTTGGGATACCCTATTATTGGATCTGTCTCATGAAAGAATCTCATTTGATTCTTCACCTTTGTTGATCTAGGTTGTTATCATTGGATATTCAAGATGAGGCTTGGTGTCTGGGTCTTACCACTTACCCTTCTTTTGTTCCAGGGTTTGGTTAATAAAAACACTAAGAACTGAGCCAAATGGGATCAAAATATCAGCTTTATTAAAGGTAAAGTTGGATTAGAGATTGCAGGTTGGGCTTGAGGCCAGAATGGGGTTTCCTACTCCTCCCCTCTGAATTTGGAAATAGTAAGACCAGAGAAGAGCTCCAGAGTATTAATCCACCATTGCTCACTCCTGGGAAATGGAGCAAGAGTTCCCTTCCCTCTATAGAAAGGAGAAAGGAGGAAATACATACTCAGAAGTTCTTCTTCTGATGACAGAATTGTTGGGAGAAAGAATAAGGTGTATCATGCAATTCCTGATCCATACCCAGCAATAAAGTACACAAACATGGAAACCTATAAATAGACTCTAAAAGCATTATTAACTTTAAAATTATCTTAAGATAATTTGTGTTTAAAAGGTAAAAATAAGACACTGGGGATATTTTTAACCCTCTACTTTGGTTACACGATTAGATTCTTTGATTTGCAAGTAAATGTAGTCTACTAATGAGACTAAAAGTGAATTTATTGGAATAATTCTGGGGTAACTCACAGAATTGATATCAGAGTTGGAAAAAACAAGTCTTTAAAAGAACAAGAACCAGGAGCCTCAGATCAGCTGAAGCAGGGACTCACCTGATCCTCTCCTGCAGTGCTGTCATCAAATGCCTCAGCTCTAGATGCCTTCTTTCTTTCTGTGTTCCTGGTCAAGTTTCAGATTTATAGAGAGAAATTCTGATTGTTTCAGCTTGGCCTAAGTACTTGTCCTTAGATCACAACAGTTCTGCCTAAACGATATGAGATATAGGGTGTTATGATTGGTCTAGCCCCTGTTGTGAGGGGAGCAGAGCAGGGTAGAAGGGGGCAAAAACTGTACTGAACATTCTGAACAATACCAACCATCCATTCATTTATTCAACCGTTATTTATTGAGGGCCTCCTGTGTGTCATGTGTTCTAAATAGTAAGGATACAGTTATGAAGAAGAGAAAGTCTACTCTCATGACGTTTACCTTCTAGCCCACAGAACTATAGACACAGGAAAGACACACAATCCAGACTCAGAGGTTTTAGGGATGTTTCATAAAGGTGTTGATTATCTCGGGCTTCCCTGGGGCGCAGTGGTTAAGAATCCGCCTGCCAATGCAGGGGACACAGGTTCGAGCCCTGGTCTGGGAAGATCTCACATGCCGTGGAGCAATTAAGCCCGTGTGCCACAACTACTGAGCCTGTGCTCTGGAGCCTGCATGCCACAACTACTGAGCCCGCACACCACAACTACTGAAGCCCTCACACCTAGAGCCTGTGCTCAGCAATAAGAGAAGCCACTGCAGTGAGAAGCCTGCACACCGCAATGAAGAGAGCCCCCGCTCGCCACAACTAGAGAAAGCCTGTGCACAGCAATGAAGACCCAACACAGCCAAAAATAAAATAAATTAAAAAAAAAAAAAGGTGTTGATGTCTTAGTCTACACTTAAAGACTGAATAAGAATTAACCATGGTGTTTAGAGTTCATGATTATTTTTAAGAAAATTTTATAAGGCTTTGTAAAACATTCTGAACATTTTAAAAATATAATTTTATATCAGGAAAAGCTCAATTTTTGATAGTTACTGATAGTAAGGGAATGTATTGACGCTTCTCCATCATGAACCATTCCTGATAATTTCAGCTTTGCTGTACACTTGTGTGACCCAAATCAGTGGTGAGACCACTAATACTGATCTTTGAGGACCTCCTATTTTTTTCTGGAACTCTTTTATTTTCCTGGTTCCATCCTTTCCTCCATAGAGAAATATAATTAAAAATATTTAGGTAGATGTATACTTAAGAGGAAAAGCAGAACAGTTTTACAAATCTAGAGAGATATGCATATCTGTGATTTAAAATAGACAAGCATATATATACTTAATAGTGGAAACCATATTAACCACATATAGGTCTGGCTTTACGTACTAGATTAAAAATTAATCCTATATTGTTAAAAATTCCTAGATTATTGTGCTTTGGTAGTTCATATTTGCTTCCTAAGGTTTTCAGTTCTTCCTTCTTCATTCAAAACCAGGTTACTCTTTGTCATATTTTACTTTGTTGTAGCCTGGGGAAAAGTTGTTAGAATTGTGTGTTAAGAGCCAATAAGATACACCTATATATCATTAAATATGCAGAATATAAGTATAACCGGTATTTTGACCCAGAGAACTTGTGGGGTTTTTTTTTTTGATTGAAGTTGCCAGAAATCTGACTAGCAAGTAGGGTCCATGTATATAAAACTTGATTTACTTAAGCCATAGAAAGATTCTTGATTTTATGAAAAGATTTACCTCCAATTTCCTTCAAATAAGAAATGTCATATTCTTATCTATATTTTAGAGGCAGTCCTAGAATATTTCAGCTGGCAGTAGATCTCCTTAAAGCAGAGTTTTCAAATTGTGGTTGTCACACATTATTAGGGCATGAAATCAATATGGTCAGTCACATCCACCATTTCCCTTTGTACGTTTTGTTAATGAAACAAAATGTAATCAAAAATAGCTTGAATGGCTCCTCGTAAGGGTATTATTTCATGCAATTCTTGTTTTAATTGTATTTATATGTGTACTAGATTGCAGTGTCAAATGTATTTCTTGCAGTAGGTTGCAGTCAAAGTTTGAAGAAAACTACTGCCTTAGATAATATCTTGTCCAATCTAAACATTTTTATAAGTGAGGAAAACTATACTACAGGGAGGTCCAGTAGTTAACTGCCCCATCTAGACTAGAACCAAGCAAGTTAAAGTGTGAATATAAAGACCACTGGGTTAGGAATCAGAAGATTTAGATTTGAGTTTTGTCTTAGTATTTACTAAATTATTTACCTTGAACAAATCATATATTATCCTTTAGCATCAACGTTTCCTTTTGAGCTTAAAAAAAGGGGGAGATGAGGTAAATAGATATGGTTAATCTGACTATGTCACAAGATTGTTAAATATATGTGTTGTTGAGAGGATGCATGTGAAGTTGCTTTATAAAGTATTATTATAAAGTGATACTTAATTTTGCTGTTAGAATCATGCTAGCTCAATGCTAAGCATATGGAAAACATTGAAATACTTGTTGAATCAAATACAGGAACAAATCTTTTACTGCAGCATTAGAAATTCAGCTATCAAATAAAACAAGGTAAGCGTGTTTATGACTATTTCTTTGGTCTTTAAATCATGTTGAACTTTGAGAAACCTTATTTACTTATGTATATATGTGTGTGTATATGTATTTCTTTTGAAAGGAATTGGTCCAGATGGTCATATTGCTTTCAATGAGCCAGGATCCAGTTTAGTATCAAGGACAAGAGTAAAGACTCTAGCAATGGACACCATTTTGGCAAATGCTAAATATTTTGATGGAGATTTATCAAAAGTGCCAACTATGGCTCTAACAGTTGGTGTGGGGACAGTGATGGATGCTAGAGAAGTAAGAATTAAATGTTCTTTGATGTTTTTCCTTTGATGTCTATAGACTTTGGAGAAATTGTGGTGTCAAATAAGTGCTATTTTGGGTTAATCCTATTTGCAGTATAAATTGTTGTCTAGCTTTCAGTAATTTCTTTCAGGCTCTTTGCCATGTTTAGAATTCAAGTAAATTAAGTCTTTGGAGCTGGAAACTAAAAATTAGGCACCATCTCTTTTGGGGTACTGCTTTACTTGCCTCTTCTTGTTTCACAGTTTGAGGTCCTAAAATCACACTGATCATATAGTCTTGTGAAAGGACTGTTGCAACAAAGATGCAGTCATAATTAACATTAGACTGCTTTTGGAGGCTTAGGATAATTTCGTGTAATGTGATTCTTGACTGTAGGAGGATAGCTCAGTTGGTTTCCAGTGGAAAAAGAACCCCTTTAGGGCTGGATCTGTTCTAAATTTGGTATGTTTAAGAAGGCAAGAGTTCTGAACAGTAGACTCAAATTTTTTAGTTTTTAATTGGGCTGTCATTTCCTGCCCTGAGAATAACAGACCAAATTATAGTCAGATCATGATTATAAGTGGTTAAATTATATGGAAACCCAAAGCTCCATTCCCTTCTGGCAGCAGGATTGGACAGGTTCAGAGGAAAGAGTACAGACAAGGTATGGTGAATGAGTAACTGATCTTAATGTAAATATATCTAGACTTGAATGCACAAATAGAACTGTCATTCAAAATGGAGTTTTACATCTAACAATAATTGGTTTATGAAAAAAGACCTTTTAAAGACTGAAATTTCATAGTAAATAAATTGAAAAAAATTAGAGCAATCTTAGTTCTAAAATATGAAAGTTACGCAAAACGATTTCTTACATATAACAAAATTAAAGTTATGGTGCAACTCTTATGCTAATTCTTAGAATTAACAGAATTATTCAAACATTGATTTTTTTTCTTTTGTTTGACTTTTCCAACAAAATTATATGATGCTATTCACCTCACAGTATTCATTCCCAGCATGACTGTAAAGAAAATTATGGCAAAACTTTTATTATTCAGTAGTTTTCCCAAGGACTTTAGTGCTTTATTATAGTTGATTTACAATACTGTGTTAGTTTCCAGTGTGCAGCAGTGATTCAGTTATATATATATTTTTTCAGATTATTTTTCATTATAGGTTATTACAAGATATTGAATAGTTCCCTGTGCTATATAGTAAATCCTTGTTACTTATCTGTTTTACATACAGTAATTTGTATCTTTTAGTCCCATACTCCTAACTTACCCCCTTTCCCGTTGGTAGCCATTAGTTTCTTTTCTATGTCTGTGAGTTTTTTTCTGTTTTATATAGATTAACTTTTATTGTGTTTTAGACTCCACATATAAGTGATAGCATATAGTATTGTTTTTTTCTGTATGACTTGATTCACTTCGTATGATATTCTTTAGGTCCGTCCATGTTGCTGCAAATGGCAGTATGTCAGTCTTTTTTATGGCTGAGTAATATTCCATTGTGTGTGTGTGTGTGTGTGTGTGTGTGTGTGTGTGTACCACATCTTCTTAAACCAATCCTCTGTTGATGGACACTTGGGTTGTTTCCATTGTCTTGGCTATTGTCTTGCTAGATTTTTCATAGCATTCTTTTGAAACAAGTATCACATGATTATACTTAATGACTTTATCTTCAATTTTAATGGGCTTCATGTGTACACATTTTCATCTGCCAGTGGTTTTAACTGTGATGTGAGCTGTTCGTCAGTGTCATTTTCAATAACTGCAAATATATTTAAAATTTAAATCCATGTGTGGGACAGATGTCACTGTTGAGTGGAAAGTAGGTTTGACTGGGAGACAAATCTTTAAGTGGTCAGTGCATCCATAAGTATCTTCACACTTTGGCAACTCAGATAATGAGGACCTTCTGTACAGACCCTGGAAGTGACAACCCAGAAGTTATTACAGGTTTCTTAAGACTTGGGAATTGTCCACTAGGTAATGAACCACACAAGTCACTGCCCTCAATTTTCACTCCTTCCTTGCTTTGAGGCCTTACATTGATGTTAATTAATTGTGAAATGTTCTACTTCTCTAGCCCTTGCTTAGCTAAAATGGCACCCGTTTTCAGCTTTCAGAGTTCCATTTTCTGACCATAATTCTTATAATCAAAATTATTTTCTTTTATTCTTTTACCACAGTTTTTGTTTATAGCACTTTTTGCAGTTTATAATTGTTTCTGTATGTTTCGTTGTTTAATACCCTTCCTCATTAGTTTATAATCTCCAAGTGTTTATGAGTCATGTATATCTAGCACAGTACACTGCCTGTCACATAATAGGTATTCGGTAACTGTTGAGAATAGTTTGAATGAATTACTTTTGCCCATAATTCATTTTGGACAAAGTTGGTTCTATCCACAGCTTGGCTGTCTACCTGAACCACCAGATCTGATTTTTATTGACTTCTGGCTGTTTGATGGAAGCCACATTTACCCTCAAAGGATTAAAATTTGTTTTTACTGAGATATATTTCAAGATAATGCTTTATATTTTAAAGGTAATTCCAAAAGAAAAGACACATTGTTTTTAATTACTGTAGCATCTTTAGAATTGCTTATTATATATAATTATAATAATTTGAATGTTTATTCTTGTGATGACATAAGGAAAAACCAGTAAAACTTAAAAATCTTTTGATTTTGTTGACTTACTGAATGTCACAGAAGTCACCAGTGACAAGTTCTTAATTGTTAAGACCATCATCTTTTCTACAGGTCTTATCCTACTGGGCTTCTTTTCATCATTTATTCCTATGGACTATTTCTTCCGTCATAAACCTCTACTATTACTCTTCTTTCTTTCTGACCATTCTTTCTCAGTATGCTTCCCTGGCTCTTTCTTCCTCCATCTGCCTTTTGAATGTTGTTGTTACCTAGGGGGTCATCTCCTAGCACTGCGTATTCACTATGCATACTTCTGGGCAGTCACACTTTGGAACCCTGTTCTTGGTAGATTTAGTACTATTCTAAAAAGGTCAACTACGCTCAATACAGTGATAACTACCAGTACATATCTTTAGCCAGTTCTTTTTCTGAAGCTGCAGATTTCATATTTCCAATTGACTCCTTATTTAAACTGTTCAAAATTTAAATTCATCTTTCTACCAAAATTGTCTCCCTCCCTTGGTGAATAGCAACACCCTCCATGAAAATTATCTGAACTTGAAACGTGTGTCATTCTCAGCTTCTTCACATCTAATCAGTCACCACATTCCACCATTTAACTTAGAGATAAATAAGGATCCAGCCCTCCATCGAACAGAGATAAATCCATCGGAGCTGCCTTACTTCTGGTCTATATCAGTTTTTTAAGGATTATTGCAAACGCATCCTAAATCATGGCTATCTCCATTCTTTCCCTTTCCTGTTCTCTATTACAGCCTGAATTTTTTTTTTTCCCCGAAACATAGTTACTACTCATGCATGTAATGAAGAGTCTCTATTCCTTGCTGCTTCACCACAAGATATCTAGCCTCTTTGGCATAAAATGCTCTGTGTTATCAAAATTCAGTTTTCAGCCATCTCATTTCCCTATGCTCAGCCTTACCAAATTTCTAGCTTTTTATTGACCACCCCATAACTGTCTGAAGTGCCCCCTTTTCTTTTCTGCTTATCCTTAAGATTTGGTTTCAGATAGGGCTACTCTTAAGCTTTTTCACAATACAAGAAATACTCTCCTTGAGAATAGTGGAGCAGATAGAGTAGAAATAATCACATATTATCAACGTCAAATTATATTCCAAGAGGGATTTTCTTCAATTTCTGATTTTCCAGATATTTCTTCTTAATTCTCAATTAAAGGTTATATATGTCTTATTGTAGCTGTTAAGGATATGGATGCTGGAATCAGACCTCTTGTTTATATAGTAGCCTTACCAAGACGTTGGGCAAGTTACAGAATATCTGTGCCTCATTCCTTATCTGTGAAATATGAGTAAGAATAGTATTTATCTCACGCTGTTGATGTGGGTAGTTAAATGAGATAATAATTCACGAAAAGTGCTTAAGTTCGGTGTTTAACTTTGAAACCACCAAATCACATTTTAAAACTCCTGAAATAAATTAAACTTCAGAAAATATCCATCATGCAGCAATCACTACATATTCTCATTTAATGTAGTGTGTGTGAAAATAGTTTTAAAAAGCCTTTTCAAGTGCTAGGATAAGGACTTCTGCCAGATTGCATACTAATCACTTAAGGGACCCTGATTCTTGGGTCCTAATCCCAAAGATTCTGAATTAGAAGACAGGATGGAGCAAAGAACTTGAATATTTTTTTTTTTCAAACTCCTCTGTAACACATATCAGTCTTAAGAAAAAAAATATTAATTTCCAGTAAGGAAAACTAATAGACCCATTAATCAGTGCTGTGCTTACCTTATTATATCAAGCATTGCTAATTTTTAAAAAATGCTTTTAATTATAGGTGATGGCATATTAATTCTTCCCTGAGCCTAGATCTCTATACTTAAGAACAAGAAGTATCAATAAAAACAGTAAGAATTCATACGTATCTTATTTCATTCATGGGCTTTGATATTAATCAAATATAGCTTCAAAATGAAAAGTAATGAATCTTGATAAAAGAAATACAGTAATATCTGGTTCATTAATCTTTAATTTCCTCCCTGTTTTAGAAGGTCTGGTTCTAAAATGTGAAATACAGAATTTTTACATTGTTACAGATATTTTAGAATTACAACCACTTTAACATTCATTTTTTTAAAAATAATGAGGAAAAAACATGTTTAAAGATTTATTACATTACATAAACTGTTTAACTTGTAAAAACAGGATTGATTTACTGCTAAAAATGTTAAAGAAAAGATTCATTCAGACACCTGTATACACTCACTCACATTTGCATACATTCTTTGACTTATCTCGTAGGCTATCAGGGATCTGGGACAAAGACCTTGGATTTTCTGTACCTAAGGATGGTCTCAGTTATGTGTGTTTAAAGGACAGTTCCTGCATTTAAGTAGATTCTGAACCCTTCTTTAAATCTAGTTTTGTTCCAAAACAGCTTTAGATAGCACCCGTTCAGTGAAACAATCTTTAGCTCATTTCTCTAGATTACTTTTAAAATATCTTATTTCAGAGTCTTTTGCTTTTCCAAAGTAATATCTATTGCTTATCTGGGCTAGAGCAATTTGATATATCATTTCTGGTTATATAAATTCTTTGTTGATCTGTAACTCTGCTTTTGCAAAACAGCCCTTTTGTTTCTTTTTCTTCATTCTCCCAGGTCTCTTCTTGCACATCAGTATTTAATGTGTTAATTATCATAGGCATTATGGTATATTCAATAATACTCCATTACAAGACACTATTTTACTTTGTTCAGCCAGAAGTAGAGATACACTTTGTGCTTGCCTGTTACCTTAAAGAGCAGAAATAAATACCTTGAACTATGAAGAAATATGGAGCTGTTTATTTTTATTTTAACCCTCAGAAAAATACTGGTGCTAAATTCTTTGTTTAAAAAAAATAGAGCTTCTGTGTCATTTGGAACATGTTTTAAGAATTGACAGGTAATGTCCACGATTTTTCAGGTAATGATCCTCATAACAGGTGCACACAAGGCATTTGCTCTCTACAAAGCAATAGAAGAAGGAGTCAATCACATGTGGACTGTTTCAGCCTTCCAGCAACATCCCCGAACTATTTTTGTATGTGATGAAGATGCTACTTTAGAATTAAGAGTTAAAACTGTGAAATACTTTAAAGGTGAGGACTGAAATTTCAAAAGCAGACTGGGAGAATATTCCATTGTAGATGACAATTAAAACTTAGTATGACTGGGGAGTTACATTCTGCATTGTGGGCTATTGAAAACTGGCACTGTGCTGAGGATTAGAAATGTCTCACTTCAGATAATACTAGCTTTCAAAGTAATTTCCTAATATTTTTTCTTGAAGAAAACCTCTTCAATCTATATTTCCAGTAAACAAGATGTTTCTTGAAATCCAAAATTAAATATTTTACTTTCATATTGAATATACAAGATTAAATAGCCCCAAAGGAAATGTATATATGTCCTTTCTAATTTTTTCATTGTTTACCTGTCCCACCCTAACCTCTCAGCTATGTTTAGAATGAAATCAGGGGATAAGATGGGTTGCCCACTATCTCATTTAATCTTCACAATAAATTTTGCTAAATGTCAAACAGTATGGAATAAACTCCGCAAGTAAGCAGAGTTTGCCCAGACTTCTGCATATTTAGCTTCCTTTTGCTTCTTCCTACAGTCTAGTTCAGTAATTTTTAAACTTTACCATACCGTATATATATATATATATATATATATACACACACACACACGTGTATATATCTATCTATATATATAAAACCATATACACTTGCTGTGATAGGTGTTTAAGAGATTTTCAAGGACAATTTTGAATACACTCAGTTTAGAAGCCATTCCCTGCTTGAGTCAACTCCACATATAAATACACACACATAAACAAGCTGTATAAATAGGTACTTTTTACAAAGCACCTGTATTTATATAGCTGATATGAAAATATTATGTAATGAGCCATATATATAGTTCAGTAATTCACAAAGTATGTAATAAGTGTACTACTGATACTATATGAATGAAAATACGTTTTAAATCTCTTTAATAAAAGGTGTTAAAGGTTTCCTTAGTGTTAAGCACTTAGATTACTTCCAGTCATTTATATTTTTATCAGTTAAATTACCAGTTTTTTACCAAGTCACAAATATACCAAATTAAACTGAAAATTGTTAGCTTGTTAGTAATTTGACAGATAAAAGCAGAGAATAGCTCAGTTATGGGTTGTGAATAAGAGCTCTTAGATGGCGTTTTACCCATCTATTTCCATGTAGTCCAGGTTTCATCACAAATATTAGATTCCTTGAAAAAGTTAATAGAAGGAATCTTCATTATCCACATATTTTTTTGTGTGTGTGTGGTATGCGAGCCTCTCACTGTTGTGGCCTCTCCCTTTGCGGAGCACAGGCTCCATACACGCAGGCCCAGTGGCCATGGCTCACGGGCCTAGCCGCTCCGCGGCATGTGGGATCTTCCCAGACCGGGGCACGAACCCGTGTCCCCTGCATCGGCAGGCGGACTCTCAACCACTGTGCCACCAGGGAAACCCTATCCACATATTTTAATAACAGTTTTGAGGAGATTCATTTAACATTGCCATTTTCTAGCACCAGTAATCCCCAGATTAACCCCTATACTTATCTGATTTTTGTCAGTTTAGTTTTTATCAGAAAATTTTTACATTTTAGTGAAGTAAACATTTAATAATAGCCCAATAGTTATATGACCAGGTGCTATTCTAAGCATATTATACTTACTGATTTACTTAAATCTCACAATTCTATGACATGGGTACTCTTATAATCCCATTTATAGGTGAATTAACAGGCTTAGTAGGGATGTTAAAGTCACTTAGAAATTATTTTCCATTGGAGCTGTATATATTTCTGAAGAGATTCAGGACATCAGCCTCTGTCAGGATGCCTCCTTCAATATGGAGAAAAATGGATTTGCAATATTGTTCTGGGCTATATATATAGACCTCATCTTACAGTAAGATATTTTGATATTAGAATGACTTCATAAATTTATACATGTTATAAATGTAGTTTTATGTATTTGTCATATCCTTATTATTATATCACTGCAAGATATACTGGAGGAAATGAATCCCTTAGTTATAATCTGTAATTCTTCGAATACCATTCACATCACTATTTCTTCTGCCATCTCTTTAAAAGTGTCAAGAGGAATCTTAAAGGGTTCTAATTATTTAGCTCTTGAAGTCTAGGTTAACTACATCTAAAACAATAAAAATCATTAGCATATGGAAGTTTATTTCAGTATATATCTTTTGAAAGATATAAGTAAATCACAGGAAAACATTTTAATAATTTGTTTTATTCTAGTTTTTTGTTTTTAAAAAAATAAAACCTATGTTTTATGTCCTGAGATAATATATTTTCAAGACATCATCATCATGGTGAACATTCTTTTTGTTTTATCCTTTTTAGGCCCTACTCCAATAGCTCCAATAGCTTGATAGAGGCTGAATGAATTCAGATTGAACCAAACTATAAAATCTATTATATTTAACTTTTCTTCTTCAAGCAACATCAGAAAGTCTATGCATTTTTATCAGTACTCATTAGAATTTACTTCTGTTTATGATTTAAGTAAGCAGTTATTTATTTTTATCACATTCTTGTGTAGAACGTTGTCAGTTTTTACCTTTAGTCATAGTAAACACTTGATTTATTATTCAGAAAGCAAGTACTAAAATTTCCAAAATTATTTTTAGTTTGGAACTAGCTTTATGTTATGTACAAGTTATAGCCAGTGTTTAGTTTTTAAAAAACTTTACAGGAGTTGGATTTTTAATGTTTATCCTGATGTTTTAAGTTGTGTGTTTTTAAGCTCTAATGTATTCTTTCCATGATCAAAGCTTTAAGTGAATGATAGATGAATTATATCAAGTAGAATGATCCTCAAAGAGCTGATACTCTGGAAGAGGTATATCTTCTAAACCACATGGCTGAGATTACCATTGTCTTTGTTGTCCCCTCTCTTGGGTCTCTCCAATCTCCATTTTGCTGCTTTTTACATACTGGTTGTTAAACTTTTCAGTTAAATATTGTTTTAAATAAGATTGGTTCTATTTAGAGCTAATTATCTGGTAAATATTTTTCATTAGCAGATATATACTTTTACAGTATAAAAAAATTACCCTTTAATGTTTATTTTTGGTAAATGTAAACTATATTTTCCAGTTAATGTCATCAGCCAAGAAACATGGGTTACAGTGCCTTCAAGTACATTGTCTCATGTGTTGTTATACCCGAAAGAAGTACAAGTATCCCTGCCTGAAAGTAGTTGGCATTCTTCATAAAACTGGCTCACTAAGTGATTCGAGAAAATAAAATGTAGCTCCATGACGGTAGGGACTTCAGTTTTGGTTCATTGCAATAGTTGAGCATCTCAAAGTACTACCTAGTACACTGGAGACACTTGGTAAATTCTAGGTAGTTTGGGCAGGTAGATGGATGACACATGACATTGATACCATTTCAGTTTAAGTGCTAAATTATGTAAATCACTGTGAAGTCCAAGGGATGTTAAGGGAGAGATTTTTATAGTTAAATAGTAGTTGATGAAAACTTGAATGGAGCTGATGGGACTGAGAGCTGTAGAAGATGGTAACACTTAGATTTGAAGAGAATGCCATAATAGCACAGGTGTAAGGATGAGCTAACACAGTCGCAGAAAAAGTTCCTCTTAATAGAGAACAAAGTATACCGATAAAATGGAGCTAGCTTATACTTTAAAAACAAAATTAAGAGTGAAAAGGCAAATGAGGGCTTGCATATCAGTTGCCTTTCAAAAGGGTATTGGGGGGGGAGGGCTTATTAGCCCTGAGAAAAATATTCGTATGTATTAACATTTTTTGAGCAAAGAACAAATGCCAATAAACCAGTGTGCTTCAAATCCAGCCTCGGAGATAGTTTGCATAAAACAGTCTAATGAATGAAGTATTTGTTGGTTTGTCCACATACTCATGGATTTTTATCACAGGCTTTTTGTCTGCACTGGTAAGCATGGAAGGGAGGGTTATATAACTTTATGGAACTGTCACTATAGAAACATTCAAGTATCAGAGATTACATTATCTCAGACATATATACCAAACATCATTATAAGACTTTTATGCACTATATTGAGTACATTGCTTTCTTTTTTAAATTTTTGAGCTGAGGTTACTCCATTTTATAAGTAAGGCCAGATGGATAAATGGCTGCCATATACCTGAGGTGGAGGCAGAACCGATCAAGTGCCTTTATGCTTAGTTTGGTACTTTTTATACATAATTCTTTCATTTCCTGGGTTAGCTGTGCTCCTTGTTTTGCTTTCTTCAAACTCTTCCCATTACTTATTTTAACCTTTTGACCCTTCTGTCCCTCCAGCTGCATGGAAGGCTTAACTTCAGTCCCTCCACAGTCCTACCTCCAAGATTTTAAATTTATCCTAATCGTTAAGCATCCTTTCCTTTCATGTCTAGCCGTTCTGCCAGTGCCCTTGATACTTTTCTGTCTTCAGGACCTTGAACTACAGAATCTTGGTCTCTGCTCCCTCCTTTTCTCCTGCCTCCTTTTTAACAATATATGTTCTAGATTCATTTTAAATTTAAAAAAAGCTTCCAGAGACCATCTCACTGAATCTTCACAGATTTTTTAAAGTAAATGTTTCTTGAGCTCCCAACATGTATCATGACCTTTATAGACCCAGGACTTAGAGCAGTAAATTTAAGGTCCTGGACCTCAGATTCTAGTTGGAGACATGGTAGGAAAAACATTTTCTAAGAGTGAAAATTGCTCTAAAGAAAGTGAAACAGTAATTCATTATAAGGTGACATTTGGGCTGAGACCCAAAAAGCCAAAAGGAGATAATCATGCTTTGTTCAGGGAGAAGAGCATTCCAGGCTGAATGAGACAGCAAATATAAGGACCCTGTACTATAACCAAGCTTAGCCTTTCTGAGGTAATAGCAACAAAGCCAGGGTTGAGTGTAACACAAAAGGGGGAGAGTGGGGAGGACACGAGATCAGAAGGATAAATGAAGACAACAGAATAAAATCTAAATTATATTCTAAGTGACAAGAGCAATTGGAGAATTTTAAGTTGGGAAATGGTATAATCTAGCTTCTGTTTTTAGAAAAATTGGACAATGGGAAGTGATGGAAGTAGGGTGTGAGTTGGTAATCAGATTAGAGATGAAAGTGGCTTCGACTAAGGGCAGTGCTGTGGAGATGAAGAAATGTAGCTAATTTGGGATATATCAATATTTTGAAAGTAATGCCCACCAGTCTTGCTGCTGAATTTAAAAAGGAAAGAGAAAAAAATCAACAGTGAATTTCAGTTGTCTGGCTTTAGCAGCTCATCAGAGGGTAACACCATATACAGTATTTTTAAAGAAATGGTTTAGAAGGGGAAAATGGGTCTGGATGTTGTTAACAAGTTTGAGGTGCTGATTAGACACTGAAGTGAGCTGTTGAGTTAATTAGCATTCTCTCTTTCAATTTCACGAGTGAATATTTCTCTCTCCTTTTAAGACTGTTCACTCCTGGTTTTTCTCCTACTACACGTATACTTAAGTGTTCTCTGCATGTCCCTTTGCTTATCTCTTAAAAGTGGGTCTTCACAGTTTGGATTTTAGAGTGCTTTTGCAGCCTTTCTGACAAAGTACACCTTCTTACTAACAAGTACCCTGTCTCCTCGATCCAGTAATCCCATTTCCTAAGAAAACCACATTATGAGTCCCTTTCCCCAGCCTCCATGTTCTTAACAGCCTGGTAAATTTAACTGATTTCTTTAACCTGCACAATATAGAATCTTTAGTTCATTAATTGGGACAGTTTATTTCCCCAAATACGATACATGTGCATTAAGACATGAATAACTGCAATATATTTCCCAAGAAGCTTTAATAAAATTAAGGACAGTTTACAAGCATACCAATTATAAGATGAAATTTAAATTTACTTGGAAATTGATATTTAGGTTATCTTATTGTTTTAGTAAACCTGTGTGGCTTGTAATCAACCCCTATTGTAAATACACATGTCAAAATAGTAGAAAATAATTTGCCAGATGAATGGATAGGGTAATGTATTAGAGAACTAATGTAACAACAGTTCTGAGCCCCTTGTTGGAATCTGTTAGATTAACTGGCAGAGGGTCAAACTCAACAGACTGTTAGATGTAATTAGTATTCAAATTTGTTGTCATACTGAAGGAAGTTCTAAAGACAAGAACTGCCCCTACTTCTGGTTACTCACAAAGAACCTGTACCCATTCCAGATCCATGGTTTCATAAATAACTAAATTGATATATGCTAGGTAGTTAAAACTAAACATTCTGAAACATTTCTATTTGCATTTTTCCAATAAATTTAACTATTTTGTACTAGATGGGGGCCAGTATATTTGTATTTTAATATTAAATCTTTTGTTTTCTAAATGAGATATAGTTCAAAATCAGAAATACAACTAGAACTGTGCTTTTTTTCTTTAAGGTTTAATGCATGTGCACAATAAACTTGTGGATCCACTATACAGTATGAAAGAAGCAAATTGAAGGAGACTGGATCAAAATTCTGCTTGAATGAACAGAACACTTTTATACATAGATGAATTTTCAGCTATGCAATATGATAAAACTTGGGGAATCTTTGAATATTGTCATTTTTGAAGTCTAATATCTATATGTTAAACATTCCATATTTACAATGTGTCCATTTTATACTAGGGTTTAGACGTACATAATTGGCTCTCACAATTGATCAGCTAGTTGTTACAGAAGCCACAGTCACTCTATAACATAGCACAGAAATGAAATGTCTGCCTGTTTACAAATTTTAAGTCATTTTAAAGGTGACAGTTCTGTACATAAAGTACCATGTATATGACTCCAGTGGCATTATTAGATTTTAATTTTTTAATCACAGGAAGACACTCCAAGCCTTTCAGGTATCAAACCACTATCATTGCAAGCCTTTACTTCCGGAATGCTATCTTTATAATATTCTCTCTGCACAAGCTTTCTGCACGTGGTTGCCTTAGTCATCTTCCTGTAGTAGCATCTGGACATCAAAAGTCCTGCTATATATTGTTGGTACAGAAAATTTGAAGAGACTGCAGTGCCTAAAAGTACAGTTTACGTCCTTTTGGAAAGTATGTATAAGTGCATGTTTTTTGTGCACCACCTTCTGTAGCACTTTTTTAAACAGATGTGCTCTTTAGTTAACGACTTGGGTTCATGCACCTAATTTAAGTATTTTAGCAGTTAGGAGCTTTATACCTAGCAACACACTTAAGGAAATTATTTTTTTTGAAGAAAATTTTCTTATTATCGTTAAACTTCATAAATGGTTAGCTTTATTCCTTACATATATATAATGTCTAAAAGGATCATATGATGAAGTATAATATAAAGTTACTGTAAACTATTTTAGATTGCCATAACAACTTGCATTATTAAATTGCAAATAAAAGTATATTGTTTTTTATCTTTAACTCAAATAAAGCTTATAATAAACAAATGTAAGTTATCTAAATTTTATTTCCAACAGTGAAATTGAACACATACATCTGAAAGAATAACAATTAACAGTAGCTATGAGCTTGCGTTTACTTTTTATTTGTTGTCATTATGCAATTAGATTTAAATTAAAAGACAATGTCTCTGCCTATAATTCTTAGTTCTGCTCCTCGGGGAGTAAAATATGCTTCCTTTTCTCTGCATATTTTGCTTTTTGTAAGTCCACCTAGTAGAAGCATCACTTACACACCTGCTAATTGCCTATGTGATTGAAATGTATTTACAGTTAAGTTCCTTAAAACATTTAAATAGCAAATTTAAAAATAAATAGGACTGTTAAGATAAAATATGCTGCCTTAATTCTAGATAATGAACTTCTAATAGCCTTAAGTATTATAAATGGTTTTTGAACAGTAAGTGCAATCAGCATTATCTCCCAGTCCCACACCTGGTTATACAGTATTGGTTAGTGCAAACTACCTTAGAAGGTCATATAGTTTAGTGAAAAAGCTAAAGATTGGTGCACGGTTCAGCTGTTATTTCTGTGCTTTAAATGTGCTAGCTGAAACAGTCTAAACTCTCCTTTCCATCACTGCCCTGTAAGTTCGAAGTCCATATACTCAAGGTCCACAGCAAACTGCGTTCCTGCTACTTAAAGTCCCTAACTCAGGAGCTAAGCTGCAGTTAAGCAAAAAACTAAGTCTATTGAAGATATTCCCACAAGAGGCAATAAAGCATGGTAGCTAAGAATTGGGGTTTGGAGAAAGAAACCACTGTCTGAATCCCAGCTGTCAAGAGCTGTGATGTTGTTGGACAATACTGATACATAAGTCTGAGCTTCTTCCCCTGTGAAATGGGATGGTAATGGTGCCTGTACCTCCATTGCCATGTAGTTTGAATGAGGGAATTGTCTATAGAGCTCAGCACAGTGGCTGTCACATAGTAAACTCAATAAATGGTGGCTATTCTAATACTAATAGTTTGTTATTTTAACGTACACAAAAATCTTAGTAATATAAGGCCCTCTGGGAGATACACAACTCTCAATCACGTTTAGGAGAGTGGCCAGGGGAGAGAACTTAAGAGTATGCTAAAAAACCTGGAAAATACTTTTCGTACTACTACAAATAAACTTTCCTAAAAAGTCAGAGGTTAAAGGGGGAAAAAAAGTATCCAAACTGTAAGCATACTAATAAGACACAAATACTAAATAGTAGACACACCATACATACTATGTGCCAGGTACCAACTTGTAACTTTCCCCTGGCAATAATGGTAGACGTCTTGTCTTAGAAATTACATTAAAATGCTTTTCTAGTTTCAAAAATACTGCCATTTTCTAAAATATTGATACTTTGGTCATGAGATCTCGTAATTCATCTGTTCTACCAGAGCTAGAAGAAATAGGGAAGACAGTTGATTAATTTATGTAACTAGGACTAAGCCACGGGTTATTTAACCTCCATACACAATTTTAGGTAAATCCCCACTATCTGAATTTATAATTATCTCATAACAACCTTGTATAAAATTTATCACTGACAGTCTTATCCCTAGAAGACATTAACCTCATTCAATTCATTCGAAGTAAAGGACAAAAATCAATGGCTAAATTATTTTATCTTACTGTAATACAGTCTGCCCTCTGGTTTGTTTATTGACTTGGGTAGACATGCTCTGAAAGTAAGACAACCGTTTACTGGCTATGTGACCTTAAGTAAGTTATTTACTCAGTCTCCTCAATTATGAAATCTAGGCAATCATTATTAAACTGTCATTAATAACAGCTGCTGCTAATATCAAACATCACTTTGCACAAATGCATTTTAATTCTCAGAATAAGACAGCCCCATCATTTTAATTTATATGCATATGTAAACTGTCTAGTTTCAAAGTAACATTTGTAAAAATTTTATGAAAAACTACAGCACATGTCTAGATGCTGTTATTTGAATACTTAATAACAGATTCATATATATCTAAATATATCCATCTAACAAGTTGATATTTAAGGTGATTATGAAAATATTGTATCTTGGGCTTGAAACTAGATAGAATCTTAAGTACAGGGCCTTTTAGTGTGAGTAAGGAATATGCTTGAAAAATTAAGATTCACTGAGCACTGACTAGGTGTCATGCAGTCTTCTGAATATTTTAAACATATTTAATCTTCACAGCCTATGGAGGTAAGTAATAGTATAATCCTGATTTTACTAAAGAGTAAACAGACAAAGAGGGTAATTTGGCCAACGTCACTATGCCTAGTGAGTGGTGGAACAGAAATTTGAAACCAGGCAATATGGCTTCAGAATCTATGCTCTTATCTACCCATGACTCTCTTTCAAAGAAAAGCCAAGAGGTTATTTAAAACTGAAAACCTGGAAAGTAACAAGCAAATTTTATAATTTTCATTCTGTTGTGTTCAACATATTATAAATTACAAAGAAAAAATACACAATTTTTAATTTATGAAAATTCCTTATATTTTCCCACCAATTATTTATCAGATTGTGTTTTCAGAACTTTTATAAAAGCATCTTTTGGAACTTCAACATTGCCAACTTTCCTTAATTTTTTCTTTCCTTCTGCTTGTCTCTTCAAAAGTTTCATTTTCCGGGTAATATCACCACCATACTGAAAAACATTTTTAAAAACTACAAGTCCAAATCACTCCACAGAAAAATAATCCTACAATTACCTAGAGACATCAATACAATTACAAAAACTTTACAATTATTACCCATGAAGTAGACACCTGCAAAGTGTCTTCCTAAGGGTAACTTCCAAAGTTACCCCCAAGCAGATCCTAATTTTACTGTCTTCTCAAAAGAATAAAGGCTTTATTTATTTATTTGTTTTTGGAAGAAGATGAAGATCCTCAAGGAAACCCAGTACAACATTATGCATGTCAAGGAAAAGTTATCCATCTCCTTACTGATTCAAGGGCTTGAAATTTTAGATTTAGCTGTAGTCTAATACAGAGACTCACATAGGCTTAAATGTGTCAGTCCCTATGCTAAGGATTTAGAAAAAGCATTTATCATTTAATTCTCATAATAACTTAATCTTTTTTTTTTAATAGACGAAACAGCAAACTTGGCAAATAATGCAGGAGAGATGGATTTCAATTTCAGTTTCAACTCCCATTGTAAGACATAGTTATTGTCTTCAAAATCTGTCCTTATAAATTAAAACAATAAAACATTATCCTGATCATAACTATTATAAAAATGTTCTTAGATAGTTGCACATAAGGAAAATTTTTAAAATAAGATGGGAAAATGTGATCAAAATGAATATGCTATTATTAAAGTCAAGCTGAAATTTACCTATTTAAAAAGAAAATGTGGAGATGAGATAAAGGGTATTATAAAAACCAGCAATGGAAACCAATGTATTTATACCCCCTCTGATTCTAAACTTATAAAATAGATATATTACAAAATAGAACACATGTAGATACGTACGCATTTTGCCAAAACATTTTTCCTATAGGCTTTCACACTGTAAACGAGAAAGTTCTGTATAAGTACATAGCTTATACTATTTAGAAGTACTTATTTTCAAAATCAATCTCCCCTTTAGTAAACATACTAAGATCAGGTCACGCCTATATAACATTGCCATAAGCAAATAATTAGATAGCTTAAATGCTCTTGTATTTATTTTCATGTATTTGGAATAAAATAGAAAATTAATTCAACACGAATATCAACACAAACTTTGTTAAGAATAAAAAAAGGTCAAGGCTTGTGGGCAGTCTTGAAGAGGTCAAATTTAAGCATGGTGTGAGCTTGATTACAACAATTATAAAAGGTCATTTCCAGCTCAACCTAAAAATACTACTACTACTACCACTACCACAAAAACTAAAATGGTTATTATCTCATTACTAACTCTACTGAATGTGGGTCAAGAGTGACTAGGAATATAAAGAACGATATATTTTATAAAACCCATTTCAGGGAAAATGAAATAATTTTAATATAGTCATTTAAGCAGCAATAAACTATTTCTATAATGTATCTGAGAAATTTGGAGGATCAAAATTTGAAAACAGCTCCACTTTTTTGTATTCCATAAGAAGACATAAAAGTCTTCTTTAAGGTATTCTCTACCTCAGCACATTTATGTTTGAATGATTATTTGCTAACTGTTTTAAATTGCATTTTCCTGGATGTTCCCTTATTATAAATAAACTTCACTCTGCCTAATCTCTGGGCATTTATGAAACACAAAATAACTAAAGCAAAATGGTGTTAGGAAATGAAATTCACTGCAAATACAGGCTTACAATTTATCCCAAGACTACTACAAACCCCTGAAGCCTAACATGATACCAGCATTCCTCTCTCACCTTTACAATTTACCACCTGACTAGCTCTGAGGAAGTGATATTAAATGCTTCAAGTAAAAATCATAATTTAGTTTTGTCTTTTGGAAGAATTACCTCCAACACCTTTTTAATTCCAGTTCCTATTAGTTTATAATCTACTTAAAGGGATAAAACCATAAAAACTTTATAGAAATTCATTAACCATAAAATTCAGTGGGGTCACTGAATAAAATAAATGGAAATAAAACTCCTCACAGCATATATATTAATAACTAAATAATTATCACCCAAAAGTGTCATATAAGTAATTCAAAGTAACAGTCATCACTTTAGTAGAATTAAGAGATTAATGTATCTATAAGTAGGAATAAAGTTTAGGACAATGTTAAGTTTTTTAATATTCTTTCATTTTCTATGTATATCACGGCTAAAACCAACCAGGGTTGGTTGAAAAATGAATTTCAACTCACGTTTCTCTTGCAATGATTTTGCTTCCAAGAGCAGCTTGAATTGCTATCTCAAACAGCTGCCTAGGAAGAGAATCCTTCAGACGTTCACATATGGCTTTGCCAGCAGAGTATGCTTTGTCTCTGAGATAGAAAAAATGCAGTTATTCACATATCCTAAATAAGAATATTTAAAGTAGCTTTCTAGTTAATATGCATAGTCAATGTAAAGGCTATTAAGGAGATACAAATGGAACTTGTTTAACATAAGCATCACTTAATCTCTGAATCATATATGACCTTTCTGATTGCAAAACTAACAATCTATTACAGAAAATCTAGCAAAACATACATTAGAGAAAAAAAACCATCCTTGATGGGCTTCCCTCACCCATAGAATACCACTGTAAAACATTCTAGAATGTCTGTTAAACATATATCCATCCTTGTAGTTATTTTTCTGCATACATATTTATATTTAATTGTTTTTTACAGTTTGGATCATAGTGTTTATGATATATTCTACCCTTTTTTACTTAATAGACATTTTTTACATCACTAAGTATTACTCTACAATATAATTTTAATGGCTTAATAGATTTATTATATGGGTGCCCCATAATTTATTTTAACCAATCCACTATTTCTTGAACATACAAGGGATTTCATTTTTCATTATTATAAAAGTTTTAATGAAAATAAAAAACTTTTTGTTCTCAATTCTAAATTTATCATAGTTTAAAAAACATTTACTTTGTCTCATGTGGTAAGGGAAACATTTCTTTCTATGACACTACTATTTTTGGCTATTGTAATTCTGGTCTCCTTTTAACAGTTTGGAAAGAGAAGCATGGAAAAACAATGGAAGGAAAAACTAGTTCATGGAAATTTAATTACCTTTAATTAAGTTTTCAAAATGTAGCTGTCAAATAAAAATGAGCAACCAATAATTAAATGAAAACATGTCAAAAAGTGGGTACTTTCACATTCTGTGATTAGTTTCTATTCAACTTACTTGTGTACAACAGTTACTAGCTCTTCTACAATATTTCCATTCAGTAGAATATCCATTTTTACAAGTTCCGCAGTCTGGTAGCCTGCATCTTCGTAGTCAAAACTAACAAGGAAAAATGTCCAAGTGATAGATAAACATTATATTTCCCAAGAGATTACATTTTTTTCTTTTCAAAATATCTTTTTTCTATCTCTTGCCATATCCTTACCAAAAGATCTAACTTTCAAACAAAATGTTACATATAAATTTCAGATGAATGGATCTACATGATCACGGTAAGGAACAAACATCCTCATCTTTTTACATTTATGAAATTAGGTACAAAAATCAAGGGGAACATGCTCTACTAAAGGAAGGGGAAAAAACTGTGAAGCCAGGCTAGGAAAATGGATCACTGAAAGAAAATGTCACCTACCCAATGTTCCCTCCTAGCAGCTGGCTGGCTGTAGACAACAGTATGTTCTAGTGAGTCACTCTCAGACTCATGAGTTGGGTTTCTTTTTAGTTTTCTATTACCAGTTAAATAAATGCTATGACAGTGCTAAGCAGCCATTAATAAATGAGACTTCTGGACTTCATATATGGCTCTTCAGTGTGAACCTTCACAAGGCTTTTTTGAGAATGAAATGAGTTAATACATGTAAAGCACGTGAACAGCCTAGTACATAAAAAGTGTTAAGAACAGAGCCTAGCTGAGCACAATATGCATTTAGTGTCAACTATTTCTATTAACGATATGGTCAAAGCTTAAAGTGCTAATCAAAACAGGTTTAACTTACAAAACTGATGTCTTATGAGAAAGAAAATTTCAATTATGCTTTCATGTCTTTCCAATTATGGACGAGAACATGTGTATTCCTCCTGCTTTAATTTTATTTTATTTTATTTATTTATTTATTTATTTTTGCGGTACACGGGCCTCTCACTGTTGTGGCCTCTCCCGGTGCGGAGCACAGGCTCCAGACACGCAGGCTCAGTGGCCATGGCTCATGGGCCTAGCTTCTCCGCGGCATGTGGGATCTTCCCCGACCGGGGCACGAACCCGTGTCCCCTGCATCGGCAGGCGGACTCTCAACCACTGCGCCACCAGGGAAGCCCCTGCCTTAATTTTAAAACAAACCGGTGCCTAGAGTTGCAAATGTTTGGCTTCAAAAGGTTTTCAGCAGGAAGGTCACTAAGTGACACTAATACTCTCTAAAACCTGATTACTGTCTAAACTGTTGCCAAAATCCTTTTTTTTTCAACAAACATCATTAATCATATACTATATAAAGGTACCATGTTAAGTACTATGCAGAATAAGAGGAGATAAGACATAAACTTAGTCCCTAGACTTTCCACCTTGTTTACAGCTTTATAATTTTCTATGCTCCAAAATCTTAGAATTTCAATTTTTTAGAATGCAAAAAATTATCCACATGCATTTTTGAACATAAGAATTACCTTAATTTTGGAAGCTGGAATTATTTTTACATAGTTCAAAATAAACCATGTTCTCTCACTTAATGTGAAATATATTTAATTTTCCAAGCTAAAAGATTTTTAAGACCACTTAACTCAGAAAGTGGTACCCAAATGCAAACTAGAATTCACACTTTTGTTAAAAGTGTTATAAACACTTAGTAATCATTCTTTTAATTATAGTAGTTGTTTAACAACTTGCTGCCTCAATTCAGTTTATTTTAAATTACACTGCTACTTACTTGCTCAAGCTCTTGTCTGAAAGAAGACATAGGAAAAAAATTCGGTGACGTATTAGAAAAAATAAATTCTCAATACAAATAAAGAAGATTCCTTTGTATCAAGAGTTATGCTGACTCTCTTCACTGAAAAGCTCATTTCACAAAGTAAACTTCCAGGTCACTGTAGCATGTTCTTCAGAACGCTAGGATCTTTCTTTGAATGTTAATTTTAAGTATGAATGTACATTCATGCATGTTTTACAGATGTGAACATTCACTTTTCCATCAACTTCCCCATTATATTTTACATTTCCTTTATATCCTAGTATATGCTATCCAGTATATGTACGATTTTAGGACACTAAAGGCACCTAGAGTCATTTGCCTTAACAAAAAATACTCCCACAATGCTATACTCTTTCTTCAGTTTTACCAGGCTGTTCCTCCATGTACTTTTATGGGATAAGATAATGGTTTTCATGATGCAGACCACTTATTCCTGAGAAGACCAAGTTACTGAAGTGTTCACAAATACAGGGGCACACCTAGCATTTTTTACAGACTAAATATGTACTTCTATTTTCCAA
Source organism: Delphinapterus leucas (assembly GCF_059928025.1). Taxonomy (NCBI): domain Eukaryota; kingdom Metazoa; phylum Chordata; class Mammalia; order Artiodactyla; family Monodontidae; genus Delphinapterus; species Delphinapterus leucas. Next base: position 68,221,613 of record NC_143133.1, on the reverse strand, counting down.
ATGTACACAGATGCTCCTAGGATTACATAACATACAAATACATTTTAAAAGTGTCACTGAGGTCATAGTAGCTTTTTCAAATTATTATAATTTTTAATTGAAATACAGGAGTACAACTCCTCTCACGAACAGGGCACTAAAATTTTTGCCATTAAGAGAGGAGTAATAGGGGCTTCCCTGGTGGCGCAGTGGTTGAGAGTCTGCCTGCCGATGCAGGGGACACGGGTTCCTGCCCCGGTCTGGGAAGATCCCACACGCCACGGAGCGGCTGGGCCCGTGAGCCATGGCCACTGAACCTGCACGTCTGGAGCCTGTGCTCCACAACGGGAGAGGCCACAACAGTGAGAGGCCCTCGTACCGCAAAAAAAAAAAAAAAAAAGAAAGGAGTAATAGTTTGATGAATCAAAGAAATTCATTCTTCCATTAAGCAAATTACAAGTACTCTGTAACACCTATAAGGTTGCTCCAAGCTTTTCTAACCTTACAGTGTGATTCTCAACCATCTTCAAGATCACTGAGATTAAATAAGTGGAGTATTAGTACACACTTGCTTGGTCAATATTTCATAAAAAGTTGTCTAAGTATCAGAGTTTCCCATTAAATTTTTACCTAGCATATCCAGAAGACAGAGATTTCAAAGAATCATAAAAATCCACCACAATTTCATTCAAAGGGAAGAGATATTTAAGCATTATTCTATTTTGATCAATATACATCATATTCTTCTGAACTGCTCTTCGAGCCTGAAAAGGGAATAAAAAATGTATTGAATGATAACCTATTCAAATAATGGTTTATTTAATGAATATAGAAAGATGTCAATTATCAACTTTAAAGAATGGGCAAAACGAAGGTATATTTTTTTAATGATCTAGTAAAAACATCAGACCAATATTTATAATACAGGAAGAACCATTTTGTATCTCAATTACAATATATTTGCTACCAAAGCTTTTAATCCTTTGTCTTTATCAAACTACTTTGTCTTTTTTAATTATACAGTATTTCATTTAACAATAGTCATTTGAGAGTTCTTTTCAATATATGTCAGAATATTTCAAATACGTACTTTTTAAGGACTATGATTATATCAAATTTGTGGATTAAATCATTTATTACAATGTGGCAAGAACTAAAGCAAACTGAGGAATACCTTCCAAACAAAGGTCTCTAAAGTATTATAACTATCTTTCAAATGATACTCAATTTCAAATACTCAAAAAGGCGAAAGGAAATTATACTTTTATCTACTCAAGTTAAAAGGGCATCAAATTCCTTTTCTTTAGGCTAAAATATCAATTCAATAAACTAACACAGATGATCAAAAATTCTAGCTCTATTTTCTTATTTAAAAATCAAAATACTGTAATTATATATGTATACCTTCATGTATAAATAGGTAAAATATATAAAGATATAGATCTTTATGAAAATTTCTTTTGTTAAATTCAATGTGCACTGCCGAGAGAAACAATTCAAAACCTAAGCTGGGTACCACTGTTTGAGAAGACTAAAGTTTACTTTTGTATCAAACAGTATTACATTTATACCTGGCAAAGCATCATTATTTTTCCAGTATATTCATCTGGTGTGATAATGGTGCCCAAAACAATCGGCTCCAAATATTCTGTTACTTTTGACTTATCAGGGAATTGTGCAGGATTGATGATTGTAATTTCCTTTTCTCTGTATTCCTAAAAATAAGAAAAATCACCAATAGTTAAAAAGAAATCTTAATAATTACAATGTCTTAAAATTTGTTATTTATAATATATATTAGAATTTACTGTTACTGAATGTGTTGGAATAAACACAAAAGAATTCTTAAAGGTTAGAATATTATCTTAACACACTTTAGATTAAAAACTCTCCAACTGTAATCTTTAACATTAATAACCATCATTAATATATTCTGGTTATTGACATTTACTAAAACACATTGTGTACACCACTTACAAAAATATGATGGAAGAATACATTTTAATCTGCCCCTCATAAGGCACTGTAAGTAGTTTCCCAAGTTAATTTTGTTGGAAAATATTTACAGATGCCAGTTAATATTTGTTTAAAATGAATAGATTGCCACTTAGACTGAATACAATATTGTCTCTACTGTTAATTTGAAATCTAAAATTTCCTACAACCACGTAGGACAGAATGCTTTACTTTTCATAAGATGAATTACTTATGACCGAAATTATACTCTTAATCTTTGTGCTGAATTTTGAACAGTATTTTCAGAACTAACTCTACTTTTTACCCTTAGTAACAGACTAGTATTGATAATGTGGACGTTTTATCAGGTTAAGAAAAATACTGCATAAATTAGTTCTCAAGTAACTTCTCCATCATAAGGTAATTCAACTTTTATTACTATTAATCAAGAAATATTTAGTTTTAATAGCTATTCAGCTACTGGTGTACTAAAATATTTCTCTTGTATTCTGCACACACATACACACACACATACATTTATTGAGTTTTCCTTTGTATGCTGACTCACAACAGTACCTTTATCAATTTTGCTGATGAAAGAACAGCTTTATATGGAACAGTAGGTGTTGTCAAAATAACAGAAGCATTATATTCTTGCTCAAGTCGCTGGTTGAAAACTTCCATATGCAAAAGTCCAAGAAATCCTAACCTGGGAGAGAAAAAGCCAAACTCCAAAATGTTTATGTCCCATGGGCTGTATGAATATACTGCTACTTTGTGGGGGAGGAGTGGAATCAAAAGAGTCATTCAATCTATCACATCATAATTAAATGCTAACATAAATTCATTAAATAAGATAAAATCTTCCATTGGTAAAATAGCTTTAAAACTTACCCACAGAACATGAATCCACAGTGAGAAATAGGCAGACATTGTTTAGTTCATTTTACACTAATATGAACTTATCTTCAGAAATGTTAAAGAGCAAATACACCATTTAAACTTTACTTTTTGATAAAAATGGAACACTACAACATAACTGAACCTTACCTCCAGCCAGCACCTAGGGCAAGGCTACTATCCCGATGAACTGTCACACTGGAATCATTTAGAGTCAGTTTTTCTATAGCACTCTTCAGGTTATTATATTCAGATTGGTCTATAGGGTACATTCCTGGGGACACAATGATTTCTAATTATCACATGTGAAACGCTGCCTAGAAAAGCTAATATGCACTGCTGCCAAGTTCAAAATTAATCGCTTAGCTTTTTAATTACTTTCTGTATTTCACTGACCAAAATACTGGTTTGCTAAGAAAACTATAAATACTAAGTTAAATCGGCTTCAAAGTATTTTACGAGTTTCATAAACTTTGAATTTACCACTAGATTCACACTCAAAGTGATGTTTTTGCTTTTGCAAAAAATACAGAGAAAACAAAAAAGAACCATGGGAATTAAGCCTATCAGGAAAATACATTGTGTTTATTTTAAGAAACAAAAGTGCAAGACATCCACAACCACAAACGAAATTCCATTAGCAGATAAAAAGCAGAGGTAGAAATGAAAACAAGAACTACTGATTCATCAGATTCTCTTTCACCTCAAACCCAAGTCCTCACCTCTTAAGTTCTTCAAAATCCAAATGACTGACTTTGTCTTAACAGGGGCAGGGAGAGTTAAACAACATTTATAATTCCCAATGAGAAATACAAAAGGGAGAAAACAAGGAATGGATACCCAGTACAGAGTAACCAGATGACCTTCAATCAGGTCTTCCTTTTTCAAATGTATGTAATATAATGCAGAAATAAGAGGTTCTGAAGTTATGCATACATGAGGTGACACTCTTCTCTGCCATGCCTACACTAGTATAATACAGTATTAAAGAAAGGCCAGCTAAGGGGAAGGCAGTCAGTAAATGTCCACTGATAATTAGTAATAAAAACATCCTAATTAGGAAAGTATTTCAAACACAATGACCTACTCTCTAGTGAAACAAGAAGGAAGTTCATATTACTGTGCTCTTCCAATATATCAGAGGGCTTGTTTAAAAGGTTAATTTTTAAGAAGTCCTAAAAAAAATTTAGGAAATTATCTCCCACATAAAGTTTCACCATACATATGCAATTAACTGCTATGTAAATAGCACACCCACAAAAAAAAAAAATTAAGAAAACTAGAGTAACTGTTATTTTAACAGGAATTAGCTGCTCTTTAAAATGAGTATTTCTAATAATTTTTATTTCAATTTAGAGTAAACTGGCCCTTATCCTTTGAATATGTGCGCTCCTCACCTGCAAATACCATTGGCTTCGCTGATTTAAACCCAGGCAAGGGTTCCACTGGTTGTTTATGTAAATATAATGTATCTCCTATTTGTGCTTCAGTGACATCTTTCATCCCAGCAATCAGATAGCCCACCTGTCCTGCATATCTAAATAAAATTATTATATGGAAATATTTACTGTTTTCATGTTTCATGTGCACACTCACAATTAGCTCTGCTCTTCTAGGAAATGATCACACTTTCCAGACAAAACCTCATCAAACTGAAACTAAGTGCTACATATCAATTCTCAACTCTAAGAATCGTCAGCAAAAGAACATCCCATGCCTTACAATCCATTACCAAGGACCTCTGCAATACAATAAGCCTAGGGACCTTCTTAATGACTCTGCCCACCTCTGCATATTAAACAACAGTGAAACTGATAAATGCAGAAACATAAAAGGCTCCTTGTAATATTTGTTTTATTAGTGAATTATATTACAAATGTCCTTTAAAAAAGAAAAGAACAATTTTAACCAAGCAAAAAAATATGAACTCTCAACAAATCTGATTATCTGTTTGATGTGCCTCTTGCAGGAAGAGCAAATCCAAGATTTCAGAGTTGTAGCTTTTTTTTTTTTTTAAAGCAAACTTCCTAAATGATAATTTCCATTTAGGATGAGGTACAAAAATCTTTACTAAAGATGCAGTAATTGTCAATATATATGCGACACAATATAGACAGACTTTGCATAGCACAGGGAATTATAGCCATTATCTTGCAATAACTCTTAATGTATAATCTATAAAAATACTGAACCATAATGCTGTACGCCTGAAACTAATATAATACTGTAAATCAACTATACTTAAATAAGAATATAGACAGATTTTAGAAATATTTGAGAAAATTACAATAGACTTTATGACTTTCAATTACCTAAAAAAATGACAAAATAGTGCAGTTTTAGACATACAACATTAAACTATCAATTGTGACCTATATAGTCACCTGGTTCATATCCTGAATTTGACAAATGATGAAACAAAGACCTTAGAAAACTATGTGCCCAAGGTAATCTATCTTAGTATCTGGCGTACTGATGGAATAGGCACTCAATAAATATTTGTTTTATAAGTGAACTCAGAACTCAGTTTTATAATGTACACTACCTTGCTAACCTCAAACGCCATAAATTCTTGTTAATCAAAGTTTTACCATGAATTCCACACTAAAGAAAACAATTATCGAATTTTCCTTCACTATTTTATGTTGAAAAATCTAATTACAAAAAAATTAAATGTCAAAAATTGATACCCAGTATGGATATGGATATGGATGAGAGAATTATCTCTTTCACTATCTCATCAAGTACATCAATGTTGGACCCAGTCTGCAACCAGAATATAAAATTAGTTGTGGCTAGTCAAAAGGAATAAAAAAATACATCAAATCCCTACTGTTCCTCACACATGAGATTCTTTTTCAAAGAGGATTCACTATGTAGTTGCATTCAATAATCAGGTTTTGTTTTTTTTCTAAGTTATCAAATTGGGATCATTCTAAGCGCACCAAGTTAAGAAAGGCTGTGACAGAAACACATACAAGTGTCTTTTAATTACTAATGCAGATTACTTACAGTTTGTGAGTTGGCTGCTCATTAGGATTCAGAACTCCTACTTCGTTAACTTCATATGTCTTTTGAGTATGCGCAGATACAATTTTATCTCCTTTGGAAACCACTCCATCAAATAATGCTACATTGGCAATCACACCCCTATACTGGTCAAAGGTGGAGTCAAATACCAAAGCTCTCAAGGGATTTTTGCGATGCACTTTAGGACTATTAAAAATAAGTAAAGAACAAACACTAATAAATTAAATTTAAATAATAAATAAATTAAAATCTTAATATAATGCCTTTTTAACTCAAATATTATGCTTAATTTATTCTAGTACAGTTGATTAACTGACAGCTAAAATAAAAGGACCTTTCTATAAGGTATAATGCCTATATTAGTTTTAATTTGACCTCAAGTTTTAAATACATTTTAAATGACTGTTTTTAAATTACTTATGAAACTGATTAAATATATTTGTTCAGGATTAAGAAAAAACAATAATTACCAATGTATTCAAGTCTATTGCAATAATTGTTAAGAGATCTCTATCATCCTTTTTTCTTTTATTTTTCTATACTGTATTTGCCTTCTATATGTTACTAAAAATAAATTAAAAATTTATTCTCACTGACTGCAAAGAGTACATTTGCCATAGCTACTAAGCTAAAATAGCAGATCAAACTGATGGACCTTGTACTGTTAAACAAATAGTATAAAAAGAGCAAAATACATACGGGGGTATTCTTTTGATGACTGCCTGAAGAACACTTTCAACATTCGTTCCAAGTTTAGCAGAAATCTAAAAATATGTATGTGAAACAAACACTGAAAAAGTTAAGACTTCACTTTTCTATCCTTGTGACTGAGCTTTATAATTAGAAGGGAAAAAGAACTCTAAAAGTTATCAATTTGCTTGAAGAACTTGGTAAAAGGAAGCACAAAGCATATAACATCAACAACTGCCCTTCCATTACAGATAGGTGATTCTCTGGTATTAAATTACAAAAGCATTCTGATTATGGTATTGAAAGAACAGTGGACTAAGAGTTCAAAAAAATCTGGGTTATAATTATCACTCCACATGTAATAAATGACTTCAAACAATACACATTTCTTTAAGCTTCAAATTCTTCATCTGATAAATGAACTGATTTTTCATATTTTACCTAAACCTCAAGGTTGCTGTGTGAATAAGCAATATTTGTGGATATCATACAGGTAACTGTAGGGCATATTATTCCTATTGTTCTCACACTGAAAATACAGGTCAAAAGACTCAAAACACATGTGCATTTGACTCATCTTTGTCATTATCAGTTATTGAACTTATCTCTGAAATCTTTATTTCAAACCCAATTCCCTGAATACTTTCTCTTACCCTTTAAAGTCCCTCTAGGTCAGTTTCTCAACTCGACACTAAGGACATTTTGGGCTGGATAATTCTTTGTTTGGGGGGCTGTTCTATGAACTGTAAGATGCTTAACAGTATCCATGGATTCTCATCTACCCACAAGATGCCAGTAGCATCCATCCCCCAGTGTGACAACAAAAAAGGACTTCAGACATTGCCAAATGTTTCCTAGGGGCAAAACTACCCCCTAATGAGAACCACTGCTTTAGACTCTAGTACATTCTTTGCAACAATCCTTTAAGATCACAACCTCTAATCCACTGAATAGGCTACTTTTTTTTTTCATTATCCATTCACCCCCTGCCTCTTTTCCCAGCTGAGACTCCAAGGGTCAACTGTTTGTAATCACTCTGTTTAACTACTTTTTATTCTCTATCCTAAGCAGTTGGTAAAACCTCAACTGTGACTGCATCCAACTATGTGCCTTTTCTATGCCTATAATCAGAGCAGCTTAACATTGCTGGAGAAAAGTCAAGTAACTGGTCTGGCTGGTTTCTGTAAGTTCATGACCACAGATCTCAATGTGCAGTTAACATTTCCTGGTAGTCCCAGGACACAGCCCTTACTAAATTCACATTGTCGCTCATTAAGATAATTCACACCACCTTCCTTTTCAATCTACACAATTTCCCTATGGCCAATTCACTCTCAGATACGGTTGCCTCTTACTTCATTTAAGGAAACAGAAAACATCAAAAACTCCTTTACCCAAACATACAAATCCATCTGTACCTGTATACACAACCTCTTTGCCTTCTCTCTTGTTACAATCTATATTCTCACCTCTCTGAAAACTCAATCCTTGCATCCTCCTCTTCTGAATCCTACTCTCTAATCCTTCTCAAATTCTTACTCAAAACCCCCTACAAATTGATAATAATGTAGTGTAGTCTGGCTTCTAGGACCTCTTTTTCTACCTACACTTCCTCCCTAGGAAACGGCATCCATTTCTGTGGCCTCAGTACTACATACATGCTAGAGACTCTTAAATATCTTTGACTCAGCCCTCTCCACAAATGCCAGAATTGTAGATTTATGCAATATCTCTACTTGGATGTCTAACAGACATTTCAAATCCACTATGTCCAAAACAGAGCTTTTCATTTTCCCACTATGTCTGTTCCTCCCCGAGTCCTCTCCATATTAACAAATACCAGTATTCAACCAGATGCTCAAATCCAAACCCTCCATGATTCTTTATTTCACTTCCTTACACATAACACACCAGCAAAATCTACTGTATCCACAAAATACACATCAAATTTGCCCACTTCTTCAACATCAGCAGCACATACTTAGCCACCACCATTTTGCACCTGGGCTACTACTACAAGCTGGTTTCCCCATATCTCCTCTTACCCTTTTTCAATCCATTCTCTATAAGGCAACCTGAATGATCAGCTTATTTTCCTCTCTTGCTTTAAAATTCTTTCATTATCTTAAAAATTTTAAACCCTTTAGCACAGCAAGAGTCCCAGAATGACTTGATTCCCACCTAACCTACAAAGCTGTTTCATCTAACTTGCCTTCTTTCTGTTCCTTAAACATGCCAAACCTTGCCAAACATGCCAAGCCTTTACACTTGCTCCTTCCTCTTCCAGAAATGCATTTCTCCCAACTCTTCATTTCTTCAAGTCTCAGTTCATCAGAGAAGAATTCCCTAAGTTACTCTGCATCACAGCTCCTCTCTGAGAAAAAGACCTTTTTCATTAAGTATGGTAATTCCACCTGGAACAATACACTCCATTAATGTATTTCCTTGATAACATATGTCTCATTCAATAATTACTATACTTACTTCTCTTTTTACTTATTCAATGAGTGCCTCCCCAAGCAGAATATAAACACGAGACAGAGGTCTTGCCTGTACTGTTCACTGCTATTGTCCCTAGCTGGCACACACCAAATTAAGTATATGAATGAATTTTGTAAATATTTATTAAAATCTGAACAGTTAATTATACTTCAATATAACATAATCCAAGTCATGATACCATAATTTCAGAACTGCCTTACAATGAGGTCCCTCTTCATAATAAAACCCACTAAATTCTACGTATATATCCAAGAAAAAAATTATTGCTTTTTCTAGTTATTACCAAGTTTATATAATCATCCAATGTGTTAAAATTTAAAAAACCAAAAAAACCCACTTCATCAGCTGAAACTTGCTTTTTCAAAACTCAGACAAGATTGAAAGTGGAAGCTAAACATTATATTACTGCACTGACAAGACTTACTACACAAGCATGTAGCACAGCTCAGTTCAGTGATGGCTATTTAACACCCAAAGCGCCATTTAAAAGGTAAATTTAAAAATTCAAATTTAAAATAGTATCAACTTTGATATAAATAAAATCTATTTCCAAGAATGATATGTACATATGCCTTGAAATTAGTCTGACCCTGCTCTTCAAAGAGAATATTTCCATAGAGGCAAAATGGCATACAAGAAATAATACTATACAGAGTTGCAGGAGGCCTACATTTTAGTCCTGGCACATTAGCTAACTAGGTCTATAACCTTAAGAAAGTGATAAAATCTTTGACTCTTAGTCTTTTCAACTGTATCATAAGAGTAATTTCTATCTGTAAAATCTTTGACTCTTAGTCTTTTCAACTGTATCATAAGAGTAATTTCTATCTGTCCTAACCATATAATAGGGATTTTTGGCAAAGATCAAATGAAATATCAGTAAAAAGAACTTTGTAGAACTGTAAGATAATAATATACTTAGGCCAATTACCTGAGATTTTTGAAAGTAAAACCAAGTCTTCTAAAAAAAAAGAGTATTTTACCTTAATACATTCATCACTTGGAATATCAAACACCTTTTCAATTTGTTTTTCAACCCTTTCAGGATCAGCATTCTTCAGATCTATCTTAAAAAGAAAAATTAATTATGTCTTAATATAATTAAATTAAAATGTATTATTTATTAGTGGTATTTGGAGATAGATAAAAGCATACCTGCTTTTAAACTAACTGACCCCTTTATGATTTTATTTTCAAAAGTATTAAAATAAGAATAATCTAGAAAAAGGCAATATAATTTTAACAAGCATGGCCACTGAAAATAGGCAGACATCAGAGCAAGCATGAAACTGAGGCAGTTAGCTATTCAAGGCAGAAGAGTTCAATAACACCATATAAACCGATTTTATAAGTTAGATATAACAACAAACTGTCTTACCTATAAGCAACCTTGCTTCTTTTAAACCTAACTTCAATATCAAAAAATAAAACTGAATGCCATGCAGATTTTTAATTAAGACTCTTAATTTATTAATTTTAAAATATAAAAGTAAGCTTTATCAACACTGCTCAATTTAGCACTTAACTGTTAAGTGTCCTGTGTTACACTGTTTCATCCTAGTTCATAAGGTCCTTTTCTTTTCCTTTATATGGTTTAGTCCAACACTATTGTGCCTGCCCTGCCCTTTACTACAGAAACAGCCCCCCATCACTCCATGTAAGTCAGGGAGACCATCTTCTCAACTACATGCCAGGGTATAGGAGTTTGAGTTGCAATTTTATCATATGCAATTCAAAGAAATAAATCCCACCAATATACAACTGACCCTTGAATAACAAGAGTTTCAACCACACAGGTCCACTTGTGTGCAGATTTTTTTTCAATAAATATGTAAAAATACACTTGTAGAACATCATGTGCAAAACTTGTATTGAGTGGATAGCCTATCCCTAGCAAAGGCATAAGATGAGTGATATTTAACATAAAATTAATAATGTGTTGGTTTTCTTACTGTTTTATAACTTTGCTTTCAAAGAATTACATTACCATACAGTATGCCTCTCATAACTGGAGAAACTGCATATCAGCCTATAATTATATATAAGCATATTTTTTTTAAATGTAGTAATGTTTCCAATACTGTTATGAATGTGACTGTAATACTGTATGCCATAAAAACTTTATAAGGATTCATTCATTAGTGTATTTGCTAGGTTTCCATGAAGCAATCACATACAGTATCATACCATAAAGCAATCATATTTCTGCTTCATTATCAATGTGTGAATCATTATACCTGCAAATGAATATGAAGTTCTTTTTCACATTATGTTTTAATTTTTTGATGTCTGGTGTCAGTAATACATATAACATCTACGGTGTTTTGTATCACCTAAGACAATATTGATGTAAGTACTGAGAGATGATTCACCTTATAAACAGATGACATAAACTTAGGGTATTGATAAATAGAGTACTGTAAATATATTTTCTCCTCCTTATGATTTTCTTAGCATTTTATTTTCTTTAGCTTACTTTATTGTAAGAATATAGTATACAATACATATAACTATATATAACATACAAAGTATGCATTAAGAGACTGTTTAAGCTACTGGTAAGGCTTCGGTCAACAGTAGGTCATTAGTAGTTAAGTTTGTGGGGAGTCAAAAGTTACACGCAGATTTTTGACTTTTCCTTTATATAGTTTACAAAGTAAAATAATAAATAGCACTGTTGTCCTAACAAATTACCTTGTTTATGACTGGAATTACCGATAGCTGTGCTTCAAAAGCAAGAAAAAAGTTTGCTACAGTTTGGGCTTGAATACCCTGGAAATAAGACACAAGACACTAAGATGATCATTCCACCATTTATGGCAAAAGTTGTAATTCAAGACCATTCCACACATCCTCATCAAAAGCAAAGGTACAAGGCAAACTATGGTATCTATACTTCCATGCATCTGGATCATTCCCTGTGAAAATTTCTTTCAGTTCAGGAAATGTTTTTTAGAGGGCACTGTATTAGGCTTTGGAGACAAAGCAGTAAAACACAGATCCTTAAAGACCTCTAAGCCTCCCAAAGGACTCTTGTGACACATTTTGTAAAGCCCAGTATATGTATGTAAGGTAGAGACTGACTCTCCCTGACAGGCTCAGGGAAGATTTAACACAAAAACAAAAAAATCTTTGGGTTTTGAATGAAGAGTCTGTGAGAAACTGAAACATATCAAAAGCTTAATTTAAATAGTATATCATAGCTCTTATATTCTCATCTCAATATGTTATTATGGTTATATTTATACCAGAGCACTTGGTAATGTTATTGACATGTTTCTTTAAACCTAACACTTCCCAAATTATTACCTTAAAAACACCCCAAATGACCTCAAAAATAAAGATTTATTTTCAAGTTCTGCTAAAAAATTGAAACCTCAGATTAAGAACTGCTTAAAATTGAGGGTTTTTGGTAGGATGTATATATAACATGACATACTTCAAAAATCTCTTGAACAATTCCTCTTAACATTTTTAAAAGAATGAACTACTCAACTTCACAGACAACTTTAGTGTAATAAAACTTCAAATTAACAGGACCAAAACATAACTTTAAGTAATAAACTAAATCTTATTTTCTTCAAACACAAAAATTCTATTTCCCAAAGCATTTTAAGGAAAACCCTGGAACAACCAAGTAGCATATCACATCATATAAAATTAAAGTACCTACCTCATTTGCATCCACCACAAGTAAAACACCCTGGCAAGCTGAGAGTGACCTGGATACTTCATAACTAAAATCAACATGGCCCTGAGAAACAAAAAATATTAATCCCTCTAAGTGTTGGAGTTTAAATGTTTCTTAGGGAGGAGCACTATGGTAAATCTATTGACTCCACTGGATAAAAAGTTAATAGTTTTCTTTTTTAGCCTGTGCTTGTGAAACAACTGACACGAACATAAGAACACTGAGAAAACAAAAAGCAAAGTGAGGTGTTTAATGTTCAGTTCAAAACCTGAAAAAAGGATTTGTTTGCAGTATTAATACAAGGCTGACTTTAACAATAGAGAAAAAATTGATATTAAATTTACCGGCGTATCGATGAGATTTAAAAGGTACTGCTTTCCTTCATAATCATAGAAGAGAGAGGCTGTCTGTGCTTTAACAGTGATTCCTCTTTCTCGTTCCACTTGCAATTTATCAAGAACTTGTTTATTATTTTTTGTTTTATCAATTGCCCCTATAAATACAAATGTTTATTGATATTTCTGAGCTTTTAAAAAGAGACAATACTGCATATACAATTAAAACCAAACTTTTAAAAAGCATGGTAAAATTATCAATTATTCATTGCCATTAATTAGGTATAGAATATAAAATGAAAATACCTGTTAGTTCCAGGAGCCTGTCTGCTAAAGTACTTTTGCCATGATCCACATGTGCAATGATGCTGAAATTTCTAGTGTTTTCAACAGGGAATCTAGACATATCAATTTTTTCCTAGAAAGGGGAGAGACATATTACATTTATGAGTATAAATTGTGCACAATATGAAACAAGTATACTAAATTAAAGAATGTTCTTTTAGTCTTCTTAGAACAATTTCATTTATAGCATTTATATTGTTTATATTATTCCTCTGACAGTAAAGAGACATATGGCTAAAGTCGTATTACAAGCAATGGATTACAACAGGACCATCAAAAACATTGGTTTCACTGTCAAAGGTGACCATATAGCTAAATAAAAGTCTCATAATATTTCCATCACTCGAGGGCCAATGAGGAACTGAATGTACTTTCATGAATGGAGAACACAAGATACGTAGAACTCCTCTACAGCCTTAGAGCAGCGGTCCCCAACCTTTTTCGCACCAGGGACCGGTTTCATGGAAGACAATTGTTCCATGGATGGGGGGCAGGGGGAGGTTCAGGCAGCCATGCGAGTGATGGGGAGCGATGAGGGGAGGCAGATGAAGCTTCCCCCCTGCTGGACCTCACCTCCTGCTGTGCGGCCCGGTTCCTAACAGGCCTCAGACCAATGCTACCACTGCCTTGGAGCACCTGGTCTAACAAAATCTCTTGAAACAAAAAAGCTACAGAGAAGCTGAAAGAATAAAAGGAAAAGTTTTCGCCCCCATCACATATTTAATCAACAGTCTACTTAAAAATCTGTGCTCCTAGTAGAGCCTTCAGAAGTTTAATTTAGATGATTTTGTTATTTGACAACTTCTTTGGAGAGAGAGAAGGAAAAAATATGACCACATCAGGAAAAAAAGCCTCTTTTTTTATCACTTTAATTCTTAAAATATTTTGAAAAGTTAACTTCTGATTTTTAGTTGCATACACCTTTACTGTTTTACTGAGACTCACTGCAAATTGCTAAAAACTGGTATTTAAGCAGATATGTCAGTTTTTTGTACTCAAAACATTTCATTTTTCCAATCAAATTTTTATCTCCTAAACAGCAAAAAAAAAAATGAAATTACAATGAAATACACAACTCTCATGAGCTTAAGTTTCCTTTTTTTTTGTAAGTGCTCCAATACAAGGCGCACAATAAGAGTGCAACTACATCTGAAAGGAATTCTGCAAAAAAACTAAACCTGATTTGTTTGCCCCGTGGATTTCCCCCCCACCATTCAATTCAAAAGATATACAGTCCTGCACCATTTTTAATATCTGGGAATTGCAACATAAATCCATTTTACATTCCACAGGCATTTTAGAAAAGGGTAAAACCGAATAATTATAGTCTTTTTTATCCGCAGTTACTCATAACTTGCATTCAGTTACTTTACTGCCTAAACTGTTATCTCTTCACAGTTATCAGACAGTATAGTTTTTAAGAGTCGCTGGAGCCCCACCTCCTCCAACCACAGGAATAGTTAGAACTGCACAAGCCTGCTCCGGCTGAGGCTAAACGAAATAATAAAACAGAAGCTAAGGCATACCCAGCACTCCTTACAGTCTACGTACTGGGCTAAAAGGTCTGTGCCTTACACCGCGCAAGCCTCACAAACAGCCATTCGGAGTTTTATGAGCATCTCATTCAACAACCGAAGAAGCAGTCACAGAAAGGTCAGGTAACTTGCCCAAGTCCCATGGCTAAAAAGTTGCACGAAAATGGAACGAGCAGCTTCCCCAATAGGCTTTTAAAATTAAATACATGCTGAGACCAGCACCTCGCATAAACAATAAAAGAGTTCTGATATCACCAATGAGGAAAGTTAGAGCGTGACTTGCCCAAGGTCACACTGGTGAGCAATGGAGTCAGAAACCCGCGCGGTGCCCGCACCCTTCTCAGAAGCGCAGCCTGCGTTCACAGGTAGTCCTAGGAAGGCCGACACATTCCCAAATTACTTATAAGTAATTTAATATGGATGTTGGTGTATAATTTTTATCTTCATAAAATGGGCGAAGGCATTAGGATTAGAAGTGTTTAAACTGAAAAAGTATCCAAACACAGCAAGTACAACAGTAGCAAAATAAGCCCCCTCCCAAGTTTTAAAACTTGGCTGACGAGAAACTCGGAGGCGGTCACCTTGCGGTCCGCGGAGCTGTAGCTCCTGTCTGGAGTCTTGGACTCGGCTGCAGTTCCCCGGGTCGGCGCGGGGCGAGGCCCGGGCAGCCCCCGACGCGCCGCTCGGGTGGCCCAAGCCGCCAGCGCGCTTCTGCGCCAGCAGCCCTGACCTGCAAGCGTCCACATCCCCCCGCGCAACAGAATCGTCAGGAGAGGGTCCCGAGACGCGACGGCGTCATCACTCCCGGCTCCGTTTCCTCCAAGACGCCCCCGCTACGAGCTGAAAGACAGGATTCAAACACGCTTTCGGAAGCAGAGAGGAAGACTTAAGCTGTGAACCACGGCCCAACTAGCTGCCCCGGCAGAACGCCCAAGACGCTCGGCGACTCGCTGACGTCCGGACGTGGCATGACGTCTTGACGTCGCATGACGTCTTGACGTCAGCGTGCCTCCGCGCGGAGCTCTAAGGAAGTCACGTGAGGGAAGCTCTCGCGGGCTGTGTTAGCAGTGCTCTTAGCGAAACCTTGGGGGTTAACCTACCAAGTGGTAAAGTACGAGAGTAACTTTTAAAATCTGGAAGCTGAGGTGTATTCTCCATGTTATCTGCGGTATCGCTAGTATTGAAGTGCATCCGAATGGAAACGGGCAGTAAAATTTATTGCAATAATGTATCCTAGGAAAGTTTGGGCCAGAAGTGAAGGAGGAAAAAAATTACATCCTGAAAGCCCTCAATCTCTATCACCTTCGGGTTACCACTTCAACAGTGTTTACCTTGTGGGGCAGGCAGAGCTCTAAGGTGGAGGATAATGATAAGAGATAATGAGACCTGTATGCCACATCTAGTGTCTGTCTCCCACTATCTCCCGTGGGCTTTTATGCAATATCCAGGGTCTGGTACAGAAGAAAAGCAGCAGCTGTGTTGAGTTCACCATTGTACTGTTTCTAGTTTTTTCTTGGGACTACTGTAAAATAATACTTGATACATCACTAATTGCTACTGTCATCTTACAGAATGAACTTAATAGCCACCTTGAAATGTATTGAACACAATCGTTTCTAATAATTCATATAAGTTAGTGTTGCCCAAATTTCAGTAATTTGCATATTTTCCTCGATTTTCACCATGTCCTCATACCACTATTAATACGTGATATTTTTCTTTAAATCAACTTACCTTTTATACTTGAATGAGTTTATTTTAAAAGAAAAATTTGTATCGTTTTCTATAAATGGAAAAAGCACTGTGACCTGTCCTAAATTTCAAAGTAAAAATAAGTGTAATTAATAATAAATGTGATTCAATTCTAAATAAATGTTACCTGATAAACGCTCAGAATCTCTCTTGATTAAAAATGGGGATGAATAAGCATTAAAGAATTTTAAAACATAGGACCAGACTGAGATAATTCTTCTTGACCTAATCAGCAGTATTGAAGTAAAACTGAAAGAAGAATTTTCTCTGTATGATTCAGTGTCCTTAATGCCACGTCTATGTTCAGCCTAAAATTATCTTGGTACCTCCATTAGTCTCACACTTTGGGAATACTGTAATATCTTATGTGGTTGACATTATCCTCCCAGACCCAAGATGAAATATGTATTTATTAGAAAAATACTGAGCATGCCTGTCATGTAATGTACTAGATGTGCAAACTCAGACAAATTAAGCAAATTGTCTGAAATTGTATAATAGGTAAATGGGAAAAAATCTATATTTGAATTCAGATTAAAAACCAAAGCTCAAACCTCTACAATACCTTTGACAACACGAGATCGTTTAGTATTCAACCTGGGAAGAAAGGGGAAGTGGAGTCACTCTAAGTTTCAAAGTTGAGGTATCATTTTTTTTCTGGACCTTGAAGGATAAAAAGTTTTTCTGAAAGAGATAACTGGAGCCTAATTAAGCAGAGGGATCATTGCTAGCATAATTGTACTTCCTATGTTCCCAATACTATTCTACACACTTTGTATGTATCAACTCAATTCTTACAGAGCCCTCTAATGCAAGTACTCTTATGATTGTTTCTACTGTACACATATCTGAGAAAAATGTGGCCCAGGCTTTTTAAGTAACTGCCTAAAGTCACACAGTTAGTGATGAAGTGGGCTGTGAGCCCAGGTGGACTGGCTCTACACCCTTAACCACTCCATTAAACTCTGCTGAGCGAGGGTGAATGAGTAAGCAGGTATGACATTGAGTTAATGCTCAGAAGAGGAAAATGGCCAAGATTAGAACCTCGGCGTTTTACTTGAGGCAAGGGTTTCTGAAGAGCACACATAATTAAAAACATAAATGGAGGCTCATTTCCCCATAGAAGGGAATGTATAATAGGGAAGTTACATTCTTGCATAGTACAGTAATCTGCAACTATTGTATTTATGTTTTTAAACATATTTGAAGGGTCTATTGATTTGCTAGGGCTGCAAGAACAAAGTACAGTAGAGGGGGTGGCATAAAACAGAAATTTTTTTTCTCACCGTTCTGGAGTCTAGAAGTCTGAGATCAAGGTGTCAGCTGTGTTGGTTTTTTCTGAGGCCTTCCTCCTTGGCTTATAGATGACCATCTTCTCCCTGTGTCTCCATATGGTCTTCTCTCAATACCTGTCTGTGTCCTAATCTCCTCTTCTGATAAGGACACCAGTCATATTGGATTTGGGCCCACTCTAATGACCTGTTTTTAACTTAATTACCTCTTTAAAGACTTTATCTTTAAATATGGTCACATTCTGAGGTGTACTAGGGGTTAAGACTTCAACATGTGAACTTTAAATATCAATTCAGCCCATAAGAAAGGGAATAATAAATTTAAAAATTATATATATAAACAACAATTTTTATCACCTCTAAATTCTGTTTCAAAGTTACTGATATGTTGGAGCATTTTTAACAGTAATACCATTAATAAATATTTAATATCAGTTCAATAGTTATCACAGGTACACACACAAACTTAGAGCAACTTAACATGATGTTAACAAAGGATCTGGATCTCCAGAGTTGCTATTAACCAGCTAAAATGGTGCCCCAACATGTCTACAGTGGAAAATACAGCTTGGAATTCACGTTTCAGTTAGTTTCTTAAGTCTTCTGTGACTTTTTTTTTTGATTTTCATATTGTTTTTCAAATTGTGCACATAAATTAAGGCTTTATAAATATTTTATATCAGAAAATAGCAAGTATCTGGGGAAAGGAGGAGAAAAATTGGCTGGTGTTATATATGGAAAGAACAGTTTCAGCCAAGTTTCTGAAGGACCTTGGATAGGGTCTTTGCTACTTACCGTTTCACTATCATTCCGTGCAGAAGTGATTGTAAGGAAATAACACAGGTTTTCCTTAGGAAGCCTACTATGACAATGGTGTGTAAATGAATTGAAGAGGAAAGTGGATGAAGTAATGAGAGAGAAACAGAGGCAGAGAGAGGAGAGTCTTCTATGTTATAATCTAGGTGAGACACAGTAAGGGCCTGAAGGAGTCACTGGAGCGAATAGGGATGAAGGAGTGATTGGTAGACATTTTGAGATAGAATTAACTGAGTTCATTTGATGTAGAGAGAGAGGGAGGCATCCAAATTTTCTAACTCTGCTAGATTGGAGAATGTAATTGCTGTTTACCAAAATGTGAAGCATAGATATTAAATATCTCACAGGTAGTTGTAAATGGAGCTTGGGAAAAAGTTCAGGGCTAGAGTTTTGGAACCATATATAATAAGGTAGTAAAACAAAAACAGCGGTATTGAGTGAGTTTTTGAGGTCAGAGAGTAGAACATAAAATAGTTGAGAAAAGTACTTGCCATATCTTAGGGTATCCTTTTGTGAAATGAGAAAAAAAAGCTTTACAGTCATGGAATAGCTTGTATGGTGTGTGTTGACATTGTTCAGGAACTTCCTTAAGTATCCAAGAGTACAGTATTAAGCCATGAGGATGCAAACATGAAATAGATATGATTTATTTATATACATTTATAAAGAGCTAACTATCTGTCACATACTCTTCTAAGGATGTTATATTACCTCAATTAATCCTCAAAACAGTCCTATGATTAGTATAATTGTCCGTGTTTCACACTTGAAATGTATCAACTGGTCTCTGATTTCCACTCATCACAGGTATTATCTACTGGTTTCAAAAATTCACTAGGACTACAAGGGAAAAAGCAGCATTTCATTCCATTTTGCACTGTTGAAACTTTTGTAGTGGTCTTGTCAGATGAAAACCAACCGGATTACTTTCTAACTTCATGGGATATAGGTCTTTATGGTTTAAAAAGATCCTTAAAAGCAAAGTTTATTGTCCACATATTTCTCAATGAAAAATTGATTCAGGGATTTAGAAA
Source organism: Delphinapterus leucas (assembly GCF_059928025.1). NCBI lineage: Eukaryota > Metazoa > Chordata > Mammalia > Artiodactyla > Monodontidae > Delphinapterus > Delphinapterus leucas. The sequence goes on along the minus strand of NC_143133.1, from coordinate 68,201,756 downwards.
TAACTAAAATGACTTGTCTTTGGCATTCTTACTCTTACTGTTTGGGGTGTATAGAAACCTATTTGATGCCCCAGTTTAAAGTCTTTGACCTGCTGAGACGATGGGGTGCTCCTGCATCAAATTAAGTCACACACGAATGGCCCAGAGCTTTGGTTCTCAGTTGGCTAACTTCCATAACCCCAAGGGAAAGCCCAATATTCTTTGGACTGTCGTATGTTTGGGCGCACACAGCTTCACTAGGAAGAAGGTGAAAGTTATGTCCTCTTCCAAGACTATGTCGGTGAGCAACTGTGCTTCATTTAAGAGGACTTCATTAAGAGTTTTGATGGATTTTGCTATAAAAAATTAAATTACTTATAAGTAATTTAATATGGATGTTGGTGTATAATTTTTATCTTCATAAAATGGGGGAAGGCATTAGGATTAGAAGTGTTTAAACTGAAAAAGTATCCAAACCCAACAAGTACAACAGTAGCAAAATAAGAGACAGCAATAAAAGACACATTAGCTCTTACAATGTTTCTACCAGAAGGTGTACTGTCATTCTAGTCAGAATCACATGGCTTTCACACAAAGTCAGCAGGGTCTTCTTCAAAGGAAAAACTAGGTGCTGATAGGAGAGAAAAATGAAGATGGATACTTGGGAACAATAAATGTTCATTACAGGGATGAAAGGATTTGTAAACAACCCAGCAAAGTGCATTTCTAAGTGTACAAAGGCCAAGGAAAATAGGTATTTATTCCTGAAGGGAATTAATTTTTCTGTGACTTCGTCTTAGATAATCACATTAGCATCTAGTTCTTACCTGCTTTATTTTTTGCTTCCCTGACATCTTTTATTCTTTCATTGTGAATCATTACTTGCTGATTAATTTGCCTCTTCTAATTGCTTTGATTCTTAATGTTAGTTTTATTAAACTCTTCACATAAATATTCATTTATTTGAAAGGGAGTTAGTTACTTTAAGGACAGTATCATTTCCAAAATTTTGCGCTTATTTCTCTTTGGCAGTTGTAGAACTTATTTCTTTCTTGCTCCCAAGGAAAGAAATTGTCACATCTAGAGTAAAGAATAAGAAGAATAAAACCCTTTTAAAGTTGCACTAAGAAGATGAAAAAAGTAAACAACTGTCAGAAAAAAAAAAAAAAGCCTAGGGGCTCTACTGAAAAGCATCTCTGCAGATTGCAGTAGATTTAAGTTTGCAATAAAATATGTGAGCAGAAATTATTGGCACATTCAGGCTGTATATCAAACAGCTTTGCATCACAGGTAATAGTGTGCCATCAGAAGCTTCTGCTGTGGCTACATTAAGAGTGTAGCCTTTTATTTATTTTTTTTTTTAAGGTACACTTACCTGCAATGTCTCAGTAGTTATAGGAGATGTTTTTATACATCATATAGTCCAAAAACTTCATTCTATTGATGAGAAAACTGAGATCCAAAGAAGCTAATTAAATTGGCTGAGGTCAAACAGTGGGGAGAAGGCAGCTTGTGTTACTGGATGCAAGCCTACAGGTTTGCAGAAATGATTGCTAGGGAAATCTCGGAAATGAAACTCAGTGGCTGTCTCAGTGGAGAAACTTGATTCTGTTCTTCCAGAAAAAGATGAGCTGTAGGTCCTCTGGTATCATTTCGTTGGATGAATGTAATGTCTCCTATTTCCCTTCTTTGTTAAAATAAATGATTTATGGGCTTCCCTGGTGGTGCAGTGGTTGAGAGTCCACCTGCCGATGCAGGGGACACGGGTTCGTGCCCCGGTCCGGGAAGATCCCACATGCCGCGGAGCGGCTGGGCCCGTGAGCCATGGCCGCTGAGCCTGCGCGTCCGGAGCCTGTGCTCCGCAACGGGAGAGGCTACAACAGTGAGAGGCCCGCGTACCGTAAAAAAAAAAAATAGTTTTAGGGTCACAACAAAATGGAGAGTAAGGTACAGAGATTTCCCATATCCTCTGTGTGCTGAGTATTAATTAATTCTTCCTCCTCCCAACCCCTGGCAATCACTGACTGTTTTTTTACTGTCTCCTTAGTTTTGCCTTTTCCAAAATATCGTATAGTTGGAAACATACAGGATATAGCATTTTCAGTCTGGCTTATTTCACTTAGTAATAAGCATGTAATATTTCTATATGTCTTTGCATAGTTTGATCACTTATTTCTTTTTAGCACTGAATAATATTCCATTGTGTGGATACACCACAGTTATTTATCCTCTCACAGACTGAAGACATCTTGGTTGCTTCCAAGTTTTGGCAGTTACAAATAAAGCTGCTGTAAACATCAATGTGCAGGTTTTGGTGTAGACATAAGTTTTCAACTCCTTTGGGTAAATACCAAGGAATGTGATGCATCTATTTTTTAATAGAAATGTTTGTCTTTAATATTTGCTGTTATCAATTAATTTATCAGTTTTGCTAATTACTATGAGTTATTACTGTTTCTAACTCCATGATCTATATATCACATGATATACATATATATAATATATATATATATACTAAAACAAGCTCATGTAAGTTATAAAGGCCATTCCATGATGTGAGAAATATATTTTAAATGGTCAATCCTGAAAATCAATTCTGTCAAATGAATTTGGGAGTGTATGCATTATTAGTCTTCTTTGTTAAATGCTGTGAACAAGAATAGTGGATATTCAATTTATCATTGAATCAATTTACCAGTTAATTGGGAGCACAGAGAAGTAAACATATGTGAAACAATTTTAATAAACTGCAAATTGGAAATGACTGAGAAAAGAGAAGTTAAAATTGATGAGGATTTCACTATGTTATGTGATATTTTAGAGTATGTTACTCTGATAAAATGTTAAGAAATCCTGTTACACAATTTTTATTCATAATGCATATATATTAATCTTGACAAAATTCTAAAAAATGATACAAAAATGTTCAGCTACCTTATTTAGTTTTCATTAATTCAACAATTTTCATTGAGCATTGACTATATCCAGGTACTGTACTATATACTATGATGAAATACAAATGTAAATAAGCTCTAAACTATCGTCCCAGGATGGAATATAAGCCCTGGATATAATTATGGCAAGTGGTAAATTATGGCTGTAATGAGATACGTAAAAGAAAGATTTTCAACTTATAGCAGTAATTGCCTGTGATATATTTAGCCTAAATTCTGTGTTTCACCACAAATGCTTCTAACCAACTGAAGCTATTAGGCCATCAGGTACATTGAACTTTCACCAGCTATAGCGCAAGTGATATACTTTTGGGCCTGTGGTTTTCTCTTTAACACTGGGCACAGTGGAAAGACCCTTTCCTGAGCAATGTACCATGGGGCTTATTTTTAACTAACCTTGTAGAGACTTACGTACCCCTGTGCTTTATCCAGAAAATAAACACCAATCCTCATCTAAGATAACCACCATGAACTCCCACCACTTCCCTAGCTCATAATGCTTCCTGCAGTTTCCCCTCAGAAAACTATTCATTGAATTTTTCACAGGTGTGTGTTCTCTTGCTTTGCCAGTCAGTAAATTCTGTGCTCACTTTGATGATCACAATAGTGGTTCTGTTGTTTCCGTCCGAGTTTTGGAAATCAGAGCCAAAACATTCCTCTCTTAAAGCCTAAAATCTAGCTGTAAGAGATGAGATCATGAATATCCAAAACCACTTCAAGAAAAAGGAATGGTGTACAGGTCAGAATGGTTGGTATAACTTAATAAATGGTTTCAGTATAGCTGAAGAAAAACATGCGTCCATCAGAATGAAGATAAACAAGAAACAAAAAAAGAAGAAAGGGTTCAAGAAGCAAAGGTTGACAGTGCCTTTACAGGGTCCACAGCTGTGAGTTCCTTGAACCAAGAACTTTATCTGCTGGCCAGACGTGGAAGCATAGAGAGCTGAAATAAAGTCCCCAGGCTCTGATTCCACCTCACTAACTAATCTTCCAATTATCTTCTGCCTTGCATATAGATTTCTCTGCAACATTCTTGGTCAAATGTACCTTTTCAGGTTTGAAGTTTAAGATTTGAAGCCCAGTAATTCTCACCTCTCGTGAATGATGTCTCCTCCCTGGTGTGAAAGATTTAGGATTAAGGGGACGACACGAAGACACATATGCACTTTTTATAAGCGACTACAAATATACATATTGCAACAAAAAGAACATGTACTAGTTGCAAAGTTTGTGTAAGAATTCTTACTGTCCAAAAATTGTACCAACTTCCACTGAGAGAACAGCGAATTATCTGCTCAGTGAATATGCTGCCTCCCCTTTTGAGTTTTTTACGGATCGATTTATAACCAACCTCACAATCAATAGTTCTTCCCACTACAGTCCCTTTTATCACTTGGGCCACTCATGTGGCTGCTGTGGAACATTAACATTCCTAAAATCGCTACAGTTTAATTGAGAGGGTCTATAACTGTAGTGTAAGCCCTGACATTTGGCTCTTTTCTTTTTGTAATACTCTCTCTCTCTCCTACCTCTCTGTGTGGCCCCAGTTGTGCTATGTAATTTCCAGAACTTGTAAGTAATAAACCTTGTTTCTTTCAAAGTTTCCTGTGATTATCGCTGAGGGCATCTGGCAACATAAGAATGCCAAGGGCCAGTCCAGCCACAGCATTGGTGTAAAATCTAGATCTCCAAGGGTCTCAGGAATCTTCCTAAGTCATTTCTATGGGTGGGCTGTCCTTGTGCACTTGTCCCTCGATGGTTAAAATCATTTTTCTTGGGAATTCCCTGGTGATCCAGTGGTCAGGACTCTGTGCCCCACTGCAGGTGGCCAGGGTTCGATCCCTGGTCTGGGAACTAAGATCCCACATGCCGCACAGCGTGGGCAAAAAAACCAAAAAAACATTTTTCTCACTACAGAGTCCTCAGCTTTATCATAGAAATTTTGCCCAGACTCCGGCAACAGGTGATTCCAAATATTTTCAGATAGTGGAATACTGATCTTTTTTCTAAACCACCATAGGTATTATGCTGGGAATTGTGAAGTAATTTTGTAGCCTAGTGCCATTTTAAACAAGAGACTCCAGATTTTTTTTTAAGAAAATAAAGTTGTATTCAAAATATTATTTTGTTACTCTGTATGCTACTTTCCCCAGCTCATATTAGTGAATGAAAATATAAATACTGCAAAGAAGAGAGTTTTCCATGATAGGGCTCCTCTGTATCAAGGCAACGTTTAAGTTAACGTCCTATTAAGTTAAAACTCTAAGCTGTAAGTAGCTCGTGAGGTCCTCATGCCAAATGAAGGTCGCGATATTGTTTTATGAAATAGAATTTGTATATTGACAGTTACATTTAGATATAGGCCATGTCTGATAATTTTTTTAAATTCTGTAACTACCTTCACCCAGTGAATATAATAAAATATTCAGTTTAAACTTGGAATATCTTGGAAAAAATCTCAGTAATGGTACAGTTGCAAAGGTATAATTATGGCAGAGCATTGGGAAAGAGTTTGCCCTTCACTGATGAAAGCAATATAGCCAGTATATGCTTCATCCTTTACTGATTGGTGCCTAAGGGAGTTTAGTCAAAATAATAAGGAGTATCTTGGCAATAAAGTTCATTCTTAGCCTTTCTGTTATTAGAAATCTTATTTCTTTATTAAAAAATGAGATGCATGCTGAAGAAATGTTTTATGTCTATAGTAATCACAACCTGTCTACATGACAATGTAAGTACTCTTCCCACCTACCACCATCTTCTGGGTAAAATGGATTTTTCATACAAATTTGTATACTATCAAAGTAGAGTTTGCTAAAAATATTTATGTGTTGAGTGACTGTGAATAATGAACACAAGAGTAAATACAGGCACCTTCTATTGATCCAACTTCTTTTCCATCTAGAAGTTATGGGCCATGAACAAAAAACAGTGGAGTCATTTATGTCAAAATGGAGCTGGGAGACTACTAGGGAAGAGGAACTGACACATGTGCACATCTGGATGCAACATAAACTTTTGATTAGGCCAACCTGAGACCACCTGGGACTTGTTTTCTTTACTCTCTAGAGACGGCAGCTTAGCAACCAACCTGCTGCCAACAAGTGACTGAATGCCTGCGACACCAATCATAGTTCTGTAAAAATAACCTTCTGTGGAAAGTCTTGTAAGTTGCCTTTATAAACTCCCGCCATTTTCCATTTACCTCGGAGCACCTTTGAGTTGCTACTCCAATCTATGCTTCCTGAATTGCAATACTTAAAACCTCAAGTAAACTTTCTCTTATTTGCAGCTTTTTGTGTGTTTTTGTTGTTGTTGTTGATAAGTGTAATCGTCATAATCATAACAGATAACATTTATTGAGCATTTGCAACTTGCGCCTGCCTGTGTTAATTGTTCCTGTTCAAAATTCTGTTTAATCCTCATACTTTATACACAAATTTATTTATACATGTACATGTATACACACATATAAATTATATATATGTATCTATTGATTAATAATTTAGATATATTATGAAACACAGGGAAAAATAAAATTAAGTTCATGAGATAAAGATAAAATACATAGTAGCTACGAGGTAGGAAAAAATTTTATTCCTGCTTTATGAATGAGGGAGCTGTGGATCCGTGTGGTTAGATAACCTGTGGAGGAACTTATGTAATTCCTAGGAAAATTTTCCTATAAAATTAGTTATATCAGTATGCTAAGTTTATATTGTATGTAAATTTAATTCATTATATTTAAAAATGATTATTATAATAATACGGTTACTAAGAATATACAAATTAACTACTACTCATATCAATTTTCATAATTTCAGGTGTAAATTATATTTTGCTAACAGTTAGTTGCTATCAAACTAAAAACTTGTACATGTTCAGTAATATTTCTGCCAGATTCCAATTTTTATTTCTAAGACAAAAGTGGAAGCTAACAAGAAATAGCCAAATTAAAAGTCAGGGATAACTCTGTTAGCATTAATGAAAGAAAACCCTGTAATTTTCTTTTCTTTTCTTTTCTTGTCATAGGACACATTGAACTCTTTAAAATTCATGCAACGAAACAGAATTTTATGTCCACTTTCATATGACTGTGTAATATTCAGGGCTGCAGTTTCAGGCTTATAAAATAGAAGCAGCACGGTCTTTAAAGGGCACATGATCAGGAACAAATCTTATGTGGTATTACCAAAAGCAGCATGTAGAGAACACTGAGCAAAATGTATTTTAAAAAGTAATGGAACACAACATGTATTATTTTTTCTGCCTTAATAAGAGTAGTAATTTATAGTATAATGCACATTAAATTGCAATACAGACTGCCAAAATAATTACTTGATAAACACTGATAGCAAACAACCCACTTGTCTTTCGGCAGAGGTAGAAAATGATGACATATTTTTCTCCTGGTTCACTGGCAGCTCTGTTCAGCTGAAAATAATTTGTTGGAGATTGTGAATAAATATCGTTTAGTATTTTCAAACCAGTACCTCCCAAAACTAGTGTTTCAGACAGCCATTGATAGTGTTTTTGGGGAAACAGTCTGAGTTATGAAAGGAAATGGGGCTGAGTGAGAGAACTGATTTTCCAGATTAGGCTCTGTCACATATTAGGTGTATGACTGTGCAGAAGTCAGCCTCTTGGAGCCTCTATTTCTATATTGAAAGGTTACAGTAATGGATGTCATAATCATATGTGATTCTTAGAGAGAATTACACAATTGAAATGCTGGTTTCTGAGTAGGCAAGATTAATAGTAGTGATTATTCACCCAACCATCTAACCCCTAATCCTTTAATTTAACATAAATATGTATGTGTAATTGTCAGGTACAGGGCAAATTATTTCAGATACAGCTGTTGATCAACTTACAATCTTTTGACACTTGACAGATCACCAGAGGGAGATTAAGAAATTACAGATGGGGATTCTTCTCCTTATTCCCGCTGCAAATTGCAGTCAGCAACCACAAAAGAAACTTTTTCCTGATTTGGCAAGTCACTGTCCATTAATGGTATGATTTTTACAGTCTTTATTACGTACACTTGTATGACCACGTACTGGATCTGCTACTTTAAAAAGAGTATTTCACTTTATTGAATAGTTACAAACAAAAGTCTAAGTGGGAGAACGCAGGAGCACACACCAGGGTGACAGCAGTTGAGATGGAGAGAGTTAGTGGGAGATATATTTTACAGATAGAATCAATACAATTCACTGAAGGATTAGATGATTTTTGATTTGAATGAGTGGTTTGTAATGCCATCTCCTGAAATGGAGAAGAGAGAGTTGGGTTGGGGAAGGTAGAAATTTAAAAAAAAAAATCAGTTTGGATTATGTCAAGTTTGAATTGTCTATAATATAAACAGTTTGGAGCTGAGAAAAAATGTGAGGGCTACATATGTGACTTCAGGAACTCTCTCTATATAGATGGTCTATAAAGCCAGGGGAATGGATGAGATGACCCCAGAAGAGAGTTTAGAGAGAGGACAGAGAAAAGCGAGGAAAGGATGGCGGGAAGGAGAAAGGGAAAGGAAAGGAAAGTGGCTGTGTGTAGAACATGATGGTCTTTACATCGGGTGAGAATCCTTATTCATATTATCCAGTCTTTTTGATCATTCAGAACCCAGAAATAATTATTTAAGTAGATGAGCTAAATTAATCAATTGATCAGGCTGACTATAATATCAATTTCAACTCTGTCCTTCAACATACATTATAACAATTGGGTAATTCATTAATGGAAATAAATATTTACATGTATGTTTTATACATATACAGTGTTACACGTATAAGAGTAGCTTCAAAGTATTCTGGCATGTATTAATGGTCCATTAAAGCACTTGTCAGGAGAATGAAGTCATTTGGTCTTCAATGTTTCATGCCTTACAGTTCACTTGAGGCTTAGATTAATTGCATTTTTATATGCCATTTTTGCTTCTCATTTTTCTGCAATTCATTTAATCAAGCTGGTTTTTCATGAAGAAAAACTAAGTTGAAAAGTACAAAACCACAAAGTAAGTTTAAAATTTAACTAAATGGACTAAGATTGAAAATACTATCTTTGGCAAACTTTTCAATGACTTTGTACATCAGAAAAAAGAATGCACTCTGAGTCCTTGCTGTTACAGGGAGAGACTTACGTTCTCACATAAAAAACTCTGAAAGGAGGAATAGAAAGCATGATGATCTAAATTTGGCTACCGTATAGCAACTTGGCCTTTTTCCATAATGTTGATACACTAGGATGGGGAAGTTGTCAGGATTCTAGAAATCATCTTCAGTAATTATCCCTCTCTTCTCCCTCTTATGCAATAGAAATTAAACCCTATAAAATCTTCTTTCCACATATCTTTTGTACCTGTTTAGTCCTCTCCACCTGCACTGGACCCTCCCCAGTTCAGACAACTTCACATCATTTCCCTGGAATGAACTCTCTTCCTTACTTCGGCACCTGCTCTAGTCCTGACCCCTTCAATTCATCCCTCTGTAACTGAAAGTGGAGTCCTGCTTCTCGCTGCTCAAAAGCCAATAAAGAGACCTGGTTGATGGAAAGGAAAGTTTGCTTTATTTTGGATGCCGGCAACCGGCATGGTGGTGGGGAGGGGGGACTCCCGTCCAAAGGCCGATTCCCCCCCACCCCCCGACAATCAGAGGGAGGGGCTACCTGCAGAAACAGCGCACTCAGCTCTGACAGCCATCTTGAAATTGGTCATGCAGTGGTCAAACCAGCGTCATCTTGATTGCTTTAGGTACAGTTAGTCTTCAGTTTGAGGGTCTGTTTGTTCTCATTTCTTTGAGGCCAATTCTTGGAATTGTGGCAGCTTATGTCATGGCTACCATCTGGTCATCATGTAGTTAACTTCTTCCACCGGGTGTGGGCTTCAGTATCTGTAAGACAGCTCACAGGATATGGCTCAGAATATTATCTACAGCCCCTGAGGAGGAACTAGAGGTCCTTGACTATGTTTAATGACTAAACCACTATTATTTGGTCTCTTTTGACTGTTTTCCTTTGCTTCTGCATTTTCTCACTTCTCTGATTAAATTTATTCTTTGGCTAAAGTTTTTCCACAGACAAAAATCAGGCAGGACACAGGGGGTGGGGGGAGGATCATAGGGTCCTGCTCCATTTCACTTCCCTCAGCTGCCAAGACTTTTCTACCAGTTCTCCCACTTCCACTGCTACCCTAGTCCAAGCCACCTGTATATCATGCATGTGTTACTGCCACAACATCCTCCTGACAGGTCTCCTTCTGCAATTTCTGCACAAGGTTGATCATATCATCCTATGCTTAAAAACCTGCAGTGGCATCTTATTTCAATCACAATCAAATCTAGACTCCTTACCATGGCCTTTATGATCTGGCCTCTGCCTACGTCTGTTACCTCATCTCCTTCAACTTTTCTTTGATTCAAAATCACAACCACGTGGCTTTTTCCCTAAGCTACAAACTGTCAATTCCTTGCCATCTCAGAGCATTTGCTTTGTATCCTCTTCACATAGTCTTTCAAGTGGCTTCTTCTCATCAACCAGGTCTCAATTCGAATGACCTTCTTAAGAGGACTTCACTGAACACTCCAATTTTCTCCCTTTTGCACTCTCCATCTTAACAGTATATGATCACTTCTTGATAGATTTTGGTTAATTCATGAAATTGTCTTGGATAAATTGTGAACTCTGGACTCAGCATACCAGGTTGCAAACACTGGCTTTTCCACCAACTAGCTTCCACCTGGGCAAGTTATTTAATCTCTACTTCTTTTTCTGTAAAATGGGATAATAATACTTCATAAGGTTGTTGCGAAAGTTAAATGACTTAAACCTTAAGTTCATGGAACAGTACCTGGCTAGTCATTGTTATTTATTGTAGATATAGTAGAATTGATGCTAAAATATAGCTCTTGAAATGCAGGTCTATTTAGTTCATCCACTTCTGTAATTACGACATCTAGAATACAGTCTGGTATTCAATAGATCCTCAAAAAATGCATGACTCATTATTACCTGACTGGTTACCTGGCAAAAGATACCTCTGATTAAAGAAATTCAAATTCCAAATCTTTTAAAATAATGTGGAAAAATTTACTTTACCATTCTGCCGTTGGCTCTGGTTGAAAGTTCCAAAATGCCACATAATCTACCCTTGAACAGTAGATTTCAGTTACTGAGATCTGGATACATGGGGAGTCTCACATTCTATAAAGGAAAGTCAGCAAGAAGCAGATGGCAGGGGAACTTGACCTCCAGCCATGATGTTGATATTAAGGACAAAACCACCAGATCCAGATAGGTATTGGGAGTATTAGCCAGGGTACCTGTGTCAGAACTAGGGAGAAACCTCCTGGAAGTAAACTTCAGATGTAAAGGGAACCAATTCAGGCAGTTTCCTGGGATGGAAATTAATATGATGCTAAATTATTTGTGGTACCATTTCCAACATGTTGCAGGGGGGTGGTTCCCATGCAGCATCAAGCAATTCTTGGGACACCAGATGGGTGTCCTATAATTCAACTCAATCTGACAGTATCTACCTAGAGATAGTGTCAGATTCCATAGGTTAAGAGCTCAGTTCCAACAGAATGTCTCTCCCACCCCCATCAGATACCAGTAGCTAGACCAGGTTGTTACCTGTACTTCTGACCCATGAGCTATAAATCAGAGGTTACCACGATCTCCTCCTGGGATTCAATTTATTTGCAAGAGTGGCTCCCAGAGCTCAGAGAAATCAATTTACTTACTAGACTATTAGTTTACTTTGAAAGGATATAACTCAGGAACAGCCAGATGGAAGAGATTCATAGGGCAAAGTATGGTGAAAGGGTGCAGAGTTTCCATGCCCTCTCCACAAGGGTGCCACTCTCCCAGCACCTCCACATGTTTACCAATCCAGAAGCTCTCCAAACACCATCCTTTTGGGGTTTTATGAAAGCTCCATTATATAGTCATGATTGATTAAATCATTGGCCATTGGCAACTGATTCAACATCTAGACCCTCTTCCCTTCTCAGAAGTTAGGATAGGAATGACAGTTCCAACCCTCTAATCACATTATTGGCTCCATTGGCAGCCAGCCCCCATCCTTAGGTGATGTCCCAAAATTACCTCATTAACATATCGAAACACCTTTGTCATTCTCAACACTTAGAAAATTCCAAGGGTTTTGGGAGCTATGAGTGAGCTATGAGCTATGAGCTATGAGCAAAGACCAAATATATATATGAGAAATGTATTTGGTCAACTGAATGACCATATATATATTTTTCTTATAAATCACAATATCATACGTGCCTTTCAGTGGTCAACATTGGGTCAAAAATGAGAGAGAACATGCCCTATAAATGAGGAGTGCTCCTAGATCACATTAGCATATCCATTTGGGGCTGTGATGGAGAAGTAAGAAGTAGGGAAAAATATCAGAGGTAGATCATGGGTAGTCTTCCTAAACGTCGTTTATATAAACTGAATGGTTCATATTTGGATAAAATTGATAACATTCATTTTCAGATTGTTGCTAAGATCATCATGCTAAGATCATGTACCATATATTGATTTTTACTGCGTATTATTAGGAAATCTTGTCTAGGGTGAATTACTCTCATAGGCTAAAAAGCAGAAGGAGTGTTAAGGCTTCTTTATTGTTTGCCTCAAATAAATGACTTTAAATCATTGTTTAAGGGCATATTAGTCACAGAAGGAAACTGAATCCACCATTTACTTTATCAAATTTTCTCTACACCATTCACTGTGTTTATACACTTTAACAAGTATTACAAGATACTGTGTTTGGCTTTTGGCAGGTTTTTGTTTGTTTGGTTTTTTTTTTTTTTTTGGCTGTAGCATCTGTTCAGAGTGTCAGAGTACAAATTTAGAAGCTTATATATATAGCCAGCAGGTCATCTTTTCATGAGCTGTTGTTAAAAATTTCTCAGATAAAGCTACATTTGTTGGAGGATCTTTCGACTAAAATAACATAAAGGTATGTGTCTGATCCTTCTAAAAAATTTGGCATTTAAACAAAATATAAAGCTGGGTTATGTAAGGACTTTAATACCTATAGTCATATTACATAAAGCTTTGCATGTTCTGAAAACTTACTGTATTTTCCAGTAAAATTACTCTCTATGCTTTATAATAACATATTTTCATGGACTGAGAAAGTTCTGCTCTTAAACTTTAAATTCTTTAAATTATAAGTTGTTAAAAGATTTAACACTCTCCTAGTCCTGATTTTAGTTTATATAATCATAGTTACTTTTATACACATTACTAATGAAAAATCTTGACTTCTTATATCAGATGTATGAATCTAATTTTAGAAAAGCTTTCTGTATTTTTACTGAGCTGAAAAAAATTTGATATATTTGACAACTGTTACTTGCATATTTCTGATTAATGAGGCCCTTAGAGCTAAGGCTGTTTATGCAGTTTCATTTGAAATTTATTGTAAGTAGTATGCCATAGATTTATTATAATTATATGGATTACTGTTAGTGATTTTTAAATTCATTCTTTTGAAATAGAAAGCTTTTCAAAGAAAAAATAAAGGTTAAAATGTTGAGTTGAAAACCATATCTGTCAGGTTGAAAATATTCTTTACTCCATTCTCTAATTTTCATCCAAAGAGACACTATTACCCACTTTGCTATTGTTTTCTTTCCCCACCTTTTCCTCCTGTCAAGTCTTTCTTTTTCCCTCTGCTATTCTAAACCGTTAGGTCTATATCAAGATCATGCACTCCTCTTCATTCCCAGAAGTGAATAAAAACTATGTAGATGGTGTATGGAAAGATAGACTCTGTTCCTGTAGCAGAATTGAGCCTTTCTCCCTCCGACTTAGCATAAGCCTAAGTGCAGCAGGCAGAGCAAGAGAAAAGGAAAATGTTTCAAACACCTTTTAGGAATTATAAAGTAGAACTAGGAGATTAGTTTTTAGAGTTTTGTCTATGTTTTGGGGAGAAGAGAGGTTGTTAGCACACTTTAAAGCTCTATGAGAAAATCAAACATTATTATTATTATTAGCTGTTTGCTTTCTGGCCTTGCAACAAGATATATATATATATATATAAATAGATAGATACATACACACATATATATGTATATATATGTATTTTTATCTCTCTCTATATATATATTCTTATAGTGGGGAACTAACATTGTTTAAGGGAAAACTTTCTAGATGTATACCAACTTTTAAACTTTTTCTCTTAAACTGCTGAGAATAAGGTATTAGGTGAAGAATGTTTTTTTTTCAGACCAGTTAAAGTCAATTTAGTCAAAGTCACAGTCCTAGTGAGTGAAAACTTCAGAAAAGTGAATTGAAGATATAGGTTTTGTAAATGACTTTCTAGCATACATTTCCACACCCTTCCCCCATTCAAAGACTACCTTGTTCTATAATAGGAATCCTGCCATAATCACAGCATCTATTAATCCTTGTAAGTACCTCAAGGGAACCTTTATTGACTCCTAAACTTCTGCATTTTTCACTCTTATTTTTCAGGATGTCAAACTTGGGACAATTTGACTCCGACTTTTACCAATCTAATTATAACATTGAAAATCAGGAGCAGAGTTATAATGATTCTAATGCCTATGGAAATCTTTATGGATCTAGAAAGTAAGTACTTGACACTGAGAAAATATGTTCTCATTTTAAGAATTCATAATATTTTGACAGGGAGTTTCAGGTAGGGAATTTCCCTTGAGGGAAGCAAAACCTCTCCCCACTGTATCTCAGTAAAATGCCAAAGAAGAAATGTTAGGAAAGGGCAGAGAAATGAATTCAGTTTCCCATGAATGGCCTTGATCGCCTCAGGCGATCAAGGTGAAAGACTTGTCGCCTCAGGTGAAAGACTTGCCTCCTCTTTTCAAAACATCACTTAACCAGGAGCATGAATACAGGCCCTGGACAAACAGAAAACATTTTCCTTTTACCTGATATTTCCCAGGATACTGCTCAAGAAACCGATTTTATTCAACTTAATAAACATTTACTGAGTGCCTGCATGTGTGTCAGAAATTAAGAAAGGCACTATAAACCTAAAGATAAAGAAGAAATCTATAATCTTTTCCCTCACAAAATTAAAAAATTTATATTGGAGAGGGGGACAATTAAATATGCTATTATAATACAGTGTGGCAATTCCTAACTGAAATCGAGATAAGTGTAATTCAGAATGTGTTAGTTATTTGAGTTGACAATTCAACTTGAGTTGAAAATAAATTAAAAAATGATTAAGAATTTAGTATTTACCCTCTACTACTGCCCCAAATAGGGCAGTTAGAATGAGAAGAATTTGGTTCAATCTGGCTCTGGTATTTGTTTTTTGTCACATTGGGAAAGACAACTTCCCCAGCCGAGTGTGTTAAACTGAGAAATAAGGATGTTAATAGTACCTATTTCATGAGAATTGTCAGAAGAACAATTGTGATAATGTGCAGGAAAGTGTGTGTTAAAGTAAAACCATTATAATATATATGTTATTTTTTCATATAACTATAGTTTGCAGTAGCAATGGACACCATTGCCAAGTCACTTAAACATGCATTTGGTTACACAGTTGCTTCTTTAGATGTTCTTTTACATTAGTGAACTGTGAGAAGGGACAGAGAAATTAAGGAATTTTTCCAAGGTCACACAGCTAGTAAAAAATGGGGTTAGGCTACTAGTCCAAGGTTGTTGGATTAGACTAGGGGGCATATAATTTATTGTAAAATCAAGACATTTTTGAGAGTAAAATGTGTGCTATTAATAACAATGTTGGTACAAATAAGAATAAACTGGATCATCTTAGACAAACTGGGATGTGTGGTTGCTGTGCCATTCCGACAAGTTTAGGGCAAATAACCACATAAGAAATACTTCAAATTTATTAATTCTTGAAGTTTATTTTTCGAACACAGGTAAGTACCTTGAAAACTCCAGAATAAGGAGGAAAAAACAGAATAAATACAACAAGCAGTGGGGACTCTTCCATTTCAACTACACCCAAGACAATTTGGATGTTGTTTTTATGGGCTGATGACTCCTGCAGACACAGGCAGATAGGTGCCGTTTTCACAAGCTACATCCTTACTACTCGTGCTGAACCACTTCTCTAAAGCGATAGGGAAAGGAATTGGTAACCAATGTTTTTAAAACTGTAGAAATTAAATATCTGGAATTTTATCTCCTTCATGCCCCTAGTCTATGTTGTATAGCATTAGTCAAATTGCCATAAGAACTTCTTAAAATGAAAAGCAATCCATACCTCTATCTACCTATCTATCTGAATATTATCACCAGGCAAATTAAATGTGTTTAAAATATTTATAAGAAAAATGGGGGGAAAGGATAAAGCTGTCTAGAATTGGCTCAATCATTGCTGAATCCAACAACAGAAAAAGAAGTTAATTTTATTTCATTTATGATTTACAGTTTGGAAGGTCGAGAAAAAACAGAAAAGTGTATGATGGCCCAGGGAGTAGTTTGAGCATGAAGGTATTACAGGACGGTAACTCAAAATATATAATTCACATGAAAGCTATCTAATAGGTTTTTTCAGCTCTGTGCTCCTGTTTTATTGAAGGGATCCAGTGGCCTGCTGTTCCTTTTCTCCCTTCTCTTCTCCAGATGGAATAAGCACCTGGGCAGCCATCTGCAATCCACATTTTCAGACTAAACGAAACTGAAAAGTCCAGTAAAAGAGAGACAAAGCTGTCTCCTTAAGCAGGGACTCAAACCACAGCCTTCTCCCCCCACCCCAGCCCACCCAATTTTCTTTCTCCATTTGATTGCACATATCAATGTTGACCAGAAATCGAGATGACAAGGAGATGGAAATTAATATAACCAAGTGAGGACAAGTTATGATTATATTGCATCAGGTTGATGGCCTGGCCTACTTCAGATGCTTAGCATTTAAATCCAAGTCCTGATTTGGATGTGGTAACATTTAAATTCCAACCCACACTGCAAGTCTTAGGAATTAGAAAAGGGCATATTAGCTGTGGTGCTTTTATGAGGTACATAAAACATGGAGTCAGGTCAGTGATTTACAAATGTGCATCAAATAACTCCAGAAACTTGATCTTTTATTCATACAGTGAATAGTTCAATTAAAATGTACCCCAAATCAGAATAAGATGCTCATCATACTGGCAAAAGACATAGGAATCCAGTAGCTAGTTATAATCAATTAGTCCCTCTCTCCCTGTCCCCTGCCCCATTCCCTCCTCCTCAGTATGAGAGCTCATTTTAAAACACTTGTTATGCTCAATGAATGGCGTAGTGATCTGAAAGCTGGTTGAATGTGCTTATTATGAATGAAGATATTTATATTTTTAACGAACTTTTCTTATTTTAGGATGAACAAGATGGAGTTTTCTCATTAAAAAAACAACTTAACTATCCAGTCATTCAGATAGGCATTATTTCCAATGACTGCAGCCAGTTTTCTGGGCTGTATATTCCCACTGCAGTTTCCAACTTCTGAAATGGGAAATCTATTCCAATTATTTAGAGTAAGAAATAGCTGTTTCTGCAGAAAGGTGACGACAACTGGAAAACTCCCTTTGAATGTTTCAGCAGGACTTTAACAGATAGATACTGAATCATCAGCTTTTCTGAATCTCTAGACCTGCTATTCCTTTAGTGTTTCAAGCATAGTTAATGGCACATCATTATGTGTACCCGCTGGCTGAGCCAGGATCTGGGAATGTCATACAAGCCCATTCCCCCAGGGATCAGACTGAAAAAGGAAAGGAACATCAATTGACCCTCATGATGGAAGTCCATATAGTTTTGGAAAAACAAAGCCTCTAATAAAATATGTACCTATTGATTATGTGATGCGACAGAAAACTGACTCTGTGCAACAGACATAATTCTGAAACCACAGAAAGTATAACTGAGTCTTCTAACAGTGATCTTCTGTATTTACATTGGAAGGTGAATGTTAAGTCCTGTTGTCTCAGAAACAGTTAAATATTTTTCCCAAGCTGGAGGCCATGCCGTATCTTAACACAATATCATCTAAGTAAAGACAAGCCTCTTCAGGCTGGTTGGAACTGTATAACCCCATGTATAGGTGGTGAAAAGGGGAATATTGAAGAATTAGTGAGCATTCAGAGGGTTTGTATATGGACCAGATGTGGCCATTGCTTCATGGCTTAGAGACGGAAAGCCAAGCCAGGCATGGGTGTAGTGGAGATTCTCCTGGTAGGAAAACAAAGGGTGGGTGGGATGTTGTCAAAGTCAGTCTGAGTGTTCCAGGGAAACCAAAATGGGAAAAAGCTAGAGATGATCAGCACAGAAGGAATACAAACTCTTGGCTTCCTATTAGTGTTATTTTCTCTGAGGAAGTGGCAGACTGGGAGACAGCAATTTGCAAATAGAGAAAATGTTGCTTCAGGGTGTGAGGAAGGTGTCTAGAATGCTTCAGTGTCAGTCTCGGGAAGAGAAGAGCATACAGATACTTAGCTAATGCTTATTGATCACTTTCTGTGTGTCCCACGCTAACCTAAGTGCTTTATTTATTTCAGTTAATTTAATTCATCATAACCTTTTGAGTTCTATTATTGTCTTCATATTACAGATGAGGAAACTGAGGCACAGAATGTGAAATGATTTGCCTAAGATTATAAAATTGGGATTTGAACCCAGGCAGTCAGACTCCAGGAGTCCTGTTTGCTAAGCACTCTACTTGGTTCAGGATACATCCTATGATGGGACTAGCATTACAGGCAGCAATATAATACACAGAGTTGGAAAGCAAAAGAAGGGAAAAATGACCAAGAATGTTGCCAGTCGTTCTAAAGGAGGCTTTTGCACTCACTTCACAGTTGTTTGAAATGATTTTTACAGGAATAGGAGATGCCTGTTAACAAAGGTAATATTTAAATCCTAGCAGCCAGAGTCCAGTGTTTATTCTGGTCTAATTCAGTTGAAAGTTGGAATAATGTGTTGAGTTAGAAATCATCAAAATTTCAGTATTTACCTTCTCAAAGAGCTAATTAAGATGCTCTGTAATCAAGGAAATCAAGGACCACTTTTTATGTTCCCTTCCTTTCCCTTCCCTTCCCTTCCCTCTCCTCTCTTCTCCTCTCCTCTCCTCTTGTCTCCTCCCCTCCCCTCCCCTCCCCTTCCTTTCCCTTCCCTTCCATTCCCTTCCCTTCCCTTTCCTTTCGGTAAAAACAATTTGAAATGACCAAATAACCTCATGGATGAGCCCTTTCTTCTTCCTTCCTTTCTCTTCCTGCAAGAAGTTATTTACTAAGATTGCTTTCCAACTTTCTCACACAAATGGTGAAATAAAAACCAAATAAAAGCACAATCAAGGAAATATTGTAATATGGTGTTTCAACAAAACTAAACTGCACATTTCAAAAGACGGACAGTGAAGCCAGCTATGGAAGACTTTTAAGTCAGGTTCTCAAAGATAATTTGATTGTCAATAACTGTCTGGGAATAGCCAGAGCTGAAAAGTCTACTCCTTGATGGACAACGGTCAGTTTAGGTGTTTATTTTTTTCCTATGAATTGACTACTATTAAAATTTTGATTTTTAAAAATTTTTATTGAAATATAGTTGATTTACAATGTTGTGTTAGTTTCAGGTGTACAGCAAAGTGATTCAGTTATATATATATATATATATATATATATATTCTTCTTTTACATTCTCTTCCATTATAGGTTACTACAAGATATTGAGTATAGTTCCCTGTGCTATACAGTAGGTTCTTGTTGATTATCTATTTTAAACATAGTAGTGTGTATATGTTAATTCCAAACTCCTAATTTATCCCTCCTCCTCTTTCCCTTTTAGTAACCATAAGTTTGTTTTCTATGTCTGTGGGTCTATTTCTGTTTTGTAAATAAGTTCATTTGTATCTTTTTTTAATATATATTCTACATATAAGCAATAGCATATGATATTTGTCTTTCTCTGTCTGTCTGACTTCACTTAGTATGACTATGATTTTTTACTTGCTGCCTCCACAGATTTATAGGGAATGTCCTGTTTGGTGACTGTCCCTGAAAACCAGTGAAAAAGCAGCATTGTGTAGGGATCAGGGCACTGCTCAGACAGTTTCAGTTCACAGTCCAGCACCTGAATGTTATTGTGTGTTACCAGGCAAGTCATTCAGTCTCCATGAACCTGTATTTCTTTTTCTGTAAGATGGGATTAAAACTACGGTTTTTACCTTGCAGAGTTTTAATTACGTGAGAAAATGTGAAGTAGAGTGTCCAGCACATTGTAAATTATCAATACATGTTAGTCAATATGGATCATTCTTCTAGAGAGTTTTCTCACAACTAGTCACTTTTTTTGATTAAATTTAAACGTCAAGCAAGTTAATTCTTTCATGGGTAAATAGTCATAAAAACTAGGAGAAATCATAAAAGGAAAATTGTAGTTTCCTTCCTTGATTTGTCATAATAGCCCTTTCTTAGATGTGTAAATATCAGTATTTTCCTTTTTCTAGACAACAAGCCAGTGAGCAGCCTCAGGCTGCCTTCGTCCCACCAGAGATGCTCGTGTCATCAAGTTATGCGGGACAATTCTTTCAGCCAGCATCCAACCAGGATTATTATTCACCATCTTCTTACATTGACAGTTTTGATGAAGAGCCTCCTTTACTAGAAGATAAGTTAAGGAAGTGGTATTAATGTGTGTACAGCTCAAAGAACAATAGCAATAATCAGCTCTTAATGTGCGCTGTCAGCATGCCACACACAGTGTTTTATGTGATTATTCCACATATAAACAAGAGTCTGCCAGACCAACACACTTAAACCTTTGGGAGTTTGTCTCCTGTATGTGTGGGGACAATTGGAAGTAGATACGAGCTATTGCTGTGCTAGTCTTGCAGTTTTTAAATGTTTCTTCACTGTTTCTTGAATGTGTACTCCCTGACCATATCTAGACAACAGTGAAGACATCTTTTGGCAGAGTGATTATATCAGAGTAACCACAAGCATATCTTACTATTTTCTGCTATGTTTGCCTGGGAGCAAAGTGGGTAGTTTCCCAGTACTCTTTTTTTGTTGTCATGGAGAAAAGACAGGTTTTTTTCCCTTCCTGGCTCATGTGAGCCCGCACATCTCAGATAGATACGACTAAGTGGGAAGGAATATGATTCCAGTAAATAGCACTGTTGGTGGCAAGGAAACCTAGGGACCCTTGCAGTTAAAAGTGGCCTCCAAAGATTTCAGGCATCTTCCATCCATTGATTTTTTTTTTTAATCCAGCCAATTTATATCTGCCACTTTTGTTCTTAAGGAATGTCAACATGATGCTAGAAAACTAAAGTTCAAGGAGATTTATATTTGGAAGCCAACGGGCTTCCCTGGTGGTGCAGTGGTTGAGAGTTCGCCTGCCGATGCAGGGGACACGGCTTTGTGCCCCCGTCTGGGAAGATCCCACATGCCGCGGAGCAGCTGGGCCCGTGAGCCATGGCCGCTGAGTCTGCGCGTCCGGAGCCTGTGCTCCGCAACGGGAGAGGCCACAGCAGTGAGAGGCCCGCGTACCGAAAAAAAAAAAAAAATTTGGAAGCCAAGGAGAAATATTCACAGGCTAACTGCTCTAACTCTTTTGTATGTAGTCCAGTGAAAAGGGATAGGCTAAAATTCCCAATATTTCACATCAAAAGATCATTGTTTGCTTCTTATGAACACAGCCAGCCACCTGATAGTAAAACATTCTTCTCTCTTTGCCTTCAATTTAAGAAAAGAGGAAAGATTTAAACCATTCAGAAAAGCACAGAGATTTATATAATCGATTTGTTGGCTCTTTAGAAGCCAGTTAAGTTTTTGGATCAATTACGCTTAACCAATTCATTCTAATTTGCCTCTGCATCTGATATCTAACACCTGAAAGTTATAAGCTATTCTCATCAAGAATTTTCCTTGACTCCACCAACATCTCTACATAAAAAAACCTATCAACTGACTAATTATAAAATTAATCTATATTCAAAATAGAAATTTGGAAAATATAGAAACATATGAATAAAAATATTTTAAAATCACCAAAAATTTTGTCTCTGAGACATATCATTAATAATTTGATGTAATTTCTTCCATCCTTTATTCTGTTTTTCTATGAATATATACATATATACACTAAAAAATGAAATACTATATTTCTTTGACTATGAATATATTGGTAAATACTTAAAAATAAAAGTTGGGTCATACTATGGGCATAAAGTTTTATATTTTTTAAAGTTACTTTATATCATAAGCATTTCTATACAGGCATTCTTTAAAGTCATTAAATGTTATTTGAAAATATGACATGTAATGGCTTCATAATATTTTACTATATACAAGTACTATAATTTAAATCTACCATAGAGGTCATTCTTTATAATCAATAATGCTTTGGTGAATATCATAGTAAAAACTTTGACCTGTACAGAATCTGTCCTTAGGATGGAATTATAACATTGGGATTACTGGGTCAAAAGTCATTTATACTGTCAGGCTCATCTAGAAAAATAATGAGCCAACAGACCTCCATAGTAGAATATGAAATGTCTTTGTTAATTTGATAGGCAAAAAGGCAAAAAAGAATACTTTTTATTTCTTGGTTACTAGAAAAGTTAGACTTTTTTTTCATATGTTTATTGACTGTTTTATATGTTTTTTTCGTATGTTTATTGTTTTACATGTTTTTACTTCTTTCTGTTTTTCAAGTTCTTTGCCAGATTTCCTATTGGAATCTTAAGATTTTTCCTTTCCTTTTTTATTTATAGAGATATTTATATGGTAAAGATATTAATTATTGTCTGGAATATGTATTTCAAGCTTTTTTTTCCTAGGTTGTGTTTGCCTTCTAATTTGTTTGTGGGATATTAGGGCATATAGTCATTTTATTAATCATGTTTATGTTTTTAACTCCACAATATTTTTCTTGGTAACTTTTCTTTCCAATTGCTCTTTTGTTTAGAATATATTTCTCCAGCTCTAGATACTGCTTATATCCTCTTGTAGATTCTTAAATTTTTAAATTATCTTTTTGTTTTTCACTTAAATTTTTGATTCATTGAAAATTGTTTTAGGTTAGTACATGAAGTAGAATTTAACTTTTTTTTTTCTTTAATGATTAATCAATTTTTCCTGTAACATTTACTGAAAATAATCTTTTCTACTTGTCTCAGATGCCTCCATTCTAATATTCTAAACTCAAATACATTCTCCCATGATGTCTTCTTAAATTTCAAATAGGAAATATACTAGATTTCCCCTCCTACTACATCTCAGAGAAATTCCTAGATTGTTTTGTTTTCTCTTTGTGATTATCTCCACCAAATATATTGTATATTAGAAGAGAGAGTATCTGATATAATTTTGCATTTTGAGTCTATGAAATTTCTAGACTCTGATCCAATATGTTCTTCAGGCTGGGTGACTTTGTGAAAGCCTCAACCCTCATCTGTCTAAAAGATATAAAAAGACCATAGCCAGGATTTCTAGGATAAGATGATAAAAGACATTTGCTAGTTTTTATTGAGCGTACACCAAAACAACCTATAAAATTATGAAGTTATAATAATTAACATCCCTTGCACAAAAACATGCTATTTGAAAGTGCACTCATTTATTCCTTAAATACTTAGTTGTCTAAAAGACTTGTTTCGTTTTATGTAAGAATAATAAACTTTGCTATTTGATCATGTATAATCAATGTTAACAAATGCATCTTGAAGAATAATAGTCAATTCAAATCTGTCAGACTAGAAAAATTACTGTGATATTTGGTATTTACATTTGTCACATAGCCTGATGTTTACATTTGAAAGGCCAGTGCCACAATTTGCATAGTAAACAAAGATATTAATTCATTTTTATAACATATATATTGTATACTTTACTACCACTAGATGACAGCAAATCAATAAATTTTGCATTC
The DNA here is from genome assembly GCF_059928025.1 of Delphinapterus leucas. Classification (NCBI taxonomy): domain Eukaryota; kingdom Metazoa; phylum Chordata; class Mammalia; order Artiodactyla; family Monodontidae; genus Delphinapterus; species Delphinapterus leucas. Next base: position 68,177,919 of record NC_143133.1, on the reverse strand, counting down.
AAATTTCACAGCAGTTTCATCTTTTTTTATCTTGTAAAATAAGTTGTTATATTAGGGTATCTACAATTGATAAATAGGTATCTCATTTGCATACCTTATAATAAATTTGAAAACAAAGTATTATGGAGATGTATTTTGGTAAAAACCACATAAAATATTTTTTCTTATGAAAATATTTAGTAGGTCTTATGTTCATTCATTGTTTCATGACTCCATGTTGAAACATGCAAAAGTTAATTATGCCGTCAAATAAATGGCTGATATCAGTAATAATGTCTCATAAAGCATTTTCATCTGGGTTTCTTCAGGAATAATGATTATGCTTTTTGAAGAGAAAGGCATTTTGAATTAAAGGCCACTTTATTGTGGTAAATACTGAAAACATATTGTTAACGTAAATATATAAATTGAAAATAAAGTTTGAAGACAACATAAGCTTCAGGTGAAATTCATTTAAACTATAGTATTTCTCAATTTTTAAAATCTTCTGCTATTTTAAAAATCACATTGAACATTCTAACCTATTTTAAGTTGGTGAACTACTCATATATTCCAAAGTGTATGTTCATTAAGAAATATATAAATACACTGTGAAAATAAAAAGGGAAGTTGAAATGTAAATGATTTGCTCACTATTTATTTAATTCAAATTAAATTCAAATTGTTTCTTTTCAAGCTTGGGTTGGCTAGCAATTGTCAACCTGGATGTGAAAAGAGTGAAAGATACACTTTCTATCCTAGTTCGGGCAACGTCTGGCTGACCTTTTAAAAATGTCTAGGCCCCTGTTAGAGCAAGGTCCCTGTATGTCATGGTGATCATTGAAAGTTCATCTAGTATTCTGTGTGTAGAATGTCAGCTTTGCAAGGTGTTTAGGTGGTATACACAACTATAAAAGAAGTTGAATTATACCCTGTCTCTGACCAAAGAGCGTTACTAAATCCTGGGAAGGGAAGTTGAATGGCAGGTACCAATGATTTAGGGAGACAATCCTTCACATGGGAGAGCTGGGCTCACTTCAAAAAGCTACAAACCTTATGAGATTAGAAGCACATTGACTCGACCGCAGCTATATGATTAAAAGCATGGGTTCTTTTTTTCTTTTGTACCCTCTTGTTTTGTACCCTATCCCTAGCCCCTGGCAACCACTTTTCTGCTCCAACTCTATGAGTTTGACTTAAAATTTTTTTAGACTCCACATACAAGTGATACCATTCAGTATTTGACTTTCTCTGTCTGGCTTATTTCACTTAGAAAAATGCTCTCAAGGGCCATTCATGTTGTCACAAATGACAGGATTTCCTTGATTTTTTATGACTGAATAGTGTTCCAATGTGTGTATATATATATATATATATATATATATATATATATATACCACAACTTTTTTACACATTCATCCATCAGTGTACACTTTGGTGGTTTCCATGCCTTGGCCGTTGCTGCTTTCAACACGGGGGTGCAGATATCTCTTTGATATCCTGTTTTTGTTTCCTTCAGATATATTCCCAGAAGTGGCATGGCTGGATCATACAGTAGTTTTATTTTTTATTTACATTTTTTTTTTTTTTTTTTTTTTTGCGGTACGCGGACCTCTCACTGTTGTGGCCTCTCCCGCTGCGGAGCACAGGCTCCGGACACGCAGGCTCAGCGGCCATGGCTCACGGGCCCAGCCGCTCCACAGCACGTGGGATCTTCCCGGACCGGGGCACGAACCCGTGTCCCCTGCATCGGCAGGCGGACTCTCAACCACTGTGCCACCAGGAAAGCCCAGTAGTTCTATTTTTAAAAAACATTTTGAGGAACCCCCATACTGTTCTCCATACTGGCTGCACCAATAAACATTCCCACGAAGAGTGTACAAATGTTCCCTTTTCTCCACATCCTTGCCAACACTTATTTCTTGTCTTTTTGATGTTAGCCATTCTAACAGGTGTGAGATGATATTGTGGTTTTGATTTGCATTTCCCTGGTGATTAATGGTGTTGAGCACATTTTCATGTACCTGTTGGCCATTTGTATGTCTTCTTTGGAAAAATTTCTGTTCAGTTCTTCTGTCCATTTTTTAATTGGACTATTTTATTTATTTAGTTTTCTATTACTGGCTCTGTGACTTTGGAAAGGTTCATCACTCCAAACCTCGGCCATCTGATGCACAAAGTAGGAATAAAATAACAGTACCAGCCTCAATGCATGTCAGTAAGACCAACACATGTAAATCTTGTAAGGCTTACAGCAAAACTCAGTAAAAATATTCAGTTAAAAAGAATTCCACTCTTTTTAGCTCAAATGTATGTACTTTATAGTAGTTTAGCTCCAGTTTTTCCTAACCTCCACCTCACCCATATTCAAATTTAAAATGAGAGAAGGAGGGTAACCAGCTTGATTACTGGTTCCTAAGTAGTGACGTTATATTCTCCTTTGTGAATGTCCTTTTTTTTCTACTCCAGATGCATCTTAAAGTTTATCTTTATAAGAGTGGTGAGAAAAGTAACTGGTGTGATGTTGGCCTTTATTTCTATATTCAGTGGACGTCAAATGGCTGGTTTTTTTGTTTTTTTTTTTAATGAAAAAGATATAAGAGGAGCAGAATCTAGCAGCGGGGTCTGTAAAGGGGCAGTCAGAATTCTTTGAAAAACAAGGCATTGGAGAAATAATTAGAAATTACTAATTGAGTGTAGACTCATGGACACTGAGCCCACTGCTTTTGGATATTTTATTCTAGCATCACCACTCATAAAAGGGAAAGGTTAATTGTCTCAAGAATTTAATCTCTGAATACACAGACTCAACAACACAGAGCACTGACCTTATTAAAATATGTATGCACGCCATGATTGCTTTTATTTGCTGAATGAGCCATTGCCTTTTCTCCTCTGTGGAGTTTCAGGCAGTTAGCATGGTATTGCTCTTCTCATCAGGTGGAGTATAAGTAAAATCCCAGACCTAGGCTAAGTGTCTTTAGATTAGATAACAATGCTAATTGAAAATTATGCATGTTTGGTAGGACAAGTTTCAGAAGTGTTAGCGATAGAAAATGCAGGAAAAAGAAATATCTTAATGGGTATTAAGATGGGACTTTTCGTTTGTTAGCTACCATTATATTTTTGTTTTTACTGTATAATGTCCATTTCCTCATTTTTGGCTGCATTTTAAGCTTCTATTTGCTGCAGAAGGCAGGGAAATTTTTCCTTGATGGAATTATTTCTCTAAAATATATCTTTCAGCTCATTGTGTGGGAATAAAAAGTCTTTTTTTGTTTCAAGGTTGCTATATATTACGTAGAACTTTAAACTATGAAGGTATAACAATCAGATTAAAGTGCTAAGTAAATTAATAATATTTGTTAACTTTAATTAAAGAATATTACTCATGTTTATTTTTCTGTATTTATATTATCTCCTCCCCCTTCTTCTTTATAGAACTTGGAATTAATTTTGATCACATACGGCAAAAAACATTGACAGTGTTAAACCCACTGAAGCCAGCAGATGGCAGCATTATGAATGAAACAGACCTCACTGGGCCCATCCTGTTCTGTGGGGTCCTAGGAGCTTCCCTACTTCTGGTAATGGACAGCAGCAAGCACTACGTATTCCTTTTCTTTTCCTTTTTTGAAGCTAACATTGGTTTATCTAAGTTTCATGTTTACAGCATTATATTTCTACTTCTGCATACACCACAGCCAAGTACCAGATTTTAATGCATGTCCTTTCAAATGTCATTTTTTAAGAGGTCTTTGTAAATATGGAAGAAAGTATATCACTTTATGAAGTGAAAATTGTTTGATTCATAACTACATTTTTTCTTGGTGAGAGAGACATATTTAATAGAACCGTAATGACAAAGAGAAACTGCCATCGTGTATTACAACAGATAAAAAATGTAAATTTAAATAGAATTTCAAAAATCAAATCACCAAGACAGATTTTCAACAAAGCAGGAAATCACATAAATGATTTTCTTGTAATTAAGTCTTTTTTGTTGTTTAGAAAAGACTGTCGATCTGAAAAAGTTGGAGGAACACATGGATTTGGGAAACAGAGGGCTGAAATTTTATTTCTTGTTTTCTGTGAGATTTCTGTTGTGACACTGGACAAATCCCCTCTATTTACTCATCATTTTAATTGCTGGGGTGTATCTATCTCTAGACTATTTCAAATATTCTGTTAGGTATGAGATGAGTCTCCTTGTTTCTGGTTAGGCTATTATGAATAAATTGACTTGCAACGATAAGCCGTGATTTGTTTATTCAACCTGTATATTTCCCCTATCATTTTAGTTTTCTGTTTTTTATGAAGGCAATTTTTCCCCTGACATCTCCATTTGTCTTGTGTATGGGCCTCTTTCATTCTTTAAATCTGGGAGTAATGATATTCAGAGTCATCAAAAAAGAAAAACATATTTCCACCTAGGTTAAGTTTAGAAGGTATTCTAGCTTATAGTTTAGAAAAATGATTTCTCCACCCAAAAAAGGGAAGAAAAAGAAGAAATGAGAAAGGTCTATGATTTTGTATTAAGGAAGTAATGACAATACATTAAAAACAGAGGTTGAACAAGATGGTCAAGCCAGTCTGACAAGTACAGTTTCATTAGGGCACAAAGAGATAAACTTGGCAAGAGAGGTAATATAGGAAATTAAAGATTCTAAGAAAAGTCCTTAAAATAACTACTCATTTCACTTTCCTTTCTTACAGCTATCCACTTCCCTAATGCAACTATACTTCTCAAAAATAGCTGTAAAATGTATTTGCAACTAAATGAGTCTTCACTTTTCATTATTAATTACATAATACTAATCGAAATTCTGATAGAAATCTAATTTCTGCATTGTAGTGTGGTCAATAATCACATCATATTTACCCAATACAATAGTACTTAGTTATAGCATCTTATTTCTTCCTTTGAACTACAGCAAATGCAAATACTCAAATAATCTAACACTATATCAACCAGAGTTTTAATTTAGTCTCTAACGTCCCTTCTGTCTTTGTCATAGTAATTTGATAATCTTGGATTAAGCTGCTAAGTAAGACCATGTCAATTAATCAAATTGTCAGAAACAATCAATTTAATATATTAACTCATCTTTCTTTTTCAGGTAATTTGTAATATAACAGCTGTTTGTTTTTCTGTAGAAAATATTACTATTACCACCTCTTAAAGGAAAGCATTAATCCCATTAAGGTCTTTTTTGGGTACATAATGTTAGTTGGAATTATTTAAATATCCCCTCTTTTGTTTTAAGTGCAAAGTAATACAGGCAAAGAACTCAACTGAAAGTGGAAAAATTGGATCTGCCCCTAACTTTGCCTCCAGGTGTGATCCTGAACCTTTTTTTTGTTTTCCTATTTCTTGGCCTTCATTTTTTTCATTTTGAAGATCAAAAAAGAGGTTTATATAAGTGGTTCTTAAGGTTCGTTTCAGTTGTGAACTTTTAGGGAATGTGTAAAAGTGCATATTTTCTCAAACTTTTTAGGCAAATATTTTCACTTCAACTTTACCATTAGATGTGGTTACTTCAGAATTGATTCTGATACATGTAGAACAATAAGGACCGAAAAACTCCACTGGATATTAATAAAGCCAAATTTAACTCAGAGTCCATTTGAGGCTGTTAACCCTGCCCTGGATATCTAAAATTAAAATGTAAAAGTTGATTTTATGGGCTGGTATATGCATTGTACTAGAGAAAGCAAAACTAAATCCAGAAACAATATTCAAATCTGTTCATTATCTCTGGAGGCGTAAGATTCATAGTCACATACTCATCACTTTTATGATTTATAATTATATAAGGCACAACACCTTTTAGTGGACTTTCTTCATGTTGAAGGAAGCAAACTAAAAAGAATTGCTTCAAACACTCAACACAAATTTAACTTTACTTATTCTTCCTCTTAAAATTATTTTCACCCCCCAAACCATGAACACAAGTGTTTTAAAGCTATGGCTCCATTTAATTTTTCTAGTAGAGCTAAGAGTGTGATCTGGAAAAGGAACATGCACAGCCAATATAAAAGCATAATCAGAAGAATAAGAAGTATTTCAAGTAAAGATGTAGTAATAAGGGTGGTACAAGGCTGACCTAAAAATTTTTGAATTTAAAAAGAAATTGAACATTTATTTTCCATTTCAATTACAAGTCCTTGTTAGAATTTGAAACAACTTAAAAAATGGGACTGGCCCTGCCAGATGGAATTGTACCTCAAATTAGATAAACTAACAAGAGTAAGAGATAAGGCGAGAGGTCAGTAACTGATATGGAAAAGGACAATTTTACTACCAAATTAGTTTTATCAGCCCTCTATTTACCCTATGCACAAAACTGGTTAGGGTCATGGACCAGCTATGAGTCCTTTGGGTACAGGGAAGTTGTGTTTCACCATTACAACTATTCCTACCTCAGAATTATCCCACCCAATTAAAATATTAAGTAGAATGTTTCTCTAATACATGAAAGTGATTTGAAATTGTCACTATTTTCCAAGTGGAACAAACTCACCCAATAGAGCAGTACATAACTGATGTGTTTCTTTTAGCACGCCCATTAGCATTATTGGCATTATTTCACAAAATAGCCAGGAGGACTTATTATGACTAATGCAGCAAAGAATTCTGCAGCATAGCCCAGGGACATTTTGTGAAAGAACTTTGTAGTGATCAACTTCCCCAACTGCAGAGGAAGAAAACTTCAAAATAGCCGGACAATTTTAAACATTAAAATGGTCATGATATTCTCCATTAATTAATTACAAAATAAATATCTCTTTATTCTGTAAGACATAAGGACAGCTATGGAGCAGAAAAAAGGACAGCTAAAAAGCTCTCTCCCTGAATCAACTTACCAGATCCTTTGTTGTTTTCAAATAATTCCCATGAAAACTGGAGTCAGCCTCCTCAATCTTTATCTAGAATTTCTAACCAGCTTAATGTATGTATATATAAATGACATGCATTCTTTACTGGAGCTTTGGCATCCTCGGGTAGCAAACATTAAAATATCCTCTGTTGAATCAGTAGTAGATTGTGACTTTCCCTGGATGAGTTTAACGGTGCTGGCTCAGGAACAAGTCTCTAGTGCTCTGTGGGTGATGGCTATTTTGATGAATCCTCAGGTCAGTGGTCTATCCTGAACACTACTGACTTCCTTTAACAATACCTCTTTTGTGATTTGCTATCAGTTGGTTTATATAAATCAGTTTTTCATAAAGTCTGTTCAGTTAAGCTGGTAATAGGCATTATGAAAACAAAGGATTCTGGGGTCAGATAAGTTTGGGGTATACTGGCTTAAATAAGGTTAAATAAGTCCCCTTGTTTATGACTTGTTAGAGCTCCTGCAGGTGTTAAAGACCTAAATTTTAGGGCTGGACTGCCTGGGTTCAAAACTGAGCTCCACTGCTTACCATTATTTTACCTTGGGCAAGTTCCTTAACCTCTCTGCACCTCAGTTTCCTCATGTGTATAATGGGTACAACAATGGTACCAACTGATTATGTTGTGTGGATTAAATAAATTAATATATGTGAAATCTTTAGAATAGGACCGAACATAGTAAATCTGACAGATGTTTGCTAATATTACTAATATATTTTGTAAATCTCCAAGACTAAATTGGAATGTTTTCATTAACTTATTCATTCATTTAATTGTTCAACAGATATGGGGAGAAAAATATATCCTTGCCTATGCCTAGTACCCCAATAGGCAATCTATGATAAAAAATATAAATCTGGAAATATAAGCACGCTTGTGCCATCTCACGTATAGTTCAAGGGGGGGGGGTGGTGGTGTTTGTTTTCATGACCTGAATCTGTATTACAGGCAGTATTTTTTCCAGAACTCCCAGTCTCGAGACTTATACTACAAAGACATGAGCAGCATTGAGCTGATTGATTCAAAAATACTCTCTGCTTTGTTGACAATCTGATTTCTTCTTGATGTTTGTTCTATGTTCAAACCGTTTTCTTCCCGTTGTTTCAGGCAGGAAAAGTCCAGTTTGGTTACGTGTATGGCACGAGTGCCATTGGCTGCTTAGGGATTCACGCCTTACTAAACTTGATGAGCTCTTCAGGGGTGTCCTATGGCTGCGTGGCGAGTGTTCTGGGTTACTGCCTGATACCCATGGTCATCCTGTCCGGCTGTGCCATCTTCTTTTCACTGCAGTAAGCGTCTGTGTGTGCTAATTGACCCGACCTGCACAATCATCACTAGGGTTTGCCACACCAGTACAACAGTTAGCCTCTTTCTGATCATGTTAGTAGTGGGATTGGGGAAACTGGCTATTAAAAGCTATATACAGATTCAGGAAAGTAGGTCGGTTTTGGCTCAGGTGCTGTTCCTATTTCGATGATTTAAAAAATAAATTAAACGAAGTTATCTTTAAAATTGGCACTTTGTAAGTTGTCACATTCTTCAGTATGAACTATTGTCATGGGTAATATAACCAACAACAGAAAATTCACTTGTTTGAATTAAGAAGAGTAAGTGCCTGGTGCACACTGACAAATTGCTTCAGCTCCCAAGCACTCTGCCTTCTAGGCGGGAAGCAAGTATTCTTTCTCAGCTGGACTCCTTGCAGTGCAGAATTCCCAGGAAGCCTAATGAGGATATTACTGCTAGAGAACTTTATAGCATATATGCTCAGTCAATATTTTTTTTCTTTTTTACTTCCTGGGCAGATAGTATTTGCAATTCAAAAATATTAATGAGGATTCAGTAGATACGCTTCTGTCGGGCACTTTCCCAGGGCAGTGCATATCACTACCACTTTGGTTGGGAAGAGTAAGTAATTACATAGTCCTTTGTCACCTGCCATGCTCTAAATCCAATTAGAAATAAACATTTGCCATCAGTGCTCATTCTTCCACATCCAAAGGAGACACAATTCACATTTTTTTTCTTGGATAATCCAAGTTTTAGGTTATCAACACTATACTGGATAGGATACTACATACAGAATTTTGCCAATGCCAGATAAACATTTTAGAAAGACTTTAATATTTTTGTTTAGATATAATCTCAGATATTTTCTTCATAACGTTATTGAGAATGACATAGATGGAAATGCTTTTTTTGTTTTAATATGGTTTCATTTTGAAAGTAATAGTCTTGAGAATAAGAGAGCAAACTCTTACTTTACCAGCGAGTGCTTAACACTTAAAAGAGAGGAATACAACAGAAAATGGAAACTTTGAATGTATAAGTACAACGTGAGTTAAAGGTGTATTTATTGAGTCTTGTCCATGGAAAAATTCCACTTTTTGTATATCATGTTCCTTAGCAAGCTGTTCTGTTTACTATGTTGTTTGGTACAGATGTTTGACAAGTTACTACAGAGTTCAGTTTTACAACTTCCATTTTGTCAGATGCTTTTGCCAAAGAATACTATAATGATCAACCATTTAAAAATTCTAGGTTTTAGACATTATTTCCATCAAAGTTTAGCTTTGGGGTATCTTAAATGACTCCAGATTATTAGGGAAAGAAAATAAAAACTACAACTCTTGAATTTTGAGAATCATCAGAGGTCTGGACATTTTTCATTAGATTTTCATTCTGAAATGTAAAGGATGAATTAGAAATCCTTTAAATTATATTAATGGGGAATAAGCTATCTGATCTCTAAGACCATTAAACTGAAATTGCCTTTTTGGGCATATTACTATAACATTCAAATGAATTATATATAATGTCACATTTTTGTTCACCAAAACCTGTAAATTGAATCACTCTAAATTTTATTTCTAATAGATATTAACTAAACCTACAAATGTAATATTTACTAGAGTGTTTTAAAATATTTTGGGTTTGTTTATAATCTAAGGCATCATAAGCTATACTGTACACTTTTTCACTTGTTTTGCTTTGGTTCAATTATTAAAAGTAGGTATTTCTGTCATTCTCACAAATAATAAACACAATTCTCAATTTCAGATTCAGCCAGGATCAAGTGAGGCAGTATAGTTTGACAGTGGCTAGAACAATATGCTGGTACTTAGCAGCACTTGCCCTAATGACCATTTCACTTTGCAATTTTTTTAAGTCACTTCACTCCCATTTCTTCCTAAAGAACCAATTGTCTCCACAGTTACTTTTTGAAGATACCAATTTGAACAAATCCATTTTGATATTATAAAAATCCACACGTTTATTTGCCAAAGTGATCTTCAGCAATGAGGTGGGAGGCCACACACATCTGTGCCTTACTGCTGCATCTGTTCCCTCTCTGAGCTGTGTCAGGCTTTGCTGTCCTAGACAAAAACCCAGGACATGGACCTGGGAGCGCTGGGGAGTAGGAACCCCACTGGAATGCGAGTCCAGTCATTTTTCTGCTCATACTGGGGGTAAATTTAGGAAGCAAGTGGGGAAAAGAAATCTGTAGCTGTAAAAGAAGTCTCTAAACATAGCTTATATAAAAGAATTTCGGAAGTTGGGATTTGAATGTTGACTCATGAGAGTGACAGCAGGTCAATTCTTCTGTTTCCAATAATCTGAGTTTTTACCACCCTATAAAATATTTAGCTTCTAATGGTGAACTTGATTCAAAAATTTTCTAAATAGCTGAGGCCTTTGAGTTCCTGTGGTTCCTCACCCTCCTTTTACAAATTGAGAAAGTGGTTATAAATATTGTACCAAGGACATTTCAGAGGCAGCTGTGATTCAATAACCTCTTTTTCTCCTGGTGTAAGATAACCATCTCCTTTGTCTTTGCTCTAGGGGCACCTTTGGAACTGTGTTGGCACTGGTCATCATTGGCTGGTGTAGTCTCTCAGCCTCCAAAATTTTCACTTCAGCCTTGGCCATGGAAGGACAGCAGCTTCTCATTGCCTACCCTTGCGCCTTACTTTATGGGCTTTTTGCCCTCCTAACAGTTTTCTGAAGATTATTTGAGATGGCATTACAGGATTCTATTTGTTTGTCGCTCAGATTATCCTGGAAATGTATTGGCATTCACATTTGGTCATATGATTTCTGTTTTATCGCTGTTGAGAGAATAATAAGCAGAGAGACAAAACAGCACTTAAGGATGGGGCTTTAATAGGCTGTTTGGTTTGAATGATGATTTGCTTATTGGTTGGTGCATTAAAACAATTTAAAATACTTTAAAATAAAAAGGGATATAGTTGTTGTACTGATGGACCCTGCTTTTCTCAATGGATGTATTTCTGAGAAATTGTAAGTAAATAAAATCATATGCTGACTGGGTAGAGGCAATCTACAGTGAGCCTTTTGAGAAATCTTCATGACAGTTCAAGCTGTGTACAAGTTGTTTAAGTCACACTGTCCAGGGCCTTTGGAGAATTTCAGGGGAGGTGTTATTTAGGGTTTGATTCACCTGAGAGTCAAAGAATCTCCTGCCTTTCCATTCATTTATTTTCACAACTATTGTTTGGTCCCATTTGAACAATGCATTCACTCACCACTTTTTCAAGCCCTAACTTCCTTCTTACTTGGTTTAGATGCCATGGTCCATTACTATAATTTCTCCCTTGAATAAGTATATCCTCAGTACCCTTGCCATTTTGCCCCCTGAATAGATGAATGCGACTGGAGGAAATGCCACTTGTTTCTATTTTATTATATGACTACATCTTAAATGGCTGCTCAGTACAACCTTTTGAGTCCTATTACATTATCCTACTATTGATAAATACACTTTCGCACTTTCTGAGACGATTGTTTCACACCATTTCTTCACTGCTCAGATCTCCAATACTCCTTTCATACTGTTAGTTGATGACCTTTCTTACTTTATTGAAAGAAACACCTAGAAAAAAAGTGTGTCTTCCCATCACCAGATATATCAACCTACATGCATCTTTATAGATACATGTATATATCTATAAAGACGTGTGTGTATGCATATGTGCGTATATATATATATATATATATATACACACACACACACACACACATTCCCCCTATAAAAGCCAGAGAAATGGGCCATAACTGAAGAGTGATATTGAATCAAAGGATTTTTATTTTATGGTAAGAAACATTGAAAGATATTTATGTGCTGCTATGAATAATAGGTCAAGAGGAAAACACTGGTTATGCAGGTGCAGGGGCTGGATGTGGAGAAGAAAAGAGACAGTGACAAGGGGGAATGTGTGATGGAGTTATTATCAGAGATAACTTTTTATTTGAAAGACCTATCCATATGGCAAGGAAAATATCTAATTACCAAACATCTGCTCTTGTGATTGTCCTGTGAATCACCTCCTCCCCTTTGAAGCTCCAGACCCCTATCCCATTCCTTAGCTCAAGATGGCATATAGGCCTCAATTGTTCAAATTGTCTTTAGGTCTCATATCTTTGGGGTTCCTGTATGTATGAAATTAAATTTGTTTTCTCCTGTTAATCTATCTTATGTCAATTTAATTATTTGGTCAGCCAAAGAACCTAGAAGGGAAGAAAGAAAAATTTTTCCTCCTGTGCAGTGGGTGTTGATAATTGTAGTAAATAAGACAACCATGGCTGCAGCCCTAATAGAAATTACTTTGGGGGTAGGAAAAAAAAATAGACAATAAACAAGTAAACAATAAATAAACAAGATAATTACAGAAGTATGAGAAGAATGCTAAGGAGGAATATGTTGAAAAGAAGGCAGCACTGTGGTAAATGTCAGACTTCTGTACTTTATAATTCATTAATTAACCTGTTAACAAAGCATGGAGTTTCCTTAAGTTCTTGCTCTTTCTATTTGGACTAAGATGGTCTTCTTACCCTTTGCTTAAGTGAGATGAAGCAAGAATGCTCTTTATTATAGTGATTTCTCTATGGTATATAGTCCTATTTCTTAGAGGTACATTTACATTATGGATTTAAATTTTTATCTTTTAGAAAGTTCTTTAATTAAAAAAAAGTATAGGCAAATATTGCTCTAAATTCAGGATGTAGGTTGACATTATTTTTCTGTGCATAAAAACAGTTATACCCAAAAAAGTTTTGATTTTTTTACTATGAAAAATTATAACATCTGTATAAAAAGCCCCATAAACAAAATACTAAATATTTCATAAGAGTAAGAAATAGGAATAAATTCATTTAATAGTTCATAATGGCAGAATTATGAAATACCTAAGTATGAATGTAAAAATAAATATAGATGATCTCTATAAAAATAATTATAAAATATTAGAGGCACTTTTAAAGAAGACTAGATATGTAGACAGATATCCTATATCACAGGATGAGAAAATTGGACTTTGTAAAATATTGTGCCCCAAATAAATGTATAGACTTAATATAATTCCAATTAAAATTCCAGGAGTAGTTTTCTTTAAATACTTTAATACAAAGTGACTTTAATGTTAATCTTAAAAAATAGGCAAAGGTGTAACTGTGAAAAAATGAAACAATCCAAAAATATATTACTATAGGCAGTAAGTTAAATCAATTATTGTTTATCTCTATGGTTGAATGCTAGGTAACTACATGAAAATATTTTGGAAGAATGATAATATGAGAAAATGGATGCATGAAATTTGCATAATTTTGATATTTACTCAAGTCTTACTAGGGGTTGACCTAGATGCTTTACTTTATTGACTCACTTCATCTTCACAATACCTCTATGAAGTGCTCTTATCATCACCTCTGTTTTACAAATGAGGCTACTAGTTACAGATCAGCTAAACCACTTGCCCAAGGTTATTCAGCCAAAAAACAGAATTTGAATCAGGAGAGCTGCATTCCAGTGTCCATAACCACAACATAACCCTCCTGTTACTGAGCAAAAACCTAATTGCATCTTCTCATGGCCATCAACATGTCTACTACCTCTTCTACTCAGATCATCCTTTTCCCTTGACCTTAGTCAATACTGGACAGAGGCAAAGAGTTTTACCTGCCAGGGAAAAATAATACAATAATAAGATAGAAGACGAATCCAGAGTATCTAACAGGACTAAAGAGATACCTGCATGAATCCTGGGTCCATTTCTGAACTCTAGTTGAAATAAGCTATGCAGATTCAGATCTAGTTGGCATTTGAGTAGAAAAATCTTGCAAAATATAGGCCTTTTCCCTCATTGCAAGTAGTGTTTGCATTATATGCATTTGTATGGAATAGAGATATTTTCCTTTGTTAATGGTGATATCTATTTATGGTCAGTAGGATGTATTACAGAAAAAAATGACAAAGTGAAAGGAAGCCATTTAGGGTACACAACTAGAAATGTTTTTTTTTTTTGGTTGAATAGACCCTAGCAAACTTTCTCCCTTTCCCTTTTACTCAAACACTTTCAACTTCTTTTATCTGAGAAGGCAACATTTTTTTCACTTTTCTGTTTTTACTGGTTGGACAAAAGTTACAGATTATATGTGAAAGGTAAATGGCACATTTGGAGTCAAGAGGTGGCCTTCATTTCTACAAGAATGAATGGGGACATGTGCTGAAAATTAAAAAAGTCCTGAATTACTGAGACTCAAGTGCTCCAGTTCACAACAGTTTAACTAGGGCAGTGGCCTTTGCAATGTCTGATGACAGATGCCTTTCTACTCTGATCTGGTTCACAGCAAAGAAAGCCAACTATAAAACCATACGGACAATCTCCTGCTCCACTTTTTCTTAGAGTACAGTGGGGTCTGTTCTGTTTTTCAGTGACGTAATGAAGGATCTATAGCTTTTCAAATCAGTTTTTATTTCTGAGTGGAAGTCTGGAATGATTTTAAATGAGTGATTTGGGACCCAAATTTCTATGTATGGAGGGAGGGGTAGTTTCCCACCCCACCGACAAGTAATTCTTGAACATCTGCAGGAAGTTTGAGAATTCAACTCAATTCTGACACCATCTACCCAGAGATAGCATCAGATTCCACAGGCTAAAGGTTCAGTCTTATAAGACTGCCCCTTCCCCTACTTCAGATGCCAGCCCCAAGCCCAGGTTCTTACCTGTACTTCTAACCAAGTGGCTATAAATCAGAGGCTCCATGACCCCCTCCTAGGGTTTAATTAATTTACCAGAGCGGCTCACAGAACTCAGAGAAGCATTTTACTTACTGGTTTATTGTGAAAGAATATGATAAAGGATGCAGATAAATATCCACATGGATGAGATGTGTAGGGCAAGGTATGGTGAAAAGGAGCTTCCATGCTCTCTCCAAGTGTGCCACTCTCTCCAAATCTCCATGTGTTTACCACCTCAGAAGCTCTCTGAATCCCATCCTTTTGGGTGTCTATAGAGTCTTTATTACATAGGCATGGTTGGTTAAATCATTGACCATTGTAGATTGATTCAACTTCCAGCCTCTCTCCCCTCCCCAGAAGTGGGAGGGTAGGATTGAAAGCTACACCCTTCTAATTACATGGTTGGTTCTCCTGGCAACCAGCTTAGGTGAGGTCCAAAAGTCACCTAATTAGCATAACAAATTGCACTTATCACTTCCAAAGTTTTTTCTTATTGCACTCATAAATTCCAAAGGTTTCAGGAGCTCTGTGTTAAAAATGGGGATGAAGACCAAATCTATCTATCTATCTATCTATCTATCTTCTATCTATCTTATAAATCACAATATAGATTTTTTTTCAGTTTAAAAAGCCAACCAGACTAGACATGTATAGTCAGGACACTCAACATGGCTGTTCTCTTGCTTTCTGTACATCCCCTGCTCGACCAGTGCCTGCTTCACTTACACCCCAATCACATGACTGACCTTCCTACATACTTGCCCCAGGGCCCAGCTAGTAATTGTTCCTATTAAAGGGGCTGTGAGGGGTGTGCCCCTCTGCTAGTTTCCCTGGTAACCAATGAGCCAACCTGATGTCAATTCCCACTGTAACTGGCAATCTCCCCTTCCTCCAGAAGCAACAACTGCCACCATGTCCTGCCTGCCGTCCACCTCACACGGTGGGGTGTTGCTCCACGACCTTGCTTCGGACGTGAATGCTCCCCTGATTCATTAAACCATTAATGTCTCTATTGCGGACTCTAGGCTCTTTCTTCAGTGTTGGAGCTGGGCAAGCACAGGACTTGTAGGTCTGTGGGGTGCAGTCCACCAGTGGTCCCCAAACTTTCTGGCAACAGGGACCAGTATCGTGGAAGACAATTTTTCCAGAGACGGGGGTGGGGGCGTGGGGGATGGTTCAGGCGGTAATGCCAGCTATGGGGAGCGATGGGGAGCGGCAGATGCAGCTTTGCTCGCTCACCCATTGCTCACCTCCTGCTGGGCGGCCCGGTTCCTACCAGGCCGCAGAACAGTAATGGTAACCATGATTATGGTAACCAAATATATATTTTCAGGAAAATAAAAGGACTTCTTTCATGAAGGTGGAATTCACAGGCTTTTATACTGCAAAGCAGTGAAAATATGAACAAGGACTTTGATGTAGGAGAAAGAAAAAGTGGAAGGAAGGAAGGAAGGAAGGAAATCCTATGTTTGAAACCGAGCAGGACCCTGTTGGGCTCCTGGCCATGGAAGCCTTTCTGCCCCTCTGTTTCTTGACTCCAGGCCCCATGACCTTCCCTGAGTTCCAAAGGACAGATTCTAACAGTTACTAATCTGAGAAGGGAAGGGATGCAGAGACAAGGGAGGGGCAGCCAGGAAACAATAGTGCAGCCTTGGGGCAGGATCCTGGTTCCACTTCAAGGGATACACATAAAAAAATGTCTTTAAGCTCTTTAAGATGTCAACATTCTTCATACCTGAGAAAGACCACCTGAGGCTACATTAAAGGAAGCAGAGAAGCTCATCAATAAGATTACCTGAGACCAGATTAGAAGAGTGGAGGCCCTGCACACACCTTAATCTTGTCAGCAACCCCACCCTTGAACTATTGCTATAAAACTCCTCATCAAATCCTCCCAGGTTGGGACCCATAATTTTTCAGGGCAGGAACCTGCTGTGTTCCCCTTTGCCTGGCAAGGCAATAAAGCTATTCTTTTCTGCTTCACCTAAAACTGTCTCAAGATTTGATTTGGCATCCGTGCACAGAGGACGAGCTTTCAGCATCAGATTCTAGTCCTGGCTCTACTTGTAAAGAGCTTGGTGACTTTGAGACCATTATGTACCTTTCTGAATCTCATTTTCTTCATGTAAAAAATGAAGTGAGTGATACAGAGTTTGCAAAGTCCTTTTGGGGACTAAATAGGATGCTGCAGATAACTTACCTAGCCTAGTGCCTGGAATATAGTAGTTACTCAATAAATGGAAAGTTACCACAGCTGTAATAGATCCTCTGGGATGAGATTATAAGAAATACTATTTGCTATTCCATATATCATGAATGAAATTATAAGAATGATGACCTTAACTGAGACACATACTTAGTGGAAAACATTTTTTCAGCATAGTAGTGCAACTGGTGAGGGGATCACGTCAAAGCCAGTTAAACATTTTTTGTGTTATTACAAATATTAACACAATTTTATGAATTTGAAAGAGGGTCTTTGCTGAAGTTTCATTATTTGGCTCCCAAGCATCTGAACATCCTTATTATATTGAAGGTGTTCTCTATCTCCCAAAGCAGAAAACAAAGTAGGCAGCTGATTCTTGGAAACTAGTAGCATGTGAACAAAGGTCAGCCAGTTAGATCCTCTGGTTCAGTACTTGGAATCCTGATAAAGTGATGCAAGGACAGAGGCACACTTACAAATACTCATGGAAACAGAAGCAGGGAATACGTAGCTGGGGTTATACCTGCTAGACTAGACTTTCTCTCTGACCAGACCTGAGCTATGTTCTCTGCCTGGTCTCTTTTGAATTATGCTCTTTTCAAGAGCTTGGTTCTCTTGCTCTAAAATTGGTTCTATGATCAATCCTATGTCTTTCTTATAAATCCCATTCTCTTTTTATATTAACCAGAGTCGATTTCTGCTGTTTGCAATCAAGAACTCCAAGGAATTAGTAAACTAGTGAGTATTTCCTCTCAGTATTACCAAACCTTTGGAGTATAAATTAGGTTATCATAGTATGGAGGGTTTAAATAAATGTACTCTCTACATTGTCCAAGAAGATGACTGTACTGTATGTAGCTCTCACATGTAGAACACTTAGCACCTAAACTGTCATTGTGGAGGTATCATCACACAAAGCAATACCAAAAAAATGGCACTTGAAACTGAACGTAATCTGAGGAGAGGATTTTGGTAACTAAAGTATAATTCCCAAACTCTGGGGATAAATTAAGAACATGGATTTTACCTGTCCCACCAGCAAACCTTCTGAGACTGTATTTGATGTTGTGTAATGTGGTAGAGAGGGAGAAGCCATGCTAGAATAGATGCAGAACGTGAAGAGGACCACGTTAAATATTTCCTAGAGGTGGAATGCAGGCAGGGGCAGAAGGAGAGAGGAACACCACCAGCCCAAAGTCCTCCCACTGAGCAGTGAAGAGTGCACATCGCCTCATCCTGTCTTGCCTTTTAAAATGTGGTAACTAGGGAAATCATTCTTACTTAATAAAAAGTGTGGGACTTGTAGATAAACTGAACTTCCCTTGGAGGGGTAATTTATTGAATAGGCGGGGTGAGAGAAGCCATTACGAGTACAAGCAATGTTTTTCTTAGATCAAAAGTGTATTAGAGGAATTTTTATAGAATTCTTTCAGGTTCCTTGGATTTTCTCAGAGTGTGATTGTTTGTAGAGGCCTCAAAATGCTGTTTAGCATTTCTGTGTTTATATTCATTTGCCCAGAGAGATTGCTGGAGCAAGTCCAAAAATACATAGAATATGCAAGGACTTTTTTTTCCTAGCATAATTTTTGTAAACACTGACTACAGAAGCATCTATTTTATATCTTTTTGGACATGACCCTGGGCCTGTGCTTCTGTAAGGAGTCATTGAGCCTGGTATGATATTTTGCATGCCTATAACCTGTACCCTATTTATCTGCCCTGAGTCATAAGTACTATTAAGAAGCAATGCTAAATTAAAACAAGAAATCAGAAATATAAATAACTTCTCCTTGATGAACGATATGCATTAATGCTTACTTAATCTTATTAGATATAACACTTCCAGAAAGATTTCCCAGGATAAATTCCCTTCGGCATAAACTCTTTTCAATAAACCTTTCATCATTTATAAACTTTGATGAAATAGATTCCTTAAATAGCCGTTAGAATTTCCTTAAACATTATATTTTCATATTATTTAAAAATAATGAGATATTCTATTTACTAATCTTTGTTTTCATAGTTTAATCTTGAGAAGGTGCTTTTTAACTTGAGCAGAATGAACTAATCCAGAATATTTTAAGATTATCATCAGAATCATTCTGGATCATGCACACAGCTTCACAGAACTTCAGAACTAGCAGCCATTTGGTTGTGAAAGGCTTCTCTCTTATATGAGCCAGACATGCCCAGGCCAGGTCACCATACTCTGGGTATAAAGCCAAGAGATGTGGGTCAATGGAATTTCTTTTTTTAGACTCTTCCACTCTTGCGTTCTACATCTTTTTCCTTCCACGGGTAGAAGGAGAAAAAACATTATGTGTTTATACAATAAGCATGAAGGAAGTATCTAAGAACTAATATCAATATAGAGTGGGCATCTATTATGTTTCAGGGTTTTATGTAGAATGTCTCATTTTACTATCAGAAAAAGCAATGAGACATTATGCAAGTACAAAATACAAACCAAGAGAATACAATGCCTATTTCATATGCTCCCATAGCATCGTGTGTCTACCCCTATTTATCTGTCTACACCTTCAGTGGAGTTAAGTATCTTGAGGATACTGATTGTATTACTGATACTGATTGCCACAGAATGGGTGTCTTCAACAACAGAGATTTATTTTCTCACAGTTCTGAAGGCTACAAGTCCAAGGTCAAGGTGTCAGGAAATTAGGGTTCTTCTGAGACCTCTCTCCTTGTTTTGCAGGTGGCTGCTTTCTCCCTGTGTCCTCTCATGTTGCTTCCTTAGTCTGTGTCTTCTATGTTCTAATCTCCTCTTCTTACAAGAACACCAGTCATAATGGATTAGGCCCACCCAAATGACCTCATTGTTACTTTAATTACCTCTTTAAAGATCCTATACACAAATACAGTCATATTCTGAAGTACTGGAGTTTAGGACTTCATCGTATAAATTGGAAGGGGGGGTGGAGAGCACAATTCAGTTCATAGCACTCTTCATGTCTAATCATTATTATATCCTCACCACAGAGTTAATGCTTGTTTATATCATACCACCTGTTTTTCCAAGTAATTTTGTAATTTCTTCCTCAATCTGCTAAGAACAACTATTTTCTATACCCCTTATGACATAGCCTCCACCCTCCCACGTCCACTCCCAGGAAATATGGCTGCTGCCAACAGTTCCTTCCCTCTCTGTACAGTGTCTACATCCTGCCTTGAATCTGGGCTGCTTTGACTGATCTGGCCAGCACATGACACTGTGCCAGTTCTGAGCCCAGCCTCTAAGAGGACTGGCTACTTCTGCTCCCTGGGTTTTGAGGCCTTGAGCCACTGTGTAAGAAGTCCAGGCTCCTGGGTTGCAATAAGACAGCCCACAGAGGAACACTGAGGGGCTAGAAATGTTAGTGAGGAAGACGTCTTGGATAGAGAGCTCCTACCTGAGAATATGTTGATGGGGACTCTAACTAGAAGTAGTATCAGCTAACTTCATGCTCCTTTGGCTTCAGTGAAACCCTGTTCCCATTTTACCACCTTGAGGATGGATAGTTTACCATAACCTTGGAGCAGAGTCCCCAACCCCTGGGCCTCGGACTGGTACCAGTCCACGGCCTGTTGGGAACTGGGCCACACAGCAGGAGGTGAGCGGCGGGCAAGCGGGTGAAGCTTCATCTGCCGCTCCCCATTGCTTCCCATCACTCTCATTACCACCTGAACACCCACCCCTCCCGCTCCGCCCCACGGTCCGTGGGTCCGTGGAAAAACTGTCTTCCACAAAACTGGTCCCTGGTGCCAAAAAGTTTGGGGAGCACTACCTTAGAGAATTCCTTTGCATTATCCCAGGACATAGCGTAGGCAGTGAGAGCGGAATTCTCATTCATCCTTACCCTTATCTAGCTCTGTCCAAAGGGAACTTCAAGCCGCTACTCCAAGCCACTAAACAATTTAATAAAATTAATGTATTTTTAGGCCAAACTCTTGCACTTTTAACATGAAACCAATTTCACATAATTTGAAATCTATTCACTGGAGCAACCATCCACAGAATGATTCTCAACTATTCTTGAATCTGAAATGCCTGTTAAGGTACAATTGGTACTGTCAACATTCCTTGCACAATTTTAATGAGAAAAAAAATTAAAAGCACACTTCTTCGTGTGGCCAGTCATTAATCACTGCAATGATAGCTGGGAAGTAAATTAACTGATACTATAACCTTTTCCCCTTCAGAAGCTAAGTAATCATAAAGGTACCACAGGAAAATTGGTTACATCTGAACACATTTTGTAAGGAGTGATGATAATTAAAAATGGTAAAAATCAAAGTTTCTTTTTTTTTAATTAAAAAAAAGAAACATTCTGAGAACTTCAAACTTGGAGGCAATGCTGTAATTCTCATCTTTCCCCCACTGTCACTTCCTCATGCTTCTCAGGCCATGTCTGTACCCTCTTTCTTGTCACCCCGCCTCCAGGGAACACCTTTGGATCCATTGAGGACATGGGGTCCTTACTGTGTCCTGCTGTTTTCTCAAGGGTCCTGCTCATCTGTGTGGATGGCGCATCCCGCACTCCATCCTGAGATCCTTGATGACTGCAGCAGCTTTTATTTCTTCTCCATTCCCATCCTACTACCACAGCCACACTCTGTACGTTGCTGTTTTCGAGAATTGATCCATCTCAAGAGAAAACTGTCATTAGTGTTCTCAGTTTCTCAGTTATTTCTTTCCTTTTTCCCCAGTATTCTTTTCCCACCCCCAAGACATTTAACTTTTGTTTCTATCCAGGTCAGATATCATGGTGTCTCACGTTCTCAACTCTCTAAGTCCTTTGCCTTTCTCCCAACTTGTTTTGCTAAACTGCATATAACCTCCGATTAATATAAACTCCTGGTTTCCTAATTTCCTACGTGGTCCGATGGGAGCTGCTGGAAAACTGGAGAATCATATAACAATATTGATTTGTTTGATTTCAAGTTTATAAACTAAAATATCAAATGGGTACTTTTTTTTCTTTTTAACATCTTTATTGGAGTATAATTGCTTTACACTGGTGTGTTAGATTCTGCTTTACAACAAAATGAATCAGTTATATATATACAAATATGTTCCCATATCTCTTCCCTCTTGCGTCTCCCTCCCTCCCACCCTCCCTATCCCACCCCTCCAGGCGGTCACAAAGCACTGAGCTGATCTCCCTGTGCTATGCGGCTGCTTCCCACTAGCTATCTACCTTACTTTGGTAGTGTATATATGTCCATGCCTCTCTCGTGCTTTCTCACAGCTTACCCTTCCCCCTCCCCATAACCTCAAGTCCATTCTCTAGTAGATCTGTGTCTTTATTCCTGTTTTACCCCTAGGTTCTTCATGACATTTTTTTTCTTAAATTCCATACATATGTGTTAGCATACAGTATTTGTCTCTCTCTTTCTGACTTACTTCACTCTGTATGACAGACTCTAGGTCCATCCACCTCATTACAAATAGCTCAATTTCATTTCTTTTTATGGCTGAGTAATATTCCATATATGTGCCACATCTTCTTTATCCATTCATCCAATCATGGGCACTTAGGTTGTTTCCATCTCCAGGCTATTGTAAATAGAGCTGCAATGAATATTTTGGTACATGACACTTTTTGAATTATGGTTTTCTCAGGGTATATGCCCAGTAGTGGGATTGCTGGGTCATATGGTAGTTCTATTTGTAGTTTTTTAAAGAAACTCCATACTGTTCTCCACAGTGGCTGTATCAATTTACATTCCCACCAACAGTGCAAGAGGGTTCCCTGTTCTCCACACCCTCACCAGCATTTATTGTTTCTAGATTTTTTGATGATGGCCATTCTGACTGGTGTGAGATGATATCTCATTGTAGTTTTGATTTGCATTTCTCTAATGATTAGTGATGTTGAGCATTCTTTCATGTGTTTGTTGGCAGTCTGTATATCTTCTTCGGAGAAATGTCTATTTAGGTCTTCTGCCCATTTTTGGATTGGGTTATTTGGTTTTTTGTTAATAAGCTGCATGAGCTGCTTATAAATTCTGGAGATTAATCCTTTGTCAGTTGCTTCATTTGCAAATATTTTCTCCCATTAGAAGGGTTGTCTTTTGGTCTTGTTTATGGTTTCTTTTTCTGTGCAAAAGCTTTGAAGTTTCATTAGGTCCCATTTGTTTATTTTTTAAATTTCCATTTCTCTAGGAGGTGGGTCAAAAAGGATCTTGCTGTGATATATGTCATAGAGTGTCCTGCCTTGTTTTCCTCTAAGAGTTTGATAGTTTCTGGCCTTACATTTAGGTCTTTAGTCCATTTTGAGCTTATTTTTGTGTATGGTGTTAGGGAGTGATCTAATCTCATACTTTTACATTCACCTATCCAATTTTCCCAGCACCACTTATTGAAGAGGCTGTCTTTTCTCCACTGTACATTCCTGCCTCCTTTATCAAACATAAGGTGCCCATATGTGCGTGGGTTTATCTCTGGGCTTTCTATCCTGTTCCATTGATCTATAGTTCTGTTTTTGTGCCAGTGCCATAGTGTCTTGATTACTGTAGCTTTGTATTATAGTCTGAAGTCAGGGAGCCTGATTCTTCCAGCTTCATTTTTCGTTCTCAAGATTGCTTTGGCAATTCGGGGTCTTTTGTGTTTCCATACAAATTGTGACATTTTTTGTTCTAGTTCTGTGAAAAATGCCAGTGGTAGTTTGATAGGGATTGCATTGAATCTGTAGATTACTTTGGGTAGTAGAGTCACTGACACAATGTTGATTCTTCCAATCCAAGAACATGGTATATCTCTCCATCTGTTTGTATCATGTTTAATGTTTTTCATCAGTGTCTTTTAATTTTCTTCATACAGGTCTTTTGTCTCCTTAGGTAGGTTTATTCCTAGATATTTTATTCTTTTTGTTGCAATGGAAAATGGGAGTGTTTTCTTGATTTCATTTTCAGATTTTTCATCATTAGTGTATAGAAATATCAGAGATTTCTGTGCATTAATTTTGTATCCTGCTACTTTACCAAATTCATTGATTAGCTCTAGTAGTTTTCTGGTAGCATCTTTAGGATTCTCTATGTATAGTATCATGTCATCTGCAAACAGTGACAGCTTTACTTCTTCTTTTCCAATTTGGATTCCTTTTGTTTCCTTTTCTTCTCTGATTGCTGTGGCTAAAACTTCCAAAACTATGTTGAATAAGAGTGGTGAGAGTGGGCAACCTTGTCTTGTTCCTGATCTTAGTGGAAATGGTTTCAGTTTTTCACCATTGAGGATGATGTTGGCCGTGGGTTTGTCATATATGGCCTTTATTATGTTGAGGAAAGTTCCCTCTATGCCTACTTTCTGCAGGGTTTTTATCATAAATGGGTGTTGAATTTTGTCGAAAACTTTGTCTGCATCTATTGAGATGATCATATGGTTTTTCTCCTTCAATTTGTTAATATGGTGTATCACATTGATGGATTTGCATATATTGAAGAATCCTTGCATTCCTGGAATAAACCCCACTTGATCATGGTGTATGATCCGTTTAATGTGCTGTTGGATTCTGTTTGCTAGTATTTTGTTGAGAATTTTTGCATGTATGTTCATCAGTGATATTGGCCTGTAGTTTTCTTTCTTTGTGACATCCTTGTCTGGTTTTGGTATCAGGGTGATAGTGGCCTCGTAGAATGAGTTTGGGAGTGTTCCTCCCTGTGCTATATTTTGGAAGAGTTTGAGAAGGATAGGTGTTAGCTCTTCTCTAAATGTTTGATAGAATTCGCCTGTGAAGCCATCTGGTCCTGGGCTTTTGTTTGTTGGAAGATTTTTAATCACAGTTTCAATTTCAGTGCTTGTGATTGGTCTGTTCATATTTTCTATTTCTTCCTGATTCAGTCTTGGCAGGTTGTGCTTTTCTAAGATTTTGTCCATTTCTTCCAGGTTGTCCATTTTATTGGCCTATAGTTGCTTGTAGTAATCTCTCATGATCTTTTGTATTTCTGCAGTGTCAGATGTTACTTCTCCTTTTTCAATTCTAATTCTATTGATTTGAGCCTTCTCCCTTTTTTTCTTGATGAGTCTGGCTAATGGTTTATCAATTTTGTTTATCTTCTCAAAGAAACAGGTTTTAGTTTTATTGATCTTTGCTATCGTTTCCTTCATTTCTTTTTCATTTATTTCTGATCTGATTTTTATGATTTGTTTCCTTCTGCTAGCTTTGGGGTTTTTTTGTTCTTCTTTCTCTAATTGCTTGAGGTGCAAGGTTAGGTTGTTTATTCGAGATGTTTCCTGTTTCTTAAGGTAGGATTGTATTGCTATAAACTTCCCTACTAGAACTGCTTTTGCTGCATCCCATAGATTTTGGGTCGTCATGTCTCCATTGTCATTTGTTTCTAGGTATTTTTTGATTTCCTCTTTGATTTCTTCAGTGATCACTTCGTTATTAAGTAGTGTTTAGCCTCCATGTGTTTGTATTTTTTACAGATCTTTTCCTGTAATTGATATCTAATCTCATAGCGCTCTGGTCGGAAAAGATACTTGATACAATTTCAATTTTCTTAAATTTACCAAGGCTTGATTTGTGACCCAAATATGATTTATCCTGGAGAATCTTCCATGAGCACTAGAGAAAAATGTGTATTCTGTTGTTTTTGGATGGAATGTCCTATAAATATCAATTAAGTCCATCTTGTTTAATGTATCATTTAAAGCTTGTGTTTCCTTATTTATTTTCATTTTGGATGATCTGTCCATTGGTGAAAGTGGGGTGTTAAAGTCCCCTACTATGAATGTGTTACTGTCGATTTCCCCTTTTATGGATGTTAGTATTTGCCTTACGTATTGAGGTGCTCCTATGTTGGGTGCATAAATATTTACAATTGTTATATGTTCTTCTTGGATCGATCCCTTGATCATTATGTAGTGTCCTTCTTTGTCTCTTCTAATAGTCTTTATTTTAAAGTCTATTTTGTCTGATATGAGAATTGTTACTCCAGCTTTCTTTTGGTTTTCATTTGCATGAAATATCTTTTTCCATCCCCTTACTTTCAGTCTGTATGTGTCTCTAGGTCTGAAGTGGGTGTCTTGTAGACAGCAAATATATGGGTCTTTTTTTTGTATCCATTCAGTCAATCTGTGTCTTTTGGTTGGTGCACTTAATCCATTCACGTTTAAGGTAATTATCGATATGTATGTTCCTATTACCATTTTAATTGT
Organism: Delphinapterus leucas; assembly: GCF_059928025.1. Classification (NCBI taxonomy): domain Eukaryota; kingdom Metazoa; phylum Chordata; class Mammalia; order Artiodactyla; family Monodontidae; genus Delphinapterus; species Delphinapterus leucas. The sequence continues at coordinate 68,151,644 of NC_143133.1, read as the reverse complement.
TTTGGGTTTGTTATTGTAGGTCTTTTCCTTCTCTTGTTTTCTTGCCTAGAGAAGTTCCTTTAGCAGTTCTTGTAGAGCTGGTTTGGTGGTGCTGAACTCTCAGCTTTTGCTTGTCTGTAAAGGTTTTAATTTCTCCATCAAACCTGAATGAGATCCTTGCTGTGTAGAGTAATCTTGGTTGCAGGTTTTTCTCCTTCATCAGTTTAAATATGTCCTGCCAGTCCCTTCTGGCTTGCAGAGTTTCTGCTGAAAGATCAGCTGTTAACCTTTTGGGGATTCCCTTGTGTGTTATTTGTTGTTTTTCCCTTGCTGCTTTTAATATGTTTCCTTTGTATTTAATTTTTGACAGATTGATTAATATGTGTCTTGGCGTATTTCTCCTTGGATTTATCCTGTGTGGGACTCTCTGTGCTTCCTGGACTTGATTAACTATTTCCTTTCCCATATTAGGGAAGTTTTCAACTATAATCTCTTCAAATATTTTCTCAGTCCCTTTCTTTTTCTCTTCTTCTTCTGGAACCCTTATAATTCGAATGTTGGTGCGTGTAATGTTGTCCCAGAGGTCGCTGAGACTGTCCTCAGTTCTTTTCATTCTTTTTTCTTTATTCTGCTCTGCAGTAGTTATTTCCACTATTTTATCTTCCAGGTCACTTATCCGTTCTTCTGCCTCAGTTATTCTGCTATTGATCCCATCTAGAGTATTTTTCATTTCATTTATTGTGTTGTTCTTCATTGTTTGTTTCATCTTTAGTTCTTCTAGGTCCTTGTTACATGTTTCTTGCATTTTCTGTATTCTATTTCCAAGATTTGGGATCATCTTTACTATCATTATTCTGAATTCTTTTTCAGGTAGACTGCCTATTTCCTCTTCATTTTTTAGGTCTGGTGGGTTTTTATCTTGCTCCTTCATCTGCTGTGTGTTTTTCTGTCTTCTCATCTTGCTTATCTTACTGTGTTTGGGGTCTCCTTTTTGCAGGCTGCAGGTTTGTAGTTCCCGTTGTTTTTGGTGTCTGTCCCCAGCGGCTAAGGTTGGTTCAGTGGGTTGTGTAGGCTTCCTGGTGGAGGGGACTAGTGCCTGTGTTCTGGTGGATGAGGCTGGATATTGTCTTTCTGGTGGGCAGGTCCACGTCTGGTGGTGTGTTTGGGGGTGTCTGTGGACTTATTATGATTTTGGGCAGCCTCTCTGCTAATGGGTGGGGCTGTGTTCCTGTCTTGCTAGTTGTTTGGCATAGGACGTCCAGCACTGTAGCTTGCTGGTCATTGAGTGAAGCTGGGTGCTGTTGTTGAGATGGAGATCTCTGGGAGATTTTCACCATTTGATATTATGTGGAGCTGGGCGGTCTCTTGTGGACCAGTGTCCTGAAGTTGGCTCTCCCACCTCAGAGGCACAGCACTGACTCCTGGCTGCAGCACCAAGAGCCTTTCATCCACACGGCGAAAAGAGGAAAAGGGGAAAAAATCATAAACCTTGCTCTCAAAGTCCAGCTCCTTAATTTGGGATGATTCGTTGTCTATTCATGTATTCCACAGATGCAGGGTACATCAAGTTGATTGTGGAGCTTTAATCCTGTGCTCCTGCGGCTGCTGGGAGGGATTTCCCTTTCTCTTCTTTGTTCTCACAGCTCCCAGGGGCTCAGCTTTGGATTTGGCCCTGCCTCTGCCTGTAGGTCGCCAGAGGGCATCTGTTCTTTGCTCAGACAGGGCGGGGTTAAAGGAGCCGCTGATTCGGAGGCTCTGGTTCACTCAGGGCGTGGGGAGGGAGGGGCACGGAGTGCGGGGCGGGCCTGCGGCAGCAGAGGGCGGCGTGATGTTGCACCAGCCTGAGGCGCGCCGTGCGTTCTCTCGGGTAAGTTGTCCCTGGATTCCGGGACCCTGGCAGTGGCGGGCTGCACAGGCTCCCAAGCAAGGGGGTGTGGAGAGTGACCTGTGCTCACACACAGGCTTCTTGGTGGCCACAGCACCAGCCTTAGCGGCTCGCGCCCGTCTCTGGAGCTCCTTTAAGCAGCGCTCTGAATCCCCTCTCGTCGCGCACCAGGAAACAAAGAGGGAAGAAAATGTCTCTTGCCTCTTCGGCAGCTCCAGACTTTTCCCCGGACTCCCTCCCGGCCAGCCGTGACGCACTAACCCCCTGCAGGCTGTGTTCACGCCGCCAACCCCAGTCCTCTTCCTGCGCTCCGACTGAAGCCTGAGCCTCAGCTCCCAGCCCCGCCCGTCCCGGCGGGTGAGCAGACAAGCCTCTCGGGCTGGTGAGTGCCGATCAGCACTGATCCTCTGTGCGGGAATCTCTCTGCTTTGCCCTCCGCATCCCTGTTGCTCCGCTCTCCTCCGTGGCTCCAAAGCTTTCCCGTCCGCCACCCGCAGTCTCCACCCGCGAAGGGGCTCCTAGTGTGTGGTAACCTTTCCTCCTTCACAGCTCCCTCCCACTGGTGCAGGTCCCGTCCTTATCCTTTTGTCTCTGTTTATTCTTTTTTCCTACCCAGGTACGTGGGGGGGTTTCTTGCCTTTTGGGAGGTCTGAGGTCTTCTGCCAGCGTTCAGTAGGCGTTCTGTAGGAATTGTTCCACGTGTAGATGTATTTCTGGTGTATCTGTGGGGAGGAAGGGGATCTCCGTGTCTTACTCTTCCGGCATCTTCCCGGAAGTTCCTCAAATGGGTTCTTAAAGCACCTCAATATTTATAAAAGTAAAACATGTTCATTATAGAACTCATGAAAGCAAACAAAACATAACAGTGTGAGGGGAAAAGACACTTATAATATCACAGAAAAAACTGTCATTAAGATTTTGGTGCTTTTCCTTCTAATCTCATTTCTATATAAATACCGGACAAAATATGCATATTATTTTAGAAAATGCCCCTTACTATTATGAAATTAGTCCACGTCATGGAATTTAGTTTCAATGCCTAATTTTTAGTAGCTTCATAACATTCCCCCTTTTAGACACATTACAGTTTATTTTTAACTTTCCTTTATTGCTGGATATTTAGGTTGTTACTGACCAGCAACTCAAACTTTTTTTCTCGAGAGTGAATTTTTAAAGATAGAACCTGGGAGCTAAAGAAAATAAGTTTTTGAGGTTCTGCATGTACTTTGACAATAATCTTTGAGAAAATTGAGAATAGATTCCAATAATAGTGGAAGTAAGAATAACTTACTTGGTACCTTGAATAGCTTATATAAAAGTATCACTGATAGCATTTACAAGCTTTTGTACGTTTAAATGACCAAAAATTTTGTGTGTCTATTTCATTTCTTTGATTACTAGTAAGATTGAATGTTCCACTTTATAAGTTTCTGTTATCTATTATTTTATGAATTTCCTATTCACATTTTAGAAGTGATCACTTGGACTTTTCCTGGTCATCTCACTCTCCCATTCTTCCCAGTCACTCTGAATTCTCAATGTCCTCTAGCGGTCACCCATTCTAACTTTTATTTCTATACTTGTCTAATTGACAACAAATGAGTCTATCTTGCAATAATATTCCTCCATCCCAACATTTTGTCTTCTGCCCTGTGTTTGTTTGTTTATTGACAGCTCAGAATCATTCTTTCTTTTTGTGTGCTACTTTGTATCACATGGCATAGAAACCTGGGAATTATATTTACCAAAATTCCAAGTAAGATTCCAATAAGTCTTTCATGCAAGGGGTAGCAGGTGGAAGAGAAGCAGAAACCATTATTCCTCCTAAGTGGTGGGCAAACAAGGGCTTTGGCAGAAGGCAAATATGAGGTTTTTCACCTTCTGGATATTCTCTCACCCATCTTCCAATCTGATGCTACAGGCAAATGATTAGCATTTGTATTTTCCTACAATTTCCAGATATACTGAACTCTTGAATGCTAATGGCTTCCCTCAGAGGAGTTCAGCTCCAGGTCAGAATCCTAGCTGATCTTGCAGGCTGATCCCCAGGCAACTACAAGGTTTTGCCCCGCGGGCCTCCTAAGGGGAAGCACTCTACACAACAGACTTGTTGCACAGCCAGGGCCTTGAAGCTCTCTGTAGGGAGTGACAGGCCAAGGACCCAGGCTCCTCTGGTCCAGCCACACTCATATACATATCACAGGTCACCTTATTAGGGGCTTTGGGGTCTTCACACTTCAAGGCACTTCCTGTTCCTTATTAGGAACTTTGCTTAAGGCACTTCTCTACTTGACTTTGACCTCTTCCCTGAGTCCCTCCTGCCAGCTCATGGACCCATAAAGAAGGATGAGCTTTTTGTTCTGGACTCCTCAGTGGTGATGTGATCCCTGCCATCCATGCCTGACCCCTGCTGGTGCCATTCCATGGGGAAAAAATGGAAACATTGGGGAGCCAATGTCTTGTTTTGTCCCTTGCTTACACTGTCACAGCAAGTGAATAAAGTCTTATTTTCAGTTTGGTTGTTGTCCTAATTGATCACCTGATTGCTTGACTCTACCCCAACCCCCCAAGTCTTTGTTTCTCTGGGATCTAATACCCTGTGTTAAATCCCTTCCCACATTAAATTCTGAGAGTTTTTTCTTTTGTTCCTTCCAAAACTTCACTGATACTCATCATACTTGGTATTTCTTCTTCTTTGTTTTTTTTTAGTATTTCTTCTTTCCCTTCCATTTCCCAGGGAGAAATGTTATATTTCCTGCTCAAGGTTAATTGTTCATTTACTCAGGCATTAATTCACCTATTTATTTAAACATATTTATTAAACATCTATACCATGTTATTATCACTGGTACTGTGTTAGTTCCTGAGAATACAAGATGAAGACTTGGTCTATGCCCTTAAGGAGTTCATTGCCTTAACATTGAGACACAAGCGAATGGATAATTAATTAAGAAGTAATCACAGGCTGCTATAGGGAAACAGAGGAAGGAAGGTCACTCAATCTAGTCACTAGTGAAGTACTTACAGAGAGGGTGATATCTTGGCCCAGAAAAATAGTACAATAAAAATTTGTTGAATAATGCTGAATAGAAATGGGGTCTTGTCAGATGGAATGAGGCTGAGGAAAATAGGAAAGGGAAAAGCAGGAAAGCTAACATAGCCAAGGCAGAGGGGAGATCGTCAGCCAAGAGAAAGGAATGAGAAGCACTGTCGTGTAGAGACCTGCAGGCAGCTGGGTGTTGTTGGACCATAAAGTGTGAAGCAGGGATGGGGAGAGATGACCCTGGACGTGCGGTGGTGGCCAGCAAAGGTAGTGACTTCTGTACTGTAAGAGGGAGTCTGGGCTTACTTTTGAAGGTCATCAGGAGTTATTGAAGAATTTTGTGCAAATAAATTTTTAACCAAAAATAAAATGAGTTTCCTGAGCAATTTTAAGGCACCCATCACAATTAAGATCTTTCTGTAACATGCTGCTGAAACACTCACGAATTCTTGGAGGCTTCTTGGCAACTTCCTGCGAAGAAGCAGGGGCATATGGAGGCATATGAGACAAGACATGCGCAGGGAAGATAGCCAAGGACCTTGCCTTCAGACTCATTGGTAACCAAATAAATTACATTTAACAAATTAAAATAGCCATACTGTCCTACATCTACCCCTAAAATTAGCAAAGATAAAAATGAATGTTAACAGTTGTGTGGGTGTGCAGTGGTAGTAGTGTAAATTACTACAAATTTCTCTAAAAATCAGTTTAACAACATTTGTCAAGAGCCTTAAAATGCTCATATGTTTTGACCCAGTCATTCCACTCTTGTGGATCATAAATGCAGATAATGTTTATCATTACCGACTGGAAGATAAAATGGCAACAGCTTATATTACTGTGAAGAATACTTGAGATAATGCTTAAAGAATACATGTAACACTGCCAGGATATAGAGGAGTTCAGTAAATGTTAGGAATCATTCTTCTTTTGCATTTTGATGTAAAATGTTCTCAGGCAATAAATAACTGAGTGAGAAAACCACACCGTATGTATTACCTGCCCTGTATGTACCAGGCCTTATGCTAATATGCTGAACATATAATCCTGAATATTGTGGGCTTGTCTCTTACCCTTATGATATAGTCTATACTATCGTGGTGAAGACAGACTCAGTAAATGAACAGTATAAAATCTACATGTATATGTGTACATATGTATATACACACAGACACACTGAAGTAAATGAACATGGAACTGTGAGAGAAAAACATAAGAGATTAAATTTAGAGAGGCAGGGGCAGGTCAGCACTCTCTGGCCAGGTAAGTTTTAACTGGAGATCTTGTTAGGGACAGAACTGTGCCACCTCCCATTCATATGTTGAAGCCCTAACCTCTAATGTGATTGTATTTGGAGAGAGGGCCTTTAAAGTGGTGACTGAAGTTAAAAGAGGTTATAAAGGGGCCCTATCTGCATAGGATTGGTGTCCTTATAAAAAGAGAAAGAAACACCAAAGTTTTCTCTCTGTGCACAGAGAAAAGACCATGCAAGGACATAGCAAGAAGACACCATTTCAAGCTGAGGAGAATTTTTTTTACCAGAAAACAACCCTACTGGTAACTTGATCTTGGACTTCTAGCCTCCAGAACTGTGAGTAGATAAATGTCTGTTGTTTAAGTCTTCTAGGCTGTGGTATTTTGTTACAGTAAACTAAGTAGACTAATAAAAACCTGAAGGTCACGAGGAGGTGGCTATGTGCAGAGTAGGGAGATGAGCATTTCCAGGGAGGGAAAAACATTAGGCCCTAAGCCCAAGAAGCTGAAAAGAGCTTGACGAGCTTGGACAACTGAAGGAAGAACAGTGTACCTGGGATCCTATGGACCCATTGTGAATATTTCTGAAATATCTTTGGGAAATGAGGCCAAGATAACATGACAAGTAGTTATGGAAATAACAAATGGATTTTGGGTCTGGTGGATCTGAGTTCCAGTTCTAAGGTATATAATGTGATTGAGATAGGGAGGGAGAGACCATAGTTTTCCATTCTGGCAGTGCCTGAGTCACTGATAACCACGAGAATCAACTTTTGCCTGTTATGATGTCAAAATTAAAACACAGGGATGTGAAGGATATTAAGAGGGATTAAATGCCACACCAGCTAATATCAGGCATGTTTAAGAACCTAAGTCTCAGCTTACCCTTCCCCCTCCCCATGTCCTCAATGAAGTGAGAGAGTGGCAGGGACATATATACACTACCAAATGTAAAATAGATAGCTAGTGGGAAGCAGCTGCATAGCACAGGGAGATCAGCATTGGGAAAATGGACAATTGAATCGTTTTTTCAAGCGATTATCCAGTTGTAGAGAGAGAATCAGGACACACTACTGATGATGGGAGGGGTGGTATTTTGCCTGAATAGAGAAAATAAGTCCTCTGTAAGTTTTCCTGGAAAAAGCATAAGGTAGGAGAAGAAATAAGAACTTGGAAGGCAGACCTCAGGTGGGAAGGATAAATGTGGAAGGTATGATCTGACATTTCACAAAAGATGTTAGTACATGCAGGTGTACCTGGGGTAGAATTACACTGGTTCCTGCCACGTGGAGTCAGCCTTTAGCCAAGCCTGGAAGTGCTGCGTGAATATTGGGCTTGCAGGCTTGAGAATATCTACATTTGGTATTAAAGCTTCCTTGAAGTCTCATGAAATGTTAAGCTGAGCTCTGCTATGGGAATATAAGTGTAGACTCTTCACACCCCTCCCAAGCTAGGTAGTGACCATAATAGAGGCTTGAAGAAGATCACGTGCTCTCAGAACTACTGGAGGCCATCAGTAAAAAATTTGATGCTGCAGCTCTGTAGATTCATGAACTGCAGGGACCACCTCTAGTAGAGACTCACTAGAGGCAATGGTGAAGAAATCCTTGGAGGGTCATGCTCAAGTTTGCCATCCAACTTGGTGGGGTTTTAGGACCTTCGTGATTTATACCATTATGGCAACATGATTTTAATGATAGTTTTGGTCCAGAGCTAATGACCATATTTAAGTAAGTGACATATCTCCCCTGCTTCAGTGTTAGATTCTTTTGTACAGCAATCGTAACTTCTTCTTCTTCTTACCTCTTACTGCAATTGTTTTATTACATTGCATCTGGTATGTATTGACAGATTCTCTCCTTGACTAAATTTTAGACAGGATCCTCTGAGTCATCTTCTCAACTAGTCCCAACATTTGGGCTTCCTTGTTTTTCTTTGCATTGCCAAGTTTTAGCAAAAATCATGCTGTCAGTTTAGCCAGAACCTTTACCCTCCATATCTGATCACCTTCAATAGCTGATCAAATTCCTCATCCCCCACTATCTCCCAGGTAATATCTGATCAGCCTGGTCTGCCTTCAGCAAGATTCCTGTTAAGTTGGTTTAGCCAGAACCCTTCCTTACCCCTGATGTTTCCTCTCAGTAATTTTCCATCCATTGACAGCCACCCCAATCCTTGGCTATCAATCCCTACTTGTTCTTGTTGTATTCGGAAATGAGGTCTCCTTTCTTCTATCGCAGTAGTTCCTGAGTAAAATATGTTTTTACTGTTTTAACTGCTGTCCAGTTCTGGGTTTTCTTTAATAGGACTCAGTAAACCTATTTTGAGTGGAACTGAATCCACATTACATTTCACAATAATATCAATTCTGCGATTGTTGTGATTTTAAAGAAAGTTTGTTTCAACAACTTTGACAAAAATTCTTAAAATTTATAGGAGATATTTTAAAAATTCATCTACTAACCTCCACTTTGCAGTAATTACTATCTGTAAACACTATTTTAAATACCATTATATCCTAAGCCATCTCCCCTTCTCTGAAAGCAATCAATTCCTGGACTTCCCTGCTATGTGAACAATAATATTTTCTGACTTTTAAGCTATATTGATACTTTCTGACTACCACATTCTGTCTAGGTGTTTCTCTTTCATGCAGAATGTCTACCTATATCCCTGAGTTAGCAAACTGAATGTTGATGGAAACTTCTGAAGCCTGAATGAGAGCTAAAGGGTCTGCATGCATTAGCACACCTTTTAGAGAGTGCATTTCCTGTGTCCTGATGACCCTGTTTACAAGGTATCCCTATTTTTGAATTATGAGTAGTACTTATATGAGAAACTGCTTCCCTAATTTTTGAGCTGCATTTCAGTGAGGCTATTACAAATGTAGGATTTGGCTTGGTCATATGTGATGTTTTGTTGAGATGATACAGAGTGCCATCTCCCCCAGAATTTGCAGGTTGGTGTCCATGGTGCTCCCCTGCCAAAGGATTCTCATATCTTCTATACACTGCTGATACCAGATAGTGCTGGTATACTTTCAATAGTTCATGTATTCATCAAAGTTTCAGTTCTAGATGAAGCAGAGACGGTAATGAGGCCTAATCTCAATGTACATTTGGACCTTATACCTACAAGCGTTAAAACAGCTTGTTTCTGTTCAGTGTTTTTTATTCTATCTGTCTTAAGATGGACTGAGAGACTCTTAACATAGAATTTTAGGAAATAGATCAATTGATATTAAACTCCTCAGTATGCCCCCAAACTGTTATTTTCAGCACAGATTCTGCTCAAATTCTAGAATGGAGAGAATATTCAGTTTGATCTTTTTCTATAATCTAGTTTTATTTTTATGTGATTTTATTCTCCTTGATAGAAGGTTGTGTTTGTGTGAATTAATAGTGGAACTTGATCAAATCATGTTTATTATCAGAAAAAAGATTATCTGGATCAACATTACCCTGTAAACCTCATCAGTAAATCTTAACAACCAAGTGATTTTAAGGCAGATAAAACTACACCAAGCATTTAACTTGGAATACTTGGGAAAAATACTTTATAAACTTCCTTAAATAATTCTTAAAAGGAGCTTTCATGAGGAGAGGGTCCTAGCTTGTGTACAGTTAACTTTCAGTTTCTTTGTTTTTGTCAGTTGAACACTTCCTTCAAATAACACTTTCAAGTGGCTTCTGATTTAATTCATGGATATGAGTTCAACTGTTTAGAACACCAAGTAAAAGTCTGTGTGTCTACCTATCATCTATCTATCTATCTATCTATCTATCATCTATCTATCTATCATCTATCTATCATCTATCTATCTATCGGTCTGCTATGTTTCATCCTTTTACCAGGTCATATACTGAAGAACTGAGTGAAGTCCCTGAAGGGTTATAAAGCATCATGATATGAAAGCCACATAATGTGATATGAACGACCAATAGCAATTTGTACATATAAAATATAAATGTATGTTTAAATATATATATATATATTTTAAACTTGTTTAAGAAAACATGGGCATGCTGGAAATTTTTTGGAATGTTGTTTATGAAGTAGAGTGTCACCAATGTAATAGATAGATGTAATAGAACCAAGTTACTTTTAATTATGTCATTAAAAAACATATTTTTAAAATGAGAGTATTAATTTGAAATAACGGTAGTTTATTTAAGAGAAAAGGTAACTATACAAATCTTTTATCTCAGTTTCAGAATTTGTGTGTTTCTGAGTCTAGTGAAGACAGGACAAGAGAGAATATGGAGAGATCACAATAAATCCAGGCACACAGTCTATCGACTATACAGTACTATGTATGTGCTGGGGGCTAAAGAGGAAAAACACACAGCTCCTCCCCATAAAAGGCTTACAATCTATGTAATGGATTCTTGCCTATAAATATAGAATGTAATTATTTAGCTGGTTGTGTGAAATATAACAGTGTATCATGACCTTGCTGCTACCCGTTACTACGGAAAAATCAGGGACACTCTTCTGACTTTCAAGGCCAAATGTGTATTAGTATATTCACCGAGATAGATGCATTAGATAGAATTCAGCAGATGTCCTAGTTATAATCTTTTAGTCACAGGAAACGTAGACTCACTCAAGTTGTCTTAATAATGAGGGATTTATAGTAAGGAAATATTTAAGGCAATTAGAGAGACAGAGATGGAATAGGGTTCCAAGAATGGAAACCATAGTACAGCTGGCCATCATACATATGGAACTTGATCCAAGGAAGCACTAATCATTTCAGCAGCAGAGGTTCATGAACTGTCAGGAGCTTGACAGCAGTGCTGTGTTCTTTGTATTGACTTGTGTAGTCTTTCCACTACTCTGCCTTCTAACTCTACTTCCTCAAAACTTCAGCTTGCTCTGACCCTTTGTGCCCCCAAACCTAAACTCCTCTTGGCCCCATCTAATCCTCCTGGCTTCGTCGGCTTCTTCTTCTTAACAGCTATACTCTTCAGGGTTAATTGCTTAATTCTTTTTTTTTTTTGGTATTTAACACATAAAATTCTTGAGATATAGAATCTTATAGGGCTTTTCTATTAGGATGTGCATTGTTTTAATTGATTTTTAAACATTTTAGTATATCAGAGTTAACTGTGATTTTTTATTTTAAGATAGTTTTAACAAATTATTATTTGCTTTTAAATTTTGATCAGTTTTTTCTGACATAGTTTAGTCTTAAATTTTTATTTGTCAGATCTATCTCCTCTTCCTAGATTTTGCTTTTGCTAACAGGCTCAGAATGTTCTCTTCCTCTATAACATTATGAAATTATTCCTCATTATCCGTATTTTTCTGAATTGTAGCCTACAGAGCACCTGTGCAGAATCACCTGGGTTTGCTTATTTAAAATGTAGAAACCAGATGCCCCACTCCAGACTTATTTTATTAGATTTTTTTTCAGGGTGAGGCCCAAATAATCTGTATTTTTTTTTAATTAGGAAAGAGAGTTGATCCTTTTGCGTATTACAATTTGACATAGTTGATATATTTTTCTAGTACTTCATTAAGACTACAAATTGCTTTTAAATAATTATAAAAAGAGATTATTATCTGAAAAAGTCCTATAAAACAAAAGTATATAGAATAAAAGTGAACGTTATCTTCTAATTTCTTCTTTGTGGATAAAGAATATTATTAATAAGTTTGCTTTGAGTTATTCAGAACATGCTTTCTATCACAGTGAAGTTTTGATTGTCTTACAAATTAGAGCTATATGACCTTGTAGACCAAGAATTAATTTGTAAACTTATGTAATAATTTCTTTTTTTAAATTTAATTAACATCTTTATTGGAGTATAATTGCTTTGTAGTGTTGTGTTAGTTTCTGCTGTATAACAAAGTGAATCAGCTATATATATACATATATCCCCATATCTCCTCCCTCTTGTGTCTCCCTTCCACCCTCCCTATCCCACCCCTCTAGGTGGTCACAAAGTACCAAGCTGATCTCCCTGTGCTATGCGGCTGCTTCTCACTAGCTATTTATTTTACATTTGGTAGTGTATATATGTCAGTGTTACTCTCTCACTTCATCCTAGTTTACCCTTCCCCCTCCCCGTGTCCTCAAGCCCATTCTCTACGTCTGCATCTTTTCTTGTGGCCTCTCCCGTTGCGGAGCACAGGCTCTGGACGCGCAGGCTCAGCGGCCATGGCTCACGGGCGCAGCCGCTCCGCGGCATGTAGGATCTTCCCGGACCGGGGCACGAACCCGTGTCCCTTGCATCGGCAGGCGGACTCTCAACCACTGCGCCACCAGGGAAGCCCTACATCTGCATCTTTATTCCATAATTTCTTATTTTAACAGAGAAATCTAACAAAACATTGAAAAATGGTTTCTTTTGTACAATTTAGGATTCCTCCAGCAATAATGTAGATTATGCACCATGCTATGTTCAAAAGCTAATAAGGATATTTATATATACTTATATCATATAAAATTTTAATGTAGTTTACTTTATATTATTTAAAATTTCCAAAGGAAATATTACAAATTATTCATTATAACATGAGCTTAACATAGTAGTAAAGCTATTCATATTTTATTTTCTGTTATGCCAAATTCTTTGCAAATTGTTATAGAGTATAAATTACTTTAAAAAATTCTAGTCTTGTGCAGTTTGGTCTTGATGATAAAATTTTCAAAGACATTGAATACCCTCAGAAGTGGCAGTTTTACATCAAGTGAAAAAATATATGTTAATCTTGGGTGACAGTTTGTCTTTTGTCATGGCTTCCCAGGTATTGTTGAACTTGATTTTGAAGATGAGCAGGCTGGGCTGTCTTATCAACTGTTTGACCATGAAGGAATTTACAGTCGTTAGGCACAGAGCAATGAATTTTTTCTTTAAAGTTGAATGTAGGCTTTCATTGAACCCATTTAGTAAATTTTAATTGTACTATTTTAATTGGATTTTGTGATGTTGATTTTCTGGTGATGTTCACTGAAATACTTTCTTCTGAAAATCTGTCACCTTGGGACTAACATTGGTATATGTTAGAATACATGAACATTTTAGTCCATGGCTTTCTGACTATTCACCGGGACTATGGAATTTATACAAAAAAGAATCCACTGCTATTGCTCTTTACCAAATGGTTATCTACTTACAAGTCTAGTTGTGTGACCTAGGTTTTATTTTGCGGACTCTTCTCTTCTGGATCTGTACTTGTTCCCTAGGCAGTCATATCATCCAGCCTCAGAACTTTGGATTCAGCTTCATGCCAATGACTCCCAAATTTCCCAGGCAATTAAGGGCTGAGTAATAATGCTATATCCCCCTAGGTAGAGTGAAGGACTCCATTGAGAACCCTCCGTGGGAGTATTATTGAAGAGGCAGAAAATTTCCATGGGAGTTTCTAAATGAAAAGCTTCCAGGATTCTTTTGCCATCTTGTAGGAAGAACTGATTGGGAATAAAATCAACACAGGAAAATCCACTGCTAAGAGGTGGATAGAGATGAATTTTCGATTAATTCATATGAGCACAAAAGCCCAAGCAAGCTTACTCCTGGCCTTTTCAGTAACCTTTTTATTCATACAAGGTAAAACTTACCTTTATTTGCTTAAGCCATTTTCAATTGTGTCTCAATTCTCTGCAAATAAATCAAAGACACAGATAATACTTAAATAGTAATATTAAATAGTAAAAACCCACATAATTTTTAATTTCGAATATTATTTCAGGTTGTAAAGCGTATGCAAAGAAAAATGTGAAAATGTAATTCTGAGAGATAGAATTACACGTATTTTTATTTAGAGACTTTTAAAATTTTCTACAATAAGCTATTATTTTTATAGTCAGAAAAGCTTTAAATCAAATTGTGTGAAACCTAGCTTTTCCATTATTATGAATGTTGTTATTTCCTCAATATTATTACTGACAAATATTCTCTGTGCTTGAATATAGTTTTGCTTGCAAATTCAATCTAACAGATTTATTTTTATTTGATGCAAGAGTTTGAGTTCATTTTAAAAGAAGAACATATAACTGGCTAAGAGCTTTACCCCAATAAAAATAAAGCTTCATAAAGATCTTTGTTTCCTATTTTAATCATGTGTTTTTTTAACATATAATTCTCACCTCAAAATTCTAACTTTTTTCTTCCTTCAGTTGCCTATAGATTATCTTTCTACTGTTTGTTTTGAGATATTCTAGTGCATATACTTTTCCATTTCTCTTTGCCTTTTAGAATGTGACATGAACATACTTTCTTTTAACTGTTGCTTAAAGTGCATTGAGAGCAATATCTTGTGAATATCCACATGAATAGTTGTGATGGAAGTGGAAAGTAATTGCTATTTTAAGTGCTGCTACTACTGTCTCTGTAAAAAAAAAAAATGAGATTTTTTTAAGGCTTTGTGTTTTGAAAAAGTTTGCAGAAGACTCAAGCATGATGTGAGTTGGCTCCTATTTTAGCTGATATCTACAGTTTATCCCAAATTCTGATATTAAAATAAACTCCAATATTGAATAAATTTTATATCTAAATAGAGACTTATGATTCATTGTAAATGAGTTGTGTACACTGTGTAGGTACTGCAAATTGCAATGTGCATAAATGTACCTGGAACATTAATAAACATAAGGCATTTTTGGATGCTAAAATGCCATGTAACTATAGAGTTTTTCTTCTTTCTAATGTTGGGAGAAGAGTTTTATTTAGCTTAGAAGTTATTTTCTTCTCCTAAATATCAGACTGGCCTCCAGAAGTAAAAAGAAAAACTATCTCTGGGAATTCTCAGGCAGCTGCTGAAAAATATTTGACAGAAGTGGATTGGGAAAAGAATCACATCTATGGAAAATTTGCCAACTTACAAATCTGTGTTAGGGTTATAGGAATAGAGTTGAGAAAGTTTCTACATTAAAGTCAGCTTGGATCAATTATAGCAGAGACTGAGAAGTCTTTGAGATTTGTATAGAAGCTCTTATAAAAAGGAAGTAATTAGCCTGACATGAACCAATTTGGGAACAGAACAGGGTTAGTGGGTGGTTTAAAAAAAAAAAAAAAAAAAGAAGGTAAAAATAGTAGAAGCATATCTGGACCAGATCTGGGACAGAGAGATTCCCTTGGGGGCACCTAACTAAGAGTTTTATGTCTTAGAGTGGAAGGGCTGATCATTCATACAATAATCAGACACTAGTCTTAACCATTTTTAAAAGATTTGCTATTATTGTTATGCTTAAGGCTACATAGTTCATTCCATAATATTTATTCAATTCTTCTCAACTTTTTTTTTTTTTTGGCCCAAATTAATAGAGCTTCAGAGATTGTTAAACTGACTAGGAAGAAATTAAATTCCATTCAGTTTAGTAGAGCAAATATTTCTCAAAGGCATAATAAACATCAGGCATAGGACTTAGTGAGAAAGGTAAATAAGATGCTGCTTCACACCTGAAGACACCCAGACAGCATAAGGCAGTTAACTAAGTAGCATGAAATGAGATAATATCGATATAAAGTTACTTTATCTAGTCCTCAGTGTTGCAGGGGCCAAGGGCTGAGGGACAGGTGAGGCTTGCTCAGGAGGTGATGCCACAACTGAACATTGAAGAAGAGTAAGAGTGTATTCTGCAAATGGGAGAGGTAGACATGATTGGGACTGGAGCAGGGTGAAGGATGGAGGAATATTCTGGAATCAGAGAATGGGATTAGTAAAGGCATGCCAAGATCCTGCTGCTCTCAATGAAGGGACCAGATAAACTACATGGTTTCTGTGACTGCTTCTTAATTTTTAAAGATGAGGAGTAGTTATTTATCTTGATTCGAGTCATTAATTGCTAATATTAGGTGTTTGCTTTTTTAAAACATGATATTTCTTATACATTAGAAGCCTGGATTCAGTGTAATATTAATGGTTTGTAATGATTTGTTCATATAATCACCTGAAGTTTGAGATTCCAGTTTAATGAGTTTTTCTTATTGTTGTAAAACATGTGATATTGTTATTTTCTAATTTTGTTATTTTTTTTTAAAAGTTGTGCTTCCTATATCTTAGCCCATTTTATTGTAATGTCTAGAGATCTTTGTCAATCAAAGTGTATATGTTTTAAGTCTTATTGCCTATTTTTTTTAATTAAAACTGTTGGTTAGACTTTGGAAATAGACATATTTGCAAAAGAGAAATATAAGCAGCTTAAAAAATAAACCAATTGCTCAATAATTATAAATGTTTACCTCCTCTTAATATAATTACGTGCCTTCAAAAGTGTGGAAATATATTCTTGATATCATATAATGTATTTGCAAAAGCAAGTTGAACTCACTCTTGACAACAGACATGGTAGAGAGAAAAAAAAGGGAATCTGAATAAAATTCTATAACCTGGGTATTTTTGTAATGCTAGTGAGCCAGAAATAATATAACATACCTCTGAGTATGCCCAACAAACTTCTCAATCCCAGTTTGTCTTTTGCTGGACTCTGTTTTTTTCCTTTTCTTTGCTCTCTCTTTGTAGCCAGCACACAGGGGATAGAACCTTAGCTGTTTTAGAGTTTTGCAGCTTTCTGTGGGTTTCTGTACAGATAAAATAATTTTCCCTGAGTAACACTGTGGAAGAAGAAATCCTCTATGGTATTTAAAAAATAGAATCTAACAGAATTTTGGCTACTACTTTTATTTCCAATCATTTTTAAGGACCCAAGTTCTATTTCTTGAAATACTGTAATATAATTATTTTGGTACTATATAGATCTCCTTTGATTAGCACTGGTCTGTGATTCTTGTAATTCTTTGGAAGTACATTAAACTTAAGTATAAATATATAAAAAAATCTTTGGTAAAATGTTCCATGGTCATTAGGACTTTCTTCAGTGATGAAGATTTATGCAAATAATTTTTCCATATAAAAGTGCCTGGATCTACTTCTCTTTGTTTTCCTATCTGCAAGTATGCGGACAAAAATTAGTTCATATATTTTTATAGTTTCCCACCCATGGTTAGATTTGTTCTCTTCCTAAGCCACTTAATGTAACTCCATTACTTCATTTATCTTTGCAGCTATAGCCAAAAGCTCTGAGTGTTTTATTTCCTTACTTTAAATGGATTGGGAGGTTTTCAGTGACAGTAAGGTTAGCTTTATTGACTGTATTGTCTAAATTATAATTCTCCCATTGCCTCTTCTGTGGACTAGCCATGGTTGTATACAAAGGGAGAAAGTAATTGTATTTACTTCAAAAATAATGTTTTAAATATTTTATTATAGCAGTGTTCCTTCTGAGTTTTATGTAGTTGTTTTCCTCTTCTAGAATTATTTAACTTTGTGTTTTGCAAAAACTAAAGACTTTAACACATAATTTTTTTAACCAGGGTATTATAACTAAATTACTAAACTTTTATTACATATTTTCTTACTCTGTGAGATAAAATTCAGATTAGAACTCAATGAAAAGGACAATTTTATGTTGCTAGGGTCTAGAGATTGTTTCTGATAGCAACTTTTTAATGGTCTTTATTTTCAAATAAAAGGAGCTGAATAAAGTTTGGGTTTATAAGTGTTTAAGGAAGAAGAGGTTAGAGGCAAGGAAACTTGGAGAAGGATGAGGAACAATGCAAGGACAATGCAAAAGGATGCTGTACTGGGAGACTGAGATAGTTCCTGAGCCAGAACAAGGATGGTGGTCCCGTAGGCATGAACGGTGGTCGTAAAAATGCTGGAGCCTGTAGAGCCACAGAAGAACTGATGAGAGATAATGTTTCCCTAAAAGTTCCTTCAGCCAAGTACCCAGAAACAGCATTGCCCAGAGAGTCAGTTCCAGCACCAAGGCTTGGAGCAACCTGCCTGGATTGATCAGGCTATTGATCACAGTTTTCCCCCAGTTTTATTGCGATATAATTGAGAGACAGCACTGTATATGCTTAAGCTCTGTATTGACATAAAGCACTATATTATGTACAGTGTAATGATTTGACTTAGTTATCATGAAATGATTACCACAATAAGTTAGTTAACATTCATCATCTCAGATAGGTACAAAAGAAAAAAGAAAAAATTTGTTTTCCTTATGATGAGAAGTGTTAGGATTTATTCCCAATAACGTCCATATATATCATATAGCAGTGTTAATTATAGTTATCATGTTGTACATTCCATCCGCAGTACTTATTTATCTTATAATTGGTAACCACAAATCTGATCTCTTTTTCTGAGTTTGTTTTGTTTTTTGGATTCCACATATAAGTGAGATCATACAATGTTTGTCTTTCTGACTTATTTCACTTAGCATAATGCCCTCAATGTCCATCCATGATTGTCACAAATGGCAAGATTTCCTTGTTTGTTTGTTTTTTGCGGTATGCGGGCCTCTCACTGTTGTGGTCTCTCCCGTTGCGGAGCACAGGCTCTAGACGCACAGGCTCACCGGCCATGGCTCACGGGCCCAGCCGCTCCGGGGCATGTGGGATCCTCCCGGACCGGGGCACGAACCCGCGTCCCCTGCATCGGCAGACGGACCCTCAACCACTGCGCCACCAGGGAAGCCCTAGATTTCCTTGTTTTTATGGCTGAATAATATTTCTATTTTTAATATTTTTGAGGAATGTTGATCATATTATTGAAGTATATTGTCCTGGCTAGGCCCTAGTACCTCACCCAAACTTCTTCAATCATTGCATAAATAGCATCAGCATCCTACTGTTAAGTTCTTTAAAACTGAATTTTGGGATGCCTCCTCTGTACATCCCAGGCATTTTAGTTGTCTGTCTTGTTTGTCACTGTATCATCACTGCCGAGCTTAGGGCATTGAAAAGAGCAGCTGTTTAATAAATACTTGTTGAATGAATGAATGAATGAGGGACTTTTGAAAACCTTGACTGGTGGGAGAAGGCAGAAAATTTCCTATGTATATGCTGAGACATGATGGAAAACATTAGAAACTTCCAAGTTGTGTGGAGAGGTAAAAGGTCATCCCATTTATAATTTGTGCACTTCCTTTTCCCAACACACATACACATCACATTCCTTCTCATCCCTTTCTTGCCAGTATAGGTTAGCACAGTGTCCTTCTGCATCTTCGTGCCTGGACCTTTCTAGAATGACCCTAGAGCCTGCACTCCTCTTTCCTGCTGTCTCTTTAATTAAACCTTGAAAAATATCATTATAGAAAATCCTATAAACTAACTTATACTAAGATAAAATAAGTTTACTGTGCTAGTTTGTTCAGGTATTGGAGGGATTAAGTTCTAGTCAAAAAGATGAATTTCAGGGCTTCCCTGGTGGTGCAGTGGTTGGGAGTCCGCCTGCCGATGCAGGGGACACGGGTTCGTGCCCTGGTCCGGGAGGATCCCACATGCCGCGGAGCGGCTGGGCCCGTGAGCCGTGGCCGCTGGGCCTGCGTGTCCGGAGCCTGTGCTCCGCAACGGGAGAGGCCACGGCAGTGAGAGGTCCACGTACTGCCAAAAAAAAAAAAAAAAAAAATCGTTAAAAGATACTTTTTTTTTTTTTTTTTTTGCAGTACGCGGGCCTCTCACTGTTTTGGCCCCTCCCGTTGTGGAGCACAGGATCCGGACGCGCAGGCCCAGCGACCATGGCTCACGGGCCCAGCCGCTCCGCGGCATGTGGGATCTTCCTGGACCGGGGCACGAACCGTGTCCCCTGCATCGGCAGGCAGACTCCCAACCACTGTGCCACCAGGGAAGCCCAAAAGATACTTTTTTTAATTTACAAAAATATGGAGTGTTTTCCAGTTATCTATTGTGTAAAAAATCACCCCAAAACATAATGCCTTAAAATAAAATATTATCTCCCACAGTTCTGCGGGGTTGACTGAGCCCCAGTGGGGCAGTTCTAAGTTAGGTCTCTCACAGGTAAGACTGGAGTCATTAAAGGCTTGACTAAGCTAGATATTCTAGATGGCTCATTCAGAAAGCCAGCAGGTGACACTGTCTGGGATCTCAAGTCCAGAGCTCCTACACATAGACTCATCTTGTAGTTTGGTCTTCTCACAGCATAAAAGCTGAGTTCCAAGAGGGAAAGTCTCAAGAAGGAGCATTCTGAGGTGCAGGAAGAAACTTAACCTCAGAAGTTCTTGAATATCACTCCCACAGAATTTTATTAGTCAGACAATAGGATCTGGCCTGATTCAAGAAGAAGGGAATTAGATTCAACTATTTGACGTAGGTGTGACATGCAAATATGAGGAGGAACAGAACTGATATTGGCCGTATTCAGAGACAACCTACCACATCAATAAACCTATAGGAGTGTTACACAGTGAGGGTTCTTTGGACCTCTTGTGGTTCCATGGTCAGGTTAGCATATGCAGAAGAAAAATAAATGTAATTAATTTGTTTTCAAACATATAATAAATTTGAACTCTAAGACTGATTATAATTTTCATAGTAACCTTATTATGTTCTTAATAAAAATTAATGTTCTCAAGTTTTGTGCATATACTTAAGGACTATTGGTCACTGTCTCAACTTACATTAAATTGAGAGTGTAATTCCTAGAGTAATTATTTTCATAGCATTTGCATATTAATATTTACATTTATTAAGTTTGCATGCTTCATTGGTTTCTGTTGTATTACAACAGATCAGTGGGTCAAAAGTGGTTCGTTGATGGTAAAACAAGTGATGAAAATAACAAAATTACAATTGAGAATAATGAAATAATTTTAAGTCCAGTAACCCACAGTATTATTGTTGTTGTTTTTAAATTTGTTCAATCTCTTTATAGTCACAGGGAGTATACGTGAGCAAGAGAGTGGGAAAACTCAAAGGAATTGTTCAGAGGGTACAGTGTAAGAAATTGAGATTTTGGAGGTGTTTGGTCTCTGGTGATGCAAAGGTCTGCTGAAGTAAAGAGAAAGGTCATTGTATCTGAGCAGAATGTTGATATCACTGAAAATGGTGCCAGAAATTTGGAGTGAAGAGGAATATTTTTAGTCAGGAGCTAAAATTCAATTTTTTGGAGTAATTCCTCCAGAACAATGCTAAATAACATTGATGATAAGGCAAAAGACTGTTTTAGTCCTACCTTTAATAGACATGATATCACCCTTAAATATAGTGCTAGGTGTTGGTTTGAAATATACCTTTTTATAATCTTTTATAAAATTATCTATAATTTTAAAAAAATAGGCTTTTTTGGCATCTAGTTAAAAGTTCACATCTTTTTTTTGCTCTCTTGATCTTTTCATATTCATTAATATTTGAAATATATTCTCTCAATATCACTTTCTATCTTTCTAACTTACTTCCACTAGTTGTTTGACTCTAACAATATTTTGATTCCCACCAGGACCTATAAAGCATTGATGAAGTCATGTTTTCCATGCTCCTCATCCCTCTTGTGTGATCAATATCTTCTTTAAATTCCATAGGCAATCATTATAATCACAACCTTGCTTACATGTTTGGCTTCCTTGGTCTCTCTCCATCCATCATACCAGTCTGGTAAAACCCCAACCCAGCTTAAAGTAGCTCCCCACATATACATGCAATGATAATAATATTAATAAAACAAGGTTGAAAGAAAATGCTAGTCTTGGAAAACTATGCAGTAAGAGGCCACGTTTGTGAATCTCAAGAACAAGCAAAACCAATTACTTTATTACTTAAAAATTCATTCATTAAAAAAAAACAACAGAGGACTTCCCTGGTGGCACAGTGGTTACGAATCCGCCTGCCAATGCAGGGGACACAGGTTAGAGCCCTGGTCCAGGAAGATCCCACATACTGTGGAGCAACTAGGCCTGTGTGCTACGACCCTGCGAGCCACAACTACTGAGCCCATGTGCTACAACTACTGAAGCCTGTGTGCCTAGAGCCTGTGCTCCACAGCAAGAGAAGCCACGGCAATGAGAAGCCTGTGCACTGCAACGAAGAGTAACCCCCGCTCGCTGCAACTAGAGAAAGTCCGCGCGCACAACAACGAAGACCCAACACAGCCAAAAAATAAAACAAACAAATAAATAAATAAATTTATTAAAAAAAAAAGACAGAATGAAAGAATTATGATCACAAAACTCAGGATTGTGGTTATTTGGTTGGGGGTGAGTAGGTAGAAGGATATGCTGAGGAAAGAACACATTATTGGTGATGTTCTAGTTCTTGATTTAAATATTGGGTTCTTAAGCTTTCATTGTTATGCATTATAGCTTACATATATCTTATATATTTGCATATACAAAGAGAAAATAAATAATGCAGATGTAGATTGGAGAGAGCTTTGTATGTCCTTGTTAAGAGTTTGGGGATTTATTCTACAGATAATATATAGATGATTTAAGTGTTCTGAGAATGAGTGTGAAATGATAATATATGTGTTTTCAAAATACAGTATTTCTCTGTTAGCAGGTTGGAAAATGAGTTTGAAAGGGTAAGAATGGATGCAGAAAGACTGCAATTTGTTAGAATATCGAAGGGGAAAACTAGAGGGTGACATTGAGGATAGATAGAAGTGGTTGTTATAATTGCACCTTTTCCCATTTGAACCATATTTCTGTTACTGGAATGAAGGACAGTTCAAGGTGTTCCATTAATTTAATACATTGCTGTAATTATTTATGAATGTTTTATTTAAACCTTCTGCATCTTTATTTACAGAATTAAATGGTTTATAGTTAATTTTGTTTGTATTATTTTTGTGAAGTTGTATTATCTTTGTTACATTGCCTTTATTGATTTTTTTGGAAAAGGAAACATATCTATGATTAG
The DNA here is from genome assembly GCF_059928025.1 of Delphinapterus leucas. NCBI lineage: Eukaryota > Metazoa > Chordata > Mammalia > Artiodactyla > Monodontidae > Delphinapterus > Delphinapterus leucas. The sequence goes on along the minus strand of NC_143133.1, from coordinate 68,128,807 downwards.
GAACCATTTACATACTAAGTAAATATGTCTTTTGAAAGGTTTGAAAGACTTCCTTCAGTACTATTTTCAAAGGTAGCCATTTTTCTTCTTAAGTAGGGTTGTCTGATAAAACACAAAATGCCCAGTTAAATTTGAATTTTGAATAAACTGTGAATAATGCTTTAGTGTAATATGGCCTAACTGTTGAATGGGGAATTTTTAATTAAAAATTATTTGTTTTTTGAGATTCAAATTAACTATGCATCTTGTATTTTTATTTGCAAATTCTGTCAGCCCTATTCTTAGATCAATTTTTTTATACATTTAGTCAATAGTCTACTTTATCATTGCGTGGTATCATTAACATGAAATTTATCATTATGGTGTTATTATGCAGAATTCTCATATAAGCAATTCAAGTTTCTTTTAATCTGTACTTATTACACATGGCCCTTTCATATTTTATACATTAATTTTCTAGTTAGTATACCTAGGGTTTTATCCCTATCCCTCTCCCCAAAAACCACCATAGCAAATAATTTTCCTTGATTTTTCGTTTTCTAATTTATTAATTCACTGTTATCATTTGAATTCTACCCTTGCATTTCCTTGGGTTTATTCTCCTTTTTTTTTTAATGAGAAATAAATCAGCTCCATATTACATACAGGTGTTTTTGAGCACCAGAAGCACTTTTTTCTAAAAATATTGTTGATTAACTCTTTTCCAAAAGGAAAATGATGATACATGGTAGCCATCTTCAAAATTTCACAAGCTTAGTTAGTAACATATGGAAAACACAAGAGTTGTCTCTTTATATTGAATGGAGGGAAATTACACACACATACACACATGGAGTTTTTCTCTTGCTATATCATGTAAAGATACAGTTAAGTCTAGTCTTACAGAGAAATTTCTTTGATTGATTAAACAATTATTCTAAGCTTTTTGTTTTATATGTTTCCTCATCAAGTTAAAAAAAAAAGCCTTTTATACCATAGGAACACAGAAAAAAGTATTTATGGGCCCAGGGTAAGAATTTTTGCTTTAACTGATTCCCAGTAATCAAAGCTGGGTAAAAATATTTCATAACCTAACTGAAGAGAGAATTATTTAATTCTACGATTTTATGCTAACTCATAAATGTTTAAGTAATTTATCTTTATTTTTTCTTAATTATTAATGAAACTTTCTAAAGTTATAAATTTTTCTGTAACTAGCATTAACTACAGCCTATGTGTTTTGATGTTTACTATTTTTTAATGATTATTTTCTAAATAATTTGAAAGCAAGATTTTTAATTTTTCTTGGCCCCAATATTATTTAAATATTTTTTCTTAACATTTTTAAGCAGTTGCACATTGGCTGTTTATATCTTTTTTACTTGTAGATTAATTTCACAGTCATCAGAGAATGTTGTTTGCATTCTTTGGGGAATTACTTGATATTATCTTTGTGGCCAAATAAAGAGTCAGTGTCTGAAATTTTCTATAAGCAATTTTAAAAAGTAATTATTTATGTGATACAAGTTTTCCTCTCTATAGAGCTGTTTGAAAGATCTGTTATTCAGATTTCTATTATTTCTAGGATTATTTTTGCTTACTTGTATCAAAGACTGAAAGACATGTCTTAAAATATCCTACTAGTACTATGTTTTCCTGTTTCCCTTTTTATTTCTAGCAGTTTTTATTCATATATTACAATTGCAAGGTGATTACCCACCTCAGTTACTAGATTCTCCTTATTTTGGTATAAATATAGATATATTTCCACCAAAAGACCATGAACACTTCCAGGAGAACGCAGTAATCTACTTTTTCACCTCTAGTGACATGGTGCCTGGAAAACAACAGAGAGAAGTTTCAGTAGGGGGTGAATTGTAATATTCTAAGATCCAAGCTTACAGAGGCTGAAAAACAGTGCCCTCTGGAGTTGACACTCTGAGGAGGACATAAGGCACAAAGGATGTTTACTAAATGATTATTTCTCATCTTACATGTAGTACCAGTCATCAGGGCACAAACACTGTGCATCTATACCAACTCTCTGGAACTCTCCTTTTAAATGATACTCACAAAAATTCTTATTTCATGAAAATAATTATGTAGACTTTCATCAAAGTTTACTATGAGTAAATTTTTAGTAAAACCTTACAGTTCTTAAATAGCAAGACACTTTGCCCTCTAGGATGGAGGGATGTTCTTTTTAGGAGCTGTAACATCAGGATGTATAATTTATCCAGTCTATTTTTATCTATAGCATAAACCGTTCTTTTGGAAATTAAAACAGTTGATATATCTCCATCATTGTAATCATTATTCAATATTTACTGACCATGTGCCAAGATCTTTAAAAAATTCTATATGCTGAGCATATTAAACAGAGAAAACAGCAGAGCTCAGCTAAATGTTAACTGCTATTCCCCTTTCCTTGCAATCTTACCAAGACTTTAGGAAAAGTCATAATTCGTCTTCTTTTTTTTCTTTTAACATCTTTATTGGAGTATAATTGCTTTACAATGGTGTCTTAGTTTCTGCTTTATAACAAAATGAATCAGTTATACCTATACATATATTCCCATATCTCTTCCCTCTTGTGTCTCCCTCCCTCCCACCCTCCCTATCCCACCCCTCTAGGTGGTCACAAAGCACTGAGCTGATCTCCCTGTGCTATGAGGCTGCTTCCCACTAGCTATCTATTTTACGTTTGGTAGTGTATATATGTCATGCCACTCTCCCACTTTGTCCCAGCTTACCCTTCCCCCTCCCCGTATCCTCAAGTCCATTCTCTAGTAGGTCTGTGTCTTCATTCCCATCTTGCCCCTAGGTTCTTCATGACTATTTTTTTGGTTTGTTTTTTAGATCCCATATATATGTGTTAGTATATGGTATTTGTTTTTCTCTTTCTGACTTACTTCACTCTGTATGACAAACTCTAGGTCCATCCACCTCACTACAAATAACTCAATTTCGTTTCTTTTTATGGCTGAGTAATATTCCATTGTATATATGTGCCACATCTTCTTTATCCATTCATCTGTCGATGGACACTTAGGTTGCTTCCATGTCCTGGCTATTGTAAATAGAGCTGCAATGAACATTGTGGTACATGACTCTTTTTGAATTATGGTTTTCTCAGGGTATATGCCCAGTAGTGGGATTGCTGGGTCATATGGTAGTTCTATTTTTAGTTTTTTAAGGAACCTCCATACTGTTCTCCATAGTGGCTGTATGAATTTACATTCCACCAACAATGCAAGAGGGTTTCCTTTTCTCCAACCCTCTCCAGCATTTATTGTTTGTGGATATTTTTGTTTGTTTGTTTGTGGATTTTTTGATGATGGCCATTCTGACCTGTGTAAGATGATATCTCATTGTAGTTTTGATTTGCATTTCTCTAATGATTAATGATGTTGAACATTCTTTCATGTGCTTGTTGGAAATCTGTATCTCTTCTTTGGAGAAATGTCTAATTTAAGTCTTCTGCCCATTTTTGGATTGGGTTGTTTGTTTTTTTGATATTGAGCTGCATGAGCTGCTTGTAATTTTGGAGATTAATCCTTTGTCAGTTGCTGCATTTGCAAATATTTTCTCCCATTCTGAGGGTTGCCTTTTCGTCTTACTTAAGGTTTCCTTTGCTGTGCAAAAGCTTTTAAGTTTCATTAGGTCCCATTTGTTTATTTTTGTTTTTATTTCCATTTCTCTAGGAGGTGGGTCAAAAAGGATCTTGCTGTGATTTATGTCATAAACAGAGTGTTCTGCCTGTGTTTTCCACTAGGAGTTTGAGAGTTTCTGGCCTTACATTTAGTCTTTAATCCATTTTGAGTTTATCTTTGTGTATGGTGTTAGGGAGTGTTCTAATTTCATTCTTTTACATGTAGCTGTCCAGTTTTCCCAGCACCACTTATTGAAGATGCTGTCTTTTCTCCACTGTATATTCTTGCCTCCTTTATCAAAGATAAGGTGACCATATGTGTGTGGGTTTATCTCTGGGCTTTCTATCCTGTTCCATTGATCTATAGTTCTGTTTTTGTGCCAGTACCATACTGTCTTGATTACTGTAGCTTTGCAGTATAGTCTGAAGTCAGGGAGCCTGATTCCTCCAGCTCTGTTTTTCATTCTCAAGATTGCTTTGGCAATTCGGGGTCTTTTGTGTTTCCATACAAATTGTGAAATTTTTTGTTCTAGTTCTGTGAAAAATGCCAGTGGTAGTTTGATAGAGATTGCATTGAATCTGTAGTCATTGTTTTAGGTAGTATAGTCATTTTCACAATGTTGATTCTTCCAATCCAAGAACGTGGTATATCTCTCCATCTGTTTGTATCATGTTTAATTTCTTTCATCAGTGTCTTATAATTTTCTTCATATAGGTCTTTTGTCTCCTTAGGTAGGTTTATTCCTAGGTAGTTTATTCTTTTTGTTGCACTGGTAAATGGGAATGTTTTCTTAATTTCACTTTCAGGTTTTTCATCATTAGTGTATAGGATGCAGAAGATTTCTGTGCATTAATTTTGTATCCTGCTACTTTACCAAATTCATTGCTTATCTCTAGTAGTTTTCTGGTAGCATCTTTAGGATTCTCTGTGTATAGTATCATGTCATCTGCAAACAGTGACAGCTTTACTCCTTTTTTTCCAATTTGGATTCCTTTTATTTCTTTTTCTTCTCTGATTGCTGTGGCTAAAACTTCCAAAACTATGTTGAATAAGAGTGGTGAGAGTGGGCAACCTTGTCTTGTTCCTGATCTTAGTGGAAATGGTTTCAGTGTTTCACCATTGAGGATGATGTTGGCTGTGGGTTTGTCATATATGGCCTTTATTATGTTGAGGTGAGTTCCCTCTGTGCCTACTTTCCGGAGAGTTTTTATCATAAATGAGTGTTGAACTTTGTCGAAAGCTTTCTCTTCATCTATTCAGATGATCATATGGTTTTTCTCCTTCAATTTGTTAATATGGTGTATCACATTGATGGATTTGCGTGTATTGAAGAATCCTTGCATTCCTGGGATAAACCCCACTTGATCATGGTGTATGATCCTTTTAATGTGCTGTTGGATTCTGTTTGCTAGTATTTTGTTGAGGATTTTTGCATCTATGTTCATCAGTGATATTGGCCTGTAGTTTTCTTTCTTTGTGACAGCTTTGTCTGGTTTTGGTATCAGGGTGATGGTGGCCTCGTAGAATGAGTTTGGGAGTGTTCCTCCCTGTGCTATATTTTGGAAGAGTTTGAGAAGGATAGGTGTTAGCTCTTCTCTAAATGCTTGATGGAATTCGCCTGTGAAGCCGTCTGGTCCTGGGATTTTGTTTGTTGGAAGATTTTTCATCACAGTTTCAATTTCAGTGCTTGTGATTGGTCTGTTCATATTTTCTATTTCTTCCTGGTTCAGTCTCAGAAGGTTGTGCATTTCTAAGAATTTGTCCATTTCTTCCAGGTTGTCCATTTCATTGGCATATAGTTGCTTGTAATAATCTTTCATGATCCTTTGTATTTCTGCCGCATCAGTTGCTACTTCTCCTTTTTCATTTCTAATTCTACTGATTTGAGTCTTCTCCCTTTTTTTCTTGATGAGTCTGGCTAATGGTTTATCAATTTTGTTTATCTTCTCAAAGAACCAGCTTTTAGTTTTATTGATCTTTGCTATTATTTCCTTCATTTCTTTTTCATTTATTTCTGATGTGATTTTTATGATTTCTTTCCTTCTGCTAACTTTGGTGTTTTTCATGATTCGTCTTTAGCAATATATCTGTGCCGTTTAACTAAAACCTACTTAAATTACTTGTCTATGTAGTAGGAACAGTAAGTTAGGTTCTCCTTGGTAATTAACGAGGAGACTTTTGAACTGGATGAATTTAATATACAAAAACTATTCTGGAAATGAAAACTAGCAACAACTTTTTCACACATCTCTTCCAAGGTGGAGGCCAGATTGACATGTCAGTTAAGAGTTCTTTCTGCTGTGTGGGACAGTATATAGTGGCTTAACAAAAAAGTTTATTTTTTGCTCACAACAAGCAGCCTGGAGGTGGGAAGTTTGTATTGGGGAAGTGTCTTCATGATGCTGTTACTCTCCTGGATTGTTTTATCTTCCTGGTGGTGCACCCTTCTCCATGGAAGAATATTTTTCTTCATGTTGTCACCCAATCACAAAATGGCTGAGGTGTCCTCAGCACAACATCTGCTTTGCAAGCAAAAGAAAAAGGAAAGGAAACAGGAGGGGCTGGCACTTATATCAGAAAGAGCAAAGCTTACCTGGAAAGCTTCAGCTTCTATCTTATGGCCACAACTGTGTGGCTTGAACACTCCTTAGTTTGAGGGAGTCTAAGGAGTTGAATGTTTTCAAATGGGCATATTGCCATTATGAATAAAAGCAGGTTTTCTCAGGAGGAAGGAGAAAGGGATGTTTGATACTCAGTAGTAGTTTTCTATTGGGACCTTTCTGCTCATGCAGGAGAGATCACTGCCTAGCATTATGTCAATATTTCCATCCATGCCCCAAGAGTTACAGACAGGCAAAGTGGTTGTGAGCTCACAGGGTATCTTTGAGAATTTGAAAAAGGTGGATGTGCTGATGAAATGCAGCCCTATGTTGGAGCACATGCCTTGGTGAATGGAGTTTGACTTACATTTCAGCCTCCACTTACCTGTTTGTAAAGATACCTGTGTACAGTGAACAACCTGCACAGCTGCATAAAGGGCCATGAGGGACAGGACAGAGGTAAAATAGAAGGAGGGGATTAGTGATTGATCTTAGCTTCTTTTTGTGTGTGTGTGCTGTACACGGGCCTCTCACTGTTGTGGCCTCTCCCGTTGCGGAGCACAGGCTCCGGACGCGCAGGCTCAGCGACCATGGCTCACGGGCCCAGCCACTCCGCGGCATGTGGGATCTTCCCAGACTGGGGCACGAACCCGTGTCCCCTGCATCGGCAGGCAGACTCTCAACCACTGCACCACCAGGGAAGCCCTGATCTTAGCTTCTTTGACAGAGATACACTAAGTTCTATCTGCTCTGCCCTTCTTTCTTTTGGAATCAAAGGTAACCGTGCTCAACAATTACTACAGGTTTGCAGAAACTGTGAAGAAGATATATGAAATATTTTGCAGTCTTAATGAAATTTTCCTGGTAGCTTGTATACTTTTGATAGCTGATAACAAAAAGGGAAGGAAAATCTACTTCCTGGGGATATTTAAGCAAAACCTTCAGTCATCACAAAGAGCTGTAGGTGAGTAGGTTATTAAACACATGTGAAGAGTTATAATAATTATTACAGAAGCATATGAAAAGTATATCTCCACGAAATAATATTCTCTTGTGCAACTAGAAGGATGTAGCCAACACTGTTGAAAGGGAGAATACTGAGGCTATTATCATCCGTCCTCCACTGTCCTTCTGCTGGATTTAGGATCCTTTTTCCCCTCAGTGTAGAATAGTTTAACAATCCCAAAAGGAAGCACACATGATATCTCTCAGCTATTGTTGTATTTACTCCATCTCTCCTGTTTCATGATAAAGATGCTGTTGCCATCATTCTGAATGTGATGGTGTTTGCAGAACATAAGATATGATCCCTCTTTAAATAGAATGCTTGCCAATCATCCTTAACTGTTTCCTCTTAAGGTACTTTGTCTTTTAGGCAGGGTTATCGAGAGAAGGCTCAGCTCTTTCTTCGAAATTGTCAGATCTTATAAAACCTCATTACTCCTTGCCCTGTCCTCAATTCAGCTCTGGATATTTTGCCCCCCCCCCGTTTTTTCTTTAAAGAAGTTGAACAATTAGAATATATTCTGTGTAAAGAAATAGTCTAGTCTTCTAGCTGCCTACTTTATTTTATTTAAATCACCTATTTATTAAAGCATCAGAGGAGAGACTTTAAGAAATCACCTGGCTCAGCCCTTATCCCACTTCTCTCATTTGCCAAACAATTGAAATCTGATAGCCACTTTCATTGTTAACTTTTTTAAATTAATTAATTAATTTTAGTTTTGGTTGTGTTAGGCCTTTGTTGCTGTGCATGGGCTTTCTCTAGTTGCAGTGAGCAGGGACTACACTTCATTGCAGTGCGCAGGCTTCTCATTGTGGTGGCTTCTCTTGTTGCGGAGCACAGGCTCTAAGCGTGTGGGCTTCAGTAGTTGTAGCACACGGGGTCAGTAATTGTGGCTCGGGGGCTCTAGAGTGCAGACTCAGTAGTTGTGGTGCACGGGCTTAATTGCTCTGCAGCATGTGGGATCTTCCTGGACCAGGGCTCCAACCCATGTCCCCTGCATTGGCAGGCAGATTCTTAACCACTGAGCCACCAGGGAAGTCCCTTGTTAAAGTTTTTACACAGTCCATAAGCTTTCTTGCTATCATTTTGTATTAATCATCCCTGTGTACAAAATTTTCCATATGTCCATTCATTCATTCATTCATTCATTTCTAGTTTTATTGTATTGTATTCAGAAAGTGCTGTTCGTAGCAATTCTACATTATGGAACTTACGAATGCTTTCTTTGTGATCTAATATGAGATTGATCTTAGTGAATGTTCCTTATGCACTTGAGATGAGGATATGCTCTTAATTATTTGAATGTAAATTTCAATATACATTCACATGAAATATGAAATCTACTAGTAAATTTCATATAAAATCTACTTTATTGATTATGTTGTTATTGTCCATATCTTTCATTATTTTTGGCCCACTTGGTCTGTTTTGACTGAAAGTAGTGTGTAAATTCTCCTAGTGTAAGTTTTTCTCCCAATGTCTCTTTGAATCTCTTGTGTTTCTGCTTTACAAAGTGGTTGCTATATTGTGTGACAGACAGATATTTATAACGTTATGTATTCATAGTGAATTGTGGTTTTCAGCAAAATTTCCTTGTCAGGTTTAATGCTTTTTGGCTTCGATTCTGATTTGGTTTACTTGATATAGATATTGAAACTCCAGTTTTCTTATTGTTTCCATTCGACCGGTGTAACATTAATTTTTGCTTTATTTTCAACCTCTCTGAATCACTTTGTTTTAGGTATGTCTGTTGCACACAACATATAATTATTGCCTTGTGAGACAAATCGAGATGTTTTTCTTTTACTAGGTAAGTTAAGTCCATTCTCATTTATTGATATGACTGATATTTTTGAACTTGACTGTCATATAATTTTATATTATACATTGCTATATCATGTTTACCTTTTTTCTTTCTCTACATGATGTGTTTCCTTTTCTTTTCTTAAACATTATTTTCTCTTTAATGAAGTTTTATATTTTTGTTCCAGGAGTTTTAGCTTTATACTTTTTAATGTCCTTTATCAAGTTTTCTTAATATGACCATTAAGTGTCTGGGTTATTGATATTTAGTGTCAGTTTTTAGTGACACCTATATATTGCCTATCCAACAATCAATACATTTATTCAACTTTTCTGTTTCCCTTTTCTTTTCTTCCCATTTTTAGTTGCAATATTTCTTTTTCAAAACATGTAATATTTATATATTATTCTTTCAGTATTGTCTCCAACCTTTGTTTTCCTCTTAGATCTGATTAAATAATATATAATTTCTTCACCACCAGTCCTTTTGTTAAAGTTTCTCCAATTATCTCCTGGATGGATGAAGGTCATTCTCTACTATATTTCTCAAGAGGAATGGGTACAGCTCAGAGATACAGAAATCTCCCAGCTGTTGAATGTTTAAAATTGTTTTTCAATAGCCTTGATACTTGAAGGAGAGATTAGCTGGGTATAAAATCCTTGGTCCACACGTTTTATCCTTGAGTTTCTTGAAAATGCTGTTCCATTGTTGCCATGTTTTGAATGTTGCTTTGAAAGTTTGATGACAGTCTAATTCCTTATCCCTTGTAAATTCTTTGATGACATTGCCCAGAGGCATTGAGGATTTTTTCATCTTTTAATGTCAAATATTTTAATAGTATACTTCACTGAGTTGATTGCTGCAGGCAAATTTTCCCAGCAACTTGGTAGGCCCTTTCAATATGTAGAGTGAGCTCTTCTTTTATTTCTGGAAAGATTTCTTGGATTATATTCTAAATATTAGTTTTGCTCAATTGTTTCATTTTGTTTGCCTAGGGTCAGTAATTATATATCTGTTGAATTTTCTTTGCTATCTTCCTGCTTTTATTCTCTTTCTCTTTCTTCTTTTTTTCTATTTACTTATTTTACTATTTCACTTTCATCCTTTTGATTGCTTTCCTCCTTTTTTAAAATAACTTTTATTAAATTTTCTTTGAGTTTATCCTCCTTTTGGGAATCTTGTAATTTTGTCATCATTTATTATATCATTTTGTCTTTTTCTTCCACATCTTCCTTGAGTTGAATCATTTCTCATTTCATTTATTCATGCTTTTATATGTATATTTATTTTTAAACTTTGAGTTTATGATTCAAGGTGTTTTAGTTTCATATCTCCACTTCCTTTTTTAATGCTATTTGATTCAGTGTAGAGTGTTCTGTTACAGTTTTATTGTACTTCTCTGCTTTTTTGCGGGGGGATGGTAGCAGAAATATTTAATGCCCATTTTTTAATTTATTCTTTTTAGTAGCTTTTTAGTAGCTTTTAGTAGCTTTAGTAGCTTTTAGTAGCTTTAGTATAGTATTCTTTTTAGTAGCTTTGTATAATAAATACTGCTTGCATCTCTATATTTCTTGGACAGATGTGGTGGTTTGGGATGCTTATGTGATTATAGTTCAAGGACAGAGTAAATGATTGCAGTCTCTTTAATGGATGACTTTTTCTTTTATTTATTTTATTTTATTTTGACTTTTTCTTTTTTGTTCAATTAGGAGAAGTTTGTTTACCTTGAAATTTCTGCTTTACTTCTGTTTTGAGGGATTGTAAAACTTCTCCTCTTTCTTCCTTTACACTTAACCACACAAAAGTGTCTCTCCCTTCCTTTTTACCTTTGTTTCCCCAGTAGTATCACCTTCCCAAGACTGCCTCTTCATGTATGTTTTTAAATCCCCTTTCTGTAGTCAGTGTTCTGAAGGACCAGAACTCTTCTTCAGTAGTTTTGCATGTAAGGAAGACTTTCCCTTTCTGGGAGATTTTATCTCAATCTTTTGTTCTCTAGCACGGTTTTTCTGGACCTCTGGGCCTCTCTGCAAAGACTTGCATCAGGGGCTTGATAAATAGGTATGTTATCTTACTTTATTAAATTTACAGGTAATTTTGAGTTTGTTATATGGAAAGAAAGGGAGTTGTGTGGCTCATGTATCTGTAGAGTTTTGGAGGATGGCTAGAGAGATTTGGATTTAGACAATTGTGAAGCTACATGGAGGTCTTCTGTTGTCCCTGGTTTATAGATGAGACAACCAAAACTTGGTGAGTTCAGGTGATTAGCACAACCCAGCTTAAATGTCACATGTCCACTTAACCACTATCTATACTGCTTCTGAAATTACAAATATAATTTAATTTGCAGTGCATCCAACCAATGTATGTTATTCACAGCAATTACCCCAAGAAGCAAAACTGACATGGTAGCACAATAGCATATCAAAGTGGTCAAGCTACTTAGGAAACAGCTTTAAAATGAGACAGTCCAAGCCTTAGGACTTGGGGAGAATAAGTGAGTAAGGTCAGAATGGACAGATAAACTGTGAAAATATGCAATGTGAAATGGACCAAAGTACACAATGAGAGAAATCCAACTTCAGGATCAATAAAGAAGTAGAAAAAGTCGTGAATTTAGGAAGGTGTCATTTGTTTTCAGGAAGGGAAATCAGCATAAGCATTAACTTACGTCCAGGATAAGCACAGTTAGGGGAATAAATTTGTACTTTTCCTGAAACCATAAACCAAATAAAATTAATGTGATATAACCCATCTTTTGAATAATCCTCACCATTATTCTCCTTTAAAAATTAATATTTGCTATTTGTTTGGGTACATGGGATCTTAAACTGAAAATGGCAAGATGTATTTTCAAAGAGTGGTCACTTTCAAATGTTTGAGGGATGGAAAAATGAAGCTGCATAGAGCACAGATGATTATCACCTGAAGGCTCAAAAGGAAGTGGATCTGTGAACATGCAGAAAGATAAGTGCCTTTGAAAGAACTAAATGTTCCCAATGATACATTGTGTTTCTATGCTTCATATTGATTCTGAGAAATGGCAGGTCCAATCTGCGGATTTAGGGGGTGCTTAATACGAAATAAATGAGAGCTCAGCAAGTTTCTCAAGAAACCTTGTTCTTCTCAGATATTCAGAGACTACGGAAACCTGCATCTGCCTAATGCCAGCTTGGTATGTTTCTGGCAAACAGGCCTAAGGTTTTGATGTTATGGTTATTGTTTGTTACTTTCATATTCTTCTTGGGGGAAATGTGACATGGTGGAGTAAGCAAACAGCCAGAATTCTGTGACCTTTAGGCTGTCTTGTGTTTGAATGCTTTATTTTGTATTAAAAATTATTTCTTCTATGCATACTTCTAAAATTAATGAATGCCTCATTCATAAAGAAGAGAGATTCAGTTTCTTGGTGGATAAATCTAATTCTAGAGAACATATGCAATATTTAACATTATATTCTTACTCAAAGGAGGGCACCAGATTTTGCTGAGAGATATACAGAAAATGTATTGAAATTTAGGGACAACATTTCCTTGCTATTTATGGTGAAATAAGCTGTTTGCAGCATATAGTCGTCTGCTTCATTTGACATTGTTGATTGCTCTCTCCATCTTGAAATTCTCCTTTTTTTCATACTTTGATGACTTTTCTCTCTCTTTTCCCTCTCTGGAATAAAATGGTGAATTTATTTTTATTTTATATTTTACATTGTATTTTGATAAAATACATTTAACATAGTATTTACCATCTTAACCATTTTAAGTGTACATACAATTCAGTGGTATTAAGTACATATATAATGTTGTGTAACCATCACTACCCCTTCTCTCCAGAACTCTTTTCATCTTTTAAGACTGGAATGCTATACCTGTTAAACAGTAACTCCCCATTTCTCCCTGCTCCCAGCCCCCGGCAGCCACCATTTACTTCCTGTATCTATGATTTTGACTACTCTAGGTACCTCATGTAGGTGAAATCATACAGTATTTGTCTCTATGTGACTGACTTATTTCACTTAGCATACGTCCTCAAGGTTTATCTATGTTGTAGCATATGTCAGAATTTCCTTCCTTTTTAAGGCCAAATAATATTCCATTGTACAGACAGGTTGGGGGAACAGACAGTTAGGGAGTTTGGGATTGACATGTCCACACTACTATATTGAAAATGGATAACCAACAAGGACCTACTGTATAGCACAGGAACTCTGCTCAATAGTATGTTAACAACCTAAATGGGAAAAGAATTTGAAGAAGAATAAATACATGTATAGGTATAACTGAATCACTTTGCTGTACACCTGAAACTATCAAAACATTGTTAATCAACTATACTCCAGTATAAAATAATAAGTTAAAAAAAGATTCCATTGTATGCATATACCACATTCTAATCCATTCACCTGTCAGTGGACGTTTAGGTTGCTTCCACATTTTAGCTCTTAGGGATAATGCTGCAGAACATGGGTGGACAAATGTCTCTTTAGGACTTTGCTTTCTGTTCTTTTGTATATACACCCAGAAATGGAATTGCTGGATCATATGGTAATGTTATTTTTAAGTTTTTGAAGAACTGCCATATTGTTTTCCATGTGACTGTACCACTGTACTTTACCACCAACAGTGCGTAAGTGTTCCAATTTCTCCACATCCTCAACAAAACTTATTTTCTCTTTTATGATATTTTATAATATGTGTGAAGTGTTGTCTCACTGTGTTTTTTATTTGCATTTCCCTAATGATTAGTCATATTGAGCAACTTTTTATATGCTACTTAGCCATTTATATACCTTCTTTGGAGAAATGTCTAAGTCCCTTGCTCATTTTTGAATTGAGTTTTTTGTTTGTTGTTGAGATTTAGGAGTTCTCTATATAGCCTTGATATTCCATTTTTTCTCTTTTGTGAGCATTTCTTCCTCCCTCCGTTCTTTAAATGAGTATTTCTCTCTCAGTGTGGTCTGAAAACTATGTAATCAGGATCACTTGGGATATGTGTTTGGGATACACCATCTCTGAATCCACCACTCTATCTATTGAATCAGTCACTAAACTAGGGTCCCTGGATGATGCATTTTAACCAGCTTTCTGAGTAGAACTTCACAAATATTAAAATTTGAGAACATTTCCTTACATGTCAGCCCTTTCCAGGGTTTCATTTCCAGTTCACTGTTCTCAATCTCATGGTTTAAGTACCACCTACTGATATGCTTACAACTTTCAAAGGTATCACTTTCAGTCCTGACCATTTATTTTCATATATCCAGCAGACCCAGACACCTCAAAGCCAATACATGTAAAAGTGAACTTATTATCTTACTCCATAAACCTGCTCCTTCATCTGTAGTCTCCATCGGTAGCACCATCATCCGTCATCTATAATCTAGTCACTGAGGTTGAAAACTTGAAAGTTAGAAAATTGGAAACAAACTTTTATTTCCCGTTCTCCTTCCCCCTTCTCCTCAACCAGTCAATCAATTCATTCAACAGATTTTACCTTCAAGTATTTCCCAAACTTTTTCCTGCTTCCCTGATACAAATATCATAGATACAATTAAGTTCTTCACCATATCTCTGCTGGGTGCTCTCCTCTCTCTTCTTTTTAAACCATCTCCCTTACAGACTTCAGTTTGGCTTACCTAAATGCAAAGTGTATAGGCTCAAGTCCCAGCAGGAAACAATGGGCACCTTCAAAATAAGATTAATTCAAGGAAGCTTTATTCACAAAGAGATTATGTCCACAGGTTTGGGTGTAGGACAACTACAACGGATGGTGTAATAGTCTGGCCAAGCTGTTACCACTTCTACATCCCATGGGATGACGTGAGGGAGTGGCTACTAGAACACAGAAAAATAAAGTGTCTGATTTGAAAAAAGCAGAGATCTTTGATTACTCAAGGGACATCCCAGACCAAAGTTCGTTCATATCACACCAGATAAATACCGCGTCCTCAATCCCACCCTCCCTCCAATCTTTGACTGGGGACCCTGTTGGGAAACCCAAATAGATATCAGAAGGCATGAGAACCCCTTGATGTAATCTGTACCAGTTAGTCTCCAAGGCAGAGCACAGAATGGAAACAAGTGGAGAATGGCTCCTGAAGTGTAGTGGAACAATCCAGCACACAGATCTTACAACATAGCTCCATTGCTTATAAATATTTGGACTCCCCCATCTCCTATTAGCTAAATTTCTGTTCTTTAAAATGAAACACAGGGAGGGGGAAGGGTAAGCTGGGACAAAGTGAGAGAGTGACATGGACATATATACACTACCAAATGTAAAATAGATAGCTAGTGGGAAGCAGCTGCCTAGCACAGGGAGATCAGCTCGGTCATCAGCTTTGTGACCACCTAGAGGGGTGGGATAGGAAGGGTGGGAGGGAGGGAGATGCAAGAGGGAAGAGATATGGGGATGTGTGTATATGTATAGCTGATTCACTTTGTTATACAGCAGAAGCTAACACACCATTGTGGAGCAATTATACTCCAATAAAGATGTTAAAAAAAAAAGAAACGCAATATTTTTATTGCCCCATTGCCTCTTTGTCTGGTAGTCTCTGCCTTGCTTATCAGGTTAGAAATGCAAGTTGCTTGTGGTTCCATATTAAGCTCTTAGTATTTTTTTTTTTTTTTTTTTTGTGGTACGCGGGCCTCTCACTGCTGCGGCCTCTCCCGTTGCGGAGCACAGGCTCCGGACGTGCAGGCTCAGCGGCCATGGCTCACGGGCCCAGCCACTCCGCGGCATGTGGGATCTTCCCGGACCGGGGCACGAACCCGTGTGCCCTGCATCGGCAGGCGGACTCTCAACCACTGCGCCACCAGGGAAGCCCAGCTCTTACTATTTTTTACCTCCATGTTTTTTGTTGAGGCCTTTCCTTCTAGAGGAAGTGCTGTCTTCCTCTTTCCAACTTCTCCCAAGAAACGCTCAGTCACATCCCTGATTAACATCCCTCTTCTTATTTTTTTACAAACATCCTGACTTGGCTAGTTAGTGGTTCTCAGTATTGTCTGAATCTAGCATTGCTCTTACCTCATTGTTTCATTATTATCTGTTTATGTGTTTGACTCCCCAAACAGACTCTGAATTCCTTGAATAAAGAAATAACATCTTATATATGCTTATAGTCCCGGGGCTAAGCCCAGTGCCTATTTGTTGAAAGAAAAAAAGAGTTAGTAATTTCTCCCTGTCTCTTCTCTCTTGCTGTGCATATGCTAATAGTCAAAGGGATCGCTTTCAGATTTCTAAAAAATGGTGTGCATGTAAGTACCTCTCAGTGGGGCTGCAGCCAGCATTAATACTGAAGTGGTAAGTAATGGCCAATTTTGTTTCCTCTGTAATGGAAATTGATGGAAGGAAGGTTCACTGTGGATAATTAGATTGATTTTAGTTTTACCATTTTTATATCCAGACAGTTCTTAAAAGTGATTGTTGTAATTACAGAAAGACAAGCTGATACAGAGAGCCATTCTGTATTTTTCTCTATCCAATCTAGACTCTCTGTGCTGCTGAAAAGACTCTCTTCTTCTCCTCCTCATTCTCTGCATACCATCCTTAAAAGACTTGTATTTTCACTTTAAATTAACATCTTATCAGTGTAGATTGAAACATGGAAGACTCAGGCCACGATGAAGGCCTACAGAATCCATCAATGTATAAAGTGATTTTCATTTAACATCTATAGGGTATATACTTTGATTATAATATGACATACCAGGAAGTATAGGGCAAACTTCTAGCCTGCATTCCAGAAACTTACAATAAGTTGCCTCTGTAAAAAGGTAGGTGGTTATTAGAGGGGAGACAGCCTTTCATAAATCCTGCTTTCTGCTAGGAAGCATTTTTCCTAAGCAGGCTCTCATTCCTCCTGTTGGCTCTCCTTCCTTCTAAACTCTCTGCCCCTGGGGAGCAGGTGTTGTGCCGATTGTTTTTTAGCTGTGGTGGTGAATTTGGAGCAGATTACTGTACATGTCTCAGAATGGTTTTAGAATATAGGGGGATATTTGTCAGCCATTCGTGATACTTAGAATGGGTAAAGCCTCTCATTCACTATAATGTTTTCAGTCAAATAAAGTGCCAAGGAAATAAATGCTGGCATTGACACCACAATCAATTATTTTTTATGATGACAGTGTTCTAGGTGCTATTTAAAATTTTAGTTTGAAACAGAAAATTCTTATTCACCTGTTTTTTTTTTCTTTGCTGTGATGCAAAGCAATAAAAATATGGTTTATGAAGGAACCCATCTCTCATTTATATTGGACAACAAAACAAATAGGAAAAGAAGAACAGGAAGTTCACTTAGAAAATAATAAAATTACTTCTGTGAATAGAAATGAGAATAAGAAATCACAATGTCAGACATTGTGATATCCTTGAAGATAGAATTTATTCTTTGTTGTTCCTGGCAAAATTGCATGTTGCTAATGCTTAGTAAATTTGTGTTGAATTTAACTTAGTTAATTCAAAACATATATTTCTGTAGTTCAAAAATTGTTCATGAGAAAGTCTCAGGAAGGAACATATTAATTTAGGCATTACAGTGTACATTGATATATATGCAAATATATTTCCAAAATCACATGACACCTCATTAAAGCTAATTCTGCTTGGGTTTTAGTGAATCAAAAAGGAAAAAAGTTACCATGTTTGCCACCCAAAAGCCACACATTTTACTCTGCATCAAAAGGTCTTGTAGTTTGATTGGTCTGCCAGTGGAAGGGATTGGATGCAATGCAGTGCCTTTTTCCTTGCTGACATCCTATAGAATTTTGTTTGCATGGTCTTGTCATAATTAGTCAGGGGATAAAACAAGTAATGCAAAATTTAGAAATAACATTAGCTTTTAAGAAGGTAAAGTACGATTGTTAGGAGATGGCATTCAAGATATCCAACAGATAACTCTCTTACCCTCTTAAGTCCTGAATCAAATGAGAATTAGATAAAAAATTACTGGAGGTAGACACTGGAGTTAAAATTATGTAATTGGTTTCTACCCTGACTCTGCCACTTACTAACTATGTGATCTGGGGACAAGCCTCTTCTGCCTTAATTTTCTTATCTGAATATGGGCATAGTAACACCATCCCAATTAGGGTTTTACAAGGATCGAATGAGATCATGTATGTAAAGTTCTTTGCATACTCCCTGACAGACAAGTACTCAATAATTGTAGCTTTTATTATAACAAATGATGGAGAATTAACTTCTAAAAGAGCAATAATTTAAATGGATTATTGAAAGCTTTCCAATAACAAAAAGTGAGAATATAACCTAAGATGAAGTTTGGCTATTTTGACATTTCTAAAGATCTTGAAGAGCAAAAATGGGCTATGTTGCAGAAGAGGGCACATGCTCTTATCAGGTAGGTGAGCTAGTGAGGAAGAGTAAAGGGACAGGGAGCCATGCATGCCCAATTTTCTTAACCAAAATTCACCTTTTAGGGAATTTACTCCTCCTACCTGGGAGACAAATGAGTGAGGACACAGAGAAAATTCAGAAAGTTATCTTCCTCCACATGGAAGGATATATTGGGAATAGGAATTTAAGTCCCCACCCCCAACAATAATGGCCATCACATTTTATTGTAATTATTTGATGTTTACTATTAGAATATAAGTTTGGTTAAGGGAAGACATCAGTTTGATTGGTTGACTATTCTATTACGAACACCAAATACAGTGAATGACTTATGTTAGGTGCTCCATAGATATCAAGGAATGATTAAATGAATGAATAAATCCATTCTCTTAGCTTCTATAACTCTGCTGTGTATTGTGTACATCAGGCTGTTATAAACCACATCATTAAATATTTCAATAATATTATTTTATTATTGTGCTTCTACTTGTGCAAGAAACTATTGTAAACATTTTACATGTATTAACTCATTCGGCTCCTACTGCAATCTTAGAGGTAGGTATCATCATGATCACTATTTTTCAGATGTGTAAATTAAGACAAAAAGTGGTTAATTTTCCAGGGTCATGTGGTAGTAATTACAGAACAAATTATTATGATTCAATGCTCACCAAAAACCTGGCTACAGTTTGGCTGCCATATCTTACAAAGAAAGAATGAGTGGGTCATAGGACAGGATATCTATTCACTTTTTTAAAAAAATTTTTATTTCATATTGGAGTATAGTTGATTAACAATGTTGTGTTTGTTTTGGTTGTACAGCAAAGTGATTCAGTTATACATATACATGTATCTATTCTTTTTCAAATTCTTTTCCCATTTAGGTTATTACAGAATATTGAGCAGAGTTCCCTGTTCTATACAGTAGGTCCTTGTTGGTTACCTTAAATACCTCATTTTAAATTATAACTTAACACACTAACATCACTCTGCAGAGGATTTCCTTTGTGGAAATTTGTCCTCAAGACTCTATAACCTTTTTTATGAGTTATCAAGACCAAATTTCTGGGCCAGTTAAATAAGAAGTTTATTGTTTTTATTTTATCAAGTTGATGCTAATCTGTGGGACTTCCAGATGTCCAGCTGGCTGGCTTTTCTCTGATGACATAGCTATTTCTTTCTAAGTCCCTATGAAACAGCAAATTCACTGAATATTTTAACTTATATGTCTGTACAATTGTGTCCTCTGTACTAGAATGCTACATTTGTTACAAGCAGGGATGGGGACCTCATTCAGTCCCTTATGTTGAACTCAGGACAGAGAAGTTAATAAATTTCTGTTTGAGTATATGAGGCATCTATATTCTCTACTCTGAAATGGATATTTAGAGTTTGGGAATGGTCTCCAGAGTTGGAACAGAGTTTAGTTTTAGGAAAATAACATATTGGTTTGACAGGATATATGTGTACCTTTGACTCCATACTCTAATAAATGGACCAATTACTACATACATAATTTAAAAGACATAAGGTGATCTGACAGTTCATTAGTCAAATAACTGATTTTAAGCATTTGTTATGTGCTGAAAGTTTGCTGTAGAGGGACTGAAAACACTTGTAATTTGGACATATAAGTGGAGAAAAATACCTTGTAGTTTATAATCAAGGGCTAAGACCTGGGTAAAGACCATAAAAGCAGTGGGATCACTTGGTTAAAACACCTGACAAAAGGTCCCTAGAAGGGGTTAGACTTTAGCTGTTCCTTAAAGAATTCATGGAATTAGGTAGGTTAAAGAATTCCAAGATGGCTGGAAAACATGAAGAAAGCAGAAAAACAGGAATGAGGGTGGTGCATGTGGAGGGGCTATTTCAAGATAAAGGATCACGTACATCACATATAGGCAGTCAGATTTTGCCAAGTGCACTCATAGCTTATGGTATTTATTACCATATCCATTTATGTGATTTCCTTCTATTCATACCATTTGGAGGGGAAGATACCCTTTAACTTCCTATTTTTATACTATTTAGAAATACAAAGCATTCTGTAAACTGAGATTATACTTTTTTGGACATATGGGTGTGAATTGTAGCATAAATAGAACATACATGGATACAGAAGGCAGCCCTAGGTAGGAATTTTGACCTGGACACTTACTGTGTGACCTTGGTTTAGCTGAGTAACCTCTCTGAGCTTCAGCTTCCTCATCTGTTAAAAAAGAAAAAATTATGGTAGCTATGCATAGAGTTATAAAGATTAAATGAAATAAAGATTATCAAAAGTCCACTGTTACACTGGCTGTCACATAGTTGCCACTTGATGACTGGTGGCTACTACTATTCTATTGTTTAATAAACAGTAGCATATTGCATTCTGCTGTTTGACATATCCTAAGGAGGGGAGTGCTAATTCACACTGTTTCACCTCTCTACTTTCCCTAATATTTGTTATCCTTCTCCCCACACTTGGGCTATGAAGATGCTTGGTCTTTCTTCATATGAACTAAAGGTACTTTTTCCAATTCCAAAATATGAAAGTAGGTAAACATTAATCTACCACGAATTACCCAAACCATTTCTTTCTTTCAGCCTTTAGGTCATAAAAAAACAATAACAATAACAGTGGTAGCAAACATTATTTGGAATCATAAGTCATACAGCATTCTCACCCTGTGTAGCAAGGAATTAGGGAAAAATAAGTTCTTCTAAAAGATCTGGATTCAAGTGTTGCTACTTACTGCTCTTGAACTTTGGAGGAGGGATTTTCTAAGTTTAAAAATATTAAGAATATCAAAGATTAAAAAAGGTTCTTGGGTATCTCAATAAATCAGAATCAAGATGTTTAATTCCATTCATTATACCATATTTTAAAACAAGGGTATCACAGAAATAGTGTACATAAAATACAATAAATGTTCAAATGAGCAGATTAACTTGCTTTCCATTAAAAACATTGGTGAATTTTCTCACAACTAAAAGATATCATTTTAGGTTACCATTATTTTCACAGTGCCCCAAAAAGGCCACCTGTGGTAAGAATCAACATACTTCCTTTAGCTCTTTGCTGGCTTATTAACAGGGTATGAATAGGAGATCTAAGCTCAAAATGTAATATATTTTTCTGTAATAATTAAAACAATGAGTGAAAAGGGGAATGCACTTCCTTAGTCTATATAGTTATGGACTGAATTGTATCCCTTCAAAATTCACATGTTGAAGCCCTAAGCCTCAGTGTGACTATATTTGGAGATAGGGCCGTTAAGAAGGTGACTCAAGTTAAATGAGATCATAAAGGTGGAGCCTTATCTGATAGGACTGGTGAACTTATAATAATAAGAAGAGGCACCAGAGATCTCTCTCTGCCTCTATGTACACACAAAGGAAAAGAAGAGAGGCCTCACCAGAAATCAACATTGCTGGCACCTTGATCTTGGACTTTTAGCCTCCAGCTATGAGAAAAAAAAATTTCTATTGTTTAAGCCACCTAGTCTCTGGTATTCTTTTATGGCAGCTTGAGCAGGCTAATATATATATATATATATATATATATATATATGCTTTAAAGCATCTCTCAGTATAATTTAGCTGTTATATATAATGAGTATCAAATTCTGTTCTTGTAATGTCTACTGTAACAGTATATTCTAAAATAGTGTACATATTTTTATGCCACAAGGTCTAAATATCTCCATCTTGCTAAAAGTTAACATTTTCTAAATATAAAAATATTCTTTTCTGGAAGAAAGTGTACAGAATTTGGTAGTGCTATGGGGGTTAATGTGTTTTATTAAGCATTCATGGAATTACTTCATTACAATTGTGAATCCATCTAATAATGAATTAGACGACTATTACCATAATTGCTGTATAGCACAATGTTATGTTGATGTTAAATTCTGTCTAGAGTCAGTACGTGAGTAAAACATAGTGGCTGTCTTCCTAATGGCACATGATTATAATTATAATAATTTCAATTTGACACATTATCTTTTCACAAATTCATTGCAGAGTATGTATATTATCTTCTTTACTGGAGTTTAGGTAATAAATCCCAAAGTATTACAAGGATCAGTTTGCTTTTGAGAGTTTTGTCTTTGTCTTTTTGAAGGTAAATAGACTGGCAGCCTTTCTAGTAATGTCCAGAAGACAAATGGCAACCATTCTAAGTAGATTTTCTTCATGTTTCTTCAGTATGTGCTTTGTATGAATACAAATAAGATTACTGCCCTTTTAAAGAACAGCATTGTAGTCAGTGATTGGTATTGGGCACACATTTGCAAAATCAAATATTAATTTACCTTTAGCTTTAGAATTATGCCATAAGCATAACTAGGTCCCCAATTAGACTTGCCCACTTAAATCTTCTGTTTCCAACCCCAAAGCCCTTTAAGGTTACCTCATTTCTAAGTAGTCTAGGTGCTATCGGGTTGGGGAATTCTGGAGTAAGTAATCCACAGACATACCATGTGTTTGTTCTTCATTCTGTTTCTTTGGATTTCACTTTTAATGTTGTAGGTGCCTCTGGCTTCTTCATGCGCTTATGTCAAAACACTGAAAGAACACAAATTCCCAAAGGGAAATTCACATTATTTCAGGTATATCTAGGACATAAAAGGAAAGCATTATAACACTGCAAAAATTCTGCCTAGCTCTCAGAATGTCAATGATTTGTGGTGTCTCTTTCAGGGCAGCTCAATAACATGTCAGGAACTGAAAATGAAGGTGTACCTGTTGTCCTTTGGAAAACCCCATGTTGGCTCTGAGGGGTTCTCTAATAGTTCTCTTCTTTATTCAGGTTCAGCTCCTGTCTCCTCTTCAGGACCTGAGAGCTGATTTCCTGCACCTATAAAAGAACATCTAGTCACGTGTATTAAGGAAAAGAGCTATTACAAGGCCATTCTGTAGGAACATGAAATCAGGCAGTGGTGAAAGGTTGATTTAAACCTGTTTCCAGAGAAAAGATACAAATAAAATACTATTGCATAGGTTCAGGAGGGCAAAAGAAGATTCTTATAAAAGGACAACAACCGAGGGACTTCTCTGGTGGTCCAGTGGTTAAGACTCCACTCTCCCAATGCAGGGGGCACAGATTTGATCCCTGGTCAGGGAACTAAGAACCCACATGCCACACGGTACAGCCAAAATAAATAAATAAAAATAAATAAAATATTTTTTAAAAGGACGACAACCAGTTCTTAAGCATTGGTCCTCTGGGGCTGTTTATACAGAACTCTTTGAAATTCTAGGTCCTAAAGATGGGGTGAAAGATTTGGCCTGACTTCCCCACTCCCTCACACATACCCAAATTCAGCCTGACTTTTTCAGAATGTGCCCTTTGCATTGGTTCCCTCCAACAACAAGAGGGTGGACATGGATCTTGCTTATGTGGTTCCACTTTCAGCTTTTTAACAAGGGTGAAAGCACCAAGTAATGTGAAATATAAGATGCTATGCATAGACTAGCCCAAAAGAAAGCAAGTAAAAAAAAAGCAGTGAATACCGCGGGCCTCTCACTGTTGTGGCCTCTCCCATTGTGGAGCACAGGCTCCGGATGCGCAGGCCCAGCGGCCATGGCTCACGGGCCCAGCCGCTCCGCGGCATGTGGGATCTTCCCGGACCGGGGTACGAACCCGTGTCCCCTGCATTGGCAGGCGGACTCTCAACCACTGCGCCACCAGGGAAGCCCAAGGAAAGGAACATTTTTAAAATAAACACTTTAGAGTAGGGATTGAAAAACTTTTTCTGTAAAGGATGAGAGAGCAAATATCTTAGGATTTCTAAGCCCTATGCTCTCTATCACAGCTACTGAACTCTGCCATTGTTGTACCAAAGCAGTCATCAATAATAAGTTAATGAGCATGGCTAGGTTCCAAAAAAATGTTATTTATGGACACAGAAGTTTGAATTTCATACAGTGTACACAGGCACAGAATATTAATCTTCTTTTGACTTTATTCAACCATAAAAATTATTAAATTTTTAGCTCACAGGCTGTACAAAAACAAGTAGCAAGTGGGATTTAGTTCAAGAACACAGAGTGCTGACCCCCTCTTTATTGGCTCATTCAATGTAGAGGTAGAATGGCTTCCTATCAGCCACCTCTCTTGAATATGGAGGTCTGGGTAAATGGGTAATGCTTTTAGCTAAATAAAGGCATGCCTTGCTTTTGTGTTAGCAGAGAAGATAGTGTTAGGGGGCCCTTAGATGCCAGCATGTGGAGGTTTCTGCTCACTAATTCCATCATTGTTAAACTTGTTAACCTGCACTGCATCACTGTTGAAACTAGAAAAGGCATCCTCTGTGAGAAGACAGGATAGAAAAAGGCACCAGCTCTGGATAAATTAAACAGAAAAAGGAGACTTCTTTAGACTAATAAAAATAGAAAAGGCCTTTGGGTAGATCCACTGCGCACCCTCTTCCTGTGGGTGCCCTTTATGTGTGGATGACAATGTTTGACAAGCAAAGAAAAGGCAAAATCTCAGTTCCCCTTCACCCTTCCACCATCCTCAGGGGCTCCCCCGCAGTGCTAATATGAACTCACTATGTTATGTCACACTGATTTGCTCAATTTTTTTAGATAAGAATGGAATTCTATTGCCTTGAGTGAAAGCATCCGACTGCCAAATTTTGGGGGCTTTGGGATAGGGAAGAGGGGTGGAGGAGGCCTACTGTTTCATAAAAGGACTTTCAAAGACAGCCTGTTTCTAATAAACTACAACTCACTCCAAGCCTCCGTTGAACTGGAGAGTCCACCTTCCCTGCTGCAGGCTCTTCCTGTGTCACTTTGCCCAGCTTCATGAGTATCAGCAAGCCGCAACATGGCTCCACCCGCTTTGCTTTCCCTTCAGTATGCCTAGATCTCTTACTGATCGTCAGCTTTCCTCATTTCTATCTTCACTGTGTATGGAAAGAGAAGCTTCTTTTTTCCTTTCTTTTCATTTTAGAGAGAGAAGGGAGAAAAGTAGAAGATAAACCCATGGGTGGGGTTTGACATCTTAAACAGTGGAATGAAACTTTTTTTAAAAAGTTGTCAAAATGATTGCAATCGAGGTAGGACTGGACCACTTTGAGAAATATTGCCTAAGTGGATCTGGATCTTCTCTATCTTTCTGTGCCCCTTTCACACCCACAGCACAGGGTTAGGTTTCTGTCTAGGAGTCAGGCCTGTACCCCTTTCACACCCACAGCACAGGGTTAGGTTTCTGTCTAGGAGTCAGGCTGTGAGCTTTACCATTTATTAGCTCTGAGAGACGAACTCTGTTCAAAGTAATTTATAACTATTATCTTATTTAAACTTCACAAATGAAATAGGTAATGTTGATGGTTTTCCCCATTCATAGATGAGGAAATTAAATTTTGTTAAGTTTGGCAAGTTTAAATAAGATACTTATGGTCATTGCACCATATTATGATCAATATCTTACCCTTATACCATAATATTATGTTATCTCATTACTTTGTTATGAGTGTCAATTAGGAAATAAATGGTATTCAATAAATGTGTTAACCTTTTTTTTTTTTTGTCTAGCCTTAATTAAGCCTAAAAGATATGAAACTGTGTAGACAGCCTTAGCTGTTGCCTTCTTCCCTCTTACCTCTTTCATCTTCTGACTACTTAACTAAACCCTCCACCTCCTCCAAACCTATCCCTTCCATAAAGGCTATTCTAACTAGTCTGAGTTTTATATGTCTTAATTCTCACAATGATGATACTGCCTTTAATCATAGAGGGTTGGCAGTGTTCACTGTTATTTTTTAAAAAGTTTTATTAACAATTTTTTCTGCTGTAGAGTCATATATTAAATGTCTGCGTTCTCCTAAGAACACTCAGAAGAGGACTGGGCAGAGATTAAGTATTCAAATATTTATTGACATACATTTGATTAAGTATAACGTGTATGAGGGTCTTAAATTTAGTTTTGTAGGTAGTGTAGAGAGCAGATGCATGTGTTTCATGTGGCATCAGCTGTCCCAATATAAACCTGAAAAAAGTATATATTATAAATATTTATATATGTATTACAAGCATACATATAAATATATAATATATATACATATATTAAAGTAATGAGAATTGAGTTTTACAGTTACCACTCCCTTCCTCCCATTCTTTATTTTTCACTTTCCTGATCCATTAATACATTCCAAATCCTTTTTTTTTTTTTCTGCAGCATCATGGGAAGAGAAAAAGAAAGAGATTATACTTGCTACTTTTCCATCACTTCTTACCCTCTTTTTTTAAAAATAAATTTATTTATTTATTTTTGGCTGCATTGGGTCTTCGTTTCTCACCAGAATTTTTTTTTTTTTTGCGGTACGTGGGCCTCTCACTGTTGTGGCCTCTCCCGTTGCGGAGCACAGGCTCAGCGGCCATGGCTCATGGGCCTAGCCGCTCCGCGGCATGTGGGATCTTCCCAGACTGGGACACGAACCCGTTTCCCCTGCATCGGTAGGCGGACTCTCAACCACTTCGCCACCAGGGAAGCCCTTGGGTCTTCGTTTCTGCATGTGGGCTTTCTGTAGTTGTGGCGAGAGGGGGCTGCTTTTCATTGCAGTGCGCGTGCTTCTCATTGCAGTGGCTTCTCTTTGTTGCAGAGCACGGGCTCTAGGTGCACAGGCTTCAGCAGTTGTGGCTCGCAGTCTCTAGAGTGCAGGCTCACAGTTGTGGCCCATGGGCTTAGTTGCTCTGCAGCATGTGGGATCTTCCTGGACCAGGGATCGAACCCGTGTCCCCTACATTGGCAGGTGCATTCTCAACCGCTGTACCACCAGGGAAGTCCCTCTTACCTTCTTTTTTACCCTCAAGGACAGCTTTGACAATTGGTTCCATTTTTCCATGCTCACCAAAGAAAAAGATTAACAAATAAGAAATATTGCACAATATAAATCTTTTTTGAGAGCACTGTAAAGGAAAGTTTAGTAAAGGACAATAGTACTAAACACTCAAGAATTAAACATGACTAGAGGGAACATTAATGGAATTTTTAGAATGCCTAAGTTTTACATAAAGATCAAAGTAATTTTGCTTATTCAGCAGAACCAGATTCATCTAAATTCACACCTTAATTAATGGGGCTCCCTAAAAGAAACCAAAAAGAATAAATGCTAATTAAATGCTAATTTTGCACAGTTAAAATTATTGCAGATTACATGCAAATTGGAAAACATAATCAGTAACGGATCTTTCTCTGTGAAATTCCTGGTGCCTTCGTCTGAGTTTATTTTACGTTGTATTTAGGGAGAATAGTCAGGACCCTGGGCAGAGAGCAGCCTGTCATTTCAGGAACTTGAAGTTCACTGCTGTCAGGGCCAATAGTAGCCTTGGTTGATAAGAACTTGAACTGAGCAGTAGCAGTGGGAAAATGGAAAAGGAAATAGATACAGGGATGTTTAGAGGTACAATTAATAACCTTTGCTGATCAAATGAACAAAAACAAAGTCTCTCAAAGAGAAGTCATGAAACGTGGGTTCTGTAGGTGGACTGTCTCAATTAAAAAATTTTTTAAAAGTAGTTAGTACTATGAGAGAGAACTGAGCCCAGAAAAAGTGACGCAAATTTTGTATTTAAAAATCTTCTCATGAGATTTCTGCAAAGTCCATGTTGGTGTAGCTGATTTTAGTAATTATGTAGCTCTTCTAAAAGAGTCTTCATTTCACCCAATATAGGTGTCTCTTTCTATCCGTTTTCTTCCAAGGTGATGAAGTAAGTACCAAGTACTGTCTTTTGAGCAATAAACGGGTGTTGGTTATTCTCCATTTATCTGTCCTACCAGGTCAGCACCCGACCCTTCTCCCCTCCTTATCCTGCTCTGGGTGGCAGGATTCTGACTTCTGTGGACTGCATCATGTAAACTCCCCTGCCCTCTGTTCAGCCAGTGGAGACACCAGCTGGAGATTGGTGGATGGGAGATAATGAGGTCACAGTATGCATTTACCCCACCCATTTGTTGGAGTGTGGTTTGGTAGTGGCTGTGTTCCTCTACCCAGAGCCACAGCTCCTACTGGGTCAGACCCTCTCCCACCATTGCAGCTCTTCTCAGCTTCAGGGACAGCAATACCGCTTTGCTCTTATGGACTGGAGATGGTAACAGCTTCTGACTATTGGAGTTTCTAATGCTCCTCCTTCTCTAGCTGGTGCCTTTAACCCTCCGCACAAGTCTGTAAACAGTCCCTTCATTAAACTGTGTCAGTTATCACTTTTATGTGTCCTGCAAGGATCCTGACTATAAATTGATTCATATTCTTGTAGCATTATTAACCACCTTTTTTTCCTTGAGGTAAATCTAAAAGTAATAGGTTCCATTTTTAAAAATTCACTGTTAGTTTTGTTTTTTTTTTAGGGGAGGCGGTTTACTCCATTTTCTCCTCCACAAAGATGTCTTCTCCCTTTTCCCCTCCCCGCCATGAGGGCTTCTGGACCAAGTATAGTCACATTTATGCTTCTGCAGCCTTTTCTATATACTCTATGCTGGCATTTAACCCTCCTATTATAATTAAGCATTTATATGCCTTCCTCTTCTTAAAAGTTCCTCTGCCTTATTTATCATTGTGTTCCCAGATTTGGAAGGTCAGGAAAACTGGTACTCAATAAATGTTTAGTGAATGAGTTAGTATTTGGGGATAAGTTGCCCAAGAGATAGGTCTGTGGCTCTAATGGCATTTTTAGAATAGTTGGATTATCTCATGATAGTGCAACATATAGGTTATGAACATAGGCTCTTTGGCCAGCCTATCTGCTTTGGATCCAGTCTATCATTTGCACTAGTAAGTGACCTTGAAGATGCTTAACCTCTCAGTGCCACAGTTTCTTTATGTGTGAAATGGTGATAATAACTGTGTTTATTTAATAAAGTTGTTGTGTGGATTAAGTGAGTTAAAATATGTGACATGCTTAGTACTGTGTCATATAATAAGGCTATATAAATATTTTTGACTATATTTGCTATTTTCATGGATCTAATATAATATGTGCCAGTGATGAGAGAGTTAAAAGATCAAATTTATGGTAAGCAAAAAGGATATTTCAGAACTAATTGCAAACTGGAAATAGATACATCATCAGATGGTTAGTACCTCCATTAAGAGTTTTAAAATTACATAAAATTAGTAATGTGGAATCGTTGGTCAAAAACTTAGCCTATTGTTAGGGTCTACGAATCCAGCAGAAGACTTCATCTTTTGCCTGGGCAGTGATCACAAGTCACAAGGCAAGTCTTTTAAAATGACTTCTATTGGCATTCAGTCTCAGGTAGCAATGTGTTATGTTTATTAGTAGAGTTTTTACAAGATAGTCATATTTCTTTTCTCGGAGAATTTGGGAACCATCTCACTTTGGTTTCCTAACTGCAGACGATATTCACTCATTTTCTAGGGACTTTTGAAAAATTAAAATAAGAATAGGGACAAGGCTTCTGAATCTAAAGCCTTCAGTTATAATCGTGTTATTCTGACCACTATTTCTATCATGGTGGTTAGGAGCAAAAGTTCTGAAGTCAGACATTTGGAGTTTAAATCTGTTTCATCTACTAGCTATATCACCTTGGGCCAATTATGTAAATTTGCTCTGTTTTAGTTCCTTTAAGTGCAAAATGGGAATCATAATGGTATCTATTTCATAGGGTTATTATGGGGATTCTGTGAGGTAAGCATGTAAAGCTCTTAGAAAAGGGCCTGGCACAAATTAAGCGCTCAAATTATTAAATATTATTTTTCTTTTTAAAAAATACTCAAATAACTTCACAGCAATTGTTCATTTGAAACAGTAGGGACAATTTATCAGTGAAAAATAAATGTAGTCATTTTGTTGCTGTTGTTTAAGTGTAGTATATTTTTAGACAAAAATAGAATGACTGTAAATGTGATTTAGATCTACCTCAGAGATCAAAGTTTTCCCTAACAGTAACTGAAGTATTTATTTTAACTCTAAGCAAAGATTACAAAAGGATTAATAGCAAAGAAATTTATTCTCTCAAGGAAATGCTCCATGGCTAGTTATGTGATGGCAATGAAATTTCCATGTTTAGTTAACTGAATATATATATATAATGTAATATATATGTATATTATATAATGTTATATATACATATAAACATGTGTATCTACCTACCTATCTACACATATGTTTGTGTGTGTATATACACATATATGTGTACAGCCTGGCCAGAAGTGCCTCGGGTAATGCTCTGATCTAACTCCTCCTCTTTCATTGAATTTCTACACTGCCTTCTAATCTACCAGGCCGACTTTAGACCCTGAATTAGTCACAGTCATTTATTGATTTCAGTGTTAGAGCTGATAGACTGTTAATGTACAGGTCTTCATCTGAGACTTCTCAAATTTTAGTCTAAACTGTAGAATTTCACCAATTGGACTTATGGTGCTGTTGTGACTCTGTTTTTTATAATTGTTACTGTGTAAAGCTCTACCACATACTAGCCTGGTGCCCTTAGGCAAGTGCCTCTCCATCCTCCACCTCCAAAATGAGGGTAATAATGGTACTTAACTTATAAGGATTGAAAAAATAATATTTGTAAAACATTTAGAACATGACTCGGCACATAGTAAGCATTATATTAACATTTGTAAAATGAAATAAAATAAAGATAAAGAAGACACAGTATAGACCATAAAACAGTTGTAGGTAGGGAAATGGCAGCGAGTTTTCCAATATTGGGGCTGACTTTAGGTTCTTTTGGTTTGTAAGGTACTGGTTGATTGATGGGGCATGAGAGCGATCTTAAACCATATTTATATGAAAGTGGATTCTGAGCAATTGGTATAGACCAAGGAAACATTTAAGAAGTGATATAGGTGGTACCCTAAAGACAGTGGTCCTATGTGCTTTCAGGGCTGAAAAGTCAATACAGTGCCAGGGATTATAAAAAAAAGAATTAAGAACAAAGTAAAAACCTGGGAAGGTGTTCTGGAAATGCAATCTGAAGACTTGATATTGGTCTAGGCTATAAACCTAGAAGCAAACCTTGGTTGCTTCATTTGCAAAATATTTGAATTTTAGTATATATTTTCATTATAAGATTGTTGTGAAGATTAAATGAGTGTGGGTGTTCATGTACTGTGTTTACTGTAAAATAAGCTAACATACCTTTAGTATTCTTGTTTTTAATATAGCCCTGATGTTACAGAACTGTGATGGTTCATATCCTCTAATTTGACAGCTGTAGGGAAAAATTTAATCAACCAAGAGAAGGTACTGAAGATTCGCAGTACTAGAGAGGAGAAGGGAAAGACCCTTTCTCCTCCTACTGCTCCCATTACCAAGTTCTGAAAAAAAAAGAAAAATTTAATTCAAACCTGTAAATTTAACCTGAGATTAAAATATAAGGAAAAATTTGAAAAATATCTCCAAACTTTTGATCTGACCTCTTAACTACAGTAATGTCATGATAAATTTATTCAAACTTCTAAAAATTTTCCTATTCTATATTATTGCTTAGGTGATTGAAGTCTATAGTTTGCTCAGCATGACATGATATGAGTATTTCTTCTTACATATCCTAAAAGCATTTTTTAAAATATTCCATCAGTTATTTTAAAAAGTTTAGATTTGAAAAAAGAATTATATATCCTTCTTCAATTTTGTAAATTTTAACCAATTTCTGTTGCTAAAAAAATAGAAAACTTTATTGCATTTGATTATGGGAAAGATGACTCTATGCAAAATTTTAAAGAGGAAAGATAAGACATGGCTTGTCAAAGAGCAGGGGGAAACATTCCATTTTTATAGAGTAATCCTTATAAAATATCCTACCCTCTTAGAAGCTAATACTTATTGAGTAATTACATGGCCAGGCACTGTTCCAACAGCTAAGATTTAACTCATTGAATCCTCCTAACAATCTGTGAGGTAGGTCTGTTATTATACCCATTTTATACATAAGGAGTCCAAGGTAGCCTCTGTTCAGTGACTTAGCCAGGATGACACTGCTAGTGAACTGTGGAAGTGGCAGGCAATACATAGAGCACAAATGCAAGTGTTATAAAATATGAAGTCAGTTTAAGAAGGAAATTCTCTTCAATCATACTACAACCTTAAAATATATATAAAGAACATTTTATACGTATATTCTATTTTGAAGAGAAACATCTATGGAGCAAGAAACTATGATATCTATTTAATAAATGAAAAAACTGAACTTCAGCTGAAACTAAATGGTTCATGGTTACAAGGTAGAAAGCTTAAATGTGATTATTTAATGAGAACT
This sequence comes from Delphinapterus leucas, assembly GCF_059928025.1. Lineage (NCBI taxonomy): Eukaryota > Metazoa > Chordata > Mammalia > Artiodactyla > Monodontidae > Delphinapterus > Delphinapterus leucas. The sequence goes on along the minus strand of NC_143133.1, from coordinate 68,096,190 downwards.
GTGGAGAACTGTTCTTGGCTGTCAGGTTACAGGGTGAGAGACTAAAAAATTTGCTTAGCTCTTCCCACTTCTAGAACAATGTTTCTCCAGTTGGGTTTCATAGATTTCTGGATGTTGGTAGACATACTTCTGGAGGCTCTCAAGTTATCCTGTTTTCAGTTTGATGGTATTAACAAAATATTAGCCTAAACATACTCCAGGTCATCTGGATGACTACATTATAATCAAATAATACTGGCCATTTCAGTGTTTGTAATGGCCAATATTTTCATAATTGCCATGAGTGCCATATACTACTAATCTAATTATTATTATTTTCTTTAACTTTTTAAAATGAAAGTTTAGTTGATTTACAATGTTGTGTTATTCTGCTGTACGGCAAAGTGATTCCATTATATATATCTCTATCTATCTATCTATCAGTCTAACTACCTATTCTTTTTTATATTCTTTTCCATTAGGGTTTATCCCAGGAACCTGAATATAGTTCCCTGTGCTATACAATAGGACCTTGTTGTCCATCCATTCTATATGTAATAGTTTGCATCTACTAACCCCAAACTCCCAGTCCATCCCTCCCCCAACCCCCTCTCCCTTGGCAACCACAAGCCTGTTCTCTATGTCTGTGAGTCTGTTTCTGCTTTGTAGATAAGTTCATTTGTGTCATATTTTAGATTCCACATATAAGTGATATCATATGGTATTTTACTTCACCTAGTAGGATAATCTCCAGTTGCATCCATGTTGCTGCAGATGGCATTATTTAGTTCTTTTTGCGGCTGAGTAGTATTCCATTGTATATATTATATACCAATTAGAAAAGAACAACTGTGAATTTAATATTGAGTTGATTCCATAAAAAATAAAATGATGTCATCCTGCATTAGATAAACAAATTGTTCAGCAGAGAAAATGGTGGAAGATTTGAGCCAACACAAGAAACATGGTAGCACAGGCTTGTTGAACTCAAAAAACAAATGCAAAATGCAGTGGTAACCAGGACCTTATTCATTTTAGGCTTGTGACCTAATTTCAGCACAGCATCTCAACCCTGCCTAAGGATCAGTGTAGCATAGCGGACAAGTCCACAGACTATGGAACCGGACATCCTCGCATCAAAACTCAGCTGTTTTACTTACTGGAAGTGTGACTTTGGGAAACTTAGTTGGTCTCTCTGTGTCTCAGTTTTATCACCTAGAAACTGGGAATTGTAATTGTCCCACTTCATGAGGCTTACATTAATGTATATGGAGCACATAGAACAATTTCTTCAATATAGTACACTCTAAGTTTAAATGCAATTATTATAAACAATTAAATTACACTAATTTTAAAAACCATTTTTCTCGAGGTATAATTAACATAGAGTAAAATGTACACACCACTTAAACAGTTTTCTAAGTTTTGACTTACGAATACATCTATGGAACCATCACCAAAATCAAGATATCATCTTGATTTTGAATGTACCTATAACCCCCAAAAGTTTCCTCAAGATCTTCTGTAATACAACCCCCCTCCTCTTCACCATCCCATTCGAAGACAATCACTACTTTTTCAGTCTGTAGATTAGTTTCCATTTTCTAGGATTTTTAATAAATGGAATATAGAGTATGCACTCTTTTAGTCTGGCTTCCTTTTCACTCAGAATAATTATTTTAAGTTATCCATGTTGTTATCTTTTTATTGCTAAGTACTTTTTAATTGAATGAATACACCACAATTTGATTATTCATTTACTGATCAATGAATATATGGATTGTTTATAGTTTTTGGTTATGAAAAATGAAGCTTCTATGAACATTTGCATATGTCTTTGCATGGATATATAAATTCATTTTTCTTGGGTACAATAAATGGATCATATAGTAGATGTATGTTTAACATTTTACAAAAATACCAAACTGTTTTCCAAAATTGTATAATTTCACTTTCCCACCATCAGTATATGAGAGTTCCAGTTCCTCTACATCTTGCCAGTCTTTGATATGGCCAGTCTCTTTCATTTTAGCCATTCTAATAAGTGTGATAAAAACTTATTGTGGTTTGATTTTGTATCTCCCTAATGGTGAATGAAGTTGAGCATCTTTTCATGTACTTAATTGTCATCTATATACCTTCTTTGTTGGAGTGTCTGTTAAAATCTGTCAGTTTTTACTGATTTTTTGCATCCTTATTTTCAGTTAAAAAAAATGCATTCTGAGTATAAGTCTTTTATCAGAAATGTGGTTGACAAATATTTTCTTTTAGTCTGTGTTTTGTGTTTCCATTCTCTTAACAGTTTTTCAAATTACAGAATTTCTTAATTTTGATAAAGTCCAATTTATCAATTTTTTTGTATGGATCATGCTGTTGATTTTGTATGTAAGAAAAGACACAAAGATTTTCTCTTAAGTCTTATTCAAGAAGTTTTCTGGTTTTAGGTTTCACATTATATGGTGTGAGTTATGATAAAATGTCATCCTATTTCTGGCTATCCAGTTGTTCCAGCAACATTTGTTGATAAAACCCTCTTTTCTCATTGAATTGCCTTCACATCAATTAGCAAATTAATTAATCATGAATGTGTAGGTCTATTTCTGAGCTTTCAATTGGATTGCATTGATCTATTTATTTATCTTTATTCCAATACCACACTGTCTCATTTACTGTGGCTTTATAATAGGTCTTGAAGTCAGGTAGCATAAGTCCTCCAACTTTGCTTTCCTTTTTCAAAGCTGTTTGGGTTATCCTAGGTCCTCTCCTTTTCCATATAAATGTTAGAAGTAGTTCACCAGTTTATACAATAAGCTTACTAGGGTTTTATTTGGACTGCATTAAATATATAGATCATTTTGGGGAGCATTATTATCTTAACAGTAATGAGTTTTTCAATCCATGAATATGACACATCAATTTATTTTGGCTTTCTGTTTTTTTTCAGTAATGCCATATAGGTTTTAGTATATAAGACTTTCACATATTTTGTCAAACTCAATTCATCTTTAAGTATTTTACATTTTTGTTGCTATTGTAAATAGTCTATTTTTCAAATTCCAGCTTTTGGTTGTTCACTGCTAGAATATAGAGACACAATTTATTGTTGTATATTAATCTTTCTTATATCAACCTTATATATTGTCATCCTGTCAAAATTCACATATTAATTCTAGCAGGCTTTGCTTTCCATGTGTGACTTTCCAGGGCCAGCCGCAAGGACCTGTGAAATGCCGCCCCTCAGGCTAGACTCCACATACTTCCTACTGATCATCTCTTTTTTTTTTTTTTTGCGGTACGCGGGCCTCCCACTGTTGTGGCCTCTCCCGTTGCGGAGCACAGGCTCCGGACGCGCAGGCTCAGCGGCCATGGATCACGGGCCCAGCCGCTACACGGCATGTGGGATCTTCCCGCACCCGGGCACGAACCCGTGTCCCCTGCATCGGCAGGCGGACTCTCAAACACTGTGCCACCAGGGAAGCCCCCCACGTCTCTTTTAGGGTATGCTTAATTGTAGACTTTTAAGACAGGGCTGTTCTCCTTTCTGTGACTGAGTGGAATATACTTCTCAAATACGTGCTTAATTTCAGAGTTTGCTGAGAAGTGTGAGGGTTTACCTGCCCCACTAAATAAAGCCTTACAACACTCACGAGGGATTAAAAAGCAGAGTGAGCCCTGTTTCTACCTCCATCCCCCAAGCTGGGGACTAAATCCATTCCCTGCTTATCTGAGGAGGAATGCCCTTTTTCTCATTATGCCCCATATTTCAGAGCATTCCTTTTTATTCCCAAAGGCAAAAGTTATGAAATTCTAAGGGAGAAAATGATTATTGTATATTTATTCCTGAATTCCTCTAAGATTTTACTCTTATCAAGCAATAAATATTCTATAAAAACTGCCATAAAAGTGAGAAAACTTGTGAGCACTTTCAGTATATGTTTTTGCAAAAGAGAGGTATCATGAGTTTCCTTTCACTGTCTAAATAGCAGGATTGCAAAAAGACAAGGTAAGAACATCAGTAGGTTCCTATGTCATACACTGTTTAGCATAGGTACCTCTGGGGAGAAAGGATGGGCTATGGAAATTTCTAGTCATTTTAGTCTCTTTCTAGTTCAGGATCCAGAGAGGATATGGGCCAGGGTTTTTGCTAACAGTTACAATGTGAGAGAGTTTTTCTAGGTGCTAGAGATCAATACATAGGAAAAAGGAGATATGGGGTGATAACAAAAGGAATCGTGGTGGAAGGAACATTGATTTTGTGCTCACACTTGCCCATCTTTATCCAAGGAAACCTCGGGAAAGTAACATTTTGGACCATAATTTTCTAATTTATAAAATTGGCACAATAAAAATTACAAAAGAATTGTTCTGAAGACTGCAAATTATTTATGTAAAGCACTGGCATATAATTGGTATTTAGTAAATTGTTACCATTATTATGATATGGTCCTTGAATTCTAGGAAACTACTATTCATTTAGGAAAGGAGATGATAAATCCAAGATAAGATGGCTTATTCAAAATATTATATACTGAATTCCCATGAGTGGAAGAAATGCTTGCTTCTTGTCAAGCAAGAGGACACTGGAAAGTACTAGTTGGGAGATTTTCTAAGAAGAGTCAGGACCTAACTATGGTTTGACTTTACACCATCACGAGATGGAAACTGAGACAAGGGTAATGGGAGGTAAATATTTGAAGACAGGAGCAGGAATCCAGCATGGCAATGGGTTTGGGTAGGAAAAAAAACACCAAAATCAGCAAAAGCACTTTTGAAGGTTTTCAAACTTCAATTTGAACTTAGAGAGCATAATCTTGCAGGGTTACCTATAACTTGCAGGTATTTATTAATTCAATGTTTACTAAAATCCTACTATATGTCTAGCTTTACATTAGATTAGAGTGGTGAATAATCATGACATGATCCCCATTCTCTGGAGTTTACAGTCTAGTGGGGACGTCAGCAACAACAAAAACAAAAAAACAGGAAAAGAAACAAAATATGTAACAAAATGAGTGCTTTTATTGTTAAATAAATCTATCTACCTACCTATATATATATTTAGGAAAAAATATCAAGCATCCCCTCTAGATGGGTGGTCTAGTAAGGACTTTTTGAGGAGGCCAATTTTTACCTGAGATTTGAAGGATAAGAATACCACACGCAAAGCATAAGAAAGAAGAATTTTTGAGGAGGAGGAAACGGGAAAAAGAAGACAAAAAGACAAAACCAAAAATGACTATAAAAACGGAAACACAAAGTCTGAAGCCACTTGCTGCACAACCATGGTCCAGAGATGAGCAGCATTAATATCACCTGGGACCTTGTTAGCAAGGCAGAATCTTGGGTACCACTTCAGATGTACTGAATCTGAATCTGCGTTTTTAAAAGATGCCCAGGTGATTCATCTGCATATTTAATTTTAGAAACAGACGTAAAATTAACTTTTGAGTAAGCCAAATGGAGGTCTTTGGCTGAGTTGAGAAAGGCTATTTCAGTGTAGTGGGATAGAAACCAGATGGGCTGAAGAACAGTTAGGATTAAGGAGTGAACACAGCATGTAAATAATTCATTATGGAAGTGTGATTTGGAATGAGATGAGAACAGAAGATAGAGGCAGTAGATGAAAGGGAATATAGGGTCAAGAGAGAAGTTGCTTAAGATGAAGGATGTGCATTTGTGTGCATAAAGGTTACATCTGGATGAGAGGGAGAGTGATGATGAGAATATAGAGAGATTTTCTAAGGGTAAGGTCCTTGAGAAAGCAGGACAAAGCAAGGAAGCAAATGGCAAAATTAGCCTGTGATGGGAGTAGTGACACTTCCCATACTGGAGCAAAAGGGAGGGTGGAAAGGATGTGTGCCCTGTGATTTATTGATGAGAATATGAGCAGCTTCCGGCACACTAACTGTCTTTTGTCAATGAAGCATAAGGCATGAACGTCAGCTGTAAGCAAGGGGAAAACAAGGGTAGGGATTTGAAAAGTGAGAAGTTAATGAACTAATCTCTGCAGAAGAACAAGCTGAAAGAGAAAACAACGATGGGATTACGGGTAGTGGTAACTAGACAGTGATCAGTACCTATTTAAATTTAGCAATCCAGCATACAGTGAAATCTGCCCCATTACATGATTTTTTTTCCTAGCTGTGCTCACTTCATGGGCACAGGTGTAGGGAAAGCAGATGGTTAGGTTCATGTAAGGTTGGGGTTAATAATCAGAAGTCATCCTTTAACACTGCAACGTGTCTAAATCCAGTTCTTGGCAACTGTTTCTGTCTACAGAAGTTAGAGGTTAGATGAAGGTATTTAGCTCAAATTATAATAACATGGTGCCAATTATTCACTTCCAATGTGCTCAGTTTTGCATACATTTCCTGGGAACTTCATTAGCAATGCTATGGCTTAGCTATTAACAGCCCCGCTTTACTGCTGAAACGGAATATAAAGAAGGTTCAGTTAACCTTAAGTAAATTATAATGCCAAGAGTCAAATTAAGATCTACTTATTAAGATCTTCTTAACTCCCACCACCAGTCATGCCATTATGATAATGAAAGGAGTTTTTTTTTTAAAGGGAAAAATGAGAAGATTGGGGATTTTTGTTTGTTTTCCTTTTTATCTTTTTGATTCAAAGCAAAAAAAAAATATTGGTTTTCATTGGACGGGGTTTTCTTTCCCCCCCAGGGGTGTTATGAAATTGAGTGAAACATGACAGGTGCTCTCTCTATTCAGCTGAATACAGTCAGCAAATAAATATGCACTCCTGGAGATCTTGCCCTCCTACATTTCCTTACCACTGTGTGAGAAGTTTGAGAGGAGTGTTTGGCTAAGCACCATGTATGGACTAGGGTGTGGAAAATCCTTATAAGGTTTTGAGAAGTCTACGAAGGATTGATCTTGACTCGATACTTCTTCCCTTGCAAAATATGAAGGATATGGCATTTATTTTGACTGATTTAAGTTACAGAAATATTAAACAATAAGATTCCACAATAAGTATCAGACAAAGAAATTAGATAACAAACACAAATGCTTACAGAAGCCTGGAGCAAGACATTGGGCTTCCCTGGTGGCGCAGGGGTTGAGGGTCTGCCTGCCGATGCAGGGGATGCGGGTCCGTGCCCCGTTCCCGGAAGATCCCACATGCCGCGGAGCAGCTGGGCCCGTGAGCCATGGCTTGCTGGGCCTGTGCGTCTGGGGCCTGTGCTCCGCAGCGGGAGAGGCCACAGCAGGGAGAGGCCCGCGTACCGCAAAAAAAAAAAAAAAAAAGACATAAGGGAGTGAAGAGGGTCAGACAGAAGATAGTGGAGGGAAGCATGGAGCCTGGTACAAACTGAGAGTTACTCATTGGTTTAATCCAATTGATGGCACACAGGAATTCCAGCTCAGTGTTGCAAAATCCTCCTATTATCCTATAGAAGACAGCCTAAAACTTTGTGAAATATAAACATTTTAAAACACTTATTGGCAAAACCAAACATGTCAGCCAACATGGTGCTAAAAGATAAACTGAGGCATATTAAAATTTTTGAGTTCATTTGAGCATAAATCAATTCAAACTGGGTAGCACCAAACCCAAATGTATAGGAGGGCTCCTCCGACAGGAGCCAGGAGAAAAACTTAAAGAGAGAAAGTGGGGAAGCAAGCAAGAAAATGATTTGATTAGCTATTGCTTAAAGGCTCGTTGATTGTGATTGGTTTTCTTTAGTGAAGGCATGGGGCCACCTCAAATGACCTCCTTGTTTAATTAAGTTAGCAATGGCTAGGTCCATGGGCCTCCAGTTTGCCAGTTCTGATAGAGATACTTTTAAATCTGTGTCAAAGATCACAGATTTCCAAATACAAATGTTAATTACTGATATTAGCAAGCCAGACACCCCAGTCACATTTTTAAAACCTCTTTTAAATGGCTCATTTGAGAAATATGATCTACTAGATATAGTTATAGTTAGACATCTTTAAAAAGATTTTTTTTAAATTTTTTGGCCATGCCACATGGCATGTGGGATCTTAGGTCCCCAATATTATTTCCCTGACCAGGGATGGAACCCACACCCCCTGCATTGGAAGCTTGTAGTCTTAACCACTGAACCGCCAGGGAAGTCCCTATAGTTAGATATCTGTTAATTTGTTTCGTAATTTAGAGAAGTCACCTGAGAGAAAGAACTGGCTTCAAACCTGATGTAAAAGAAAGTGAGAAAAATATGCTTTTCTTGTACAAGTCATGAGCTTCTCTTTAATGAGTGGGTTACCAGCACATAGGCAAAAAAAAAAAAAAAAAGCTTCATTATGAAAAACATATAGAATATTTTTATTCAGCAGTGGTTCTCATTTATGAACCAAAGAGTCCACCAACTTAATCAATTTATCATAATGGACTTCCCAGGGGTAGTCAACAAGAGCATTATAAGCACAGCAGGTAAGTTTTCCAACAATAATGATATTTTGCTTCTTTCTGTATAAAGCATAATTTTAGTACCTTTGTATTTCAGTTAAGCTTATAAATATACAAAAGTCACAGTGACAAAAATCACAGCCTATTAGCTAAGATTCAAATACGAAATTGTCTAATTTCATGTCAGGAGCACTGAAAATATGAATAAGGTTCTAACCTAAGTGAATTTCTTGCTATTCCCTAAATATGCCTCTAACTTTTGTGACTCCACGTTTGGTGTTGGATTTCTTCCCTCCTAACTTGGCCCAGGATGCCTGTCAAAATTCTCTCTGCCAGGCCCAGGCTCAAAACAGCTTCCTCTTCGTTGATCCTAGTGAATGAAGGTCTCATCTGTATATGTATCCACTGTAAATTTAGGTGCGCTTAGGTAGGTTGGTGCAGGTAAGAAATATGGATTGTAGACATTCTTTTTTTGGTAGAATGGAAGGAGACTCATGGGAGAAAGAAACTGACCAAACACATTGGGTTTGATGGCTACAGAGCTAAGACTTCCAAGCAGTTTGGAACCATGACAGTCCTTTAATCTCTCATGTTGTATCCCTGACAGTGACAGGGTGACAGAGATTAGCAACCCTAAAGAGCAAGGGGAGGGGGATGGCAGAGTCAATATGGAGGTGTGTACAGCCCTGAGACTATCAATCTGTGTCTTGACTAGGCCCATCTGGAAACTAATGCCAAATTCCTGAAAGGGGGGAGTAATAAAAAAGATGAATTGAGTGGAAGAACTTTTGCTGATCTGACATGAGAGCTGCATCCTAAGAGAATGTGATTTTATGAGAGTCCTGTGGTCTTAAAATAGAATTAGTCATTTCTGTGAATATAATCTTTTAATAGCTGAATTGCATTATTTACTTTGTTTAAATGTGTAGTTAACCAAGAACTCTGTGGTGGGCTAACCTCCAGAAACTGTGAATATGTTACCTTATATGCCAAATAGACTTGGCAGATGTGGTTATCCACAGAACGACTGGTCTCCCTCCTTCGTGCCTGCCCTTTTAGATTCTATTTTCCATACAGCAGCTTTAGTATTCTTTTACAATGTACATCTGATCTTGTTACTGCCCTCCTTGAATCTCCCCCAAGGGCATTCCTTTACACATAGAGTAAGTTCCGAAATCCAGACTTTGACTTACAAGGCTCTATGTGATCTGGTCCCGAAACTCCCTCTCCAGCCTTTCTCCTACTTTTCTGCTCTTTTTTTCCTATGTTCCAATCACCTGGGCTTCCTTAATGTTCTAGGAACATGCCGCACGTACACCTTCTTTAGAACCTTTGTAATTGCTGTTCAATTTGCATGGGATAATTTTCCCTCTGATAACCATAGGGCTTGCTGAGATACTGCCTTTGGGTTTCTTCCCAACCAACAGCACCACCCTACCTAAAATAGCCTAATACCATTCATTTTATCCCTGCCCTACCCCTACTTTACTTTACTTCATAACGCTTACTGCTATCAGCCAACATATTACATCTTGATTTGCTTATTTGATTGCCTTCTATCTTTTCCACTGTCTTTCCACTGTTTGTTTTATTCATTGCTGTGCCTCTTACACCTCAAACACTGCCTGCCGGTACGCGGGCCTCTCACTGTTGTGGCCTCTCCCGTTGTGGAGCACAGGCTCCGGACGAGCAGGCTCAGCGGCCATGGCTCACGGGCCCAGCCGCTCCGCGGCATGTGGGATCCTCCCGGTCCGGGGCACAAACCCGCGTCCCCTGCATTGGCAGGCGGACTCTCAACCACTGCGCCACCAGGGAAACCCAGGCTAATCTTTTAATTAATTTAAATTTAAATAGCCACATGTGACTAGTGGCTACCAAATTACACAATGCTTTATTAGATGGTCTACCTACTTGTTATTTATTGTCTGTTGTCCCATTATACAGGAATATAAGAGCCCTGAATACATAGACTTTTGTCTGTTTATTCAGTAACATATAGTAAGTACCTAGGACAGTGTCTGGCATATAGAAGGCACTCTGTATTTGAAGAGTGAATGAATGAAATGGGACTAGTGTTTTATTTCTGTCTCACGTATAATTAACTCTGCCACTTCTCCAGGTCTTGGCTTTCCTGGATTTAAATTTGAGGGGAGGGAATTGAACTCGACTCGCATGAAAATCTTTTCTGCACGTACATGATATAATTCTATCTCTTCTGAGTGACATTTTTAGCAATATTTTATCAGCTGTTTTGGCCTCAGATGAATGAAACACCTAGCAGATATACAGATAATTAAAGTCCCCAACCACTAATAACTTCTGCTCCAGTTTTGCCCTCTATATTAGGCAAGTAACTAACATACCCTGTCTGACCCTGACTAGACAGTCCAGAATGTGTCTCCTTTCACACTCATTCACTTGCTCTCAACCTCCCTTTGTTCTCAGCCTTGTGAATTTTATACAAGTATCTCCTTGGCACATAGTTGTAAATCCCACTATGCTTTGTTTAAATAGGTATATCTTTCCATTTCCCTGGCAATCATGTGTCTTACCACCAGGACATGGTTATTTTTGTGGGACCAAAACTGCTTGTTTTTATTAAAATTCATTGTAACTAAAGACATCTGAAGCTCTATATTTCCCTCTTTCCTGTGTTCTTTTAAGGATTTTTAGTCACTACTACTATTGTTCTTTTTTTTTCCTGTAATCACATCTATTTTTCATTAGAGGGTTTTTGTTTGGAATTCACTGGGCCAAATTATGATGCCCTAAGTGAAAATGTTACCTTCGGTCTTCATGATATCGTCATTGACCTAATTTTCTTATATCAATCATGATGAAGAAACTAGTGTACTTCAACAAGTTGTTCTTAATTTTATATTCATACATCCTGCCAAATTCTCTTCCAAACTGACAGTATTCAATTGAGAAGAAAAGAAAAAAACTTTTGTATTATTCTCTTTCCTATGAAGGCTTCAACATCAATGGAGATGGAGTTCATGTTTATTTTGGCTGAATTATCCAATCCTTCATGAACTAAAAGGAACAGAGTAATGTCAGGAGATTTGAGTTTTGGTAGTCTTTCCATACGTCTCTGGGCACAGTCATGTTTGCATGACTCTTAGCATCCCATGTCCTCCTCTCAGGATTATTAAAAAGATGCATTACATTTGATTGTGTATATGAATCTTCTTTATTGTTGTATTAGATGTGGAATCAGAAGGACTGGATTTATACTGTTTGAGAGCAGATCATAACTTCTATTTAGCTAAGATGGTCCTGAATGTATTTTCTTCTTTTTCTCTTTTTATCACATTGTCCTACTTTCAGCCTCTTGACTCCAGTTTTAATTCCCCTTCACCACCTTAAATTTCTTTGACTTTCTGGCTTCCTTCCAAGATCTTTTTTCTGTCTAGAATCTTGTCTATTGTTTCTAGAAAGGCAGAGCCTATGCAAGAATTCTTACATCATTTATGGTTTTTTTTATAATTCAGACATCAACTTGCATCAGTAAGAAACAGAACTAGAAGCAAAAAGTCAAACACATTACTCTCAGGAAGGTCACACATGAACTTTTGGTGTCTTAGTTTGAACTATAGTTTTTTCTAACTTTCCCATGAAATTCCACTACAAATCCTGCCTCTGTCACACATTTTGCTTCTGGGGTTCTTGGGTTAACCTGACCTGGAGGTCTTCATGGTCATTCTCCACAATCCCTCCATAAACTATATGGTTATATCTGTGGTTCTCAAACTTAAGGGTCCATCAGACTCACGTAGAGGATTTGTTATGAAAGAGTTTCTAAATCTGTAGGTATGGGTTGAAAATTTACATTTCTAAAAAGCTCCCAGGTGATGTTATGTTACTGGTCAAAAACTTCACTTTGAGAGTCACTGAATTACGGAATCTAGAACTCAGTAGCACACCAGGCAATCAATGGCACTGACTGTATTACAAAGTGCAGGAAAATCAGAAGCACTTCTTAATGACTGCTGGCTGACTCAGTGGAGATTTTGCTGCCCTAGAATCCAAATTTCTTTGAGGATTGCAGCTCCTATAACTACATTCTTATTTTTCCTACAATCTGATACATTTAGTAGGTCTTTATAAAAATGTCTTCCTTAGCTCAGGCACTGATTCTTCTTCAAGGAGTACAGAGGAGGCAAATATATCCCACTGAGGAAAATTCTCAGTCCTCTCCGGCTCTCCTGTATATTTGGAGCACCACCCCCTATCCCACACCTTAGTTAACTTTGTTTACAGCTAGGAGTCAGCCTTGTTCCCTCCAGCAAACAAAATAGCAAGCTCACAGACTGACCTCTTACATTCATTTCAAAATATCCTACTCACTTTTCCTCCAGATTCCAGTATTAACTACTGACAGCTTAAGGTATATGTATGTGTCTGGTGACTTCGGCTATGTACTAATGCTGGCAAACTCAAGCAGTTTGTATGTAATTTGCCTTCTAGAAAATTATACAGAGAATTCCATCATGGGCCTGACTTAACTGATAAATGCCCAGGATGGTAAGACTAAGACATGGCTAGCAGTCCACCTGAGAGCTCTGCAGAAACTAGCACCCTGCGAATGGAGGAATATCTTATTCAGAGATCAAGATGAGCTTTAAAAACTTGAAAAACAATTTGCAAACCGTTTAAACAACAGCATCAACTTACATAGTGGAAATAGTAAATCCATATTTTCACAAGTCTGTTTATTTTTACTTTGATTAAACTGAAAGCAGTTTTTAAAAGTTGGTGAATCAGCCATAATTAGTAAAAGGGATACAGTCATCTATTTTCTCTATCTTGCTTTTACTGCCCTTTTCCATTGGAGTGATAATGAAAGTTGCTAACAGTGCTTGAGCATTCATTATTAGCATAGATTTTTGCTAAGAAAATTGGGCATTTTATTATAGAATCCTTACAAAAATCCTATGAGATAGATCCCATCCATGTTTTGCAGGTGAAAAATTTGAGACAAACTAAGTAACTTGCCCAAGGTCTCAAGCTATTAAACAGCATCAAAATAGGGATTTGTACCTGGTTGGACTCCCAACCCAACCTTTAATCATTTTGCTGTGAACACCACAGTAGTGTCCCTGACCACTCTATCAATTTGCTGGCTCTACTTCTAGCCTCTCCTAGGGATCTCACATGGCAAGAGCCAAAACATGTGGATCAGTGCTGAGTCCTCCCTGTAGTAGAGGCCATGGTAGGAGCCAGGATTACCCAATATGTCTGGCTCCTTTCCCTAAACATAAGGCTTTCATGGTTTATCCATGTTGTCATACATATTAGTACTTCATTCCTTTATATGGTTGAGTAATATTCCATTGTTTATATTGGGTTGGCCAAAAAGTTCATTTGGGTTTTTCCCTGAGATATTATGGAAAAACCTGAACAAATTTTTTAGCTAACCCAATATATAACATATTTTGTTTATCCACACATCAGTTGATGGACATTCAGGTTATTCCTATATTTTGATCACTATGAATAATGCTGCTATGAACATGTTTATTGTGCGCCTGAGAAGAAGTTGTTGGATGATGTGTTCTATATGTGTCTGTTAGGTCTAGTTGGTTTATAGTATTGTTCAAGTATTCTGTTTCTTTGCTGATCTTCTGTCTAGTTGTTCTATCCATTATTGACAGTGGGGTATTGAAGTCTCCAACTATTATTTTTGAATCATCTATTCCTACTTTCAATTCTTTTTCAGCTTTGCTTCATGTATTTTGAGGATCTGCTGTTAGATGCATATATGTTTATAACTGGTATAAATTATTCATGAATTGAGCATTTTATCACTGTAAAATGTTCTTCATCTCTACTAATAACTTTTGCCTTAAAGTCTATTTTGTCTGATATTAGTATATAGGTACTCCAGCTCTCTTTTGGTTCTCATTTGCATGGAATAACTTTTTCTATCTTACATTTTCAATATTTTTGTGTCTTTGAATCTAAAGTGTTTCTGTTTTATACAGCATATAGTTGAATCATGCTGGGTTCTTTTTCTATCTTATCAATCTCTGCCTTTTAATTGAATAGTTTCATCTATTTACATCTAATGTAATTACTGATTAGGTAGGATTTATACTTGCTATTTTGCTAGTTATTTTCTATATGTCCTATATCCTTTTGTTTCTCATTTATTCCATTCCTGCCCTTTTTTGGTGTTCCAGTATATGATTTTAATTGCTTTGTCATGTCTTTCACTATATTTTTTTGAATTATTTTCTTAGTGGTTGGGCTTGGAATTACCATTAACCACTTTATTTATAACAATCTAGTCCTGATTAATAGCAGCCTAGTATGAATGATATATAAAACTCTTCTCTTATATATAACTTTGTTTTCCTGCCTCCTTTATGCTGTTATTTTCACAAATTACATTTTCATATGTTGTGTGTCCATCAACTGAGATTTACAATGATTGCATTATGCAATTGTATTTTAAATAATGTAGGATAAAAAAACAAAAAATACATTAATACTGTTTTATAAATTTACCTATGTCTTACCAATGTAGCTACCTTTACTAGTACTCTCTATTTCTTCATTTGGATGTGAGTTATTCCTTAAAATCCTTTCATTTCAGCTTGAAGGACCACCTTTATTATTTCTTGTAAGGCAAGTCAAATAACAATAAATTATCTCAATATTTAAAAATCTGGAAATATCTTAAATTCTCTTTCCTTTTTTAAAGGTTGCTTTGATTGACAGTTTTTTCCTTCAAGGATTTTGAATATATCATGCTATTGTCTTCTGGCCTCCATAGTTTTTGGCAAGAAATCAACTTATTTAGGATATCTTGTATATGATAAGTCACCTTGCTTGCTGCTTTCAAGATTCTCTCATTGTGTCTGGTTTCAAAAGCTGGTTTATGATGTGCCTAGATATGAATCTCTTTTAGTTTACCATGCTTGGTTTGTTGAGCATCTTGGATGTATAGATAAATTTTTTAACCTGATTAATTAATAAAATCGGTGGATTGATTTAATGCTGAGGTTGAATCCAGTGTATTTTTTGCTGCTGCTATTTGCTTTTATTAAAACTTTGTTTTGTTAGAGGGGTTTTAAGTTCACCTAAATTAAGAGGACGTATAGAGATTTCCCATATACTTCCTGTCCCCACACAAGCATAGCATCCCCCATTATCAACATCCCCCACCAGAGTAGTATGTTCGTTACAACTGATGACCTACATTGACACATCACTATCATCCAAAGTCCAGAGTTTACATTACAGTTCATTCTCGGTATTGTATATTCTATGAGCTGGGACAAATGTCTGACATGTATCCTTCATTGTGGGGTCATACAGAATATTTTCTCTGCCTTAAAAATCCTCTGTCTGGGGGACTCTTCAAGACGGTGGAAGAGTAAGACGTGGAGATCACCTTCCTCCCCACAAATACATCAAGAATACAACTACATGTGGAACAACTCTGACAGAACACCTACTGAATGCTGGCAGAAGACCTCAGACTTCCCAAAAGGCAAGAAAGTCCCCACATACCTGGGTAGGACAAAAGAAAAAAGAAAAAACAGAGACAAAAGAATAGGGACAGGACCTGCACCTCTGGGAGGGAGCTGTGAAGGAGGAAAAGTTTCCACACACTACGAAGCCCCTTCATGGTGGAGACAGGGGGTGGCGGGGGGGAAGCTTCGGAGCCACAGAGGTGAGTGCAGCAACAGGGTTGCAGAGGGCAAAGCAGAGAGATTCCTCCACAGAAGATCAGTGCCGACCAGCACTCACCAGCCTGAGAGGCTTGTCTGCTCACCTGCTGGGGCTGGTGGGGCCTGGGAGCTGAGGCTCAGGCTTAAGAAGTCAAATCCCAGGGAGAGGACTGGGGTTGGCTGTGTGAACACAGCCTCAAGGGGGTTAATGCACCACAGCTAGCCGGGAGGGAGTCTGGGAAAAAGTCTGGGCCTGCCTAAGAGGCAAGAGACCACTGTTTCAGGGTGTGTGAGGAGGGGGCATGTCTTCCCTGTCTGCCCACAGAAGGCAGAGCACTGTCTAAACGAGCTCAAGAGATGGGCACAAGCCACGGCTATCAACTCGGAACACAGAGATGGGCATGAAACACTAATGCTGCTGCTGCAGCCACCAAGAATCCTGTGTGCAAGCACAGGTCACTATCCACACGCCTGCCCCGCCCTCCCCCCACCCCCACCCAGAGGCTATGCAGCACACCACTGCTAGGGTCCCGTGATCCAGGGACAACATCCCTGGGAGAACACATGGCACGCCTCAGGCTGTTGCAGAGTCAGGCCGGCCTCTGCCACAGCTGGTTTGCCCTGCATTCCGATTATAACTACCTAACCCTCCCTCCCCACTGGCATGAGTGAATAGAGCCCCCTAATCAGCTGCTGCTTTAACCCTGTCCTGTCTGGACAGGAACAGATGCCTGAGGGTGACCTACACGCAGAGGTGGGGCCAAAACCAAAGGTGAGCCACAGGAGCTGTGCGAACAAAGAAGAGAAAGGGAAATTTCTCCTTGCAGCCTCAGGAGCAGCAGATTAAATCCCCACAATGAACTTGATGTACCCTGCATCTGTGGAATACCAGAATAGAAAATGAATCATCCCAAAATTGAGTCGGTGGACATTGGGAGCAACTGTAGACTTGGGATTTGCTGTCTGTGACTGACTTGTTTCTGATTTTTATGATTATCTTAGTATAGCTTTTAGTGCTTGTTATCATTAGTGGATTTGTTTATTGGCTTGGTTGATATCTTCTTTTTTTTATTACCTTAAAAATTTTTTATAATTTTAATAATTTTTAAAATTTCTTTATTTTCATAATTTTATATTTTTTAATTTATTATAATTTTTTTCTTCTGAGCCATGTGGCTGACAGGGTCTTGACATCAGCCTGATGTCAAGCCTGAGTCTCTGAGGTGGGAGAGCCAAGTTCAGGACATTGGACCACCAGAGACCTCCCAGCTCCACATAATATCAATTGGCAAGAGCTCTCCCAGAGATCTCTGTCTCAAGCTAAGACCTAGCTCCACCCAATGGCCAGCAAGCTCCAGCACTGGGCACCCATGCCAAACAACTAGCAAGACAGCAGCACAACCCCACTCATTAGCAGACAGGTTGGCTAAAACCATAATAAAGTCACAGACACCCCAAAACACAACACCGGACATGGCACTGCCCACCAGAAAGAAAAGATCCAGCCCCACCCACCAGAACACAGGCACCAGTCCCCTCCACCAGGAAGCCTACACAAGCCACTGAACCAATCTTACCCACTGGGGTCAGACACTAGAAACAACCAGAACTATGAACCTGCAGCCTGCAAAAAGGAGACACCAAACACAGTAAGTTAAAAAAAAACAGAAGGCAGAGAAACACACAGCAGATGAAGGAGCAAGGTAAAAACCCACCACACCAAACAAACGAAGAGGAAATAGGCAGTCTATGTGAAAAAGAATTCAGAGTAATGATAGTAAAGATGATCCAAAATCTTGGAAATAGAATGGAGAAAATACAAGAAACGTTTAACAAGGACCTATAAGAACTAAAGAGCAAACAAACAATGATGAACAACACAATAAATGAAATTTAAAATTCTCTAGAAGGAATCAAAAGCAGAATACTGAAGCAGAAGAAGGGATAGGTGACCTGGAAGATAAAATAGTTGAAATAACTACTGCAGGGAAGAATAAAGAAAAAAGAATGAAAAGATTGTAGGACAGCCTCAGAGACTTCTGGGACAACATTAAACACACCAACATTCAAATTATAGGGGTCCCAGAAGAAGAAGAGAAAAAGAAAGGGTCTGAGAAAATATTTGAAGAGATTATAGTTGAATACTTCCCTAACATGGGAAAGGAAATAGTAAATCAAGTCCAGGAAGCGCAGAGAGTCCCACACAGGATAAATCCAAGGAGAAACATGCCAAGACACATATTAATCAAACTATCAAAAATTAAATACAAAGAAAAAGTATTAAAAGCAGCAAGGGAAAAGCAACATATAACATACAAGGGAATCCCCATAAGGTTAACAGCTAATCTTTCAGCAGAAACTCTACAAGGCAGAAAGGAGTGGCAGGATATATTTAAAGTGATGAAAGGGAAGAACCTACAACCAAGATTACTCTACCCAGCAAGGATCACATTCAGATTTGATGGAGAAATTAAAACATTTACAAACAAGCAAAAGTTAAGAGAATTCAGCACCACCAAACCAGCTTTACAACAAATGCTAAAGGAACTTCTCTAGGCAGGAAACACAAGAGAAGGAAAAGACCTACAAAAACAAACTCAAAACAATTAAGAAAATGGTAATAGGAAAATACATATAGATAATTACCTTAAATGTAAATGGATTAAATCCTCCAACCAAAAGGAATAGACTGGCTGAATGGATACAATAATAAGACCTGTATATATGCTGCCTACAAGAGATGCACTTCAGACCTAGGGACACGTAAAGACTGAAAGTGAGGGGATGGAAAAAATATTCCATGCAAATGGAAATCAAAAGAAAGCTGAAGTAGCAAGTCTCACATCAGAGAAAAGACTTTAAAATAAAGACTATCACAAGAGACAAGGAAGGACACTACATAATGATCAAGGGATCAATCCAAGAAGATATAACAATTGTAAATATTTCTGCATCCCACATAGAAACACCTCAACACATAAGGCAAATGCTAACTCCCATAAAAGGGGAAATTGGCAGTAACACAGTAATAGTAGGGGACTTTAACACCCCACTTGCACCCATGGACAGATCACCCAAAATGAAACTAAATAAGGAAACACAAGCTTTAAATGACACATTAAACAAGATGGATTTAATTGATATTTATAGGACATTCCATCCCAAAACAACAGAATGCACTTTCCTCTCTAATGCTCATGAAACATTCTCCAGGATAGATCATATCTTGGGTCATTTTGATATTACCAAATCAAGCCTTGGTAAATTTAAGAAAATTGAAAGCACATCAAGTATCTTTTCCGACCACAATGCTATGAGACTAGATATCAATTACAAGAAAAAAACTGTAAAAAATACAAACACATGGAGGCTGAACAATACGCTACTAAATAACCAAGAGATCACTGAAGAAATCAAAGAGGAAATCAAAAAATACCTAGAAACAAATGAAAATGAAAACACGATGACCCAAAACCTATTGGATGCAGCAAAAGCAGTTCTAAGAGGGAAGTTTATAGCAATACAATCCTACCTCAGAAAGCAAGAAAAATCTCAAATAAACAACCTAACCTTACACCTAAAGCAATTAGCAAAAGAAGAACAAAAAAACCCCCAAAGTTAGCAGAAGGAAAGAAATCATAAAGACCAGATCAGAAATAAGTGAAAAAGAAATAAAGGAAACAACAGCAAAGATCAATAAAACTAAAAGCTGGCTCTTTGAGAAGATAAACAAAATTGATAAACACCTAGCCAGACTCATCAAGAAAAAAAGAGAAGACTCAAATCAACAGAATTAGAAACGAAAAAGGAGAAGTAACAACTAACACTGCAGAAATACAAAGGATCATGAGAGATTACTATAAGCAACTATATGCTAGTAAAATGGACAACCTGGAACAAATGGACAAATTCTTAGAAAAGCACAACCTTCCAAGACTAAACCAGGAAGAAATAGAAAATATAAACAGACCAATCACAGGCACTGAAATTGAGACTGTGATTAAAAATCTTCCAAAAAACAGAAGCCCAGGACCAGATGGCTTCATAGGCGAATTCTAGCAAACATTTAGAGAGGAGCTAACACCTATCCTTCTCAAATCTTCCAAAATATAGCAGAGGGAGGAACACTCCCAAACTCATTCTATGAGGTCACCATCTCCCTGATACCAAAACCAGACAATGATGTCACAAAGAAAACTACAGGCCAATATCACTGATGAACATACATGCAAAAAATCTCAACACAATATTAGCAAACAAAATCCAACAACACATTAAAAGGATCATACACCATGATCAAGTGGGGTTTATCCCAGGAATGAAAAGATTCTTCATATATGCAAATAAATCAATGTGATACACCATATTAACAAATTGAAGGATAAAAGCCATATGATCATCTCAATAGATGCAGAAAAAGCTTTTGACAAAATTCAGCACCTATTTACATCCACTATGGAAAACAGTATGGAGGTTCCTTAAAAAA
The DNA here is from genome assembly GCF_059928025.1 of Delphinapterus leucas. Taxonomy (NCBI): domain Eukaryota; kingdom Metazoa; phylum Chordata; class Mammalia; order Artiodactyla; family Monodontidae; genus Delphinapterus; species Delphinapterus leucas. The sequence continues at coordinate 68,075,652 of NC_143133.1, read as the reverse complement.
CTACAAATAGAACTACCATATGACCCAGCAATCCCACTACTGGGCCTATACCCTGAGAAAACCATAATTCAAAAAGAGTCATGTACCACAATGTTCATTGACGCTCTATTTACAATAGCCCATACATGGAATCAGCTTAAGTGTCCATCGACAGATGAATGAATAAAGAAGATGTGGTAGATTTATACAATGGAATATTAGCCATAAAAAGAGACGAAATTGAGTTATTTTTAGTGAGGTGGATGGACCTAGAGTCTGTCAGACAGAGTGAAGCAAGCCAGAAAGAGAAAAACAGATACCATTTTCTAACACACATACATGGAACCTAAAAAAGAAAAAAAAGGTTCTGATGAACCTAGGGGCAGGACAGGAATAAAGATGCAGATGTAGAGAATGGACTTGAGGACATGGGGAGGGTGAAGTGTAAGTTGGGGCGAAGTGAGATAGTAGCATTGATATAGATACACTACCAAATGTAAAATAGCTAGAGGGAAGCAGCTGCAGAACACAGGGAGATCAGCTCGGTGCTTTGTGACCATCTAGAAGGGTGGGATAGGGAGGGTGAGAGGGAGATGCAAGAAGGAAGGAATATGGGGATATATGAATATATATAGCTGATTCACTTTGTTATATAGCAGAAACTAACACAACATTTTAAAGAAATAATACTCCAATAAAGATGTTAAAAAAAAATCCTCTGTTTTCCCACTCTTCATCCCATTCCACCTTCTAACCTTCTAACCTCTGATCTTTTTACTACCTCCATAGTTTTGCCTTTTCCTGAATGTCATACAGTTGGAAATATATAGGATGTAGCCTTTTCAAGTTGTCTTCTTTCACTTAGTAATGCACATTTAAGTTTACTCCATGTTTTTTCATGGCTTGATAGCACATTTCTTTTAGTGTTGAATAGTATTTCATTGTTTGGATGTTACACAGTTTATTTATCCATTCACCTACTGAAAGGCAATTGCTTGCTTCCAAGTTTTGGCAATTATGAATAAAGCTGTGACAAATATCCATGTGCAGGTTTTTGTATGGACATAAGTTTTCAACTCCTTTGGGTAAATATCAAGGAGCACAATTGCTGCATCACATGGTAAGAGTATGCTTAGTTTTGTAAGAAATTTCCAATCTGTCTTTTAAGTAGCTGTACCATTTTGTGTTTTCACCAGCAATGAATGAGTTTCTGTTGCTCCACATCCTTGTCAGTCTTTCAGACTTTGGCCATTCTAATAGGTGTACAGTGGTACCTCATGCTGTTTTAATTTGCATTTCCTTGATGATGTGTCATGTAGGACATCTTTTCATATGCTTGTTTTCCATCTGCATATGTTCTTTGGTGAAGTGTCTGTTAAAATCTTTGACCCATTTTAAAATCAGGTTGTTTGTTTTCTTATTATTGAGTTTTAAGAGTTCTTTGTTATTTTGGATTACAATCCTATATCTTATGTGTGTTTTGCAAATATTTTTTCCCTGTTTGTGACTTGTTCTCATATTCTCTTGACATTGTCTTTCAGAGAGCAGAAGTTTTTAATTTTAATGAAGTCCAGCTTATTAACTATTTCTTTCATGAATTGTGCATTCAGTGTTGTATCTAAGAAGTTATCACAATAGCAAGGTCATATAGGTTATCTACCCTATGTTATCTTCTAAGAGTTTTACAGTTTTGCAATTTCATTTAAGTCTATAATCTATTTTGAGTTAATTTTTGTGAGGTGTAATTTCTGCATCTAGATTCTTTTTTTTGCATGTGGATATTCGGTTCCAGAATTTGCTGGAAAGACAATCTTTGCTCCATTGTATTACTCTTGCTCTTTTGTCAAAGATCAGTTGACTATATGTGGGTCTATTACCAGGCTCCCTATTCTGTCCCATTGATATTTGTCTATTCTTTTGTCAATACCATGCAGTCTTGGTTACTGTAGCTTAATACTAAGTCTTGAAGTTAGGTAGCATCAGTCCTCCAACTTCATTTTCTTTCAGTAGATGAATTTTTAAACTTAATTTGAGAAGTTTTTAGCCATTATTTCTTCAGATATTCTTTCTGATCCTTTCTCTCTCTCTCTCCTCTCCTTCTGAAACTCCCATTATTTGTATGCTGGTAAACTTTTTTTTTTTTTTTTTGCGGTACGCGGGCCTCTCACTGTTGTGGCCTCTCCCGTTGTGGAGCACAGGCTCCAGACGCGCAGGCTCAGTGGCCATGGCTCACGGGCCCAGCCTCTCTGCGGCATGTGGGATCCTCCCGGACCGGGGCACAAACCCACGCCCCCTGCACCGGCAGGCGGACTGTCAACCACTGCGCCACCAGGGAAGCCCCGTATGCTGGTAAACTTGATAGCATCCCACAAATCTCTTAAGATCTGTTCATTTTTCTTTACTTTTTTATACTTCTGTTCCTCAGATTGGATAACATCAATTGACCTGTCTTTAAGTTTGCTGCTTCTTTTTTTTAATCTAACTGAATTTGCTGTTTGTCCTCTATAGTAAATTTTTTATTTAAGTTGTACTTTTCAACTTTAGAATTTCTATTTGGTTTCTTTTTATAATTTCTATCTCTTTATTAATAGTCTATTCATTAAATATTAGAATGAGACATAATTATAATATTTCCCCTTAGTTATAATTGTTCCCTTTAGACGTGGCTACTTTAGGTCTTTGAACATATTTAAAATAGCCGATTTAAAATTTTTTTCTAGTAATTCTGAGATCTGAACTTTGCCATAGAGTGTATAGGTCATACTATGTTATTTCTTTGCATGTTTTCTAATTGTATGTTGAAAACTGATTTCAAATAATATAATTTTGAAACTCTGAAAATCAGATTCTCCCCCTTCCCAGGGTTTGTTGTTGCTGCTTTCTGCTTTGGTTGTCATTTGTTTATTGACTTTTCTGACCTAATGTTGTAAATTCTGTATCTTTGTTGTATGTTGTCACTGAAGTCTCTAGTCATTTAGTTTAGGGTCAGCTAATGATTGGACAGAGATTTCTTTACATGTCTGGAATCAATAAATCTCCCATTTTTCTGAGGGTTCTATGTGTGTATTGGGATCTGCCTTCTACACTCAAGTCAGTTAGATTACAGCTCTGCCTTAGCCTTTATTTCCTGCTTTCAGAGCCTCAATATCAATCAGAGGTAAGAGTGTAGGGACTTCTCAGATCTTTCCTAAGCATGCATAAGGCTCCACACTTGAATGTGGCATTCTAAACTCACAGGAATATGTTGCAGCTTTTTAAAAGCCCCTATGGCCATCTCATTTCTCAACTTTTCCTTGTAAACTTTTTGGTTAGCATATCGGTTGCTCCAACTCTTATCTGTTGCCTCAAGCAATAGTGATGTTAAAATATTCAACAAATGGCCTCTGGGAAAAAGCTTTCAGCACAGAGCAAGTTCAACTGAGGTCAATAAAAGCAAGCCTTTCAAGGGGGGTCTTCTAGGGAACCACTAATTGGGGTAAATAATGAATCCTATTTGGGAATGAGGCCTTGAAATAGTTCCAACACTTTTCTTCTCAGCCTGGTACTGGAATGCTGGATATTATTTTTAAGGTTGCTGTAATGCTGGGGAGTGATGGGAGGGAATAGGACTAGGGTAGGAGAAAATGCCACAAATCTCATTGTTCTTATAGAGATTCAACTGGACTTTTGCAAGCTTTTGGTTAATTTCCAGAGTTGTGAAAAATTGATTCTGATATTCTTTTCCAGTTATTTTATTGCTTTTATTGAGGGGGAAAGTTTCAGACATCCTCACTCCACCATTTTCACTGATGTCACCCCTTAGAACATTGCTTCTTAAACTTTTGGTTGTTGGTGGTGTTATTCTGGAGGTTTTTTTTGTGGATCTCGTAAAAGCTATGAATACAATAGTGAAAAAAAATTCATGTATGCACTCATACTGCTTTGAAAAGCATACTACTGGGTTCATTAATACACTGAGTCCTACCACGGATCCCTCACCAGAAAATTTTGAGGTTAAGAACCCCTGTTATGTAGTTTCTTCTTCCTGAGCTGACATCAAACCCTACTACAGAGAACCCCAGGACAGATAATTCCAGAAACATCACCTAAATATCAAATTTAGTAGGTAAATTTAATAGATAAATTCAATTTTAGTGCCTGCCAGTGTCCTTATCTGGAAAATAATACTTCCTAAGATTGTTGTGAAGATTGCATGAGAAAATGAATATATTATGGCTTAGAGTAATACCCGACACAATAAACACTTCATAAATTCTAACCATTACTAATGTTATTCCCTTCTCCCTCTTTTCCTTCTCTTATTCATTCCTTACTTCCATGGGGAAGTTTCTTTGAAGGGCACCACATTTGTGCTCAAATTTTTAGGGTCTTTTGGAAATATATAATTTACTAACATATTAACATTATTTTGTTGGAGGAAGTATTTGAACACTCATCACCACTATAAAGCAGGAAGGGTTATTTAACCACAGGATGGTCTCAGTTGGAAAGGTGCCAAGTCTAAACATAAATGCAGAAATGTGAAAAAGTAAAGAATTAAGAATAATGTGACAAAATGCTGTACAACTGGAGGCAAGGTTGTACAAGTTTGATTTCTATAATTTTTAAAATGTGTCTCATTTTCTCAGATATCTGTTAGGTAAAATCCAGATCCAATATTGTTACGTAAATTACATTTCCATTAAAAAAATCTTATGAGAGTTTATTGTTAATATGAAATCTTTTTTTCCATGCAAAGGAGCAAAGTGTTAAACAAGCAAAAAAGAAGTGATAAAAGTTAAAAACTCAAATTCAATTTATGCTCTTAAAAACATGGCTTCTCAAGTCTATTCATAATTGCTGCTGGGGTTTCATTACAGGGTAGATGAATCTTCATGGATAACCTAGTATGGGATAAATCATAAATGAAATGAATCCAAAGTTTAATTTAAAAGTAGCACCTGTGAAACATCTGCTTATTTACTGTGAAGTACTGATACTGTACACAGAGACCAACATGTGTAACCCTTTAGAATTTATCATCTATTAACTAGTAACTACTGGACAGATACTTAACATGTGTTATACATGTATCTCAGGAATACTGGGTGTGTTTCAGAAAGTTAATGAGACTAAAGGAGACAATGGGTGGAGGGAATAACACTCTCTGCAGTTCTTCCCCCCTTAGGACCTCTCTGCCATCTGGGGGTCCCAGACTGCTGTATTGGGAGGTCTCTGATGCCCAAGAAATAGATACTAAGCTGTGAAGATGTTGGATCAAATCATGCTTAAAAACTCTGAGTATATATGTATATGTATAGCTGATTCACTTTGTTATAAAGCAGAAACTAACACACCATTGTAAAGCAATTATACTCCAATAAAGATGTTAAAAAAAAAAAAGAAAAAAAACACCTCACTTTATTTTCCAAGGTCAATTTACAAAAAGGACAACCGTGAACAACATACCACAGTGACAATGAAATTTTTTGATTGCTAAAACTTGCTAAAGTGTTAGGGAATGACAGATACTCTATATGTAAATGTATTTAACTCCCTTGACTATTAAGAACCTTAGCTATTATATTCAAAATTCTAGATTTTGTTTTCATGTACTGTACTTGCTGATCTTTTCTTGTTTATTTAGTGAAGGACACGGGAGAGATAGAATTTTAAAAAGCTATAATTCACATTTCTTTCTATCTGGGTTATTCCAAACTTTAGATTTTAAGTCTGAATATAGAGAAGCTGGGAAACTATGTTAAGAATCAAAGGCAGGTTCAATTTAGACATATATAGATCTTAGGACTTTATAAAATACTCCTGATTACTTCTGTAATATGTGATCCAGATAATTTCTCTCTTTTTTTTTTCTCTTTTTAAGTTAAACCCACATTGAGGGTGGGCTAGTTCATCTATGGCTTTTGAAAACTTGTCTAGGTGGTTTTATAATTAGACCCTTCCAGGTAGCAGGAAATTTTGATTTGACTTCCCATTTAACAGCTGTGTTACCAGCTGGGTCTGTTTGTTATAAATGAAAATCGCTCTTTAAATTTACTTTCTCTGCATGACCAAGCTTGGCATCTGATACAGCTTCTGGATGATGCCAAAGATAAGCACCAAAGGGTGTCAGGTTGAACCGCTGGATCATAGTGTGTAAAATAGCATTATCAGCTACAATTGTATATTTCTGTTAAAGCCAAGTTATGTGACCAATGGATCTTTGAAAAATGAACTGCTTCCAGTCTTTGAATGTTTTTGTAATATGATTGAGATGAATCCTTATATGTCTATGGAGCATAGTGAAATGTGAAATATGCAAGATTATAGGTAATGGTAATATGGGGCACTTGTTGACCCAAATGATGATATTATTTTGCTTTTGGCCATGGGCTTATGGAGGAAGTGAATAATTTCTTCAAATAGTACCCATCAAACATCACAGAATGGAATGATGTATTCTTAGTTCTTGTTTTTAGAGTTGTTTTCCTTCACAATTTGCCGATTTTGCCTTCCTTATTGAAATCAACAGTATGTACAGATTTTCTACTGGACAAGACCCTGAAGGTCTATACCAATTTAATGAAAATCCACAAAGTTCTATCAGTACAAAAAGGCTAAAAAGAGGTAAAGTTGCTTTGTTTATTCTAAGCAGCAATTTTCAGTTAATATTTATGGGAGAGTGTTGGGGGAAATGAAATTACAAAATTCTATAGAAATAGAAACATATATTTTGACTTCCCTAAAAGTGGTTTAAATTATTATCTTTTATTATTTTCAAAAGCTTCATACGTGAAAATCAATTTATGTGCAATTAAATGTGACTTTTTTCCATCACTTTGGAGAAGATTATTAACTTGGGGTACATCCTTAAGCACACTAACATTATAAAAAATGCATATGTGTATTTTTTTAAGTGTGTATATGTATCGTGAACTTTTCTGGGGAGAAAGTTCCTTAGTTTTAGTTTATGTATTTATTTTTTTAGATTTTTGAAGCAGTCCCAAAATGATCGAGAACCATACTTATTTAGTATATTTTTTTCTAAATCATTTTGGTAACGTTTTAAATTGAATGAAGTATGGTCAACCTGAAAAGTTTGTCATTTCACCACTACCTGGCAGTCTATAATCACAACGTACCACATGAAAAAACCACTTCCCACTCATTTGCTCTCCTTATGATTTCATCAGTTTTCATCATTCATTATTCTGTTTTGCACTATCTGGTGAAATTTTGAGTATTGCATACACCTAATAGAAATAAAGTGAGACATAATTTAAGTATCCTTTCAGTGAATTAAGTGGCCGCTGTTTTTTTGGGGTTTTTTTGCGCTACACGGGCCTCTCACTGCTGTGGCCTCTCCCGTTGCGGAGCACAGGCTCCGGACACGCAGGCCCAGCGGCCATGGCTCATGGGCCCAGCCACTCCACGGCATGTGGGATCTTCCCGGACCAGGGCACGAACCCGTGTCCCCTGCATCGGCAGGCGGACTCTCAACCACTGCGCCACCAGGGAAGCCCGGCCACTGTTTTTGAGCAGGAATTCTTGGCTTAATAACTAATAAGGCAGTTTTTCATTTTAAAATTTTTGTTATCACAGATGTACAGATGGATGGTAAAGTTTGGAAATATTAGGATTTCCAGCAAAAGCTAGTGTTTATTTAAAATAGAAACTATTTAAAACATATCAAAAAAGATGAAATTTTAGGTCATGTGACTATGTTTCTGTGCATTTATCTTTCAGCATTGAGATCAGATCCTTAGAGACATGAGCTCATTTTTTCCTGGCTTAATCTAGGCAAATAAAATTAGTACTTACAGTTCAACTTTCTTTGCATTTACATTAATTGAAATTCTAGCACAAGGCTCCATTTAAAACTTAGCGTCTGCATACTTTAGTTAAGATCCTTAAAACGACACTATTGATTTATAATACTTCACCAAAATGATTTTTGTATTCGAATATAACACCATTATATCTGTCACAAAAATTGGTTCTGCTCATACATAGGAAATAAGAGGAAAAAGTAAATTATTCAGTCAGATCTTTTTTCCCCAGCATTTTGAGAAGTGTTAGTAAGAAAATTCCACCTATGTTAAAGTTAATTCTTGCTGCCTTATTTAGTGTTCCTTGCATTAGTAATTTTTGATAACTGGTCATGTGCCACCTTACACGCAGTTTCTCATTTAATTCTCATCACATACACAAGAGGTTGGAGTTGTGGTTATTTTATTTCACAGGTAAAGAAACTGACACTTTCTCCAAACTACACAGATGATGAGCAGTTAGGGCAGACTGACGGTGACAGACTACAGGCCCTTCACTACAACATTATACAGTTGATCTGCAGTATTCCTGGATTCTATGTTCTTGAATTCACCTACTTGCTAAAATTTATTTCTAACTCCCAAACCAATACCTGCTGCACTTTTGTGGTCATTTGCAGACATGTGCAGAGCAGCCAAAAATTTGAGTCACTAGACATGTACATTCCCAGCTGACGTCCAACAAGGCAATACTCTGTCATCGTTGGGGCTTTCATACTGTAAGCAAGTATTCTTCTCATGGTCTACTTAGTGCCACAGTTTTTGCATTTTGGTAATGTTTGTTGAGGATTTCTCTGTTTAAAATGGCACTCAAGCAGAAGAGGTGAAGTGCTGTCTTGCTTTCTAAAAGGCAAAAAGGCTGTCATAAGCATTAGAGAGAAAATAAGTGTGTTTAGATAAGCATCGTTTAGGCTTGAGTTATAGTGCTGTTGTCTGTGAGTTCAACGTCAATGAATGAACCATATATATGAAATAAAGTGTCTTTAAACAGCACACACATAAAACATGATTATGTATTATTGATCAGTTGACAAAAATGTGACAAGAGGTTCACAGGAATTTAACCCTGTATTTCTTTTGGAAACAACTGTTCAGTATTGGTTAATTTATTGTTCACAGCAACTGTATAGAACAAAATTATCATGAATAGTGAGAGTCAACTGTACTGCCCTTCAACAATAATTACTCTTTATTGAAGACTTAGTAGTTTACATTCATCGTTTAGTTTCATTTTCCTCCAAGTCAAGCTACAGATGAGATATTGAGGTATGATTGGCACTTTGCTACTGGGTGATTGTATGATATTTGAGTCAGGTTGTCTGCAGAGCTGGCTCTCTTTACTATTGTGGCAGAAAGGCTGATCATTAATCCACTTTGTTAAAACTTCTGAATGAGGGTACTAATCTGTATATCTTAAACAGTTTGTAGAAGTTCTGGGCAGCGTGTGATTCTATAAAACAAACCAACCCCACCAGAATAAAACAGTAAGACTCTAAAATAATAGCTCTTCTGCAATGCTAGAGTAGTCCTATGTATTTTCAGAATATGTGGCTATTTCTGTGCAATAATTTTGGAATGACTTAAAAATTCCTTTGCCGTCCTGATTGCTTTCATTCCACAGTCTTCTTTTTTACTTTGAAATTCTATGATATGAAATTCATTGCATGGGGTAAAAACCTTCCTGTTTCTCTTCTAATACAAACCACCGGGGTGATAAAACACTAGGTAGTTCAAATAGCAATGTTCCTTCTAAACTGGGGAGATACGAATGCAGGCAGCATAGATCACTTCAGGGCCAAGCTGGGTTGGGTGCTACAGAGCAAGAGAGGCTTTCCCTGTAAGGTTCCCTGGACTGGAGGGTAGCAAGTGAAGGTGCTAGAGGTGAAAGGGCTACTTGAAGGGCTAAGATCTGTTTTATCTAAGACCTGCCTCTACCTTGGGTTGACTGATTAATTGGAGTGTTAACCCTTCTGTCCTACTCTCACTTGCGTAATCACCCAAAATAGTTTCTAGAGCTGTGTTTCTCAAGTTATGACACTTGACCTACCTGCATCTGAAATACCTGAGATATGAAGAATGCATATTTGTAACCCCACACCTACAAAATTATCACCTCTGTGGATGAGCCCTGAACTCTTAGGTGAGAAATTTGCAGGGGAGCAGGGGATAGAGTAACATAGTGAGAAAAAGTAGTATAGTGACAAAAAGCAGTAAACTGAAAGAAGGAATGCTTGAATTGTGCCCAGGATTCGTCACTTATTAGCTGTATAACCTGGAGCAAGCCACTTAATTCCTCACTGAGGCTCAGTTGCTGTATCTCTAAAATTGAGGGTAGTAGCAAAAACAACACCAATGGCTCTATTAGGGTCTAAATAAAATCAGGCATATAAAAATGCTTTGTAAGAGTAAAATTCTTGATTAATAAAATAATGTGATATTATTCCTTTCTAAGATGGTGATAAATTAACTAAAGTTTTTTTATAAGTTAGAGAGAATTTATATTTGAAGTTTGTATTACACAAGGGAGAAACATGGCACAGTATGGAATATATGCTGAAGAGTCACATTCTCTTCAAGTATTTTTCTCTCTCACCTGCTACAGATGTTAAAATCATATCATTATAGAGAATTTTTATTCTAACCTCCTTTAGAATGCAAATACTTCTTGGGAGGGGGAATGCTTTGTACCTAAGCTATTATTAATATTTAATACCTGGGGATGCCAGGGCCAAGAAAGAGTACCTAAAGGGGTGAAAGGGCCTTCAATGTGACCTACAAAAAGACAAATTTTGCCTACTTCAAACTTGGTCTCTTTGTTAATTCAGTGATCAGAACACACACACACACACACACACACACACACACCCCTGTGGTGGGAGTTGGAAAGAGGTAATTAGTAAAGCATTAGAGAAAATGGCCAAATCAACTCTGTAATTAAGCCAGAGCAGAGGAGGAAAAGGAAGTATTACAGTCTATGCCAAGATATGCAAAAATTCTTTGTATAACTTTGGATGTCATAGTATAGGAGATGATAGGGATAAAATCAGAGAAGCAAGGTTGTGTTGTTCGTACGCACTTCCTTTCTTTGCCAGCTGCCTTAACCATGACTAACAGTGGTGAGAATCTGGCTTTAAAATACTTGGCATTTGTTTCAGTCCCTTTCTCTTCTGTGTTTGCAATGTTCTTACCTACAGTCATCTCTCGTCACCTGTGACCCACCAGCACTTCCCCTGTCAATAGCTCATAACTATCCTGCTTACCCACCACCACTCAGAGAGGTATTTGGCAACTCTATCAGAGAGAAGCAACAGTTGCCTGCCTTTATGCAGTTAAAACAGTTTATTCATGCCTCTAGAAAAGCACTTAAAGATTGCATTACATCATATTTTTCTCATGCATATCCTTCTCTATCTTTAGAGCTCCTAGAGGTCTGCAAAATCATCTCTTCAGTTGTGCATTCCCAGAATTTAACAGAGAGGGTCAGCACAAGGCAGGTTTTCAAAATAGGATTGCTGAAGGAATTAATATTATGATTATTACAATTTTTAGTTTGTCAGTTTCTTTATAACTACTAACTTTTTGTAGTCAGATATTACCAGACTCTTTCATTTTTCTTTCCAGCTTATCAGCTATTGATATCCTTTATCACATATATGCTAGTTATTCCACTTTTCATTCTAATTTACAGTTATGACTGCAGCATACTTTTTTGCTTCATATGAAGAACTCTCTAATTCTGGCTAGATATTTTTCACATCCTCCCATTATTGAGCTTACATTCCTTTATTTAATGTCAATAACTTCTAACTTAATTTGTTTTATTGGAATTCTTTTAGAGATTTCTTTTTAGCTAGTTTTTTATCACCTTTTTCTGAATCTTCAATCCTCTAATAAAATTATTTCTAAGCACCAAATAAATCTTCCTTCTATCAAAAAAAGTTTAATCACCTTGAACAAATTCCATTTTATCCTCATGTATCATCTGGTTCATCATGACAGAATGATATTGTTATATTCTTCAAAAACACCATGGTGGTATAAGAAATATAATACTCATGTTTTGAAGATTTAACAAATAAAACTTCATTATAGAAAATTAGTAGCAAATGAATGTTTTGCAATTCTGGAGGAATTTTTTGTAAAGTTAATCATCTCCAATATTAGCTCTTTATTCATTCATTGAAAATACATTTTTTAGGCACCTAGCCATGTATAATACATAGACTTCTTTTAGGTAGATGGAAGAGCTTTTAAAAAATCCTTATTCAAATGGATCTCTCTTAAAGTATTAGAGGTTTAAAAGTAACTCAGTTTAGTGTTATCATTGATGTTTGTAATGTCATGCTGGATATTACTTATTTCAGAGAATTTCTCTGAGCAAGTGTATTTAGTTTCATTTTAAAATTATCATTTTTTAAAATCAGTTTTCTTTCCCCATTTTTATCTTCATAGAACTTTCATTTACCCTGGGAAAAGCCACATTTTGCCTTCTTATATAAAACCTTTAAAGTTTTATTTCTCCAGATTCAAACCCAAAGATTAACAGACCCTAGAATCCTTTTTGTTTCAAATGTACTATCACAGAAGGATGTTTAGTCCCAGCATTGATTCAGGAGAAATCTCAATTAGATTGTCCATGCATATACACGATAGAAGGTTTCTTCTGAACACCAACACTTCCCTTTGTAGCTTACCAGTATTCTGAGGTATTGCAAGGAGAGCAGGGGGGTGGAGAGGTTCTCTATGCGGGACAGGCTTGGAGAAAAATCCTGGGGCACAATCTGGCATCATTCCTGCCATGACCAACAGACAATATGATAGTAGCTCTTGAATGAAAGTCCTCCCAGTCCCAACAGGAAGGACAGATAGACATTTCTAACACTCAGACATTTAAAGGCTTCAGGTCTGAGTCCCAGGACAACAGTCTCCAATAACAGAACAAATAAAAATTAGAGTATTTTATTAAAATCTGTCTGAAATTGCTCTGTGAAGCATCAGCTACATTTATGTAGGACGTTTTGGCAATGATGGGCACAGACATTGGTGTTCTTGACTTAGGCATTGATTAACTCAAGCCGTTTTTTTGGAATGAGGTATATTAATAAACAACTACAAAAAAGGCAGCCGAAAAAGGCAACCTCTGAGCCTAGGAGTGGACATCAGTGACATCAGCATTTGAGTCAAGCACCTTCAGTGCATATCTGTGATTAAGTGTTTTTTTTGCCATTAGTCGCTATAGGAGATATCATCACAGCTAGTAAGTGCTGAAAGAGAAGAAAATAGTAACACTAGGAAATTGTTGAGGAGGATTAGACCATAGGGTTCACTTACCCTTCCCTCATTTCTCCACCCCAGGGACCCTCAGTAATAATTTGGTAAGCATTTAGGAAAGGGTCAGGAGTTTAAAGAGTAGGTGGGATAGAGTCATATAAATGCATACATTTTTATTTTTATTTATTTCTTATTTTCATATATTTTGGTAAAATACCTCTAACATAACATTCAGTATAAGTAACATTTTGTACATTCTCAAGGTTATGCAACCATCACCACTCTCTAATTCCAGAACATTATCATCACCTCAAAAGGAAGACTCTTTCTTTTAAATACTCTTCATCCCCCTCTCCTCCTAGCTTGTGGCAATCATTAATCTCTTTTCTGTCCCTATGGAGTTGCCTGTTCTTGATATTTCATATAATTGAAGCATATGTGGTCTCTTGTGACTGGTTTCTTTCACTTAGCATAGTGTTTCAAGGTTCATCCATATTGTAGCATGTATCAGTATTTCATTCCTTTTTGTGTGGGAAAAATATTCTGTTGTATAGATACACCATATTTTGTTTATCCATTCATCAGCTGATGGACATTTGAGTTGTTTCCACCTTTCAGCCTTTGTGAATATTGCTGTTATGAATATTCTGGCACACATTTTTGCTCGAACACCTGATTTCAGTTCTATCCAGGAGTGGAATTTCTGGGTTATGTGGTAATTGTATGTTTAACTTATTAAGGAATCACCAAACCATTTTCCACAGTGGATGCATCATTTTATATTCCCAAAAGCAATGCACAAGTATTCCAATTTAATTTGTAATCAAAGAAAAGGAAAAATAGTTGCAGTGTGAAAGATATCTAAAAGTTATTCAAGAATATTATGAACTGCTAAATGCTGATAATTTGAAATCTTAAGTTAATGGGTATTTTTAACAATATAATACTCCAAAATTGACACAGAAACATAAAATTTTTATAGATTAATAACTACACTAAATCCTTGCCCCGAAAAAGATGGTTTTATAAATGAATTCTACCACACTTCCATAAAATATATGTCTATTTTTCACAATTTATTTCTTGTAGCAGAAAAGACATACAACTCATATTTTGATGTGAGTGTAACTTTGATATCTGCATCAGTCAGGGTCCCAGCAGGAAGTGGTTGGCACACTCACACTGGGGAATAGAAGAGATTTTAATGAAGGGACTCTTTATAATGGTTTGGGCTGACTTGAGGAAAACCAATGGAGAATAGTTTTGCATTAAGGCTTATAATAAAAGAAGCCAATATCACTCTTTGACCTAAAGGGGTAATTTGATAGAATTATTTACAAAATCCAGAGTGGAACTGGAACCTTTGCTAGAAGGATGCATCGAACTGCAATCTAATAGAAAGGACATTGGGGGAGTAAATACCCAGACTTCACTCATATCCTGCCCTTGAATCTCCTGCCAGAAGGAGGTCGTTGACAACGATATGAGAAGCCAGAGGGCAAAGGAGCCCATTGATGGAAACCATTCAGTCATGTTCCATGATACAGAGCAGGGAGAAGAATAGAGAATAAGTTCAGAAGGACAAATGAAAAAATATGTAGCAGAATGTCAAAACTAGATGAAGACACTGAGAAAATGAATGTGTAAGTCGATTTATTTTTTGAGCATACACTATACTTTTCTAAGTATTAATTAGCCAACAAAATAAGCAGCACATTTTAAAAAACACACCATGAATCAAAGAGGATTTATCTCAGGAATGCAAGGACAGTCAACATCAGAACATGTAAAAACATAACTTATCACACTAATGGATGGAGGGGAAACATTATATGATCATCTCAATATACATAGAAAAACTTCTGATAATGCTCATAATTCATTTCAGATTTTTAGAAAAATGTTCTTTAAAAAGTAGGAATAAAAGGAAATCTCCTTAATCAGATAGAATCTATCTTTCCTCACCTCTCCTGATACCCATCCCCAATTGCAATATAAAGCAAAACGAACAAAATAACAAACACAAACCAATACCAAATGTTATATTTAATGATGGAATTTCAGAGGCTTCCTTTTAATATTAGGAATTAGGCAAAAACTCTGATATACTACTGCTTAACATAGTACTGGAAGTTCTGTCCAATTAAATACAAAGAAAAAAACATGTCTGTGAATTAAAAGGAAGAAGACAAATGTTCAGTATTTGTAATTAATTGACTATTTGCAAAGAAAACCCCATATAATTAGCAAACTGTTAGACCTATTAAGATAACAAGATCAATATGCAAAAATCATTAGCATTTCTTTGCAATAGCAATAAACATGCAGAAATTGAAATAGAAATTAGGATACTATTTACAATCACAATAAAGACTATGAAGCTTGGGCTTCCCTGGTGGCACAGTGGTTGAGAGTCCGCCTGCCGATGAGGGGGACACGGGTTCATGCCCCGGTCTGGGAAGATCCCACATGCTGCTGAGCGGCTGGGCCCCTGAACCATGGCCGCTGAGCGTCCGGAGCCTGTGCTCCGCAATGGGAGAGGCCACAGCAGTGAGAGGCCCACGTACCGCAAAAAAAAAAAAAAGGACTATGAAGCTTTTAGAAATTAAGCACTCAATTCCTGAAGTAAAAAAGTTCAGAGTTAATTCCCAATGTCTTGTTTCCTTTTGCTTCCTACATCTAATTCACCATTGTCTGAAATAGTTCCCAAATCTCTCCGCTTCTCTTCACCTCTATATTATCACTTATGTTCAAGCAACCATCATGTTTAGATTTCTGTTCAGTGAAGTCACCGGAGACAAAATTAACAGCTGATAGACTGGGAGAAAATATTTGCAACATTAAAAAAGTCAACTTTTAATTTTAGAAAAGTTTAGTATTTACCAGAAAGTTGCAATGATAGTACAGAGATTTTATACATACTCTCTAGACAATCCCCCTTATTGTTAACATCTTATATTTGTATGATTCCTTTGCCACAACTAATGAATCCACACTGATATAATATCATTTATTAAAATTTATAGTAAATTTTCATTTACTTTATTCACATTTCCTTAATCTATTATCATTTTTATGTTCCAGGACACTGAAAATTATTCTTACATTAATTCATAATAAAAATTTAAATTAAAAACCTGTGGATGTCATTTTATACTCATTTAATTGGCAAAAATGAGAAAATTGGTTAGCTCATGGCTGTTAAAGATGGCAGGATTTGGGAATCTTGTACTCTATCTTTGAGAGTGTAATTTAGTGAAGTCCATTTTAGAGAGCAAACTGGCAGATTTTAGTAAAACTGAGTAAGTACCTACTCACTCTGGGACATATATACCCAAGAGACTTGCCTTCAGGTACACAAAGAGACACTCATGAGGCTATTTATGGTAGTAATGTATGAGTAAGAAGTTGGAGGCAACCCACATGTTTATCATATATGAATGGGTAAATGACATGTAGTTATGCATATCATAGAATATTAATCAGTAGTAAAAACCTAGATTTGCATATAGCAACATATATTGCATGTCAAAAACAATGTTGAATGGAAAAACTAAGAAACAGAACACAATTTACACCACCATGCCATTTATATACTATTAAAAGTATATACGAAAAACAATAGGGCTTATTCTCCCTTCCATATATAACTGGGGGGATACTAGTACCACCTTGTGGCAATTATGAGAGAAAATACACCGGGCCTTAACATCACATCAAGCACTGTTGGTTACTGATGTCGGTAAAAATAATTTAAATGATTTGACGATGACAAAATCATTGACCTTTGGTAGATGACTGGGCTCAATTAAAGAATGTAAAATACATATCTAAATAAGATGTAGGAGCTTTTAAAATAATTTTATCACATCAGTATGAGAATTAGTGTCACATATAACAGCATTTCTGAAACTCACATTACCAGCATATTATTTTATGCCATTTTTTTACTGTTGCCAGCTTTTAAATTTAAAATTTACTTCTCTTAGACTAAAATCATCAGTTTAAAAATGCTAGGGTGGGCTTCCCTGGTGGTGCAGTGGTTGAGAGTCCGCCTGCCGATGCAGGGGACATGGGTTTGTGCCCCGGTACAGGAAGATTCCACATGCCGCGGAGCGGCTAGGCCTGTGGGCCATGGCTGCTGAGCCTGCGCGTCTGGAGCCTGTGCTCCGCAACGGGAGAGGCCACAACAGTGAGAGGCGCGCGTACCCCAAAAAAAAAAAAAAAATGCTAGGGAGAGTTTGTTACTATATATTCCATCCAGTTTCCAATGCTTGATTGTCTTTTAAAATACAATTTGGCATTATTTATAGTATCCTTCTCTGTGAAGAATAACTGAAAATAACTTTTGTAGATACTGCTGAAATTTGAACTTGTGCTCCTTTTTCATTTCCCCTCTCTGTGAAACTTGTCAGATTTAACATTATTCTTAGATTCAAACTATTATTTAATTTATCATTACCATGCAGCTTCATTTTTATATGCAAAAGCTTACACAACTGAAGAATTCTCCTTGAAAGTACTGGTCCTCCTATTCTATTACTACAGTGAGATAAAGTTAAGAAATAAGCAAAAAAAATTCCCTCAACATTGATTTTTATTCTTTAACTTATATAACTTCCTTCTAGTATAATGTCTAAATTTTATTCAAATACAAAATGTAGTTCTTAATCTAGTTTATTGTTTACATATACTTTTTTCAGGTAATAATATATCCTGGAAATCTTTCCATAGTTGTACATGGAGATATTCTCTTTTCCTTTGTACAACCACATTGTAATTAATTATGTGAATGTACTATTATTTATTCAACCTGTCCCCAAATAATGGACATTTAGGAGGGAAAAGTGGTCAGTATACATTTCCTAACTTCCAGGCATTACAGCTCCCTCTTCCATTGTCTTTGTGAATTGTTCAAACATAAGGCCTAGGGATATCCTAGTTTGTGGCCCTTCCTAACACTCTGGACCTTCCTTTTCATTGCATTGTGCTCACCAAAAATTTCATTCGGGTTTTTCCGTAACATCTTACGAAAAACCTGAATGAACTTTTTGGCCAACCCAATAACAATTGTCCCTGTTTTGCTAATTTTGGATTCTATTCCAAGTGGGCTCTCCTTTCATCCTGAAGCAAGCCTACCCTGGTCCACCAGCCTACTCTAGTTCTCTAAACCTCACTGCAGGCCCCATGCCCTCATCTGAAAGTTGGAGAATGTGGAAACCTGCCTGATTTCAGTTGTTCTCCTGAAGTGCTCTTTCTGGGGAGCACTGCTGGAATTCAGGGTTTTTCCTGTTCTTACATCTGTGAGCTGCCTCACTACTGTCCTCTGTCACAAATGTTGATACTACACATGTGGTACAGCTGTAGAATTTGTAGATTTAGCAACAAGAAAGAGTTGCAGGTTTAGCCAATAAGAATTCCAGACACCCAGTTAAATTTGAATTTTAGATTAACAATGTATAGTTTTTAGTATAATTATGTCTCATGTAATATTTTGGACACACTTGTACTAAAAAGTTACTCAAGTTTAACTAAATGTCTTATATTTTATCTGGCAACCTAGCTCAGGTTTTTTTTTTTTTTTGCTGTACGCGGGCCTCTCACTGTTCTGGCCTCTCCCGTTGCGGAGCACAGGCTCCGGACATGCATGCAGGCTCAGCGGCCATGGCTCACGGGCCCAGCGGCTCCGCGGTATGTGGGATCCTCCCGGACCGGGGCACGACCCCGTGTCCCCTGCATCGGCAGGCGGACTCTCAACCACTGCGCCACCAGGGAAGCCCGAGGTGGAGCCTTTGAGAGGAGATTAAGTCATGAGATTGGAGCCCTCATGATTGGGATTATGAGACCCCGGAGAGCTCTCTTGCTCCATCCACCACAGAGGACACAGAGAGAAGATTGTCTTTGAACCGGGAAGTGGGTTCTCACCAGACACAGAATCTACGAGTACCTTGATTTTGGACTTCCCAGCCCCCAGAACTCTGAGAAATAAATGTTGTTTAAGCCACCCAGTCTGTGGTTTTCTGCTATAGCAGCCCAGATTGACTAAGACAAGATGCATCAGACATAAATTCATCTAGCTCTGCTTCATATATGTGTGGTCAGGGTATTGATTCAGTTGGTGGTAAGGGCTTTTGATAGGTCACTAATTTACAGTAAAACACAGCTTATTTTGAAGTAATATTTCTAGTTCAATAAATGATATAATGCTTTAAAGGAAGAAAGGAGAGGAGATATTAAGGTAACATTTAAAAAAGAAAGAACCATCTTAGTAGGAAAGAACAAGAGTTCCAACTATATCATGTAGCACTAATTATCTGTTCATAAATGTTACAAGGGTAAGGGACCAAAGAGAAGAGGACAAAGCATTTTCAGCTCATAAGAGGAGAAAGGGATTAAGAATTTTAACTAAAGAGGCAAGAGATGTGTCAACAGTTAAGAAAATGGGAAAGGGATTTTAAAGGTCACAATAGTCTTGGGATATCGATTGATAAACACACACATACATACGTGAGTATGTGTGCAAGAGGAAATGTGGCCCCCCCAAAGTGCTAATTTTCTAGGCAAAAAGTGCTAATATCCATATGACCCCCGTCCCAAAATGAAAATTACCTCCCATATTTAGGTAGGAAGCGTGCTCTCATTGTAGAACACTTGAATACATCAGACCTTTCTATCTCACAGATAGTCAGTACAAACAAGGGCCAAGATTACAGACAAAAGGGCATAAAAGCAGCAAACAACAGAAAATGTACAGAGACAACTGCACATAAAATGGTAGCTATGATGGAAAGGAGCCCAGTATGGAGGGTGGAAGATAGTATGATTCTAAGATTCTTGAAGAGAAAAAACAAAGGAACTACATGAGACTAATAATATTGTACAGTTTTAATGCAGAAGGAATGAATTTAAAATCCTCAAGGCACACCTGGACTAACTACCAGCCCACGACGTGCCCTGCCACCGCAGGGGGTCATGCAACGCCGGAAGAAAGGAAGGAGTCCAAGAAGGAAAATGAAGGCACTTGTAGGCTGACTTTGACTTCACAGTTTAGCATTTCAATAGCCCCCATTAGCACTACCATTTAACATCCCCTTTTTAGTATGTTTATAAATAAGGAAAAGAAGCCGAACTAAATAATACATATTATTCTATAAAGTGTTTTTTTTCCCCTGTAATTTAAATATAAGTTTTAAAGTGTTAGACTGAAACTGGAATAGAGAATGCTGAAAAATAATTTCTCTAATAGCTAATAGTGCTTCCTATTAGTTTTGATGATAACTTAGGTAGGCTCTAGATATTTTTAAGGCTTTTGCAGACTTCTTGAAATATTTTCAGTCTAAGATAAAAATAAATTGTATCAAACATCCCTTTCAGGAAGGGGAGGGTTTGCACACAAAAAGTAATAGTTTGGGATTCTCTAAACTCTTGCTCTTACTGCACTGATTACCAAAGATGCTATTGAAAGAGAAGGGACATTAAATGCTTGCAAAAATCAGGCACACTGCAAATAGAAATCTGAATTATGAGTGACAAGAGGTAGGTCATTAACCATCTACAGTGTCACTTTATGACCAAGTTGAAAACCAATCTAAAAATAATCAAAGTACACTGGAGGAGTGACTACCTACATAAGGAATAACAATTGAGATTTCAGATGGGAAGGTAAGGAGGTTATTTGTTGATATTGCATTTGTTTTTGTACTTGAAAAAAATATGTATCTTAAGCATCACCTTTGTGTGATAGGAAAACTCCTGTAATAATAATACATTTATAACAAGAGGTTAAAAATATTAGAGCACACAGATAATTATGCCCACAGAATATATAATACTTGGATTCAGCTGCACTAGCCACATGTGGCTTTAAGGCCCTTTGAAATGTGGCTCGTCCAAACTGAGAGGTGCTGCAAATGTAAAATACACACGAGATTTCAAAGACTTAATATGGAAAAAATGTAAAATAGCTCAGTAATATTTTATATTGATTACATGTTAAAATGATAATGTTTTTGATAAACCGAGCTAAATAAACTATACTATTAAAATTAATTTCACCTGTGTAGTAGAGCATTTAACCTTACTTAAAAAAAATGTCTGGTGTTTGCCAGCAACTCCCATTACCTGGGAGGTAATCTTTAAGCCTTTGGAATGTCCTGTTGATAAGGGTGTCTGTTTACCTAGAAGTCTTGGGCACCAGCAGACCATATAACGGTCTGTATGTATGAAGGGGCTTTGAGTCAAATGGTATCAGCTCAAACTTGGAAGGAGCTGGCGACTGAGGTTAACCGTGTGGGCAGTCAACCATGTATGTCTATGTGTTGGAGCTCCAATAAAGACTCTGGATACCATGTCTTAGGTGAGCGTCCCTGGTTGGCAATACTCCATGCATGTTGCCCACATCGATGCTGGGAAAATTAGCACTGTCCATGACTCTCCTGGGAGAAGACAACCGGAAGCTCCATGGGTGGAACTTTCCTGGACTCTGCCCTTGCAACTCTTTCCTTGGCTGATTTTAACTCATATCCTTTCCCTGTAGTAAACCCTAACCATGAGTATAAAGGAGTTCAGTGAGGTCTATGAGCCCTTCTAGCAAATTACCAAAACTGAGTGGTCTTATAGATCCTGAAATTGCAGTTGGTGTCAGAGGTGTGGTGGTCTTGAAGACCCTCCTTGCAGTTGGTGTTAGAAGGATGAACTTCTGGGCTGCTCCTGAACTTTGTATTCGTACCTCTTTACTTTGTTTAACGTGGCTACTAGAACTTTTAAAAGTATACACATCTCACATTTGTGGCTTGCATTGTATTTCTTTGGACAGGGCTGGGATAGAATTGGCGTCTAGCAGGAAAGGTGGAATAAGACAGCATGAGGTACCATGGCTAAATGTAGGGAACAATTATTTAAATGGCTGTTAGTTATTTAAGGACACACATTTGCTTGGATTCTAATCATCTGGGTGAAACAGAGTGTTATAGATGTAGTGAGTTTGATCCATGAAAATGTTCAGAGAAAAACTTCAGCGAGTTGCAAGGAAAGTGGTCAAAGAGGCCGCTGTAACTTTCTATAAATCCTTCTTTCTGTTTATAAACAAAATACAAACTTATACAAAACAAATAAACAAACCAACCTTTCAAATGAGCCAGAAATCAGGGTTAGTATAAAGGAGTGATTACTTGTCACTGCAGCTAAACTGCCTGGTTATTAACTTCACCTCCACCATTTGCCAGATATGTGAAAGTGGGCAAGTTATCTAATCTTCCTGTGCCTCAATTTAATTCTAAATAATGGTAGAGGTAATACAGTACCTATCTCATGGGATCCTTGTGAGGACCAAATGGTTTACTACAAAACAGGGCTTACAACATCGCTGGCCCATAGTATGCGAGAATAAGTGTACAGGAATTGTTGCTCTCAGGTATAGGAAGACTTGCATAAGTGGTGTCACAATCTACCTGATTATCACCAATTCTTTCCTTTAACTCAGGCCTTACCTCCAGTGAGTCATTAAGGACGATTGATTTTGTTGATGAAGGTCTTCCAAATCTGTCTCTTACACTTAGATCTCTCTGCACAGAACTAGTTCATGTCTTTCTCTTTGCTTGCCTGGATCATTTCAAATTTCTTAAATGGTCTTGAAAAGCCCTCCTGTTTCTTCCCCTCTCTTCTTTTCACCAGTAGGAATGATTACATAACTCTTTTCCATAAAATACGCTGATACATCCCCATAATTTGCACAATAAACACAAAACTACTTAATTTGGCATTCCAGCCTATCTTTGGCCCCATTATTTCCATTCACTTCCTCGCATTTCTTTTTTCTTTAAATTTAATTTAATTTTATTTTTTTCCCTTGCATTTCTATGGGTTGACTCACATTCTTTTAAAAACAGCAAGTATTTCTTTTCTTACTAACCCCTCATCTGGGAATATTACTTTTTTTTTTTTTTTGCCCCAAATCCTCCATTTGTCTTCCACTTTGGCCTTCCGTGTCATCAAAATCTGGCCAGAGTTCTCTTTCTTGGCTTGTTGTTCCCTTAGCATTTTGTTTACATTGCTATTCTAGCACTTTCACATTGGATTATTTGTCTGATCCGGATAGATCCCTTTTGTCCTTCCAGGTCCACTTTTCATCCCTCTATAGTCTGCTGTGTGGCTCCAGAATGTTGACCCATATGGAATAAACAGTGGGTTCCCTTGCTGTTTTGCTTTTGGCTGGGTTTAACTAGGTGATAATCACTGGCAACAAACAAACAAATAAAGTAAAATAATAAAAAGTATAAGATTGGAGTGTTTATTTTTCCTTTGCTTCCTTCCTGCTGAATTGCTCTGGGTTGATGCCTCTCTACCAAAGGTCATAACCCCTGTCAAATAGCCCTCTCCAGATAGCTCTGTCTCTGAGGTTCCAGTAACTGCTCCTTCCCCTTGCCCTTCAGACTTAGACATGGCAATGACCTTCTGCTCTTAATGGTCCAAGTGCTTCCTCTGTTACATTTCTTAAACTCTATGCACACCAACTCTTATAAGTTACACAAGAATGTGTACCATCAGTTTTGTGCTTAGACCCCACGTGACACAGTGCTTACAATGCTCTTTGAGAAAGGAGATTAAATGAGAGAAATTCTAGGTTGAAAGTATTGAATAGGAAATAATTCAGAATATAAATTATGAATTTTATTACTTTTCCTTTTACTGATAAAAGAAATAATTTACATTTTGTTCTTATTCATTTCCTTTTCTTTAAGGCATTTAAAGCATATTTGATATGTTACCTCATTAATCCTGACCAAGAGCTATCAGGCATCAGAACAGAGTATTAGCTTGAGACAGGACGTAAAACCTAAGTAAGAGATGTGAGGCAGGAAGCAGGAACCAGCAGCTTAGTTTAAAGGGGATCAAGGTCTGTATTAAGATACAGGATTTTAAGTACCAATGTAAGAAAAATGACAAATCATCTAAAAAACAGTTAGAACCAGAGAATAGACACAAGAAGAATGCTGACCAACCCTGAGATTATGCATTGTTTTCAAGGATATCTGGGTGTTTGTCATACAGAAGGCATTGCATAAATACTTATTGAAAGAATTGGAAATGAAATAATAAAAGAACGCCAGATGAGGAAGCACTTACTGCTCTTCTATTAAGAATCTTTTCCAGCTGTCAGATCTTACTGTGTGCCACTGAAGGTACAGGAAGGGACAAACTCACATTTATTGATTGTTTAGTGTATCTTAGACATAATCCTGGGTACATTTAATCCTTAATAAAATTCAAATAGCAAATATTAAAATTTCAATTTTTATATGATGATATTGAGGCTCCAAAAGAATGAGTAAGTAGACCAAAGTGAATAATCTAGAAGCTGGACTTATTTTTCCAAATGCCAGGCAAATCTTAAATTGGTGCCAAGTCCATGGCTAATAAGGAAATATTTTCATTCTTATCCCCAGACTAGTATACACATTTCCAGACATGACTTATTTCAGATAAGCAGGAAATGGAGTGAAATTAAAAAATGGCTACAGTATATCCTATTATTTTGCTCCTGAATGCTGGTTCCTTTAGGGGTCAAAGGGCAACATAAGATATTTTACTTGGAATTTAGTCTAGAAATCTAAACAAACTCTAGTTTGCTTCCAAACCTGCTGAAAGACTGCTTGGATCATTTCTTGTGTTCTTTGGGTGATATCATTCCTTTTATTCACATTTTGTTCAAGGAAGACTAGTTCTACCTCTCTGTCAAGGCTAAACCCTTCATCACGTCTCTTGATTCCATCTTTCTTTAGGCTCTGTTCCACTAAGCAGCCTCTCTTTAACATTCTCACTTTTTCCCACAAGCTGCTTTCTTGTAGCCAACAGGCATCCTTATTTTCCATGTCCCCAAAGAGCTTTATTTTAATCCTGATAATATAATCTCAATTATTTTCATCATAGCCACGTTTTGTGAATGATTTCTGCCTATAGTCTTTCTCTTGACCAACTTTATATCCTTTTCTAATCAGCTTTTAATCTTAACACCAGAGTAACACAAAACCTGGATTCAAATCCAAATCCAAACTCTAATAGCTATTAGCTGTGTGTCTTGGGTGACTAACTAACTATGCATGAATCTCTATTTCTTATTTTGTAAAACAGGAATAATATTACCAACATTCCCTATAGAATTGCTTTTACTAAGTTATACATTAATGTTTCATCCTTAGCTCTTAGTGAGGATAAGTAAATTTGCTACTAACCTTAATCTGCTATTACATTTATATCAGGTATGTTATTTGTGAAATTGACCATTATTATATACTCAAGCTGCCTTACAAATAGAAAAGTTTAACAAATCAATATGTTTTCCCAAGGGTTTTTTCTTTTTTTTTCGTCATATAACTGATCACTTTTGCTCCCTCTAGGAAGCTCTTATTCCTTATGAGCCAAATTTGGGTCAACTTTACTAACTTAGGATACTATGAAATAGGTAATTATGTCTAATTTTCTTATTGGTCTCAATAGTGTATGCTATATTTTCCCTACCCTGATTTCTTCTATTCATATTTTTCTACAAGCCACTTGGTGAAACATGTCAGGGTAAGGATTTGTAGATGAAAAATTGAATAGGTAGGTGCGTAGATAGGTAGATCAGTGAGACAAGTATTGTTACTAACTAGTCCTGGTTTTGTTCATACTATCATTTAGACTTGAAATACTATCTTCTGTTATCCAAACCTATGAAAATTATGTCTATTTTGCACAGCCAATCTATTCTACCCTCTACCTACTCTTTTTAACATTTTCTAATCCTTGGACTAGAAGTGCTCTCTTTCTGCTGACCCTCACATCACTTTGTGTGTTCTTCTGTGGCAACATTAATCTTACTCCTCTGTGTAATTCAATCTCTGGTTATTCTGGGTCTTTTCTAATTCTCCTGTCCCATGTTGTAAGTTTTTAATGACAAGGGTACATGTTCTAGTCATTTTTATAACCCACAGTGCACTTAGCAGAGCATGTAATTGATATTCAACAAATACACATTGAATTTTATTAAAATGGATTTGATGTGAACTTAGACTTTAAAGCTACCTCAAAATTTATTCAAACTACGTGTATAACCCAAACATAAATACCATCTATTTTTGGATATTTGGACCCAAAAATAATGTTTTCCTTTTATTAATTTCCCCAAGATTAGGCAGAAAAATTTTAAATTCTGGTTTCATAGGTGGCCATGTACCAAGCCATATTATATTTACTGCCTTTCTGATCTTTGAATAAATAAATAACATGATTAGTATGGAATAAAGTGAGAGTAACATGGGTGATAGAAAAAATGAGCATAGTAAGCATAGTGAGAAAAGTGAGCATAGCCAGACAAAGAGCCAGTACTTTTGTAGGGAGCAGAGTAAACTTTGGAACACAGAGACTGAAATTTAGGCTGTGGAGCTGTATCCATTGTACAATGATCGGAGTAGAGAAAATTGTTGAAAAACTGGGTAAGAAGTAAATTTTTAACTGTTCACAGATGTATTTGTGTTTACTAGGTCAGCATCTAAAAGATGAAAAGAGATGATTCACTGAGGGAGAATGAAGACTTGCAGATGTTGTAAAGGATGTTAAAAGAAAGAGGTGGTGGGGTGGGGTTCTGGATTAATTAGAACAAAGGCAAATTGCCTGAAGCAATTTATTAGAGCAGAATAAATGACCAAAGTGAAAAAAATGGAGATTCTTATTAAAAGTGAAGGAAACGCCTGGCTGACCTTTCATGCTTCTAAATATTGGCTTCAGATTTCAGACAACCATACTACTGAGTTGGCTGCTTGGGCGTGTGTGTATACCTCTTCGTGTTTGTGGGTCCCCATACATCACAATTAGGTATGCAAAGTCTATAAAATGTGTGCTACAGTGAAATGCTAGGGCTCTATTTACAGAGCTTTCTCTATATAAATAACATAAAGGGTATAATGATGCGTGGTTTTTTAGAGCTTTGTGGCAGATTTTGCTTTGCAGAAATGGCCATGATATTTCTGGTCCCACATGCTCTTCCAGAATGTTTTCACTCTCCCTTCAAGCAGTAGAGTCCATATTTTCTCCCCTTAAAACTGGAAAGGCCTTTGTGGCTGCCTTGCTTAATAAAATATGATACAAGTGAGACTTTGTGACTTCTTAGGTTAGGTTATAAAACATGATACAGCTTCTGCTTGGCACCCTCTTCTTGGGTTGTGCAACTTTGGAGCCCTGAGCCACCATGATGGAGAGACTATATGCACAGAACACATAGAAAGAAACAGAGAGA
Organism: Delphinapterus leucas; assembly: GCF_059928025.1. Classification (NCBI taxonomy): domain Eukaryota; kingdom Metazoa; phylum Chordata; class Mammalia; order Artiodactyla; family Monodontidae; genus Delphinapterus; species Delphinapterus leucas. The sequence goes on along the minus strand of NC_143133.1, from coordinate 68,048,322 downwards.
GAGAGAAAGAGAGAGAACAAAAAGCCCCACCTATTCCAGTCCTCGGATGGTTGAGCCTTCAGAGCTCAGGCACTGGGTGATTCCAGTCCCAGCCACTTGTCTGACTGCAACCTGTAGAGGCCTGAGCAAGAACCACCCAGCTGAGTCCAGAATCATAAAGATAGGGATAAAGTGATTACTGTTTACGCCACTAAGTTTTGGGGTGGTTTTGTGCAGCAACAGATCATCAGAAAGGTTCCCCAAATATATCAGGATGTGTATATCTGACCATCTAGGAGAGTGAACAGGAAAGATACTTGCTCTGGGTCACTTAGTAAATCTCTGTCATTGGTAGGGCTGGGATTAAAATTCAATTTCTGGCTCCTGTTCAGACTTCTGGTCCACTTCAGTTATGAGAGAGGGGAAACACAATACACCCTAACATTCACTGGCATGAAAAGTTATAACACTTAATGTACTTAGCTAGATTTTTAGAAAGCTCTTTACTGAATAACATAGTGTACTATAATAGGTGTTCATTAGTTCAGTTTACACCTTATATTAGAATGTTCTCCCAGATTGAAGCATTATGCTTTAATTGTATTTTTAAAGTCAAACTTGACTGATGTGCTCCTTAAAGTAGAATCTGGAGATATACAAATATCAATATTTTCCTGTTTAGCAGTACACATAAAAATGAAACAGTACCACAAATATCTGTGAGTAGTCTCACTGCTAATTAGTCATGCTGTAGACAAATAACTCACCATCATCATTTTAATCATCCTGTATGCAGAACACTGAATTGGAAATGAAACAACTGGAGAATAGTCCCTGTTTGCAAAGAGTTTGTTATCTAGGTAGAGATGCTAAACAGACACACATGAAGGATAATTCAGAATACAGTCAAGCCAAATATTAACAAACTGTCTTTTGTACTAGCTATATTTAAGTGCTGAGGGAACCAAGAGTAAAGTGGTAGACAGAACTTTTTTTCTGAAAAATTATAAAGATTTAGCACACTTAAATATGCATGTTTAAAACTCAAGTTATGAATTACACATTTCTAAATATTTAAGCATTGAGTGACATGGTGCTAGATTCATTGTCCTTGTTCCTGAAAACTATTAAATTGAACCATATTAAATTGCCGATTTTTGATAGTTTTTACAAAATTGGCTATTTCATGTGGTTCACCCTCATCTATCAGTTTGGTGAAGATACTGTCCCAGGCTCAGGCACCTAGCCCCTGCCAAGGACTTTAGTCATTTGACATATCTTCCAGTCATCCTTTTAAAAAAGCCCAATGAGAAGAGAAGGAATTTTCTAGAAAATATATACTGTATTGTAGTGTATCAAACTATCAGCAATCCCATCCACACTGCATTCATAAGTTTTAATAGTAGATTACCTGGGGGCATTTATTTTAAAATGTTAATTGCTTCTTGTTAGATTTAAGATAGTTATCAAGCATTTTACTAACTGGGAACCTTAGAATGAAGGATTAAGTTCACAAATGCAACTCAGCCTTGTGTCCCCACTGGAGAAAAGCATCACAGGAGAGGTAAAGAATTTACAATAACACTATTTTGCTTCAGTAGTAACTTTCTTTGAGGAGCATCAAGTGCCTTACAGTCATTATTTAAATAATCCTCTTGACAAACCTAGGAGGTAGGACAAAAACTTTAAAGGTGTAGGAAATACTTGAATTCCTGTTATGATTAGTTTTTTTAGTAATGGAGTCAAACTCATCAGTTAATACCTAGTCATTGGTTAAAATAATAAGGAAAGTTTGTAATTTGGGGGCATTTCGAAGGGAAAATCTGACATCAGAAGTTAACATTACCCTGTCATATGTTTCAGAATCTTCTTCTAATCAGTGAAACTTTTTTTTAATTGCAGCACAGAATTGATAAAACTTATATTACGTATATAATATATATGCATAACCAGTTTTAGGCTCCTGGTTTATGTTATCTGAAGAGGCTCAGATTCCATCCTGATCAGGATATTATCCCCACTGCCCAGCCTAAAATTTTTATCCAGAATGTCCTAAGGCTATGTTGCGGTTTCCCTCCAAGGTTTGAGGAGCTAATCAGTGTTTCAAGGAGGCAGCCGACTGGGCAAGATGAAATACGAAGCCATGTGTTGCTAAACTACTCCCAACACATACATTCCCACACACATACTATATATTAAATTACACAGCCACATCCAAAAACATGACCTTTACATGATGTAAGTTAATATGAAAATGGCTGACAAATTATTTTATTCATAAATATCTATTGAGCACTTTTTATTTAACAGGCATTATATTAAGTGCTTAGATATACTGAATCATGATCTATACAAAATTTCATTAATATCTTTGGGTATTAATTTAATAGAGTTTTACCAACTGTCACCCTAACCTTTAGTGGTGCTCCTATAATTTATAATATAGACCAAGAACTCATATGAATTTACAGTAAGGTATCTAAATTGCTGGAATATGCTATATAACAAATGCATCAAACACTGATATCCTGAGTTTCCTAAATACTTCATTTGCAAAGTTTTTTTGTTTCACAGCATCATTGAAATTCTCAAAACTGATAGGTGAGGTTTTTGGGGTGAGCTAGTTTTTATACTCTGCTTTCTAAGTTTCCCCAGCAACCGTTGAATTTGAAGATGGTCCTTCTCATCTTATATTGTTTTGTACCTACCCATGTTGACCCTGTTCTGGCAGCAATGCTTATACTTCTTACCTTGCAAGAAGCCATCGGCCCTTGGGTTGGCCTGCTTTCCACAATATTGATGTGTGTAGCAAAACTTGCCCATATTTTTCCTTTATGGGAGTGTGATGGGTGTGAAAGGGAAACCAAAATTCTTCCACTGATAGAGTATATATTATTTTCTTTCTTCTTTTTTAGAGATTTTCCTCTTTTTTTTGGCTTTTGCTTCATGGTCCCCATTCCAAGTGTTAATGACTCTACTCAAGTGTTGAATTACAGACTCATCTCGTTACAGATCCTGTAATAAAATCTTTAAAAAGACATGTTATCTTACCTAATCCTCAAAACAAGCAAGTATATTAGTCGCAAATGCTCTAGAGCTGTGCTGAACATTAGAGTAACCACTAGCCGCGTGTGGCTATTGTGCAGATGAAATATGGACAGTTCAAAATGAGATGTGCTATAAGTGTAAAATACATGCCATAGTTTGAAGACCTAGGATGGAAAAAAATATAAATTATGTCATTAATACATTTTTGTATTGATTACATATGGAAATGATAATATTTTGGATACATTGGGCTAACTAAATGATATTATTAAAATAAGTTCACCTATTTCATTTTTCACTTTTTTAATGTGGTTATTAGAACATTTAAAATTAGAAATGTGGTTCACATATTTTTATAGGACATCACTGCTCTAAAAACTGCCAGGCTCTTTCTCTACAGGAAAGAATCTCAGGCTTTTTGCTTAGAATTACAAATACTTGAAGATTTTTTTCTGGGTGTGTGTGTGTGTGTAAAACTTTCAACTGCCTTGAACAAGATAAACAGATACCAGGTGGGTTCCTGAAAATTAGAAGTGCAGTTGGCCTTGTTCACAAACAAGCTAAAAGGGATAATTAGACCACAGTAAAAAGACTGAATAAAGTTAAAAAACGAAAGAAAAGAACAGGACCTAGGTAAATTAAATCAATGGAATTATATCAATGTCTAGGATGATAAAGTGCAACAAGAGAGGAACAACCATGGCTACAGACAGGGAAGGACATGCTGGGGGTAGTGTGGGGAAGTTCATGATGGAGGGGCTGTGCTACTGCATGTTACCCTAGGGGTGAGACGATTGGAAGAAAGGTAGGTAGAGCTACTGTAACCAGTTATCTGCTTTGGAATCCCAGATCTTTCTAGTTAGGGTGTGGCTCTGCTCTCAGTCCTCAGAACAGCGGTGTGAAACAGACAGTAAATACAATGAACTCCATCAAACTGGAATGGCCATGTTACTGGACGCATGATCGCAGAAGATGGTCAAGGCCATCTTGACCAGAGAAGTCTCTTGACCAGAGAAGTCTCTGGTCTTTATTATTTCTGCTATACCCATGAGGACACTAAGGTTTAGAGCAGTTAAGTCACTTGCTCAAATCACAAAGCCAGGAAGAGACAAAGGTAGATTTTTTTAAGCCAGTTCTACCTGACTTTAAATCTCACTGTTACCTTCTGTGCTCGTCCTCCCCTGTCAAAGAGGATATAGTTCCTGCCTTTAAGTAACTCTTAGACTAGTGAAGAAATATTTAATTTGTTATTTTAATTTACAAATTATTTATTACAAATTGGACTTTATCCTTTTTGGTTAGTTTGCTGTACCTTTAGAGACACAGTTTTGACTGTATTATTTAAAACTTCTGGGAATGTGAAGTGACCTAGTGTAGTTTGTAGGCAGAGAAGTTTGATGTCTTGTCTTTGCACAGCAACAGAAGAGCTTAAGGACCCACCTTTGTGATCACATTGGCCTAGGGAACATTAATGGTGTCTGTGGCTTAGAACAAGATGGTTCTAATTATAGTATTTGGTGTTAATTCTTCAGTTCACCAAAATGATTGCTCCAATAGTGTCTATCTCTTTCTTGCTTTCCCTTCTCCTTTAGATCTGATTTTGTTTTAATCAGATTCTGTTCTCACTTTTCCTGATTTTAGTTGTGAAGGACTGAGTCTTATTCATCTCTGCAATATCATTGCTTAGCCCAGTGTCTAGCAGTTAGTTGATGCTTTGTCATCCATTTGTGATGTGAACACATTTCTATGCAGTAAAGATTCAAGAAATAGAAACTGACTATCTTTTAAGGGCTAGGCACGATGCTGGGGATAGAATAGTGCATATGGTTGTATGCCGTACTTACAATCTGATGGGAAACAATGACATACTAGTGTGACAAACCCTGCCCTTGTATAAGCATAGGGTGCTGTGGAAACACCTGGACTGGTAAAAATCTGAAAGATTTCCAGAGGAAGTACTATTTAAGCTGAAACATCAGGGAAGCAGTAAACAAGGAGAAAGGATTAGGGGACTGGTGGAAAAGGAAAGGCATTCCTAGCTGAGAGAACAACAGGTAAAGACATTCTGGACCTGCAATTTTAGTTTGGAGTTTGGAGGGTATAGTGGGGGGAGGAGGTGAGAGTAAGAGGAGTATGGGGATGGAAGGGATTAAGGAAAAATATTCAATCATTGTTGAAAGAATTATTTTAAAAAGCAATACATCACACAGAGAAATTCACTAAGAATTTCTAAGATGATTCATTTAGAGTACACGTTTTAGACCATTTTGTCTCATGAGCATACTTTATGTAATTAAAAAGAATAAAACGGATTTCAACCTGATAACATTGGAGACCTTATATTCATGTACACTTATGCATATGTATTATACATCCACTTCATTATGATTCTATGGTCTATAACATACTTATCATTAGGGACACTTACCTCATGATAAACGGGCTTCATTAGTAGTGGTTCAAGGCTTTATTATTTATTCATCTATAGAGATTATAAATCTTCTATTAATTCATTTTTCAGAAACTATTACTTTTCATTTCAGATGTTTTCTGATGGTAGCTTTTAAGTGAAGAAGGCTAAAATCAATTCTGCTTCTTAATCAGTTTATAAATTTGGGGGGAGGCAATAGGCTTGAATATGAGGATTGCATGAAGATGCATAATGCACTCCAGGTTTTAAGTCTTAGAACTTCGGTAAATATATTGTATTCTTTCATTAGTGCATTTTCAGTCTCAGGTAATCTAACTTCAAAACTGATATAACATTTTCTGGGGATGTGGCTTATAAGGATCAATGAATTAAATATAGTTTTTAATACTCCAAATAACAATTTATTAATTATTTATAAAAATTAGAGGTTACAACTGTTATCTCAAATCCAGTACTTTTGTGTGTGTGTGTGTGTATGTGTGTGTGTGGTTGATTCAGAGTGAAGGAATCTTAAGTAGGCATTTAGAATTTTTAAAAAGATGTGAAAATCTGTACATTATTTTGTTAATGGATAAGGTTCATCTATAATACTATGATAATTTTTGAAGCAAACTACTTGTATAGCAGTGTAGTCTTTTCACCTTTGTACTTTATAAATCAATGATTCTTTATGTTTCTGAACACAAAAGGATGTCCCAGGATGAATAGCCACAAGAAGGGAGTTCCTCATTTGCATCTCTATCCTCACTATCACAAATAATGCTGATCTTACAGCCTGTACCTGTGCTGTGTACAAATGGAAATTAAAGTGAACTTAAATTCATATAATTTTCATTTATGCCCTGACTCTTACGGTTAGATTACTAATAAAACATAAACCATTTCTCTTGCCCTGAAAGCTGAAAGGGAAATGAAGAGATTAATCAGAGGATAGAGCAGGATCGGAAACTAGGAGCAAATAGAGTTAAGTTCCCTCCCTGGCTTTGTCCCTTCCTCCAAAAATATCTATTAAGCATCTACTATGAATCAAATACTGAAGGGATGAAAGGAGAGAACCGTCACGTTACCACAATCTTTTATTAGTTTTGTGAACTGAAAAACAGATTTCAGTTTTAAACATTTTCAACTATTTGTAGCACATGCAGTTAAATATGCAATCAGGACATCTGAATGTAATTGAGGTTCCGGCATTTCGCCCTTCACTTCAAAAACTATGCTAAAACCACTACAAGAGATTCACCCCCCCATGTAGTTTGTTTGGCAATCAAAGTCCTCACGCCAACATTTGTAGTAATTTCAGATTGGCACCCTAGCATTTCTGTTATAACCCAACCCGCTACCCCACTTCCCACCTTAATGCAAGATTAAAAAAAAAAAAAAAGACAGTTTTACTGGGCGAACAAGGGCAAGGGAGGAAGGAAGGGACGGACGGACGGACGGAAGGGGGGAATGAAATGGATGAAGGAGAGATGCTGTCCTTTTTCCCGTTTGTTTTCGGTTCCCTGCCCTCTTCTTCCCATCTCCACGCTCGCTGTCAAGTAGCATCACCTCCAGGCTCGGCCCTCGGTCCTTCCCCCTAGCGTCGGAGCCCCGCAGCCGGAGGCTGGCACCTATCTCTTTAAATGACAGCTGTGGCTCGGGTCCCAGTCCCGGGCTTGACGTCAGCGCCGCCTCCCCGGCTACGAGGAGTAGTTTGCGCCACAGTCCGCGCTCGGGGCTCGCGGCGCGCTCGCAAGCTGCTGGGGCGGCGAGTTTTCTTTGCTCCCGCCCCTCCTCCCGCCCTCCCCGCGGAGAGCCGAGCGGCAGCTTAAGAGCCTCTCGCAAGTCTCTCACACTTCCCCGCCGTCGCCCCCAAAGGAGCAGCCGCTCCTCCTCGCGCCGCCGCCGCGGCGTCCGCAGAGCTCCTCTCCTGCACATCGCTCCCTCGATGGAGCCCGGGCGCCGCCGCCGCCGCCGCTGCCCCGAGCCCTGAACCGGGCCTCCTCGGCCGGAGAAACGTGCCGCCCGGCCCGAGGGCGCATCAGGGGCACGCCACTGGGGGTGCAAGGCGCGGGTTTCGGAAAGGAGAAAGTGCTGCTCTCCAGGGTCACTTGGCCAGCGGCGGGGGGGGACCATGGCTTTGAAGGACACGGGCAGCGGCGGCGGCACCATCCTGCCCATTAGCGAGATGGTCTCCTCTTCTAGCTCGCCCGGCGCGTCGGCAGCCGCCGCCCCGGGGCCCTGCGCGCCCTCGCCCTTCCCCGAGGTGGTGGAGCTGAACGTAGGGGGCCAGGTCTATGTGACCAAGCACTCGACGCTGCTCAGCGTCCCGGATAGCACTCTGGCCAGTATGTTCTCGCCCTCTAGCCCCCGGGGCGGCGCCCGACGCCGGGGCGAGCTGCCCAGGGACAGCCGGGCGCGCTTCTTCATCGACCGGGACGGCTTCCTCTTCAGGTACGTGCTGGATTATCTGCGGGACAAGCAGCTCGCGCTGCCGGAGCACTTCCCCGAGAAGGAGCGGCTCCTGCGCGAGGCCGAGTACTTCCAGCTCACTGACCTGGTCAAGCTGCTGTCGCCCAAGGTCATCAAGCAGAACTCGCTCAACGACGAGGGCTGCCAGAGCGACCTGGAGGACAACGTCTCGCAGGGCAGCAGCGAGGCGCTGCTGCGCGGGGCGGCGGCCGCAGCGCCCTCGGGTCCCGGAGCGCACGGGGGTGGCGGCGCACCGGACAAGCGCTCCGGCTTCCTCACGCTCGGCTACCGAGGCTCCTACACCACGGTGCGTGACAACCAGGCGGACGCCAAGTTCCGGCGCGTGGCGCGCATCATGGTGTGCGGACGCATCGCGCTGGCCAAGGAGGTGTTCGGAGACACGCTCAACGAGAGCCGCGACCCTGACCGGCCGCCCGAGAAGTACACGTCCCGCTTCTACCTCAAGTTCACCTACTTGGAGCAGGCGTTCGATCGCCTGTCTGAGGCCGGCTTCCACATGGTGGCGTGTAACTCCTCGGGCACCGCCGCCTTCGTCAACCAGTACCGCGAAGACAAGATCTGGAGCAGCTACACGGAGTACATCTTCTTCCGTAAGTTCGTGGTCTCCGAATTTCCCAGTTCTCCCGCCCCCTCGCCGACCCGCGGCGGGTTCCAGCGCGTCTGGTGTCGTTGTGTGCCTCCCCTATCGCGGCAGACACGATTTACGGTTTCGTGCCTTGTGATCTCCCTTTTGGCTCCTCTCTTCAGCAACTCAGGAGCACGCAATTCCCAAGCAGTCCTCTTTCTTAACTTTATGATCTTGCCCTCTCGCCCCGCCCAGCTCTTGGAGCCTCTGGACACCCTTCTACTACCGAGGGCTGGGAAAAGACAGGGGCACAAGGCTGGGCGCGTAGGTCCCCTTCCTTCCCTCTGTCTCCGTGGGACTCACGGGGGTCAACTTATGTGGGTCCCAGTGGTGTCCCTCCAGAGGGCGGGTTGGCATCAAGGTACCGCGGCGCACGCCGGGTTTACCTCCGGTTGGTGCGGGTCGGCGCTGGAGCATTCAATTATGGGTGGTTGCGGAAAGGGGCAACAAGAGAAGTGGCGATTGTGCCTTCAAAGCCCCTCAAGGGCCCGGGGGGAAAGAGGTTTCCATTGACCCATAGAAACCTCAGATTTCTCTCGCGCCAGTTGTCTTCTGTAACTGTTAGGGGTTTTGAACAGAGAAGGGTGGAGGGAACGGGCCTTGGTGGTCTGAGTGCTGTCAGAGTTGGACATGAGGAAGGGAAGTGGTGTGTATGCGCCTGTGTGTGTGTGCGCGCGCGCGTGTGTGATGGTGTTTCCTTTCTGGGCGCCTCCAGTGCGAATGAGGGATTGAATCCACTTTCCCAGGGGGAATAAACGCAGTGATTTTCTGAACTCAGAGAACGAGGGAGTGGATTGGAAAGCATCTGGCGCAATGCCTTTTGTAGTGCACTTTGGCGGGGGCGGTGGGGGGACCGGGTTCTGTGGGTCAAGTTCAAGAACTCCACCGACTAGCACTGAGGCTTGGGGGATGGGGAACTGGGGCGGGGACAATTCGCAGTGACGTTTATAAAGTGAGGAGGGCCGCAACTAGAGAGCTATGTGGACAAATGGAAAGCCATCTGGGATGGGAGCAGGAACATCATTTGGCAAATGTTTTTTCTTTCTCAAGACACAAGAAGATTGAAAACTTGCCTGTAGTGTTAGGGAGAGTAGCACTGACAGCCTATGTATAAGCCCAGCTTTAATTGCATTTATTTTTTAAGTAATTCACTAACTGTTTGGGATCCAGGCAATTTTTTGCACTTTATTTTGACTAGGGAAGTGGAAAGGACCTCTCTTTGCACAGGCGTGAGATTGATTGGAAGTTGCTCATTGTTTGTGTATTCTAGTAACCTTGGAGGTAAGGGTGACAAAACACAGCACACTTAGTGTTAGATTGTCTTTTTTAATAGTGCTGGTTTTCCTAAGAAAACCATTTCAACAGAGAAGCAAAGAAAGTGTCCATTGAAGTGGTAGATAAAAATCTAATTTTCTTAGAGAAAGACAAATATTATATCACTTGTATGTGGAATCTAAAAAATAATACAAATGAATCTATATACAAAACAGAAACAGACTCACAGACATAGAAAAAAAAGGTTATGGTTACCAAAGGGGAAAGGGGGGAGGAATAAATTTGGAGTTTGGGATTAACAGATACAAATAACTATACATAAAGTAGATAAGCAACAAGGATTTACTGTACAGCACAGGCAACTATATTCAATATCTTGTAATAACCTGTAATGGAAAATAATCTGAAAAAATATATATATATAACTGAATCACTTTTCTGTGCACCTGAAACTAACACAATAATGTAAATCAATTATATTTCAATAAAAAATCTAATAAGATTTTTTATTCTTAATTATATGAAAGTATTATTTGTTACACAGTAAAAAGATCACAATAGTCAGAAAAGCCACCCAAAGGAAGGGACCTTTATTGACACTTCAGACCTTAAACATTTATGTCATTTATATAATAGATATATTTCCAAGCATTTCAGAAGATGAGAGGAAATGAACTTTTGACTTCTTTTAGTGATTTTTAGTGGTTAGTGATTTTTGTTAGAGAAGGTGTAAGCATAAGTGTTCTGCAGTTAAGGTTCTTGAATTTTGGATTCTTTCGCAGTTTTGGTCTCTTTTTCCCCTAGAAACTTGCGGACTTGAAAATGCCCGTTACTTTGATTATGAAGAAATAATACAGGTTGTCTTTAAATTATGAAAAATGCTCATAAAATAGTGTACTGAAGTTGGAAACTCAGCCAATTTAAGTCATAAGATGATTTGAGAGATGCTTAGAATTCAGGATATTTCACTTCTGGAGCTAGAGGAAGTGAAAGAAAATAAAATATTTATATTATGAATAATGACTTGCAGAGTATTCACATAACAAATGAGTTCAGAGATTCATTGATAAAAGTCCCAGAAATCTAAGGAAACAACTCAAAGCCTTTTTCATTGATTATCCTGAGGGGGAAAATACACAATTCCAGATTAAATATGGTTCTTTTGAAGTGGTATTCCAGTTGACCAACCAAATGTGGTTGCCGCTTTTTATTTGTCATATAAAATTTATCTCGAACACTGTTATATATACACTTATTTTATGTTTTGTATAGCTTGCAGCACATTTTCACAAATTATTTTGTATGGGGTTCCATTTAAATTGGTGAATGAAAATTCACTGTATTTCCATCCTATTTAGTGAAGGTAATAATGTTAACTATTCAGTGTAGTTATCTTGTTTAGCAATCTCTATTTTTAAAAGACTACCAGTGTTATTCATAAAAACAAAATCATTAGATGAACTTGTTTGTCCACCATTTCAGATGCAGAGGGCCTTATTATATTTTATTTCTCCTTTGACACAGTTCTTTCAAAACATTTTTTTTAATGTATAACATGTATCAGTCATTTTAACACCTTTTAAAGGTGAACTTAGTAGTTTGAAGCTGCTCTAAGAAGTGTAGAATTGGTTTATACACTTGAACATCAATTTCAGCTCTTCACTCCCCCCGCCCTTGCACCCAACTTCACCCCTGAGTTTCTGTAGAGATGGGAGGAGAGTGGCAAATGGTTCAGTAATCCCAGACACTGCTATTTGCCAAATGTGTGATCTTGACTAAATTATTTTAGTTTCCTCACCTGTGCAATGGAGATTATTATAGTACGAATTTTATTGAATTTGAGAATACATGTAAAGTGCTTGGACCAGTGCTTGACCTATAATAAAAGCTTAAAAAATGTTAGCTGTTACAATTATAGTAAAGACTTTTTCTTGTCAGTATTAAATTTAAATTTTGTTTTTAGTAAGTATAGTTGATTTACTTGTAAAGTTAATTAGAAAATTATTTTGCAATTAAATGATAGCATAATAAACTTTCAGAAGTTTGAAACTACCAATTTAATAACCAGATTCTTCCCTGGAACTTGGATTTTTCAGGCCAAGTTCGAGTCACCTAGGTTTGCCAATCACACTCCAATTAGTTCTTCTGCATCAACTCCAACAGAACCTTTTTCTGATTCAGGGCCAAGAAGTGTTTTAATACTCTCCATTAGGAGTTGAAACTTTGGTAGTATTTTCTCACAGACACTGAGCTAGATTCATATCTCCTTAAGTACTTGGATCCACATCATTGGGTTCTAATACTCAAGGTTATATACAGGCTATTAAAGATTTAATATCAGCTTCATTTGGCTACATGGACACTTTGATCTATTATCAGTCATAACTCATAGTTTTATCAAGATTTTAGACTCTGCAACATATATTAGTACTATTAAATTCCATATTACTCTACTAGTACTAAAGATGGATTGTCCTTTCTTGAAGGAAAACAGTGATTTATTGTGTTTTCTGTTTTTTGGGGGGTGTCTGTTAAGTGTAATTGTGGCTCTTTTTAGCAATATCTCAGAGACGAAAAAAGGCATTTTGTGTTGGCATTGTATTACATAGACAGTAGCTATCTGCTTGGAATGTGATATGTAGACTACCCATAATTAAAACGAGCATTATATATATCCTTTATTTCTCATAAACTGTGTTTACAGAAAGGTAGTACTGATTCACTGGTCTTCTCTTATAGTGCCTTGAGTTTTGCATTCTGTGTTGGTTGAATAATACGTGGTGTGAAAGGATACATTTCTCTAGGTGCATTTGATATTCCTTAAATTTTGTACAGCCTTTTTTGTTGTGATGTATGAGAATGCCCGATATAGGACCTAATGCTGTTACTGAACTGGACTGTGAATTCTAATCTGTCTTAATGGATTTTTATATACACTCTTTCAAATACATTCTGATTTATTTCACTGTGTTTGGTTGAAGAAAGCTAGCTGAGTTGAAAATATTCAAACAGCTATTCAATCCTATGTTAGCAGGCCTGTTGCATTAAAAGCTTTCTAAGAAACGTCTTTAAAAAGTCATTCTATTTAGATACATACCTTTAAAATTATATATTATTTTCTAGTCCAAAAATACTTCTACTTTTATCCACAAACACTGTTTTATGGAAAATAACTTTGTTCCTTCTTATTTTTTTTTTAAAGTTGGTTCTTTTCTTCTTGGAGACTTACTAGTCATTTTTATAATTATCATGGAAAAATATCTTCTGCAACCACATGGCTGAATGACTTTTGAATCGACGGGGAACAGATAACTTTGTAAAACACCAAGATTCTTATTTCATGCAAATACAATATTTGCAGTGATAAAGCAGCAGAAAATGACAAAAACCTTGGAGTGCACAATGTTTGGAAGCCATGCCATGGCATTGGTTACTGTTTAAGGACATTAAACTTTTATGTCTGGCATAGTACTGTCTCTAAATTTGATCTTTTAAAATTGTGTTACGGCTTTAGTTTTCTCTGCCACCCTTCCTACAGCCTTGTGTGGGTCAATCCTTAAGCATATAATAAAGCAAAAAGACAATGGCACTCCAAGCCTCATTTGGCAAGTTCTTTCTCTTTTGTAGCTTAGAGTAGAAGAACTCACAATGAGTGTATTTGTGTGCCTTAGTTAAAAAGAAAAAAAAATCTCTTTGGAAAAAGAGAAATAATATGTATGAAATTAGCAACAATTATTATCTATTCTGTTGTTATAAGTTATTGGGTCAATTAGTTTAAAATGTGAAAACGATTGTCAGCTTATTCAAATACAGCCCTTTTTTGATAATGGAAGTAATATGTGCAGTTTTAGGAACTTTATAAAAGAGAAGTAAAATTTTAAAAAATTGCCACCAGTAACTGCTAATAAAATCTTGACTCGTTTCCTTCCAGTCTTTGTTCTAAGCCTGTGAAGATGACAGACATACTTTTTGAAAGTTATGGTGATACTATGTAGATGGTTTATATGCCATCTTTACTTTGTTTTGCTTTATACATTTAATGCAGTTATACATTTAGTAACATTTCCCACAAGACATTGAATTTTTTCATTGACATCTTAGATAAAAGTATAATACATGTCCTTTGCCACAGACAGTATTATAAATAAATATTGGTGTTGGATATTTTCCCTGTAAGCTTAGAAAAGAGTTGATTTTTTCAAAGTACAGTATGTATAATAAAGAGAACATTTACTGTGTACTTAGTTTTGTGATAAATGTTTTATAGCCATTACTTTTACTTTTTTAACATTCCATTAGCTTGGCATTAGTTCCCTAATACTTCAGTTAGGAAACTATGATTTGGAGAGGTTAAGTTAACATCCTTAGTTCATAGAGCTGGTATGCGGCTGAGCTGGAACTAGAATAGTTCTGCCTTACTGCGAAGCCCTTACTCTTGAATATTTAAAAGTAAGCCCTGTTTCATGCAATCAATTTTGTAAATATATTTCAATGTCTACTGAGTACCTAGAACTTAGCTCTTTAAGCAGAAATGGGTAGTGTGAGCTGTATATGAATGAACCTAATTTTTCTTAATCTATTTTAAATTTCCTTAAGAATACAGTAAATGCAGTTGACCCTTGAACAACTGCGAGGGTCTATCTGTAAGCAGATTTTTGTTCGAATAATATGTATTGAGGTTGGTTGAATCTGAGGATGCAGAACCTCCAATACAAGGACCAACTATAAAGTTATAAGCAGATTTTCTACTGAGCAGGGGTGGGCACCCCCTAGCCCCTGCATTATTCAAGAGTCAATTGTATATGTTTTATGTCTTTACTTGCTGAAAGGGTTAACTTTTAACGATTAAGGCTACCACATTAATGGATATTTTTAAAATTAAAGAAAATAAACCATTTGACTCAGTTTACCACTCTTTTGGGGGAACAAGTAGTATCTGTAGGTTTGATAGACTGACCAATTTTAAACAGTGTTAAGGTAGTCTTCTGCAGAAAATTCATTTTACCTTGTGTAATATAACACGTTTTATGTATGTTCTTAGAAGGTGACAAAATGAAGAAGGTATTTTGGTTGAAATCAATTTTTTTAATTACGTAAAGTTTATTGGCCCTAACTATTGGGTAATGCCTTTAAATTATATACTTGCTATAATTAGGTCCAAAAAAATATCAAATATCTCCTGGGTATTGGAATTATTGGCTTTTGGTGTTTTTGAAGGCTTAAAGTATTGTGGAAGTATATCTATACATTTGAAGTAATTGGAAAGTAGTGTTTCAGGTAACCCTTCAATCTATGTTTCATTACAGTTACCATTTTTAAAGCCTCTTTTAATTAACTTCAGGGTATTGTCAGCACTTAGCAGCCACAATCCTGCAAGACAAGCTGGCAGCTTCTCTAATGGAGATGATTCTAAAAGGTTTTGCAAAGACTTACCTAAAGATGAGAATAACTTTATTTACAGGTTTTCAAAGTCACTCCCATAGGTAAGTTAACTATAAGTTCTAAGGGTAATGGTGAACCTCCAGCTGCTGACTTGAATCTAAGGTGTCCTGTGCCTAGCATCTGTATACTTCCTCATCATTCGTTTCTGCGAGGGAGCATGAAACCTAATTATCCTGTAAGGTTAGTTGTATTTTGCACTTTCAAAAGCAAAATATATGAGTATTTTATACTGAGTTTATACTGTTTACAAGTTTATTTCTTAACTCATTGGTTTTTTAGTGTACCCCCGGTACCATAGTCATGTCGTAACTGAGTGACCTCTTGCTGTAGAATCCTTCTGCATTTAGCTTCCACACTTCCCTGTCTCTTCCTAGTACACTACGTATAGGGCCTTCATTGCATTTCCTAAGCATGTAACTATCTTTCTCTTTTTTCTTGTTGTATCCTATTTTTTTTCCTAGCTTTATTGAGATATAATTGACATATAACATTTTGTAAGTTAACATGTTGATTTGATACACGTGTATATTGCAATTTGATTACCACTATAGTGTTAGCTAACACTTCCATCTCCTCACATAATTACTAGTTCTTTTTTTATGGTGGGAACATTTAAGATCTATTCTCTTAGCAACTTTCAAGTATATAGTACAGTATTTTTGGCTGTAATCACAGTGTGGTGAGTTAGATCCCCAGAACTGATTCATCTGATAACTGGAAGTTTGTACCCTTTGACCAACATCTCATTTCCTCCACCCCCCTCAGCCCCCTGGTAACTACCATTTTACTCTGTTTCTATGAGTTCGGCTTTTTTTAAGATTCCACTTATAAGTGATATCATACATCATTTGTCTTTCTCTGTCTGACTTTTTTTTCACCAGCATACTGCCCCCTGGCCCATCCATCTTCTTTCTTCTTTAATATGGCTGACTATTAGTCCATTGTATATATACACCACATCTTTACTCATTCATTCGCTGACAGACACTTGGGTTGTTTCCATATCTTGGCTGTTGTGGATAATGCTGCAATAAACATGGGAGTACAGATATCTTTTAGACATCCTGTTTTTATTTCCTTTGGATATATATCCAGAAGTGGGATTGCTGGATCATATAATTATCTCTTTTCATATTGACCTTCCACACTGGCCTACTTTCTCCTTGAGAGTTGGCACCGAGTCTCACTTTTGTCTTTTCATCCCCCAGTGCAGTGGCTACTGTCACATTAAGAACTCAGTAAATATTTCTTTTTTGAATGAAAGTATAAATTAACAAATGAACCAGCGATCTTGCTGGTTGTACCAACGTAGTTATTGAGTTGAGATTTAGTTTCACTTCAATTTAAATTGCACCTATTGAGCAATTACCAGGCTATAGCTTGGGACAAGACAGGCCAATGTGAATGACAGAGACCTTGCGTTTAAGGTGATCACGGTAAGCTTTATGTAATATTGAATTATGTTATAGAGGGGTTATTTGGTGTATTAACAAGAGACAGAGTAATGGCATGAGAGGCTGTTGCACAGGCACCTATAAAGAATGAAAATAACTGAAATGTTAACTAAAACACGGGACAGCTTCAAATAATGTTATAAATGAAGTTGTTAGGATGGTAAAAATACACACAGAGACACACACAATTATTTATTTATTTATACTAAAATGACTGGTAGAGTAGAAGGTACAAGGCATCAAAAATTAGCTGACCTTTTTTTTTTTTTAATGTATGAAAGATGTCAGGCAAATGCTCTGAGCTGCAGCCTACCTGCAACCACTTGCCTTTCAGAACATCTTAGAATGTGTAGTGACTGCTGCCTCCAGACATGGTCAGGGCCTACTGTGGTGTAACATAAGTTCAGGAAGTATCTGGCTGTACTGGTAGGTGTTTGCAAATATGAGGATCCAGTGAACTATTTTGTTATCTCTACTCCTAGTTTTTAAAAGGTATCTTGAAATACACTTAAGAGGTATTGCTGTTTCATGATCCATATTACAATATGAATTTTACTTATTAACCTTGTGTCAAGGTAGTTCATTAAAACAAATCAACTTTGCTCGTAATAACAGCACATAGCTTCATTCACCAGTTAAACTTAGTTCAGTGCTTGTTCAGCAGTTGCAGTGTAAACGTGGAATATAATTTCTACCATATTTTAATCATTCTCTTATTAAATCCTGCTTACATGGGGGAATATGAGTTAGATACAACAAAAGAATAAAAATATATACGTAGTGTTGATTTCCAGCTCACCAGAATGGTGATTTCACCATTCAGTTATGCTAGTTCCATTTCTTGCACCAGTTATAATAACAAAACCCTTGAGCATAGATGGAATCCACAGTATATTGCCATTTCCTTTCATCTTGTATAATTAGACATGTTTAATTTCTGATACAAGGAGACTAGGGAGAAGAATACTGTGCTTAGAAAGAGACAATACCAGAATCTCTTGGTCCCCACTCCCAACAAGCTTGAACACTATGAATGATTTTCTACTTTTTAGTCAGATTCCTTGAAAAATTCTGGCTCTAGCTTTGAGAGCTTGGAAAAATAATTTAATCTCCCTCCTGAAGGAAGAGTGAGGGAAACAATAACACTCATCTTGTAGGTTTATTATGAGGATTAAATGAAGTAATCCATATAAAACACTTAGAAGACTATCAGACAGGTAAAAATTAATTGCTCAATATATGTCAGTTAGTGTCACTTACTAACTTAATATCCTCAAAACATATATCTATCTATATGTTCCCACTTCTCTACATTATCAATTCATAGTACCAAATTTCTTCTTTTTTTTTTTTTTGAGGAAATTGATAGCAATACCTATTCAGAATTGCTCTGAAAAGGTCCCATTATCATTAGTGAAATTAAAAAAAACTTGACCTACTAAGTATAAAATTAATTGTAACATATTATTAAAATAAGTTTATTCTAGTTTGTTCTTCATTGTCTAGGAAAAAAATGCATTCTTCCAGGTCTAGCGCTGGTCACTGGTCAATTTTGACACAATTAACAGGAATACTGGCATTCAGCAGTTATTGTTTCTAACGATGGGGTGTGTTGAGGCAGAGCACCTCTTAATCACATTCTATATTTATATTTCTGTTGAAGGTTTTTAGCTTTGATTTTCAGCAGTTTTATGCAAGAGAACACATTGTCACAGGGCCAGGGACTCAAACATTGCTTAGAGTTTGGGCATTTGGCCAAAAAATTTCAGGCTAGGTTTTGGATTAAATACTTATCTCCACAATTTTAGGAAAACTATGTTAGCTTTCAACTCAATCAGCTCCTATTGAAACTACTCTACACATTTTGAGTATGTTTTTTAGTTGCTAAAAGTCCAGCTATTTGAAGAAAGCATAGAGATCTAAGGGAGATGCTGGCAGCCATTCAGAGATAATGCTCCAATATTTTGACCTATTTCTTCTGGTTGGCAAAGGCTGCATCTCTTTGCAGGTAGAGGGTAAGGATTCATTCATATAATTCTAAAGTGACTTCTGTTTTTGTCAAGGAAAAGTTGCTACCGTGGCAACTTTATAGTGAGTGGCAGGAGGAAGCAAGCATGGTGATTACAAATTATTGGTTTAATCTACATTGTGATTTTTGGAATGAATCTTCTAAAGTTGATCCTGACTTTTAGAAGACAAAAGAAAGAGCTGGCAATAGAAGTCTTCGGACTATCATCTTAACCTTCATTAGTATGCATATTTGTTTTATTTTGTGCTAACTTTCCTTTTCTGTGCTTCATTTTTCATGTAGAAAATGGTAGAAGTTGATCTTTTTTTTTCATATTACCTCCATGGAATTCCATAAGTAGAATGTTCCAAGTAATCTGTGCTGAATAAAAATAGGATATTGTTCTTGTTTTAGTGTGTCCGATTGTCATTTCTTAAAGAGAATGTGTTGAGTATATTGATGTTAACAAAACATTTATTTAGGGTGAAACCTTTTCATGTACTATCTTATTTAATGTATAGCTGATTCATTTTATTATACAGCAGAAACTAACACAACAGTGTAAAGCAATTATACTCCAATAAAGATGTTAAAAAATTTTTTTAAAATAAAAGCAATAGGGGTGGGATTGGTAGATGCAAACTATTACATTTAGAATGGATAAACAACAACGTCCTAATGTAGAGCACAGGGAACTATACTCAATATCCTGTGATAAACCAAAATAGAAAAGAATTTAATGATGTTTAAAGAAACATTCAGAAATATAAAGACTACCAAACTAAGAGAAATCCAGATTAGATTAATTTTAAGCGACTGAGTCTTATGTCTTATTTAGTTTATTTATATTTATTCATGCATTCATAATCAGTATTATATACAAAGCAGCCTGTTAGGTGATGAAGATGTGGTGGTAAACAATGGCGAACACATTTCCTGCCTTTCATGATCAGGACCATGACATACAGATGTGCAGTTTGTACATTGCTTAACTCTAGATTTCATTTACTGGGTCTAGGTGTATAGCAATACAATAGGTTGTGTATTGTAGATGTGCAATGCACCACTTGTGAGCTTTTGAGTAATGGTCCTACTCATGGCTAAAGACCAATGGCCAAAGTTAGTTAGTTATATCTCTAACTTCTGACCACAGGAATCTAGGCATGAGTGTGTGTGTGTGTGTGTGTGTGTGTGTGTGTGTGCACATGAGTGTGTTTAGGGAGAGCATCAGTATGACTCCATGACCACTGCTGGCAATTAAAAAACTTTTGCCCTCTGAATTGTGGTTGAATAATGACCAGTTTGTTTTAGAAAAATGTGACACTATTATTAATCTTGACCTTTTGTTGAAATTGCTTATTTAGATATAAACTCAGTATTGAAAATGAAAATTTTTCTGGTTTCTACATCATACCTCACTCCCTTTTTGAGAAATTTTATCTCTTGAAGTCTATTCAGGAATCTAGATTTTGCTATACTACTTATATAGATGTTGCCTATTCTCCATGAAGAAATCCTAAAGTCAAATTAAAATGAAGACTTCTGCTGGTTACCTTTGATAGGTATTCTATAATTGAGATTAAATTTGAATTTGAAGTGGTTATGAGGTATTCCTTTTCATTTCAGTTAAGCAGACATGTGACGGGTTGATTTAGCATGTTTCACAGACAGTGGTAAAAAGATATATATTTGCTCTGTAGCAAGAAGTATGGAACTTGTTAACAATTCTTAATGTTGCTGGGAAATGGAACCATGAATAAATATGCTAGGAAGTCCAGCATTGAAATTTCTCTAGCTTTATATAATCATTTACATCTCCTCTGCTGGACTGATGTGTTTCTAAGGCATGCAAGAACCATTAAAATATTTCAGCTTTCGCTTTCTGTGTTAGCATGTTTGGATTGTAAAGTAAACTTAGTTATTTCAAGCTGTTTTATAGCTAACACTATCAAGCCATATTTATCATTATTATAATTTGGTACTTAGCATTCATACTGTGAAGCTCAGTTTTACCCAGTATTTGGTAAAACTAAAAAAAAGGATGAAAGATTTACTTCACAGTTTTAGTACAAACACCAGGGTCTAAAGACTAATGGCTATAATTTTTGTTAAACTGTACACAATATTTTATGAACTGAAATTGTGCCCCCCCAAAGATATTTTGATGCCCTAACCCCCAGTACTTCAGAATGTGACCTTATATGGAAACAGGGTCTTTACAGAGGTAATTAATTTAGAATGAGGTCATGAGAGTGGGCCTAATCCGATATGACTGGTGTCCTTATAAAAAGGAGAAATTTTGGATGTAGAGATGTAGATGCACGTGCACACCAGGAGAACACCACGTGAGCATGAAGGTGGAGATCACACTGATGCATCTACAAGAAAAGGAATGCTAAAGATTATCAGCAAACCAACAGAAGTGAGGAGAGAAGCATGGAACAGATTTTTTCTCATATCCCTCAGGGAGAACCAAACCTTCCAACACCTTGACCTTGGACGTCTAGCTGTGAGAACTGTGAGGTAATACATTTTTGTTGTTTAAGCCACCCAGTTTCTGGTACTTTGTTATGGCAGCTCTAGCAAAGTACAAAAGTCGTTTCAAACTCTTTATCTTGTAACAAATCTGGGGAAAGCTTGAAAGGCAATGGTTTTAAAACTCCCTGAAATTTTCAGAGGTCTTAGTTGCAGACGACAGATTCCATTCTAGGTAATTTAGACTGGAAAACACTTATTAAGTATAATGTCGATAGCTCACAGATTACTTGGGAGGTCTGAGCTTCCAGGAGTGACTCCTAGACACCATAGAATAGGGCTCCTAAAGGTGGTGTACAGTACACTGTATTAGGTCCAAATGTGATTCCTTGTGGAATGGTCACCTATGAGTTAATATATTAATATGTAAGTTATTTGCCCTCAGTGCATTCAATAAACAGTGTCAAATAGGAGTGGGATGACTTCAGTGAAAGATTTTGTTCCAAAAATGGGAAAATAGGAAACATACAGCACCACAGGTCTATAGCAAATCCCACCTTGCAGACAGCAGAGACTCCCTTTACTGGCAACAGAAAAAATTCCTTGTTAAACCTACCTGACAGCACTTGGTTCTGTCATTGAGTAAAATTCCCTTCCTTGCGGGTTGCTTTAGGGTTAAATAGCCTAGGCTACGGATGACTAGTCTTGCAGTTTCTTTGGCAGAAGAATTTCTTCAAAATTGTACTGCACTTCTGGTCAGTTTCATGAGTGAATTAAGAGCAACAAAAATCTTGTGTAGTGTCATTTTTAGGCCTGAAGACTCTTTATTTTGTGGCCTCTGTGAATCACTTGCTTCCCCCTCTCTTAAATTGATGGTCTACGTGGATGGTGGCAGCTTTGTCAGTGGGGCAGGCACCCTTGTGTGAAAGAGTACCTCCTGCTAAGGCTGCAATTTTGTAGTTAGATTTTGTTGTTGATGTTGCCTTTTAAACACAACTTTTTATATAATGAAAATTTTCAACATAATGAAAACAAAAGAATTGTTAAAAATAAATCCTCCCCTGTATTCATCTCCTAGATTCAACAATAATCAAAATATCACTTCATCTCTGAATTTTTTGTTAAAGCATCTTAAAGCCAGCCCAAAATATTATTTCACCCCTACATATTTTAGTATCTAAAACAAAAATGGCTATTTTCTTATATAACCAGCCTCCATTATCAACTCTAACAAGGCAGATAATATTTTGTATAATATCTGAACCATAATCCATAATCCTATTTAAAGATTGTCTCAAAACATTTTTATAGTTGTTTCTTTTTTAACTCGACTGTTTATTTTATTTTTATGTGCCTTCTCTCTTAATGTAGAATAGTTCCTCCTCTGCCTATTTCTCGTTCTAATTTTCTGTCCTTGTCTATATCTCTTTACATGTAGTGACATCAATTTGTTTACAGAAATAAGGTCTGTTGTTCTGATTGTGCCTGCTTTCTTTCTTCTGATGTTATTTAAATTGTTCCTTTGTTCTTATATTTTCTGTAAGTGAACATTAAGTCAACCTTGATTAGATTCTGCTGCTGCTGTTTTGGAGGGCAAGACTATTTTTATAATAATTAAATGGTAGAGGTGAGTGGTCTCAGTCCTATTTCTTCATTATAAGTTCCCATCAAATGTTTACCTAATAGTTTTATCATCGATGACCATTGCCTGATGCAGATATTACATTACGGGTTGCAAAATCATGATTTTCCAATTTTATCATTTCTTTCACATTTGTTATGTGGAGTCTTGTAATGAAGAACTTTCTCTCATGAGTTACTTAAAATATAGTTCATTGAGGAAAGACAGGGCAAATGCATAAATCTTATTTCTTGCCGTTTTGACAGTGAGGAGTTGGTTCCCTTGTAACTTCCAATGGTACTCGGTAAGTTGCTGCTATTGTTTGGTATTCTGGTGCTTTCCTTCCTACTTCCCTGTTATGGCAGTCATCATCTTTGTTCTTCTCCTCTTCCTCCCCTCTGCTGCTGCTGCTTTTCTCAATGCCTCTGTCTCTCTCAAGTGTAGTTGTGGAATCATGGATATTTTATATGTTTCAGCATTTCAGTCAAGTGCATGTATTATTTAGGATGCTCAAACTGTTCGGTCTTTGACCAGGGAGAGACTATGTGCTCTTTTGACACAGCCCATTAAGTCCTTGGTAGGTTACTTGGTATTATGCAGCTACAACTTTTAACTGCCTTGGTTTGTGGTATAGAAATAGCTGGATTTGTCAACTTCATACGTTTCCAAATTGTAGGACTCTCCTTCAACTCCTCTTACAGGGAAAGGGAGAAAAGAGTGCCTCCTTTAGAGGAGCTGTGCGCTTTTCTATCTCTTCTGGAAGGTTTTCTAGGTGGGTCTTTCTTATAAGATGATGCTGAAAGAGGCAGGAAACCAACACTACACACTACTATTTTGAAATTTCCTAGCATTTTATCTCATGCTATAGCTTTAGTTGGCATATGTCTACCTTCTAAGGTAGTTGGCATATGTCTACCTTCTAGGGATCATAATTTGACCATATGGTCACTGTCACATAATAATTGTTGTCTGTGTTTTCATCTATAACATCCTTATCCTGTGGCCAACCACTGGACTGCTTCCCCACTACATTAAACCAGTGCCCTACTTTAGGTTTGTTATCACAGCAAGAGCCACATTCTCTAGTCTAAGTTATATTCATTAGCTGCATAAAACCAAACGAACTCTAGTTAGTTTAAGCTGAAAGGGATTTATTAAGGATGTACATATCTCACAGAATCATAGGAAGGAATGAAGAAATAGACCCTAGGAAGGAGGATGTTAAAGCACTCTGGAGAACTGGCCCCTGATGGGGCTGCTGCCTTTGTCACAAACAGGGGACTCAGAATAAGAATCGGCCAGCATAGCCACAGATGACTTCCCCTGCAAAACCATCATGCTCCCTGCCTCCTCTGAATTCTGAATGAAAGTCTGTAGGAGGACAGCTGATTCACGCAACACGGGTTACATCCAGAAGCCCATCTCAGTGGAATCAGGAAATTTGGTTTTCAGCTATCTAGCCTCTTCCTGCTAGTAAACAGCAGGCCCATGCTCTATATTCTGCACACCCTGTGCCTCAATTAACTTCAAGAAGAACATCTCAGAAAGACAATAATTTTTATTAAAATGCCTGCAAATATATTCATAGTCACACACATCTCATTTCTACAAAGACATCATTGTATAAACCCCTTTATGGGAATTCTTTTATGTACTAATGTGTGTATAGTAGAAATGAGACTAGTAATTTTAATGACATCATTTCAGTGCAAGGTATCAATGAGGAACAATATAGGAAGTAGGATCTCAGCCTGGATAATAAAAAAATTACCTGAGGAATATATATATATATATTCATATATATATACATATATGTATATAGTGGAAGTATGTATATACTAGAAGTATGTAGTGGAAGTATGTATATACTAGAAGTATGTAGTATATACTAGAAGTATGTAGTATATACTAGAAGTATATAGTGGAAGTATATATATACTACAAGTATGTAGTTTCAAAATATGCATGTTAGAGTCTAGGATAAATGAAAATCTGCTAAATTGTTAGACATCTATAGTTGTAGTAATGCTAAAGTGTATATGGATTGTGGCAAAGATTAGAGAAAATCAGAGGATCTTGGCTAACCTTTTGCTTCTGTCACTTTCTACTTATTGATTTCACGAAAATCCCTTAAATACTTTGAGATTATTTCCCCATCTCTCATCTTAAGAATGATTTGAGCATGGATGAGATGATA
The DNA here is from genome assembly GCF_059928025.1 of Delphinapterus leucas. Taxonomy (NCBI): domain Eukaryota; kingdom Metazoa; phylum Chordata; class Mammalia; order Artiodactyla; family Monodontidae; genus Delphinapterus; species Delphinapterus leucas. The sequence continues at coordinate 68,023,295 of NC_143133.1, read as the reverse complement.
CATGTCAGGTGTTTTTAGCACCTCAGTTGAATTATCATATATAAATTGAACCAATAGTAACAACATATAAATTGCTTTGAGGTAAACTATGAGGAAGAAGCTGGTTAAGATGCTATCTCATTCTCTGTCACAGGTAAGATACAAGCTGAGGGTTCTACCCCAGCTGTGTGCCAGATGAATATCTTTTGTCTGGCAAGGGAATGTGAGTTTAAGTCACTGAAGTGCAAGATATAGGGCAGATGTAAAAAAAGTACCGGCAACGGTAATGCCTGTGCAATGTAATAAATGATCCCACAAAAGCCCATGAATGACAGCAATTTCTAGGTAACTTTAAATCCCCAGAGAAATTCACTGCTAAACCTGATGCAGATTTTTTTGCTAATCAAGTTAAGGATATAATTTCACATTGGATCTACTCTCCCTTCCTTATGGAATGAAATCTCACACTGTGTCTGACACTCTAATTCTTGATTGAAGTAGTAAGGGGTGGTATATACTAGTTTGGTTTTTTAAGTGAAATTAAAACTGGTGATTTCTTTAATTAGAGAGGGTGACTTTTTAAATTAGATTTACTCTCCATGCCTTACTCAGTGAAGCCTCACACTGTGCCTGGCACCAAATTGTCATTTAACAAATGTTTGTTAATTTAATTAGGGAAGCTGTGTAATGGGTGAGTAGAGACATATTATGACTGAGTTTAAGGAGGAGGGCTCTGGAGTAAAACAGGGCTACATTCATATCCTAACCTTTTTCGTTAATAACTGTGTGACTCTGGGTAAGTCATGTATTGTATCCAAGCCATGGTTTCCTCTTTTGTAAATTATCAGAATAACAGTACATATTTCAGAGGGTGCTCTGAGGATTAAATTGTATGAGGCAAATAAAAAACTCGGCACAACATCTTATTCAAAGTCAAGGTTTTCTAAAGTGAACTATTTTACTTATTATTTACAAGAAACAGTGGCAATACAGAGGATGTGATTATTGCCTGAACTGAATGTCGGGGTTCAGGGAAGGCATTCAAGAAAAGATGACATTGCAAAGTATTGGCTGAACGTGGGCATCCATGTGAGAGCTTGGGAGCTTTGCTAGGCATGGAGTGTTAGAGAATAGGTTGGTCTGGCTGGATATCAGGGAACGTGTTGGGGGAAAAAATCTGGAAATGTAAGCGGGGGAAAGCTGATGAAGTACAGTTTATATTGGTCAAAGGATTTTGAACCAGAAAAGGATATGGTTAAATGTGCATTTTCAAGAAGCATCTATGGCAGCAGAGTGAGACATGTACTTGGGGAAACTGAAGTTACTTGGTTAGTTGGTAGTTATGGGAAAGGTTCAGGCCAGAGATGAGCTGATGTGCTCCAGTAGAGATAGGAAGTAAGGGATATATTCTGATGCTATGTAGGTGGTATAGTCAATTGAACTTTGGGAAGAAGGAATTAAAGCATCTGACAGCTGACCGATGGTTCATTTATTCCCTTCACAGGAGGATACCTTGGGAGAAAGAAAAGAAGGCAGGTGACTTGGTCTATTCTCCTTGTCAGCTGGCTCTCCAAGTAAATAGATGAATGCTGTTTATAGGAAGAAGAGATCTTAATTAGTGAACGTCTTTTCCAAATGACCCTGGTTAAAGGATGACTTACAGTAAATAAGTACAGAATCTATAAGGCATGGATCCCTGGAGGATACCATATGAGCTATTCATTTCTCTGGATATATAACATGTAGAAATTTTATAACTTATATGTCTTTGCCTGTGTGGGGAACCCCATAAAACTTCCCTTGAATCCCTCATTGATCATTCTGGGCCAGAGAGTGAATGTCCTGTGTGGGAAGGAAGGAACTAGGGAGTCATGTGGGATGTCCCAGACCACTTCTGGTTTCATCTGTGCCTCTCTTCTTTAAATTGTTGGTGACACTTGATACTCTGATCTGTTTCATGGGCATCCAATGTGACCATCTGATCTTGTGTGTTAGTTCAAACATTTTGACCTATTGGATGTAGGGAATAGGGAGAAAGAGATATAGAGGATGACTCCAGTTGGTGATGGCTGTAACTGAGAGAAGGCATACTGGATGAGTGAGGCCCTGCCCCCATCCCTAAGGAGAGGATGATAAGGTCAGTTTTAGATCTGTTAAATTTGAGATATCTGTGTAATTTTCAGGTGGATATGTCTCAAAATGTAGGTACTGGATATCACATGAATGATCAGAAAGAGATCATGGAGAGAAAGACTGTGCTGAAGCTGTTGAAGGAATAGGTAAATAAAGAGGAGCCCGTGAATGACACTGAGAAAGGCCCGTGGGACATTGGAAGTGTCAGAAGAGAGAAGTGGTTGTGGAATTTATAGGAAAAACAAGTTTTAAGCACAAAGAAGTGAGTTTTAAGCAGAACAGTATAAATGCTGCAGGGTTGACCATCGATTAAGACTGAAAACATCAATTAGATTTACCAATTAGGAGCTCATTACTGATTTTAGAGATAATTAAAGAAAATTATAAATTTGTAGTGGTAACGAATTGCATGACGGGGATGGCCTCTGATGTGGATGCAGAAGTAGAGAGGGTAGATAATGGGATTCATCCAGGCTTGTGGATTTTAGTGTGGGTGCTCTGAAGAGCAGAGCAGAGCTAGTTAAGAATACTGATAGGGCTTCCCTGGTAGCGCAGTGGTTGAGAGTCCGCCTGCCGATGCAGGGGACAAGGGTTCGTGTCCCGGTCCGGGAAGATCCCACATGCCGCGGAGCGGCTGGGCCCGTGAGCCATGGCCGCTGAGCCTGCGCGTCCGGAGCCTGTGCTCCGCAACGGGAGAGGCCACGACAGTGAGAGGCCCGCGTACCGCAAGAAAAAAAAAAAAAATACTGATAAATGAGTAGTTGGTACAACTAGTTGCTTCCTCCAGGGTGGGTAAAGAAATCAGTAAAGTTGTGATAGTCTAAGGAACTTGTAGTAGTAGAACCTCAGATGTTGCTCAAACTTCAATATTTGTTTCATACTGACTTAGAATCTCTGGGTGCCTGAGCATATTCTTCTTTAAGCAGTTTTCCAGATTAAAGTTTAAGAATTTCCCTAATTATAAACAAGTGGGTACTGAGAAAAATTAAGGTCTTGCTAGAATATTAAGTTAAAAAATAGGACAGAGGGCTTCCCTGGTGGCGCAGTGGTTGGGAGTCCGCCTGCCGATGCAGGGGACACGGGTTCGTGCCCCGGTCCGGGAAGATCCCACATGCTGCGGAGCGGCTGGGCCCGTGAACCATGGCTGCTGAGCCTGTGCGTCCGGAGCCAGTGCTCTGCAACGGGAGAGGCCACAACGGTGAGAGGCCCGCGTACCGCAAAAAAAAAAAAAAAAAAAAAGTAGGACAGAGATCTGTATGCATAGAATGCTGATAATTATATTAAAAAAGACGCAAGTCAATGTTCAGGCATTTAAAAAGCCTGGAAGGCTTTAAAATAACTTAGTTATTTCTAGATTGTAGGATTTTTAAATAACTTTTATTTTTGTAAACCTTTTATTTTCAGCTTGTATTTTTATAATGAAAAATAAATTACGATTATTAAAAATTGGTAGCTAATAAATGATGTATTTCTATGTACTAGATTATAGATACAGGTAGGATACTGTATTAAAGAAAATGTTTTAATAAAGATAGAAGGAAGAAAGAACATTAAAGACATTTCATACCTGAATAAGGTATAGAGGAAAGATACCGAGAGGAACATGGAGTAAAAAGCAGAGCTTTGTGTGCGAAAAACAAATTCCATGTACATCATAATTTTGATGAGGGTGGCCTGTCCTCTAACACTCTTAAGATTACAGATATTCAGACTCTCAGCTTCTACCCACTTTTTTGATCAAGACCTAAACTGTCCAAGTGTCATGGAAAAAACAACGTACAGATCACTTTGTAGAATCAGTACAGTGATGTGGAGGGAACATCAGTCTGAAAGAAGCCTGAAATCATGAATTCAGCTGTGCTCGGAAAATCTCGAAGGTCGTCTTAGAGAAGTGGCTGAAATCTGCCATAGATTACTAGTCACCTAGTCATATATCTGTCTTCAGCTATCCTGATAGAAAATGAGTACATGAGGGCAGAATATTTCTTGGAAGACTTAAACCAAGGAATTTTTTTTGTGTTAGGTTTTTGACAAAGCTGGTGTCATACACAGTAGTGTCAGAGCCAAGTGAGTGTGTCAAATTCATAAATGTTTATTGAGTAATTATTAGAAGCTGGACTGTTTAATGAGGAATATCAAAATGTATAAATCATAAATATTCTTAACTTCAGGGACTACCAATATAGGTGGTATTTTTATACAAAACAAATGAGATCTTTAACCTGAAGATAATGGCAAATATTAAAGGTATTGAGGCCAAAGAAAGCATGAAGGGCGTAAATTATAGCAACACAGGCCTTTGGGAGGTGACTGCAAGAGTCCAGGCATGAGATGGGCCTAGCTTGAACTGAGCTGATGATAACTTGAATGGAGAAGAGAGGATAGATATGAAACACATTGTGAAGAAATAATTATTCGGGCTGTGGACTGCTTATTGAGTCCAAGGGAGGTACGAGGTAGAGTCAAAGGTGACTCTCATGCTTCAGTACTTGGTACCTAGAAGAACTCACAGGACTATGGAAGATGAGAGGAAAGACAGATTTAGGGGCAGGAGGAAGATAATGAGGCTAGTTCATTTTAATCAAGATGGTCATTATAGTCATAACCATATCTGTAAGAGTTTGTACTTCTGCCCTGTTCAAAACGTGCCTTCATGGAAAGAGGATTACCAATAAACTTCCTAGATAGAAAGATCACTGGGGGAGACAAAAAGTTTGGGGCAAATTTTGTATTTTTCTGGTCGCTAACTCAGGACAACAAAGGTAAACCATATGCTGTATAGGCATAGTTGCTCCATCTTCAAAACTACTAATTCAAAATCTCATTATAACATCCTCTCCTGCCACCTTGTGTCATCATTCTCTATTATAACCTTTTCCTCTGCATTCATTAGCCTTCTTTAGTTCACTGCCCTCATTATCTATTTAGGTTACAGGTTTGTAATTCCAGTGACTCTCCTGGAAATATCCTAAATACTCTTGTTCTTCCATCTTTTTTTGTTTTTTCCTAATCCCTTTGGCGGCTTTGAGTGGACCTAACTAACACCTTTTCCCTGCTATAATCAAGTAACATAGAACTTCCAGAGAAAACCACACAACAGAGAAGATCATTCCTACTAAAAATCCATGAACACCAGTTTTAAATAAACCATCAGCACTGCCTGCCAAATCTCCCATGCTTCTCTGGTAAACCCTTCTAATCGTCACAGTACATTTTTATTATAACTTTTCTTTAAACCTCCAATTACCTCACCTATTCTTGATCATCACTCTTAGCAAATGTCCTTATCTGTTTCTTTATAGAGAACATGGAAGCCATTACATTCATTCATCTTCCTGCTCATTCATGTTTCTGCTGCCAATCATGCAAACTATCCACAACTGAAACCATCTTATCTACCTTACCTGCTGATAGAGGAACTATCTCTTCTGCACTGGGACAGTTCTTCCACTCTATGCTCTGAGTCCTATCACTGCCATTCCATTCCATCCTCATTACTAGGAATATTGCATTAATTATTATTACCTTTAGTTTTTGACATTCAACCTCTCTCTCTCAACTGTATCCTTCCCATTGGCTTTCAAACTTGCTAGAGTTCTTTCCATGAAAACAATAATGCAATGTCCCCAAAGTTATTTCTTATTTTTATCCAACTACTCCATTACATAGCTGAATTTTTTGAAAGTTATTCCTTATATCTAACCAATTACCACTTTACACAACTGAACTTTTTGAGAGAACGGTCTGTATTTTGATGCCAATATTTCCATTTTTTCAATTTGTGCTTATATCTCAGTACACTCAAATCAGACTTTTTGTCCTCAACATGCCTTTAAAACAGCCCCTTTAAAGGTCTCTAGTTTTCCATCCATGCCATTCAATTCAGTAGCTATCTATCTTTCCTTCCACTCCTTATCAGCATTTGCCATTGTTGACTGTTCTGTCTTGGAACACCTTCTCTTGGCTTCTGTGCATCTGGCCGTTCAGCTTATGCTTAAGGGACTGAGGGAATAAAATCTAATGTCTGACCCTCTATGCAAACCTTGTGCAAAAGCATGGGCCAGTGTCAGACCCAGAGGAAAGAGGAGATGTTTTTCTATTCACCAATTTATAAGGTATACTTTCAGGGTTCTGAAGTTTATGACACAACATTATGGCTATCTCTTTGGCTCTTCCTTTTGTTTCATTTGTAGGATCACCACTCTCTACCTAGCATTTAAATATTAGAGTTACTTAAGTTTTGTTCTATGTCCTTTCTTACCATTCCCTTGTCACTGGGAGCTCTCATCACCGTGATGTGTATGCTGATGTATGCTCATGTATATGCTAATGGCTCCCAAATTTATGTCCACAGCATAAACTTTTCCTTTGAGTGCCGTACCTACTGGTAACCCAGCTTCTATTCAATGTTTCCATGCAAATATGTGAGTGACATGTCTGACTTATTATGTCCGAGCTAACAAGTCCAAAATTCATAATCTCTCTCCTCTCCCACTCCTACCAATACCTATTTCAGTTTCAGTGTTGTCTTTTTCAGTCAATGGCCATTTCATGCATTCTGTTATAGAAGCCAGAAATCTAGTATTCTTCCTTGACATACATCTCTGCTTGTTTTTCTTTTAGAGTTAAAAGGAATTGTAGCTATTTGCTAGTTTACAAGTATTTAATCTGAGGTGCAGGGGCCCCTTGCAGATCAATGAATCCTTGAACGTTTGATTCACAATTTTCTGTGCATAATTGTCTGAGCATTTTTAGGCGAGAGATACCTAGTACTCATGAGATTCTCAGAAGGGTCCAGAATCCAAGAAAATATTGATAAGACTAATCAATATTTTGATTAACTTTCTCACTCATGGATGAGGAAACTGAAACCCAGAGAGGTTAAGTGACTTTGGCAGAATCATACTTCTGGCTAGAGCCAAAGAAGGAACTCGAACCCAGGCCCCTGACTTCCAGGCCAGACACTACTCTTTTCCCATTAACACATTTAATGGTCACAATCAAATTATTTTCAGTAGAGATCATCACTTCTTATCCTAAATGAAACTGCACTGATAGTAATGTAAGCCTGAACATACTTGTTCTTTGCTGTGCATCGGCGTAGGAAAATTCCCTGTTTATAATTTATTTCAAACTCAAATAGGTTATGTTTATATGCAAAATAAAAACATGTGGTATTTTCATCAAATTTTATATTTGTATTTTAAAAATGGTGGGATAAAATGAGCTTCTTTTTAACTTGTTTGTACAAGTTAATTTCCATTATGTTTCATGTGCCCTGATCTGCCTCTGACTTATGATTATAATATCACCCAGCCCAATTCCCTAGGCCTATTTTACTGTTCAAAGTAACAATTAGCCCTGTACTACTATCACAGGATGTCAAAAATAACAAGGGAAACATTAAACAAGATTATTTCTTTTATTAACTTCAGTTTTACTTTTTATATTGAGGTTTTTCTAACCATCTGGAGTACTCTTTTTTTTTTTTTGCGGTACGCGGGCCTCTCACTGTTGTGGCCTCTCCCATTGCAGAGCACAGGCTCCGGACGCGCAGGCTCAGCCGCCATGGCTCACGGGCCCAGCCGCTCCGCAGCATATGGGATCTTCCCAGACCGGGGCATGAACCCATATCCCCTGCATCGGCAGGCGGACTCTCAACCACTGCGCCACCAGGGAAGCCTTAGATTTTCTTTTTCTATGATTTCTATTATGAAGGGTATTTTATTTCTCATATATAGCAGGTTATTTGGTTATTTCTAGTGTAATGTTCATGTTTTTAGAAATTGATCTTGTATTTGATAAAACTCTTTTTGCTCATTTTAATAGTTTGTCTAATTCTATCATTTTTTCTGTTGTAGACCATCATATTACCTAAAGGACAGTTTTATTGCTCCCCTTCCAATCTTTGTACTTTTATATCTCTGTCTTTTTTTAGAGCACTTGCCAGGATTTATAGTACTATCTAAAGCATATATAATCTTGCAGTTTCTTGGACCTCTTGCAATTCTGTAAGTCCCCCAAAATGCAATATACAATTTTTTATAAATGCCTATCTTGATTGTAAAAAAAATGTCTAAAATTTTCCCTTAAATGAAGTTTTTAAGCATAATATTTGCTTTAGTATTTAGTTCATAACCATAACCAATTTTAGTCTATTTTCTTCTATTCCTAGTTTTCTAGGAGTAGATTTCTTTTTTAATTATAAATATGTTTTAGGTTTTATCCAATCCATCTTCCTCCATCTCTTGAAATAATTATATGCTTTCTTTCTTATATGTTTATATAATGACATGGTGAATTATATTGCTGTGTTTTTTTTTTTGTACTAAAATTTTCTCCCAATGCTGGGATAAATCCTACTTAATCATATTGAATTTTATTTTAATATACCTCTTCATTTGACTAATATTTATTTTTGGCATTTGCACTATTTGTAATTGAATAGGCCTATAATTTTCTTTTTGCACAATCTTTATCTAATTTTGGAATAGAAATTACACCAACCTCGTAAAATGGGCACCTTTCTTTCTTTCTGCTTTTCCTTGAAAGATAAGAATTATCTGTTCTTTGATAGTTTGGTAGAGCGCACCTAAAAATCAGCAAGACCAGGGGATTTTGTGGAGGAAGAGAAGTTGCCTTTTAAATTTCTTTAATACTTATTAATCTATTCAAGTTTTTTATTTCCTTTCATATTAATTTCACATTTTGTATTTTTCCAGAAATAAATGTTTGTCTGCATTTGCAAACTTGGTACCATATGGGAGCTCATAATATTCTTTTACCAATTTAATATCCTTTCGTGTCTATAGTTATTCCTTCCTCACTTCTGTTTTTCTATTTATATCTTCTCCCTGTCCCTGTGTTTGTCTTCCCCATCCTTCCCCCTCTCTCTCTCTCTTCCTCTCTTTCTCTCCCTCCTTCTCACTCCCAAAACTAATTGCCAGAGTCTATGTATCTATTAATGTCCTAAAAGCTTTTACTTATTTGTTTTCCCTCATTTTTTGGGTGGATTTGTTCCCTATGTATTGATTTCTGTTAGTGTCTTTATTATTTTCTTCTTCCTTGTTTCTCTGGGTTTGTTATGTTGCCCTTTTTTCCCACTTTCCAAGTTCAAGGATTGGCTCATTTTTTCCAACACTTTTTCTTTCTTGATGAATGTACTTAAAATAAATCTTCATTTAAATGATACTTTAAAGTGTCGTATACATGTTTATATGCATTATTCAGTTTATATTCTTTCATTTCTCTTTTCTTTTTTAGTATATGTTATTTAGCATTGTTTTACTTGGTTCTAGACACATATTTTCATTTCCTCTCTTTTATTGGTGGCTTATATTGCTTTGGGTCACATAACTTTGATATATATATATTGTTACTACTGTCTGGCAAATAGTGTGGGACAGAGAGTGATTCTTTTAAGACAATGGTTAGGAGAGGCAAGAGCAGGGTCCCTCCCAAAACTATCCTCTGATTCTGTGCCTAGCCATGCTCTGCCACAACAGTTTTCTCACAGTTTTTATTTTTCTTTTAATTTTTCAAAATTTAACATCTTTATTGGATTCTCATAGCTTTTACATTGGTTCCTCAGATCTATGGTTCTCTCTGTCTTTTGTCCAAAGGATGAATTTTAGGGGAAGAAGCAGCAGCCTGTGCTAGTTTGCCATCTTCTCAGGAACCAGAAGCTACTAGTATTTTCTATTCATTGACTATTTCAGCATTCAATAACTATTGATTAAGCAATGACAATGTCCAGAATAGTTCTAGGTGCTGAGGATTAAGTGGTGAAAAAGACACGCTAACCCCCTCACACTTTTATTGATAAAACCTTTTTTTTTTCCAAGCCAAAATGAAATATAGCTATACATTTATAAATGCAAAACTAACTGGCTGGTCAGACTTAATGTAAGCATAAATATGTGATACTCAGTGTCCAGAGAAGCAGAGGACTGGCTGACTGCAGTATCTGCTCCATTTCCTTTTGTTCTGTCAGATGCAGATAGGCCAAAATTGGTAAATCACATGTAATTATGGAAATAATCCATGTTACATGGGAACTTTTTCTTCCATTTTAAACATTTTTCAAAAATCAGAATGTTTAGGCTACCTGAGTGTATTTGTTTGCTGGGGCTGCCATAGCAAAGTACCAGACTGGGTGGCTTAAACAACAGAAATTTATTTTCAATTCTGGAGGCTAGAAGTCTGAGATCAAGATGGTGGCAGCATTGGTTTCTTCCAAGGCCTCTCTCCTTGGCTTGTTGATGGCTGGCTTCTAGTTTCTTCATATGGTCTTCCCCCTGGTATGTCTGTGTCCTAATCTCCTCTTCTAATAAGGACACCAGTCTGATATGATAAACACCCTATTTATTTTTTTTGACTTTAATTATCTCTTCAAAAACCTTATCTCCAAATATAGTTACATTCTGAGGTATTGGTTAGGACTTCATCATATGAATTTTTGGGGGATACAATTCAGTCCATAACTATGGGAAGTATGTAACAATGAAGTGTTTCTTAATATTATTATAACAAATGTTACTGGTAGATATTCTCTATGATTAAATTAGTAGAACTAGATATTTCCATAAGTTAACTTTGGAGTTGATGTTTTTGGAGTATTTAAAGTAATATGACTATGTGTTTAAGCTTTTCAGGGCTAATGTTAGAAGCAATTACTAAACTTATTTTTGGTGGACAAACCTGGATTACAGAGGGACAGCCTCACACAATTATGTCAGACAGGATTGCTTTCAACTTATATTTCCTGAACAGTATTTAAGAGTCTTTAACTTTTTTAGTAAGTGTTATTCTGTTCCAAATTTCCCATTCTTTTGTACTAATTTTTGCTTGTAAGCATATAGGCAAAATTGATTGGCAAAGAAGAGAGAATGGCTACTTACATTGTGTGTATATGTGGAAATCTGTCGAATTATGTAGAAAAGCAGGGTCATGTAGTGGAAAGAACCCTGAGAATGATGGGCTGGGAGTGAGGACAGTCAAGTAAGACTCTAGGAGCTTCTACTGCGTGTTGAAACAAGTATAGGTAAATGGCCAGACCGGTGGATGACCAGGGGAAGGGTTGGGGGAGTTGGTGGGAAACCCAGGAGAGTCTCCTTAAGGCCATAGATACGTCTTTAGAAAAGACTGGTCAACCCATACTGGTTAATAGAGTCTTTCTGGATCTGAAAGGTGGACACTGTTTATTGTATAAAATCAAACTAGAACCCATTTGGCTGGTTTAAAGATGGGTTGTGTTAGAAAAAGCCTATAGAGACTACTCAGTACTACTTTATTGGGTATAGTTCAGTATGACATTATGATATCATTTATATATTATTTTTATCATCAGCACCTGAAAGTGTGTAAGCTCTCTCTGAATGAATTTAACTGTTAAATTAAGCCACAAGGATTATTCGGAAGTCTCATTAAATACTTATGGAAGAAATCAAACTTTTCTTTAGGATGAAACTTCAGAATGTGTAGAAGGTGTATGGATCTGCTGGTTAAAGTGCTCTTCTTTTTATGTTGTAAGCAGCTCACCTTCTGTTCATGACTCAGTGGGATTATAAAAGCTTATAATTTCTCCATCACTGTTGACTCATGTAAATAATAATCTCATGGTACATTTATTATTTACTTGTTTCCCCTGCTAACTTTCTAGTGTCTCTTAGCTTTAGAATTCTTGTTTTGCCTTTAAAGGGAGATGAAGTTCATTGTCTCTTGTGGACCATTCTCAAGAACTTTTTACAGCTTAAATTAACAGAGGAATTGGGTCAGTTTTTATTAAGCAGATAAGACCTGTAGACATTCTCTGGAATCACAGCTGTGTCAGTTAATGAACTGCAGAGAAGCTCTTGTTTCACTGATGTCTTGACAATTCACAAAATAATTAACAGCATAGCTGTTTTACTAATGGAATATTTTGTGTTCAGAGTGTTGTGATAGCAGACTTCAAAAATTGCTAAAGAGTGGAAAAGCATGTACCCCGATCTGTGTAATGGGTATTCACTGAAGAAACAGTGTAAGTGTGCCAACTTTACTAATCCAGGTCAGGGTTTCTCAACTTTAGTACTTTTGACATTTTGGGTCCAGTACTTCTTGTGTAGGCTGTTTAGTAGAATTCCTGGCCTCTATCTAATAGATGCCACTAGTGTACCCTACCTGTTCCACTCTCCCAGTTGTGACAATTAAAAATGTCCCCAGATACTGCCAGATATCCTCGGGTGGGGGACAAAATTGCCCTCGCTGAGAACCACTGACTTAGATCAATGTCCAAATTTACCCTAGAAACTGAAGCAGTCAACTTTCTGGTTGGTAAAATAGAGTTGTGGAAGGGTCGGTCTCTTTCCTAGTCAGAAACAACAGCAACAACGATGACAATGACAACGACAGCTACTGCCCTTGGGCTAAGGAGATGGAAAGGAACATTTGCTGGATACAAACCAAGTACCAAGGACTATCCTAGGCCCTTTATGTTGTTTCATTTATTCCTCCTCAAAGCCCTATGAAGAGAACATTGTTGTTCTCATTCTACTCCCCTGTGAATTGAGGCTAAAGGTGATTAAGCTACCTGCCCAGGGTCAAATACCTGATAGGTGATGCAGTTAGGATGAAACCTAGTCAGACCCATCTCCAAAGAAAAATTTGGAGGGAGCTCCTTTAAACTGTACCTATTCTCCAAAGTATTAGAATATTCTTTCTTGGCCATGAGGTTGGTCCTGTCTTCTCACCTCCCTCCTATGTTCCCAGATTGAAAATCACACTGATTCATGTATCTCAAAGGTATTCACTCCAACAATTGATAATGGAGAAAAAAATTTCTTACTACAAGCACATTAATTCCTAAATTACAAGACCTTCTTTCTAATAACAAAGTTTGATAGACTTACCTTTAGTACTTTTATTGTTTTCTTGGAGAGAAGGGTTATGGCTAATAACCCAACCAGATGGCTAACAAGTAGATAGAAAAACTAAGGAGGGGTAAAATTCTAAGTTAAAGATATAAATGTCAAGTTTGAGATTTCTATTTTATTGCTAAGAAACACAGTGTATTACACTAAGCGTAGACGTTTAGAAAGATATTGCTAAGTAACAAAAATAAGAATGAATGGCACATATTTTAGGAACAGTTAATTAATGCCCATGCTCAGATTATGTAATTGCTGTTAAACACAGAATAATTTATATAAAGAAAAAAAGGGGATCCATGGTTAAAACTGGAAACAATAAACATCATTATGAACAAGTCATTGTGAGATTTTTTCCCATATTATAAGAATTCTGGGCTTTCTCCCAATAGTAGCTACATTAAACACCGAAACATCTGAAACAGATGTTGCATGTTTTTTCCATAATTTCCAAGGATTTTATATATTTTAAATGGTAGGGAGGGAGGGATAGGAAGTCATTTAATACCCCTATCATGCATATGTTGTATTAAACTTTTGTGAATCTGCTTGGATAGGTGCTCTCCAAAGTCTAATCTTGAGAAATTTATTCCATTCTTTGGAAAGACATATATATTAAATGTCATACTTAGTAAATATTATAAAACCAGAGGGTATGAAAAAACATTTGCTCTCAGGAAAACCCACTTATGCTATATCTGTTGTCTGCATTAACAAAACAATAAAATGAAAAAAAAGAAAAAGAAAACAATTTTAAAAACATCTTCAGGAAGGGGTTCTATAAGTTCCTTGCCTTTCTGTTGGAAATTCACTGCCTATCATTTTTTCCTCCATCCTCTCCTAAAAAGCAGCTTATATTTGTCTCTGAGTCATCCTAGAGACTGAAGACCACTAACCTTACTCTATTTTATACTATTTAATTGTAGTTTTTTAGAGCCTTCATTTTCTGACTTATTTTAATTAGGTTCCTGACAGTCTTAAAATTTCTCCTTATAACTCTTTAAAATATTACCTGGATTGTTAGGAATTATTATTTTATTTCATGAGAAAGACCTTCTCAGGACTTTCCTGATCTTTTCTCTGAATACCTGGGGAGAAGCCCAGGAAGAGGAGGCAAACTCTCTCGGTATTTGCAGTTCCTGGGGGCTTTACTCTCTTGCCAGGGCACACTCAGTCTCAAGCAACTGACCACACATCCAGCTCAGGGGCACCAAACCATGGTCGCTGTGAATTTTTTTCTAAATAAGCTTCTACTGGGATACATCCATGCTCATTCATTTACCTATTAGTTATGTCTGTTTTTTACATAGGTAAGTATTTGTGATCCAGTCTGTGTGGCCTCCAAAGCTGAAAATATTTACTATCTGGCCCCATGAAGAAAAAGTTTGCCGACCCTTGATCTCTTCTTATCAGTGTCCAGATGTATCTCGGCCAATTAAATCACTGTTCACCTCTAGTCTCTTCTTGCAGGCACCTGACTCTTCTTATATATTTTGGGCCCCTTGGTTGCCCTGTGACCTTAGCAATTCAGTTAAGTTCAAGTTGTCAACTTGCTGTTTGTTTATTGCTATAGACTGAATATTGTGTGTGCCCTTAAAATTTTTGTATTAAATCCTAATGCACGATGTGATGGTATTAGGAGCTGGGGACCTTTGGGAGGTGATTAGGTCATAAAGGTGGAGCTCTCATGAATGGGATTAGTGCCCTTATAAAAGAGACCCAAGGGAGCTCCCTTGCCGCTTCTAGCATGTGAGGACACAGTGGTGTCTGTGAACCAGGAAGCAGATCCTTACCAGATATTGAATCTGTCAGAACCTTGATCTTGGACTTCCCAGCCTCCACACGTGCGAGAAATAAATGTCTGTTGGCTATAAGCCACCCAGTCTATGGTATTCCGCTATTGCAGCCCAAATGAACTAAGACATCCATAATATCATTTTTGTTTAAAGTTGGGAGTGAAGGCTTTTCAGCTCTCTATGTCTCCAAGTGATACCCAAAAGTTGTCAACTTCCCTCCCCTCCTTTTTTTTTCCACTTACAATTAATTTATCTCTTAAAGAATCTGGATAGTTTGGTAGATTTTCCCACAGTCTGCTTTTTTTTTTTTTGAGTAGCATTAAATAATATGGCACCTTACTTTCTGAGATTTCCTGGTTTGGTTCCTAAACTCTCTTTTCTGAGTTTTCTCATTTCCCCCTCCCTCTTGTCTCTATTCTACTGTATTTTGATGCCATTCCCCATAGTTCTTCCTTGCTGTGGAGTTCTGTTAGGAAGGCAGCTTGGAAGGTCCTTGTTTAGAAGTCATATGCATTAAACTAGTCCAGCTCCGTCAGCCCTCACCATGGGACACTATTGGAGTGGGGAAAACCCCTTCTATTCAGTTGCAGTTCTTAAAACTTTTCAGTGGCACTTTTCAGCGACTACCCAGTGGCTACTTTGGGATTCTTTTGTTCTCAGATCTTCAGTGGCACTGTTGATTCTTTCTGTTTCTTTTCACAAAGTGATGATACCTAGCAGGTCTTGTGGCTGTTAGTGATTTGAAACCACTCACGTTTACTTTGAGGCTGTGCAGAGCATCTTGTCACCTATCTTTGGTAAATGTTGTCCATGAGCTCTTAGTTTTGCAGTGTAGTGCCTTTTTATGTTTTTATATGGAGATTCAGAGGATTCAAAATTATGTTTCCATGGTTGCCACCATTTTTGCAGGATTCCTGACTCAATTGTTTTGATTAGTTGTTTATTTGAATGTAGTATGTTACAATATTTGAGAATAATAATAATAAAATGATTTGAGTTTTTATTAAACACGGTCACATTTGGGTATATGCAAGGTGGTTGCCAGGTGAACAAACTGGTAATGCATGCATTTAAAAATTATAATAATGATAACTGCTCTTTTTTGATTATTTTCTGTGTGCATTGTCTGAATTAACCTTAGGACATACATAGTATTTGTTTTTACCATTTTACAGATAAGGGGACTGAGGCTTGAAGAGGTTAAGCATGATTTGCACAAGGTAACACAACTAGTAATTGGGGAGCTGGAATTCTAACAAAGCAAGTCTGAGTGCAAAGGCCATGCCTGGACCACTGTAATACACTTGCAGTTGTTCAGCAAGGCCTATTTTTATTCCTTTCTCTTCTTTCCATTTCCTTACCCCCTGCCTTAATCTTCTGTAAAAGCTTCTAAAAATACTCCCCTGATCCTTGCACAGCTTCCTCTTTGCCTGCTGACATCAATCTGATCCCTTGCTTAATTGTAAGAATCCAAAATAAAAAACGTTAAAACATCTGTTATAAGTTCTAATTGGTCATAAAGATATATGAATGAATGGATAATGTTACAGTCCACATTTTATTCCCCAGAAGAAATTTCAACTATTCCACCATTATTGGTTCGTGCTTATTCTTTCCCGCTTCCAATGACTGCCCATTACAAATCCTGTGTACTAGCCACATCCATCTGGTCACTTTCTGTAGTGCTGCCATTTAGTTTCATCCACTCACACTGCTGCCATCTCTTCATGGATGTCCTTTTTCCATTGCCATCCTTTAAAGCCAGATGCTTAGGTGGCCAGTTCTATGAAGCGTTCCCTAGTTTCCGCCAATGCAGAGGCAGAATTTGTGGTTCCTTAATGGTCCTCGCACAGTCATTGGAAAGGATCTTTATCATAACATTCATTCCTCAGAGCATGTTTAGGTGAGTTTTTGTGAACCTGTCTGATCTCCTAGACTCCAAGTTGACCAGGGAGTGGGATATACTTTACTCACCTTCGTAACTCCAGAGTCTCGACAGTGCCTGGAACACAGCAGTTACTTAAATCAGTTTTATTAGATGAACCCAGTTAGTATCCGTGAGCTTATATTGCTAGTTATAAGTCTAACTTCTTGATTAGAAAACAAATACTTAACAATTGCATACTCACTTTGCCTTTCTGTTATTACTTATCTAATAACATATGTTCAAACCTGTACTTAAATCAGCATGGCTAGACAGGCAGACAGCAGTTGTTTATACTTATATTTGCCACAAAATTTTTTTCTTTGCTTGGCAGTTCTCTGAGAATTATCTGAGTGTGAATAGTATTTCTTCATGTGGCTCATCATGCCCAGAAAATTAAATATTTTTAATTAACATTTATAATCAGCTTTTCCTGTTCTTGGGTCTAGTGGTTTATATTCATTTAAACAAATTGAATTTTAAAGATAAATTAAACACTGCCTTTGTAAAGCCTTATTCAGATTGATTTTTTTCTCCAACCTCACATGCTTTATCAACCTATATTTCCATCAT
Organism: Delphinapterus leucas; assembly: GCF_059928025.1. NCBI lineage: Eukaryota > Metazoa > Chordata > Mammalia > Artiodactyla > Monodontidae > Delphinapterus > Delphinapterus leucas. Next base: position 68,005,983 of record NC_143133.1, on the reverse strand, counting down.
TCATTTATTCATTCACTCATTTAATAAATCACAGATATATTCAAAGCTAATACCTGTCATCTCTAGATAGGTCTAGAGATTTGTCAGGGGTAATGGACCTTTCTGGAAAACACTCTGCTTTGATTTTTTAAATTACAATGAGACAGAAATTTCAGGACATCAAGAGACATAGACTAGACAAAATGGTTTTACTATTCATTTATTTTCTGATCAAATTCAATCTTAAACAATATTCAGAAGTTAGTTGAACTATTTCTGGTCCTCTGCCTAAAGGTGAAATTATTCACTTGTCCTAGTGGGTCTAGGTTCCAAGTTATCATTATTCTTTTAAATAACTCTTGCAAAGGGGTGATTTCTGGCTCCTTCATCTCAGGGGAGAACTTATGGGTCTTTGGATGACATTCAAGCATAATTTTCTTACCTCAGTTTTGACGCTTCAGAGAAAATGTATCTCTATTTTTAAATAGAAATATGGAGCAAAAAATTTCTAGGTAACTAGAGGGTATTTGGTGTTCTCCTTCCTTATTGCAGTATGCAGTCTCTAGTTTTAGAAAATGGCACAAAGACCTTAAGGCAGCCTGTTTAGGACAGCAGTTACAATATATACAGTCTGCTAATGCCTCCAGCTTCCCACAAGAAGGGAGACTTGTTTCGAGTGGGTGTTGGTGGTGTGTTTTTCAGGCTTCATGGAAGAGATTTTTCTCAAGGATCTGCCATAGACAGGGATACAAATCCAAGTAATGCCTGGTTCTTTATCCCAGGTAGGATATACTGTAACTAGGAAAACATTTTGCCAGTGATTATAAAACAGTGTGGCAAATTCTTTTGAGTTAGTAATTTACTAGAATAGATAGTATTATTTTATCTTAAAATAATTTTCAAGGCTAAGGTTTCACCAAAGACAACTTGTAGATAAAGTGCTCTCCTAGAGTAATAGCCGATAGGCTATAATTTGGTCATATTTTTAAATAAGCTTTGCTTTCTAAGTTCTGTGGGAGATCTGAATTAGATTCTGATAACAAGCTAGGAAAAACCAGTAGAGACATCATTCAAGAATTTCAAAAATCTAGCTCTTGGGGACAATTTGCTGTGAGCAAAAAGCCATAAGTAACCCCCAATAGCATTGTTATATTACAGTGATTATAGGTCAGAGCTTGGGGCTTTGCAGTCAGACACACGGGGATTCAACTTCTGGATCCTTATTATGTGACTTTGGACAAGTTACTTAGCTATTCTAAGTATCGTTTCTTCACTGTGCGATGCTTCAGAAATTATTTTGAGGATTAAAGAGATTATGGTTTTAACAGTTCATGGTATAGTGCCTGGTACATAGTAAGCCCTCAAAATATATTTACTATAATATTTGTAGTTACTGCAATAATTCCCCAGAATTATTTAAATATTTGTTTAATTATCTAATTATTAAATATTGAATATTTTAAAATATTTCATATAATTTACAGTATATATATATTCAAGTAAGTGTCAAAATTAAAAAGTGAGATAAAGGTGTCAATGAAGGAATCATGGCAAGACACCCAGACCTCTGAAAGAATGGTCATCAATCTAGTCCTCAGCTATGGGCAGTGGGCGGGAGGGCAGGTAATTTGTTGAGATGCATCTTTTTAAATGGACTCAAAAGGATCAGGAGATGCTCCTACTTTTGGCTCATTTGTAGTGGAGACAATGCCATTTTTATAGTACAGTTCACTACTCTGAGCACTTTCTTCTTATTTTATATCCTAGATGCCAATTTGGTCACTAGAAGTTTTCATGAGGAGCACTGAAGCAAATCAAAGAGAATTGCACTGTTTGGGGAATTTTTTTATCCAAGTTGCTTAAAAACCCATTAAAGTCTCCTGACCAAAAAGAGTATACCTTTCCAATAACTAGTGCACTTCAGAGTCTTTCTCCTTTGGTCATGCTGAATAAAAACATCTTTCCGATATTTTGTTCTTTTTCAGTACTCTATGAAGCCCACCATATTAGTTATCTATAGCTGCTGTAACAAATTACCACAAAGTTAGTGGCTTAAAACAACGTACGTTTTACAGTTCTGGAGGTCAGAAGTCTGGAAAGGGTCCATCAGGCTAAAATTTAAGTGTCAGCAGGGCTGTGTTTCTTCAGGAGGCTCTAGTGGACAATCTGTTTCCTTGCTTCTTCCAGCTTCTAGAACCCTGCCTGTATTGCTTAGTTCCTGGGTCCCTTCCATCTTCAAAGCCATCAGAGTAATATTTCAAATCTATGTCTCTGGTTCTCCTGCCACTCTCTTTCACTTATAATGACTCAGGGTCCACCTGGGTAATACTTAACTCCCCATCTCAAGATCCTTAACTTAATCACATGTGCAAGATCTCTTTTGCCAAATAAAGTGACATACTCACAGGTTCTGAGGATTGGGGGCTGCACAGTTTACAGGGCATTATTCTGCCTACCGCAGCCATCTAGATAGTCTTTCTGTGGGTGTTGTAACACTGTTGATCAGATACTTACATTTTTCACATTTAACAATGGTGCAGTTATATTTCCAGACTGCTCTTTAAGCACTGATTTACGAGAAATCTGGTCCTTTAGGCAGGTTTCTGTAATAGCTCATTTTATTCCTTATGTGTTAAATTTACTGGTTCAATTCTTACAGGCTAATGTTAATTGACGTTCAAGTACTTCTTAGTTACCTACTAGAAGTCTCAAGGATGTAGGTCATATATTTAGAAATTTCTACCTGTAGGGGTGAGGACTTCTTTTCCAAAGTTTATCTTTTAAAGTTGCAAGTTTCATCCCTCCAAAAACTAAAAATAGAACTACCATATGATCCAGCAATTGCACTGCTGGGTATATATCCAGAAAAAAAAACCACCACTAATTTGAAAAGATACAAACACCCAGGTGTTCATAGAAGCACTATTTACAATAGCCAAGATGTGGAAACAACCCAGTGTCCATCAATAGATGAATGGGTAATGAAGTTGTATATGTATAAAGTGGAGTATTACTCAGCTATAAAAAAGAATGAAATTCTCACAGATATAGAAAACAAACTAGTGGTTATTATTGAGGAGAAGGAAGAGGCGAGGGGAAATACAGGGGTAGGGGATTAAGAGGTACAAACAACTATGTACAAAATAGACAAGCAACGAGGATATATTGTATGGCACAAGGGATTATAGCCATTATCTTGTAGTAACTTTCAATGGAGTATAAATCTGTAAAAATACTGAATCACTATGCTTTATACCTGAAACTAATGTAATATTGTAAATCAACTATACTTCAAAAAAGAAAAATGAAGTTAAAAGTTTCAGTTACTTGGGAAATTTATTTCCCTGGAATTGCTGTTTTTCTAAGGATGCTAATTCAGTTAAATATTAATGTATCATAATAGTAGTTTTTAAAATTTTAATAATTACTTTAATCTGACTTTTTTAGATGTGCTTATGCTTTTCACTGTCAGTTTAGGTAAATTATACAATGAATTTTCCTTTTTGAGGGCCTTCCATATATTGATGCTATCTATATGTCTGCACTGATTTGATGAGATGTAATAGGTACTGTTGTTATAGGATTTACTGTATTAAACAGCAAAATATAAGGACAGAATAAGAAACTTTTACCTGGGAGTGACTTCTAGATGGAATACAGGCAATATTTTATTGTGCTGTCTATTCATTTTATAAGTTCTGAACTAATGACTAAATTGCAGTAGCAGGAAAGCATGATCATGACAAGGTGAAGATAACTGGGAGAAAGGACTGAGAAGAAAGAAGGGTAGTTTTGTGCTTTGGACCAGCCCTCCAAATAAATAAAAATTACCTACATGAAATCTCAGGCAAATAGCTTTACATCATATTAAATAATTTAACTAATTGACAATGCGGCTAGCAAAATGATAGCATTAATTTTAAATTGTATTTTGAGTGTCATCGTTGTAAGTGCTTCCTTTTTCATTGTGTTATGTACCTGGGGGCTATTCTGTCCAATTAAATACTCTTAAAATGTGTAATCTTAGGCCAAGGTCTGCCTCCAAGTCTATCAAAAAAGCAAATGTTATAGGAATTCCTTTCATAGAAGGCAAAGTTTCAAAGGTATATGTCTTGATGCTGTCTTCTAATATATATGTATTGCTTTTAGAAGTTGTACTAAGTCTTCTGAACCATTAAGCTAATGCACTTGGTATCTTACGGATACCAAGTATGAAAAATTATAACTTGGGGACCTATTTATAGTACCCATTTTTTAAAATAAATGTGATACATTTGATTATTTTTTTGCAATCTACTTTTTAAAATGTTGACAGTTTTATTTTTTAAAATTTTTTATATAGCAGGTTCTTATTAGTTATCTATTTTATACATATTAGTGTATATATGTCAATCCCAATCTTCCAATTCATCCCACCACCACCCCCCGCCCACTTACCCCCCTTGCTGTCCATACGTTTGTTCTCTACATCTGTGTCTCTATTTCTGCCTTGCAAACCAGTTCATCTGTACGAATTTTCTAGATTCCACATATATGTGTTAATATACGATATTTGTTTTTCTCTTTCTGACTTACTTCACTCTGTATGACAGTCTCTAGGTCCATCCACGTCTCTACAAATGACCCAATTTCATTCCTTTTTATGGCTCAGTAGTACTCCATTGTATGTATGTACACCATCTTCTTTATCCATTTGTCTGTTGATGGGCATTTAGGTTGCTTCCATGAGCTGGCTATTGTAAATAGTGCTGCAATGAACATTGGGGTGCATGTGTCTTTTTGAATTATGGTTTTCTCTGGGTATATGCCCAGTAGTGGGATTTCTGGATCATATGGTAATTCTATTTTTAGTTTTTTAAGAAACCTCCATACTGTTCTCCATAGTGGCTGTATCAATTTACATTCCCACCAACAGTGCAAGAGGGTTCCCTTTTTTCCACACCCTCTTCAGCGTTTGTTGTTTGTAGATTTTCTAATGATTCCCATTCCCATTGGTGTTAGGTGATACCTCATTGTAGTTTTTTTTGGGTTTTTTTTTGTGGTATGCGGGCCTCTCACTGTTGTGGCCTCTGCCATTGTGGAGCACAGGCTCTGGATGCGCAGGCTCAGAGGCCATGGCTCACAGGCCTAGCTGCCCCGCGGCAGGTGGGATCTTCCCGGACTGGGGCATGAACCTGCGTCCCCTGCATCGGCATGCGGACTCTCAACCACTGTGCCACCAGGGAAGCCCCCTCATTGTAGTTTTGACTCTCATTTCTCTAATAATTAGTGATGTTGAGAAGCTTTTCATGTGCCTCTTGGCCATCTGTATGTCTTCTTTGGAGAGATGTCTATTTAGGTCTTCTGCCCAGTTTTTAATTGGGTTGTTTGTTTTTTTAATACTGAGCTTCATGAGCTGGTTATGTATTTTTGAGATTAATCCTTTGTCCATTGATTCGTTTGCAAATATTTTCTCCCATTCTGAGGGTTGTCTTTTCATCTTGCTTATGGTTTCCTTTGTTGTACAAAAGCTTTTAAGTTTCATTAGGTCCCATTTTTTAATTTTTCCTTTTATTTCCATTACTCTAGGAGGTGGGTCAAAAAAGATCTTTCTGTGATTTATGTTATGTTTTCCTCCGAGACTTTTATAGTGTCCCGTCGTACATTTAAGCCCTTAATCCATTTGGAGTTTATTTTCGTGTATGGTGTTAGGAAGTGTTCTAATTTCATTCTTTTACAGGTAGCTGCCTAGTTTTCCAAGCACCACTTATTGAAGATACTGTCTTTTCTCCATTGTATATCCTTGCCTCCTTTGTCATAGATTAGTTGACCATAGGTGCTTGGGTTTATCTCTGGGCTTTCTATCCTGTTCCATTGATCTACATTTCTGGTTTTGTGCCAGTACCATACTGTCTTGATTACTGTAGCTTTGTAGTATAGTCTGAAGTCTGGGAGCCTGATTCCTCCAGCTCTGTTTTTCTTTCTCAAGATTGCTTTGGCTATTTGGGGTCTTTTGTGTTTCCATACAAATTGTGAAATTTTTTGTTCTAGTTCTGTGAAAAATGCCAGCAGTAGTTTGATAGAGATTGCATTGACTCTGTAGTCATTCCTTTGGGTAATATAGTCGTTTTCACAATGTTGATTCTTCCAATCCAAGAACATGGTATATCTCTCCATCTGTTTGTATCATGTTTAATTTCTTTCATCAGTGTCTTATAGTTTTCTGCATACAGGTCTTTTTTCTCCTTAGGCTTATTCATAGGTATTTTATTCTTTTTATTGCAATGGTAAATGGGAGTGTTTCCTTAATTTCTCTTTCAGATTTTTTGTTGTTAGTGTACAGGAATGCAAGAGATTTCTGTGCATTAATTTTGTATCCTGCAACTTTACCAAATTCATTAATTAGCTCTAGTAGTTTTCTGGTGGCATCTTTAGGGTTACCTATGTATAGTATCATGTCATCTACAAACAGTGACAGTTTTACTTCTTTCCCAATTGGATTCCTTTTATTTCTTTTTCTTCTCTGATTGCCATGGCTAGGACTTCCAAAACTATTTTGAATAATACTGGCAAAAGTGGACATCCTTGTCTTGTTCCTGATCTTAGAGGAAATGCTTTCAGTTTTTCACCATTGAGAATGATGTTTGCTGTGGGTTTGTCATATATGGCCTTTATTATGTTGAGGTAGGTTCCCTCTGTTCCCACTTTCTGGAGAGTTTTTATCATACATGGGTGTTGAATTTTGTCAAAAGCTTTTTCTGCATCTATTGAGAATATCACATGGTTTTTATCCTTCAGTTTGTTAATGTGGTGTATCACATTGATTGGTTTGCATATATTGAAGAATCCTTGCATCCCTGGGATAAATCCCACTTGATCATGGTGTATGATCCTTTTAATGTGTTGTAGCATTCTGTTTGCTAGTATTTTGTTGAGGATTTTTGCATCTATATTCATCAGTGATATTGGTCTGTAATTTTCTCTTTATTTTCAAAATTTTATTTATTTATTTATTTTGGCTGCGTTGGGTCTTCGTTGTTGCACATGGGCTTTCTCTAGTTGCAGAGAGCTGGGCACACTTTTCGTGTGGTTTATGGGCTTCTCATTGTGGTGGCTTCACTTGTTGCGGAGCATGGACTCTAGACGCGCGAGCTTCAGTAGTTGTGGCTCGTGGGCTCTAGAGCACAGGCTCAGTAGTTGTGACATGTGGGCTTAGTGCTCCATGGCATGTGGGATCTTCCCAGACCAGGGCTCGAACCTGTGTCTCCCGCATTAGCAGGTAGATTCTCAACCACTGTGCCACCAGGGAAGCCCTGTAATTTTCTTCTTTTGGACTTCTCTCTGGTTTTGGTATCAGGGTGATGGTAGCCTCCTAGAATGAGTTTGGCAGTGTTCCCTCCTCTGCAATTTTTTGGAAGTTTGAGAAGGATGGGTGTTAGCTCTTCTCTAAATGTTTGATAGAGTTCACCTGTGAAGCCATCTGGTTCTGGACTTTTGTTTGTTGGAAGATTTTTAATCACAGTTTCAATTTCATTACTTGTGATCAGTCTGTTCATATTTTCTATTTCTTTCTGGTTCAGTCTTGGAAGGTTATACCTTTCTAAGAATTTGTCCATTTCTTCCAGGTTGTCCATTTTATTGGCATAGAGATGTTTTTAGTAGTCTCTTACGATGCTTTGTATTCCTGCAGTGTCCATTGTACCTTCTCCTTTTTCATTTCTAATTTTATTGGTTTGAGTCCTCTGCCTCTTTTTCTTGATGAGTCTGGCTAAAGATTTATCAGTTTTTTTCATCTTCTCAAAGAACCAGCTTTTAGTTTTATTGATCTTTGCTATTGTTTTCTTTGTTTCTATTTCATTTATTTCTGCTCTGATCTTTATGATTTCTTTCCTCCCAACTTTGGGTTTTGTTTGTTCTTCTTTCTCTAGCTTCTTTAAGTGTAAGCTTAGATTGTTTATTTGAGGTTTTCCTGTTTCTTGAGGTAGGCTTGTATTGCTCTAAACTACCCTCTTAGAACTGCTTTTGCTGCATCCCATAGGTTTTGGATTGTTGTGTTTTCATTGTAATTTGTCTCTAGGTATTTTTTTACTTTGATTTCTTCAGTGATCTCTTGGTTATTTAGTAACGTATTGTTTAACCTCCATGTGTTTGTTTTTTTACGTTTTTTTCCCCTGTAATTGATGTCTAATCTCATAACCTTGTGGTCAGAAAAGATGCTTGATGTGATTTCAATTCTCTTAAATGTACTGAGGCTTTATTTGTGACCCAATATGTGATCTATCCTGGAGAATGTTCTGTGTGCACTTGATAAGAAAGTGTAATCTGCTGTTTTTGGATGGAACGTCCTATAAATATCAATTAAATCTATCTGGTCTACTGTGTCATTTAAAGCTTCTGTTTCCTTCTTAATTTTCTGTTTGGATGACCTGTCCATTGGTGTAAGTGAGGTGTTAAAGTCCCCCACTATTTTTGTGTTACTGTCGATTTCCTCTTTTATAGCTGTTAGCAGTTGCCTTATGTATTGAGGCGCTCCTATGTTGGGTGCATATATATTTATAATTGTAATATCTTCTTCTTGGATTGATCCCTTGATCATTATGTAGTGTCCTTCCTTGTCTCTTGTAACATTCTTTATTTTAAAGTCTATTTTACCTGATATGAGTATTGCTATTCCAGCTTTCTTTTTTTTTTTTTTTGCGGTACGCGGGCCTCTCACTGCTGTGGCCTCTCCCTTCGTGGAGCACAGACTCTGGACGTGCAGGCCCAGCGGCCATGGCTCACAGGCCCAGTCGCTCCGCGTCACGTGGGATCTTCCCGGACCAGGGCATGAACCCGTGTCCCCTGCATCAGCAGGCAGACTCTCAACCACTGCACCACCAGGGAAGCCCCCCCAGCTTTCTTCTGATTTACATTTGCATGGAGTATCTTTTTCCATCCCCTCACTTTCAGTCTGTATGTGTCCCTAGGTCTGAAGTGATCTCTTGTAGATAGCATATATATGGGTCTTGTTTTTTTATCCCTTCAGCGAGCCTGTGTCTTTTGGTTGGAGCATTTAATCCATTCACGTTTAAGGTAATTATCGATATGTATGTTCCTATTACCATTTTCTGAATTGTTATGGGTTTGTTTTTTAGGTCCTTTTCTTCTCTTGTGTTTCCCATTTAGAGAAGTTCCTTTAGCATTTGTTGTAGAGCTGGTTTGGTGGTGCTGAATTCTCTTTGCTTTAGCTTGTTTGTAAAGCTTTTGATTTCTCTGTCCAATCTGAATGAAATCCTTGCTGGGTAGAGTAATCTTGGTTGTAGGTCCTTCCCTTTCATCACTTTAAATATATCATTCCATTCCCTTCTGGCTTGCAGAGTTTCTGCTGGGAAATCAGCTGTTAACCTTATGGGAGTTCCCTTGTATGTTGTCATTTTTCTCTTGTTGCTTTTAATAATTTTCCTTTGTCTTTAATTTTTGTCAATTTGATTGCTATGGATCTTGGCATGTTTCTCCTTGGGTTTATCCTTCCTGGGGCTCTCTGTGCTTCCTGCACTTGGGTGGCTATTTCCTTTCTCATATTAGGGAAGTTTTTGACTATAGTCTATTCAAATATTTTCTTGGGTCCTTCCTCTGTCTCTTCTCTTTCTGGGGCACCTATATTGTACATATTGCTGTGTTAAATGTTGTCCCAGAAGTCTCTCAGGCTGTCTTTATTTCTTTTTATTCTTTTTTCTTTATTCTGTTCTGTGGCCATGAATTCCATCATTCTGTCTTCCAGGTAACTTATCCGTTCTTCTGCCTCAGTTATTCTGCTCTTGATTCCTTCTACTCTGTTTTTCATTTCAGTTATTGTATTGTTCACCTCTGTTTTTTTGTTCTTTAATTCTTCTAGGTGTTGGTTCTTTAATTCTTCTAGGTTTTTGTTAAAATTTTTGCATTTTCTTGATCTTTGCCTCCATTCTTTTTTTGAGATCCTGGATCATCTTCACCACCATTATTGTGAATTCTTTTTCTGGAAGGTTGCCTATCTCCACTTCATTTAGTTGTTTTTCTGGGGTTTTATCTTGTTCTTTCATCTGGTACATAGTCCTCTGCCTTTTCATTTTGTCTGTCTTTCTGTGAATGTGGTTTGCATTCAACAGACTGCAGAATTGTAGTTCTTCTTGCTTCTGCCCTCTATAGTATCAATTCTTTCTTCACTAGAATAACACGTTTTCAGTGACTTTGGACTTCTCTGAGATAACACGAGGTCTAGGCTGCAGAGATAACTTGATGGTATGAAGTAGCTAATGTAATATAATTATATGTCTTGATTGCTTCCTATATACTGTGTTTCCCACTTAATCATCATAATAATCTTGTAAGGAATGAGCTGGAAACCCCACTTTCCAGATAAGAAAATTGATGTTTAGACAGATGTTCAAATACTTACTTTAGTTTTTAAAAAATTAATATAAACAAGTAGATCTCTTCTCAGCCACATGACTATCTGCTCTCAAGTTTCTTTCCGGATTATCTACTCTCTCCAATTATTACACAGTGCTTTACTCTAAATATTCTATATTGTATCCCATGTTCAAGGTATCAATATTTTGTGTTCTTGTAACCCATGCATATTGGTTTCCTTAGGGTTGCTGTAAGAAAGTGCCATATACTGGGTGACTTAAGAGAATGGAAATTTATTATCTTACAATTCTGGAGAAGTTCAAAATCTAGGTATCTGCGGGGCCATGCTCCGCTAAGACACTTAGTAGACTCCTTCCTTGCCTGGTTTTGTTGGCTGTTGGTGGCTGTCAGTCTGCTGCTTGGCTTGCAACTGCAGCCTGTGTCATCACATGGCATTTTCCCAGTGTGTCTGTGTTTTCACATGGTATTCTCCTTACTGTGTCTCTCCTCCTCGTATAAGGACAGCAGTCATATCAGAATAAGGCCCTACCCTACTCTAGTATGACCTCATCTGAACTAATTACGTGGGTTACAACTCTAGTTTCAAATAAGGTAATATTCTGAAGACCTGGGGGTTAGAATTTCAACATACCTTTGTTGGGGGACACAATTCAACCCATAACACCATGTGTACTATATTTGGAAAAACAGAATTATTTTTATGAATTGTGGGTTTTTTGTTTTGTTTTTTTGCGGTATGCGGGCCTCTCACTGTTGTGGTCTCTCCCGTTGCGGAGCACAGGCTCCGGATGCGCGGGCTCAGCGGCCATGGCTCACGGGCCCAGCCACTCCACGGCATGTGGGATCTTCCCAGACTGGGGCACAAACCTGTGTCCCCTGCATCGGCAGGCAGACTCTCAACCACTGCGCCACCAGGGAAGCCCTATGAATTGTATTATTTTGGCATTATGTTCTCAACTTTGTATCAAAGAACTAATGATTGTATGAAAACAATTATTGTACTTTTTATAAATGAGCTGTTTTGTAAGTTTGTCCCAAGAAAAACTAGTTTTTCAAGATGCTCTAAGAAAAGTGGAGTGCATGATCAAATAATGGTGAGATTAACTGAATGTTAGTCTACATTTTATGTACCCTTCTTGGAGACCTAGTACTCCTTAAGATATTAAAGTCATTCAGAAGTCCTGTGTGAAATATATTGAACCTAACCTTAAGTTCCCCAAATGTCTTAGATGTCGGAAACTCTTAATTATGTTAACACAGTACTTTGTACAACTGTTTTGGAAAATGACAAATCAGGGAATCACAACATATATACTATTGTCCCTTTTCATTAGGAATATGGAAAGGTTAATTTACGTTCTTATGCTTCAGTTTTCTCAACTGTAAAATAAGAATAATAATTACAGTTATAGCATAAAAATGATTGAGACTATTAAGTAAGATAAAACAGGCAAAGAGTATGACCCAGTATTGGACCATAAAAAGTATTCAATGCATGTTTATCATTAATGTGATTTAGTCTTATATTTAGTCAATATTTGTCACTAGGCATTAATCCAGAGTGATGTTGAGATCCATCAAACAAGAGGACCATACTTATTAGCTTGAACACAATTTCTATATAATTCACAGAATAAAGAGAACATACTTTTTATTCTCAGAGTATTTAAGTATTTTAGCTTTTTACAGCAATATCTCAAGAAAAAATATTATATTAGAATCTATGTAATATGTATAATAATGGAGGAAATCATGCAGTATATTTTAGGGAGAGTTTTTTGGAGGATGAGTAAAATTAAGAAGGTTCTTCATTCAGAATACTAGTCACTGTACTGTTAAAAAGTTAAGTGAAAGGCTTCCCTGGTGGCGCAGTGGTTGAGAGTCTGCCTGCCGATGCAGGGGACATGGGTTCGTGCCCCGGTCTGGGAGGATCCCACATGCCATGGAGCGGTTGGGCCCGTGAGCCGTGGCCGCTGAGCCTGAGCATCTGGAGCCTGTGCTCCGCAGCGGGAGAGGCCACAACAGAGAGAGGCCCGCATACCAGAAAAAAAAAAAAAAAAAAAAAGTTAAGCCCCTGGAGCAATTGAAAAATATAAGGCTGAGAGAACTTGTAATAAAAGCCTCAGAATGCTGTGCTTTGGATTTTTGTGTGTTTTCTCCTTTTGTCCTTTATGTCAGGTATTTAGTTGCCAATTTCTTTTTTTCTGTTTCCTAGGTGCTCTATTCTATCGCTTATTTCAACCCTTGCTCTTTTAAAATACACCATAAACTGGAAAGCTGATAATGCGAGTCATTCAATTCTTTTCAAAATAATAAAGATGGCTGAAAGCTTTTTTTTTCTTCTGCAGATTTTTGAGTATATTTTTCTACATGGTTGAAATTGCTAGCTTCATAATCTCTACCAAGTTGGTAAAATGTTACTGAATTATGTCCCTTAAAATGATTATTTTTGTGTAAGCTAAAGATAAGCACCCAGCTACCACTTCACTATTATTTCTTAGTTTCTGAATGTCCCTCTTACCCCATCAGTTCCTTATAATCTCTCCGCTTGCTACCACCATGCTTCTTACAGCTAGACCACTTGAGTCACCAGCTTGTCCTCCTGCCCCTTAGAGGATATGGACTGCTCTGCCAGCACAACTTGATATTGTATGACAGTTCTTTCTTGGAAGAGTTGCAGATTTTGCTTGGGGTCTCCCTTGGATATTTAAAAATGTCACTTTCTTCTTTGTCAGTCATTTCACTCAGAAGAATCATAATTCTAAAAGGATGGTTAGAAATTTTCCATTCAGGTCTTTCTAAATTCAAAAATCTTCACACTCATTTCTTAACCATTAAATATATTAAATTTTGTCTGGCTGTTTGTGGATATGTCATTTGAGGGAATTATTATTTATTTATTTATTTGTTAATAAAGAATTCTAGTTAAATGAAGGCCATACACCAGGTATATATTATCAATTTTCAAAGGGCTCATAGAATAAGAATGTATGGTAGTAATAAGAGTTTGCTACAGATATTTCTTTTTTGTTTAATAAATGTTTAGGCATCATTTGGTGAGTCAAGGTCATAATTTTAACAACACTTTACTATTATATTTAGAAATATGGATTAGTATTTAATAATCTGCCAAGTAAAATCATTTGTCCTTGCTAGTACTTTACATACACTGTTTCATTTAATCTTTCATTGGCCATAGGAATTTGGCTTTATTATCTCATATATTGCATATAATGAAGCCAAGGTTCAAGGGTTTAACTTGTTCTTCCCAGTAGATAGATGACAGGGCTGGGATTTCATCTCACAGTCACCTGAAGCCTCAGAGTAAATGTTTCCTACTCTACCATACTGCTTCTAATGACACAGGGTAAAGAAAAATCAGAGAAGAGGTGAGACCAGATTAACTCTTGAAGTATGAGAATTTGGTAGGCAGTGTGAGAAAGTAGGTAACAGACTAGAAAGCTTAAAATTGTTAGAGTAGGTGGTAAATAATTATTGAAGGATTTGATCCACGGTGATGGAATGTCATGGTGAAAATAGTGAATTAAAAAAAAATTGATGTGATGTCTATGTCAGGGTAACTAGAAAGAGGTAGTGTTTGAACATTAAAATGAATTAGGAGTTTATTGTAGTAGTTGAGACGAGAATGATGAAAACCTTGCCTAAGTTAATAAAAGAGGAGATTTTGGAAGGCAGTGTCTTTAGAACTTATTTGGGGATGAAAGAGATGAAAGAGAAAATGAAGATGCTGAAATTTGTATTTTAAGTAATTGAAAGGATTTTGATAACATTGATTGAAGTAAGGAAACAATGTAAAGCAGTACTTTGCTGAGGAAGAAAAAGTAATGTATTTAGAGAATTGTGGGTTGATGGTTGGACAATACAGTGGAATCTCTAGTGGATTATTAGATGGAACTGAACTCAAGTGTTGGCTGAGGATTAAGAAGACAAATTTGATAGTCTTCTATATGCATTTAACATCTAAGATTTGTGTTCTCATATTTATTTAGTTGTTATGCTTAATTCAAACATTTAAATACCCAACTTGAGCTCTTAAAATTAACCTGAGAACAGAAACATTTGTAAATACAATATGTAAATTTGAGGATAAAAATAATGTGACAAGAAGCACAGATGGGATGCACTTGAATCACTTGAATTTTTTTCAAAAATTTTACTTCAACTTTTTTTCTTTTTGGTCAAATCTGTCATTGCCATAGATATTTATTCTCCTAAATCCTTTTCTTACATTTGATATTTTATAGATCATGCTTGAGTTAAGTAAAGAGAAGAGCCATATCTTTCAGTGCATAAAATTATGCTTTGAAGTTAACTATCCAGACTATATTTTGCTCTTGAAAGATATCCAGTATATCCTTTGCATGCTATGCTGACTACCAAATATTTGTCCATTTTCTATCTTAATCTCAGAACTGATATCCACTGTATTTTCACCTCCTCATCCTTGGATGCTATCCCAGTGTGGGGAGAGGAAGAGGGTATACAGAATATAATGAAGAAAGCAGAAATGTCTCAATCTAGATGAGATGTATTATATTTTTCTATTGACTATAACCTTACCAAGAAGTGCAAAATATAAGTTGATCTCAAAGAAAGCAGGGCTGTCAAAATATCATGCCAATCTTCTAGCGTAGCCACCCATTTCTTCTACTCTTGTTTAGTTTCCTCTAAAACTTGTGCGCAGAATGGCTCAGAGCATAAAGATGTGCTTTGGAATGAGAAGAACTGTACTATTGGTTGTTCTCTGGAGAAAACTGGGCAAGCTCTTCAAAATAGTCATAACTAGGTGCAGCGGCCGAGTCAGGAGTGGCTGCAGAGAAAGAGTTTGGTGCGATGTCTCACACCATTTTGCTGGTAACAGCCTACCAAGAGGCCGGAAGGCAGAACTTATGCTGACTATGAATCTGTGAATGAATGCATGGAAGGTGTTTGTAAAATGTATGAAGAACATCTGAAGAGAATGAATCCCAACAGCCCCTCTATCACATATGATATCAGTCAGTTGTTTGATTCTATTGATGAGCCGGCAGACCTCAGCTGCCGTGTTTACTGAGCTGATACCCAGACAAACCAGCCTTATGGCAAAGACTGGATTAAAGAGAAGATCCAGGTGCTCCTTTGTCGACAGGCACAACAGGCCAGGAAAGAGTTGAGTTTGGAAGCATTAGGGGGACGGGGTGGGCTTGGAACACAGCTGTGTACAGTGTGCTGCAGTGGAAGTTTTGTATTATAGTAATCCTGTTTCCATTTTGGTGCACTCTAGCCAGGATTGAATGTATTAGATGAAATGTGAGGATCTTGTTCAGTCTGAAACCCCCTTTCCCCCCCTGCCCCCTCCTTTTTTTTTTTTACTTAAACATTTTTATGATGATTTAGATGGAAGTTGGTTTCTGTCAGCTAATGTTGGTTCCAATCCTTCAAACTGTTCCTTTATAACATTCACGGTACTAACCCTTCTTCACATTGGGGTGGGGGGTGGTGATGCGGTTTAGTTATGTCCTCAAGAAAAAGTCTTAGTGAAAAACAAATAAATGTTCTTTAGCTAAAAAAAAATACTCATAACTAGAGAGATGATTGGTTAATTCATCCCCAAGTTAACATTGACCACCATTAAGAAACTTTGGTTTTTAGCTTGGGTTAAGAGAAGAATGGATAATACTTTTTTTCTTGCTATGTGGGGCTATTTGAGTAGAGTTCCAGAGGACGAAACAAGAAAATTAGAAGAGTGACACGAATTATGACCATGCCCTATTCTACTCTTGCTTGATTTTAACAACCTGGCTAATCAGATCTTTTACCCTTAATAGGAGCACATTTTGCAATTATTTTTTGACCTAAGACCATGCATGAGTGTTTTAAATCCTTTTTCTGCTATTGTTTTGGTTGGAACAAAAGCTGGTAAATATCATTAATTTTAGATCCTAGAATGTAGAAATCCAGACCTAAATTAAGAAGCTCATGAAATTTAAATTTTGAAAAATAAAATTGCAGTTATTTACTTTGAACTGTACTTTCTTTAGGCTTTCAAAGCAGCTTTGTCCTAAACAACCCAAAATATTTTACTTCAAACCTTGCCACATGAAGGTGAACCGTGATTATTATGAAACAAGAGAGGCATTTAGCACCTGAAATCTGACCTAAATTCTTCTTACTTGTTTAAAGTGAGATTGCTTGACAAGCTTCATTACTTTTATGTGACTTCAAACATGAAATTAAACATAAAATGATAGAATCTTGAATGAATGTGAGTTAGGAGATTTCTTGAAATGCAAAATATGAGGATTTTATGAATCAACTTCCCAATTTCTCTCTCTCACTACTGCCCTGCTTGTCTGTCAAACAGGCCAGCTCTTGAGGTCATTCAGTCTATTTCCTCTTCTGGATTCTATCTCCTTAGACCTAAGGCAAAACTTAGATCATACTCAAGGGCATGCTGATGATCCAGGAGAAACTCTATACAGGTTTACACAATTTGCACCTCATTAAAGAATGATGTATAGACTATAATATAGAAATGTAAAATGTCCTACGTTTGTCCTCTTGGCAAGGGCAGGCTCATGTAGATACTGCTGGTGTCACTAGGCAACATTTCCTTCATTGGTATTTAAACGTTTTTCTACTTATGACTTTTATATAGAGAGGTAGGAACAAGACATGAAATATAATAACATGCAAGGAATTTAATGTCTGGATTTAAGGACAATTGTATATTAGGAAAAACGTTATTTATGGCCTTCTAGGAAACAATTTCAATATATGACATTTCAGGGATGACTATTTCTTTGCAAAATGCAGATATCTTGTATTGAAATGGAAACTACACATTTTTCAACATCAATAAAATGATTTCTATTTTAGAGATTAATCAATTGAACCTATAAAGATATTGAATCTATGAGATGGGAATGGATCCTCCTTTTTGTAACAACCGAATCCAGTGCAATATGGAGGGCAAGCAGCTCTCTTGAAGGAATACAAAGCAAATTATGAATAAAAAACTCAGTACAAAAGTGAATGTGTCTTTCACATGAGAAAATAAATTGCAACAAATTGCACATTTAAAAAAGATGACAAATGTTGAAAACATCCCAAAATCCGAAGTGAGAGAGTGACGTGAACATTGGTGGTTACCCTACCAAATGTAAAATAGATAGCTAGTGGGAAGCAGCTGCATAGCACAGGGAGATCAGCTTGGTGCTTTGTGACCACCTAGAGGGGTGGGATAGGGAGGATGGGAGGGAGACGCAAGAGGGAGGAGATATGGGGATGGATGTATATGTATAGCTGATTCACTTTGTTATAAAGCAGAAACTAACACACCATTGTAAAGTAATTATACTGCAATAAAGATGTTAAAAAATTGTTAATTGTTTACAAAAGTTACTTTTTAATTACATTTTATGGCTGCATGCTCTTAGTGTCTGTTATGGGCTGAATTGTGTTCCCCCAAAATTTGTGTGTTGAGACCCTCACCCCTAGTTATCTCAGAATGAAGATAGGGCCTTCGAGTTAAAATGAGGCCTGTAGGGTGGACCCTAATCCAATCTGATTGGTATCCTTTGAAGAAGAGGAGATTAGGACACACAAAGGGACACCAGGAATGTGTGCTCACAGAGAAAGGACCATCTGAAGACTCAGTCACAAGGTTGCCATCCGCAAGGCAAGGAGGGAGACCCAAGGAAACACCAAACCTGCTGACACCTTGATTTTGGACTTCCAGCCTCTAGAACCACAAGAAAATAAATTTCTTTTGTTTAATCCACCCAGTCTGTGATATTTACTGTAGCAGCCCTAGCAAACTAATAGAATGCCTCCACCTTCTACCTACTAAAAGGGTTTTGTAATATTTTCTATAGGAAAAATGAGAGAAAATTCCGCTTTTCCTCTTGTATGACTGAAATTGAAATATACTTTTTTATCATTGAGATGCATAAACCATGTGACTTTACACACAGATGTACTCACATTATGATCAGCAAACAGAGTAATTCTGATAAATTCTATTTTGCTCAACTCGAAACCTGCCAAAATACGCTTTTATGCTTACATATGCTCATTGTTGAGTATCTTGACAAGAGATAACCTTCCGTTTTAACTGTGTTGATAAATTTTCCATTTTCATTTTTACATTAAAATGTTCGATAAGTGAAAGAATTTCTCACAGATTAGCTTCTGGCTCCATTCATTGACAATCTTGTTTCTCCTTCACTGACCACATACTTTTAATAGTGGGTGGCAAAGGACACAATTATATCATGATATAATCTTCAGTCTATGCCTTTGTGTTTCAAAGCTGAGTAAGTGGTGCTGGTGGACAGTAGAAGTGTTCTTAGAAGCCATTTGTACTCTGGAATGGGTAATATAATGGAAGCTACTTAAAATTTCAGCATATCAGACAGCATGCATTCCTAATTCAAATTCCCCTTAGCCAGATTCCTGAAGTGCTCACAAACACTTCAGTGTGACAGAAATCAACATAGGAAAAGACAGCAATTAGAATCAATTGCAGTTAAGATATCTTTTGCAAATTTTATGAAGATCTAAGTGTAAATCCATTGCTAGGGTTCCTCCTAGGGCCTGGGAGGGATCCTTGAAGCTTAAGCGTTAGTAGCTTCTGGGTAAGCTGGCTTCTGTGACTCAAGAGTTTTGCTTAAATTCACACAGCAGTTAATGGTGGCACTATTGAGGTCTCTTTCTCTATGTAGTTTTATTTTTCTTTTCTAAAGCATGGATTTATGCATTTTTATTCTTTCTTATATATTTAAATGTCATATGGCAATTTCAGTTAAATAGTAATTAAATATTGATATTCTGTTAAGGATTCTAATGCCAAGAGGAAGTAGAGTCTTGGAATATTTGCATTAATAGATTATTGTTTATATTCATTACTCTGTTGAGCTAAGGGCTGTGCATAAAAGAGAAAATATGCATTTGAGGTTGACAGGCTTAAATTCAGAGATACTAAAATGAAAAAGCAGATAGCAGCATGACTAAAATCTAAGAAGTTAAAAATGTAACTCCCTGAATTAGCCTTTATTTTGTTGTTGTTCTCTGGTTAAATCTTTCTTACTGTATATTCAAGTGCCAGGTGTACTTTACCTTTGTAAATTCAATTTTTGACCTAGAAAATAGATTTTCATTCAAAAATTTAGGATTTTTTTTTAATTTGAGAGCTTGATATAACTAAGGGAATCTTTGTTGGATTACCTTATGCTTCATCATATATTTCAGTTTGTGGAAATTCATGGTCCTTTGTGTAAAATTATTTTGGGAGAGCTATGCTGCTCCTGGCAGTGTAAAAAACAGATTCATTTATTCAATACCATAATAATGTTGTAGCTTCTGGAGGGAGCAGTGTAGGTATTTTGAGGCTTAGAGAGAATATTAAGGAAATGGCAATAAGAGGGGATGCCTAAATAGAGTAGTAACTAATGCCGTTAGTTAAGATTTAGTGTGTACTGTGTCCTGTGTTAAATGTTTTACATGTCTTAACTCATTTATTCCTTAACATAACTGCAACATAAGCAATATTTCCTTCTCATTTGATAGATGAGGAGATCAAGGCTCAGAGAGGTAAAGTAACTTGCACAAACGTGGCTTATACCCACAGGATTCTGACTTGAAAGCCCAAATACCTAACCTTTGGCCTGTACTGCCCCACTTTCTTTGGCAGTGAGTCAGTGACAGCTATAAGAAGATGCACACAAGAGGAACACACTGAAAAAAACAAGGATGAAAACTTCAGTCATTTCAGAGAGTTCTAAAGGATTCTTGCTTCTGATATGGTGATTAGAGGAAAAGTACTGAATGTGTGAATTGTAAAGTCTTGTTTGAAAGCACTTAGCACCGTAAGTCTGCAGCATTTATTTATCATACCAAACTGCATCTTAAGAAACTCATGATCAAAACAAAATCATGAAATTTATCCATATTGAACTGAAACAAAGTAGCCGTATAGTGAATTCCCATGAGATTGATTGAGCTTGCAGAATTGAAGGTACTAAAAGAGCTGCTTTTTAAATCTTGTTTTTGAAGTATAGTTGATATACAATATTATTTTAGTTTCAGGTGTACAGCATAGAGATTCTGTATTTTTATATATTATACTCCATATAAAGTCATTACAGAACAATGGCTATAATTCCCTGTGCTGTACAAGGATAAAAATATTCCTAGTTTTTTATCTATTTTATGCATAGTAGTTTCTATCTCCTGATCCCCTACTCCTATTTTGCCCCTTCTTCTTCCGTCTCCCCTCTGGTAAGCACTAGTTTGTTATCTATATCTGTGAGTCTGTTTCTGTTTTGCTATGTACATTCATATGCTTTATTTTTCAGATTCCACATATAAGTGATATCATATAGTATTTGTCTTTCTCTGACTTATTTCACTAAGCATAATATTCTCAAGGTCCATCCACATTGCTGCAAATGGCAGAATTTCATTCTTTTTTACGGCTAATATTCCACTGTATATATATATACCACATCTTTTTTATCCATTTGTCTGATGGGTTGCTTCCATGTCTTGGCTATTGTACTTGGCTATAGTGCTGCTATGGACATTGGGGTACATGTATATTTTTGAATTAGTGTTTTTGTTCTTTCTGGATATATACCCAGCAGTGGAATTGCTGGATCATATGGTAGTTCTATTTTTAATTTTTTGAGGGACCTCCATACTGTTTTCCACAGTGGCTGCACTAATTTACAATCCCACCAACAGTGCACTAGGGTTCTCTTTTCTCTACATATTCACCAACATTTGTTACTTGTGGACTTTTTGGTGAGCCATTTTCACAGGTGTGAGGTGATATCTTATTGTGGTTTTGATTTGCATTTCTCTAATAATTAGCAAGGTGAGCATTTTCTCATGTGCCTGTTAGCCATCTGTTTGTCTTCTTTGGAAAAATGTCTGTTTAGGTCTCTGTCAAATTTTTAATCAGTTTATTTGTTTTGTATTGTTGAGTTGTATGAGCTGTTTATATATTTTGGATAGTAAATATTATACTATTATATATTTGGATAGTAAATAGATCACTTGCAAATATTTTCCATAGGTTGTCCTTTCATTTTGTCAATGGTTTCCTTTGCTGTGCAAAAGCTTTTAAGTTTAATTAGGTCCCATTTGTTTATTTTTACTTTTATTTCTTTTGTCCTAGGAGACAGATCCAAAAAAAATTCCTATGATTTATATCAAAGAGTGTTCTGTGCATGTTCTCTTCTAAGAGTTTTATGGTTTCAGGTATTACATTTAGGTCTTAAAACAATTTTGAGTTTATTTTTGTACATGGTGTGAGGAAATGTTCTAATCTCATTCTTTTGCGTTCTCTGTCTTTTATCCATTATATATTCTTGCCACCTTTGTCATAGATTAATTGACCATCAGTGTGTGGGTTTATTTCCAGGCTTTCTAGCCTGTTCCTTTCATCTCTGTGTATGTTTTTGTGGCAGTACCATTCTGTTTTATTACTGTAGCTTTGTAGTAGAGTCTACAGTCAGGGAGCTTGGTACCCCCAGCATTGTTTTTCCTCAAGATTGCTTTGGCAATTTGGGGTTTTTTATGATTCCATATAAATTTTAGGATTGTCCTTGTTCTGTGGAAAATGTCGTGGGTGTTTTGATAGGGATTGCATTAAATATATAGACTGCTTTGGGTAGTATGAACATTTTAACGTTAATTATTCCAATCTAAGAACATGGGATATCTTCCCTTTCTTTTTATCATCTTAAATACCTTTCATCAGTGTTTTACAGCTTTCAGAGAATAGGTCTTTCACCTCCTTGGTTAAGTTTATTCCCAAGTATTTTTTTGGATACAATTTTAAATAAGAATTATTTTTTTACTTTTGCTTTCTTATATTTCATTATTAGTGTATAGATATTCAAGAGATTTCTATATATTAATGTTGTATCCTGCTACCCTGTTGAAATCATTTAATAGTTCTAATAGTTTTGTGTGGAGACTTTAGGGTTCTCTATATAGAGTATCATGTCATCTACAGATAGTGGCTGTTTTAATTTTTCCTTTCCAAATTCGATACATTATTTTCTTTTTCTTGTCTGATTACTGTGGCTAGGACTTCCAATACTATTATATATTAAAAAGAAGTAGAGAGAGGAGCAGGCATCCTTGTCTTGTTCCTGATTTTAGAGGAAAGGCTTTCAGCTTTCACCATTGAGTATGATGTTAGCTGTGGGTATGTCATAAATGGCTTGATTATTTTACAGTGTGTTCCTTTCATGTCAACTTTGATGAGAGTTTTTATCATAAATGGATATTGAATTTTTTCCATTGCTTTTCCTGCATCTATTGGTATGATAATGTGATTTTTATCTTTTTTGTTGTTGTTTATGTGGTGTATCACACTGATTGATTTGCAAATATTCAACCATCCTTGTGTCCCTGGAATAAATCCCACTTGATCATAGTGTATTATCCTTCTCATATACTGTTGAGTTCAGTTTGCTAATATTTTGTTGAGAATTTTTACAACTATATTTATCAAGATATTGGCCTGAAATTTTCTTTTTTTGTGGTGTCTTTGTCTGGTTTTGGCATCAGGGTAATGGTGGCCTTGTAAAATGAATTTGGGAGTGTTCTGTCCACTTCAGTGTTTTGGAAATATTTTGAGAAGGATAGGTATTTTTTCTTCTTTATATTTTTGGTAGAATTTCTATGTGAAACTGACTGGTCCTGCACTTTTGTTTGCTGGAAGTTTTTTTTATTATAAATTCAATTTTACTTCTAGTGATCAGTCTGTTCAAATTGTCTGTTTCTTCCTGATTCAGTCTTGGCATGTTGTATGTTTCTATAAATTTGTCCATTTCTTCTAGATTGTCCAATTTGTTCACATATAACTGTCTCTAGTATTCCTTCTTATTAATTTTTATATGTCTCTTGCATCAGTTGTTGTTTCTCTTTTTTCATTTATTTTTTTTAGTGGGTCCTCTAATTTTTCTTCATTATAAACCTAGCTGAAGGTTTTGTATATCTTTTCAAAAAAACCAGCTCTTGGTTTCACTGATTTTTTTTTTTTTTTTTGGTCTGTATTATTTCCTCTCTGATCTCTATTGTTCCTATGTTTCTGCTGACTTTGTGCTTTGTTTGTTCTGTTTCCAGTTCTTCTAGCTGGTAGCTTAGGTTGGTTTTTTTTGAGATTTTTATTGTTTCTTTTTTTTTTTTGGTACTTGGGCCTTTCACTGCTGTGGCCTCTCCCATTGCGTAACACAGGTTCCGGATGCGCAGGCTCAGCGGCCATGGCTCACGGGCCCAGCCGCTCTGCGGCATGTGGGATCTTCCCGGACCAGGGCATGAACCCGTGTCCCCTGCATAGGCAGGTGGACTCTCAACCACTGCACCACCAGGGAAGCCCTTTTTATTGTTTCTTGAGGAAGGTCTATGTCACTTTAAACTTCCTTCTTAGAACTGCTTTTGCTGCATCCCATAGATTTTGGTGTGTTGTGTTGCCATTTTCATCTATCTCAAGGTATTTTCTGATTTCCTCTTTGACTTCTTTATTGACCCATTGGTTTTTAAGTAGCATGTTTAGTCTCTATGTGTTTGTGCTTCTCCCACTTTTCTTTCTGTAATTGATTTGTAGTTTCATACCTTTGTGGTTGAAAAAAGTGCTTGTCATGATTTCTGTCCTCTTAAATTTGTTGAGACTTGTTTTGTGCCCTAGCATGTGATCTGTCCTGGAGAATGTTCCATGTGCACCCGAAAATAATGTGGATTCAGCTGTTTTTGGATGGAATGTCCTCTAGATCTCTTTTAAGTCCTACTGGTCTATTGTGTCATTTAAGATACTGTTGCCTTATTGATTTTGTGTCTGGATGATCTGTCCATTGATGTCAGTGATGCATTAAAGCCCCATACCATTATTGTGTTATTGTCAGTTTCTCCCTTTATGTCTGTTAATATTTGCTTTCTATATTTAGGTGCTCCTGTATTGGGTGCATATATGTTAATGAGTATAATGTCCTCTTCTTGTACTGTTTCCTTTACATTATGTAATGCCCTTCTTTGTCTTTGTTATAACCTTTGTTTTAAAGTCTTTTTTTTTTGTCTGATATGAGTATTGCTACCCCCGCTTTCTTGGTATTCCCATTTGCATGAAATATCTTTTTCCATCCTCTAACTTTCAATCTGTGTGTATCTTTAGCTCTGAAGCGAGTCTTTTGTAGGCAGCAAATAGATGGTTCTTATTTTTTTAACCAATCAGCCACTCTATGTCTTTTGATCAGAGCATTTAGCTTATTAGCATTTAAAGTAATTATTGATAGGTAGGTACTTATTTCCATTTTATTAATTGTTTTCCAGTTGTTTTTGTAGTTATTCTCTGTTCATTTCTTCTTTTTATTTTTATATTTCTTTCTTTGTGTTTTGATGATTTTCTTTAGTAGTATGCTTGTGTTCCTTCCTTTTTAGTTTTTGTGTATCTATTGTAGATTTTTTTATGTCATTACCATGGAGTTCATATATGTTGACCTATAACTATATCTTCTTGTTTTAAACTGGTAGTCATTTAAGTTCAAATACAGTCTAAAAGCTCTATATTTATTGCTCTCCTCCCCCACTTTTTGTGTTTTTGACATCCTATTTTACATATACATGTTTATCCCTTAAGTGTTTATTGTGATTATAGTTGCTTTTATAATTTTTGTCTTTTAATCTTTGTTCTAGCTTATTTAAGTGTTTGATCCTTAGCCCTTACAATATATTTGCATTTTCTAGTGGGATTTTACCTTTCTTGTAGATGCTTACTTCTTTTCCACTTAGAGAATACCTTTTAACATTTCTTTTAGGGGTGGTTTAGTATTGATGAACTCTTTTGGTTTTTGCCTGTTTGAGAAGTTCTTTATCTATCCTTTGAATCTAAGTGATAGTCTTGTTGGGTAGAATACCTTAGGTTGCATATTTTTCCCTTTCAGCCCTTTGAATATATCTTTCCACCTCTCTGGCCTGCAAAGTTTCTGTTGGGTAGAATACCTTAGGTTGCATATTTCTCCCTTTCAGCCCTTTGAATATATCTTTCCATCCCTCCTGGCCTGCAAAGTTTCTGCACAAAAATCAGCTGATAGCTTTATGGAGGTTCTCTCATACATGACTCTGTTTTTCTTTTGCTGCCTTTAGAATTCTCTCTTTATCTTTAAATTTTGCTATTTTAATTATGATATGTCTTGGTGTGGGTCTGTTTGGGTTCATCTTGTTTGGGACACTCTGTGCTTCCTGTATGTGGATATCTGTTTCCTTCTTTAGGTTTTGGAAGTTTTCAGCCACAATTTTATCAAATACAATTTCAAGCCCCTTATCCCTCTCCTCTCCTTCTGGAACTCCTATCATGCAGATGTTGGTATGCTTGATATTATCCCCCAAATCTCTTAAGTTGTTTTCATTTAAAAAATTTTTTTTTTCTTTTTGCTCTTCTGATTGAGTGATTTTCATTATCCTATCTTCCAGATCACTTTTGTGTTCTTTGGTATCACTTGGTCTGCTATTCATTCCTTCTAGTGTTTTTTTTTTTTTTTTTTTTTGCACTATGCGGGCCTCTCACCATTGTGGCCTCTCCCGTTGCGGAGCACAGGCTCCGGATGCGCAGGCTCAGCGGCCATGGCTCACGGGCCCAGCCGCTCCGTGGCATGTGGGATCTTCCCAGACCGGGGCACGAACCCATGTCCCCTGCATCGGCAGGCAGACTCTCAACCACTGCGCCACCAGGGAAGCCCCTCTAGTGTGTTTTTTATGTCAGTTACTGAATCTTCATTTCTGATTGGGTTTCCTTTATATTTTCTTGTCCCTTGTTAAAATTCTCACTGACTGTGTTCATCTATTCTTTTCCTAATTCAGTTAGCATTCTTATTTACTAATGTTTTGAATTTTTTATCTGGTAAATTGTTTATCTCTGTTTCATTATTTTTTCAGGGGTTTTCCCTTGCTCTTTCAGTTGAGACCAGTTCTTCTGCTTTCTCAATCTGCTTAATGTCTTTATCTCTATGAATTTCAGTGAAACAATTACCTATTGCAGTATTGAAGTGATGTCCTTACGTGCAAGCATTCCTGCATGGACCATGTGTGCTCAGTGCTTTTGGTTGGAGAGCCCAATTTGACATGGAAGCAAGTCACTTCTTTCCTCAGGGTATGCTAGCAGTTATCACCTTAGTAGGAAGTGGACTGGAGATGGAGGGGCTAGGGCTGGAGCCAGGTGTGAGGCAGGGCTTCCCCTCTGCTCATTGGTCATCACTGCTCTTTTGGGGGTGGGGTCAGATCCCAAGTTGCTGGGGCAGAGGTCCTGAGGGTTGGGTCTGAGCTGGCTCTGTTCCTTTTAAATGTGTGCTTTCCCCTCCCCTCCACCATGACCCTAGCCCCAGAGGGGAGCAGTGCTTAAGCAAGAAGGGTACATGCAGGCTAAAAGAGGTGCTTTTTGATGTCTGTTTTTTTTTTCTCTTCTCTCCAGTTTGAGCATAGTAACAGCATTCTAGAGAAGATGGAAACTAGGAGACAGGAATATCATGGTTTTTGCCTGACATCACTATCTCACTGAAGCAGTGGGAAAGTAGGTGAAATTCTATACTTCAAACACTAAACATTTGCTATGGGGAGGCAATACAGGCCATTATTTTACAGAGGAATTTTGAAGGAACTTTACAGAGACTTGTTATCAGAAATTAAATATGACTGAGCCTGCCTTCTCCTAGTAATAAAATAATGCAGATTTATTTGAACAGAGAAAGGCAATTGAAATGTCAGGTACACAATTCTAAAATGTACTGTGAACAGTAGAGTTGGTATCAATTGTAAATTATCTAGTCTCTAACTAGTGTGAGGTATCCTTTTATCACAGAAAATAATGCGAAATTAAAGAATGATAGTGGGAAATTCAAGGTTGTTTCAGAGGCCAGCTGAAAATGTGATGAGTTGGCTTATCTAAAAAGACTATATTTATTTTCAATACCATCTAGAGTAGATGCTCAGTAACAGATTTATCTCCATTACAGTTGGAGAGAGGTAAAGATACTCCTAGTTACGTTTGGGCCTTTTTCTTCTGTTGTGTGATTAATGCTATCCAACCTTAATGAGACCCTTACTATGACTTGATTGCTGTTTTTCATCTTTTGAGGATGCCTTTGACATTTAACAGAGTATGTTCTCCCAATTTTACTTTTTCCTCAAGTCCCCAAGCCATACACTCACTGTTGCTGTATTTGATACCCTTTATCCTGCTGAGGGACCATCACTTATGGATTGTACTAGCTTTTTCTAATCCAATAAAAATGGCCATTGATCTCTTCTTTGCTTGACCCTTTGCCTAGGGCAACTCTTTCACCTCTGATTCAGATCCCATCCCCTCCTGCCTTCTCTCTGATCTTGTTCACATCCTTAGTTTCTCCCTGTTCCACTGGCTCTTTGCCCCTACCTGCATTGAAACCAGAATTTCCACATTCCAACAATTTTTTTTCACCATTATTACTTCCATATGAGTGGTCTGTCTTCACTGATTTCTCTTATTCCCTTCACTTACAAAATTGAGTTTCCTCAATTCTCTCAGTAATCAGTTATTTTTTACTCCCCCACAGTCTGGCTTCTGCCTTTTCAATATTTTATTGAAACTGTTCTCATCTAATGGACAAATGGAATAACCTCCATGTTGTGTGTGTAATGTTTGGCAGTATTGATCATTTCCCCCCACCCTCCCCAGAACTCTCTCCGCCTTTGGCTTCTGTGACATAGTCCTGTCTTGGTTATCTTCATAGTACCCAACCTTGCTCATTCCTTTTCCTTCTCCTCTGTACCAAATGTAAGAAGTCATTCCTGAAGGTTTTATTATCAAATCTCTTCTCTAATTTGTTTTTTAATTTAAAATTAAATCCAATCTCCTAACCATAGACCCCAGGAATCTGCCTGTTCTGGTCCTGGCTTACTTTCTGACCTCAACTCATACTTCTCTTCTTTGGCATCAATATACTCCAGTCACTCTGGCCTTTCTTCGGTTCCAAGAACCACACATGCTGTTTCCTCCATGTGTGCTTAGTATTTACTATACCTTGCTCTTCACATGCGTGACTCTTTTTTCAGGTGTAATTTTAAATGACTACCTTATAAAAAATAGGTCTGCTTTCTTGCTGCCCAGTGAAATAAGCTATAAAAAAAATAAGCTTGTACTAGGTGTCCTCTAGAGGTTGTTTTGAATCTTTAATTTGGTGATAGACATAAATGACCTAAGATGATAGAGTTGAAAGGCTGCTATAATGGCCATAGAGCAAAATACCTTCAAATATTCCCTTCATCAACTTTGTGTCCTTGACAGCTAGAATATAGTTGATGCACAGTGGATGCTTAATGAATAAATCAGTTATCATTGTGTGACTTAGGATAAGTCACCTCTCTTTGTACTTCATCTTTCATGTTTGTTCTTCAGCTTTGCTCTTTTATTTCTGGTGAGAAGTGACATAGAGAATCTAATCCTTTCAGGAACAGAAGTAACAAGTGTTAAAGAGGACACATTAACTCATACAACTGGGCACCATTTTCTTGCATGTCTGATTTAAGGGACTGCAATAGTTGACTTTTTAAACTTACTTCCAAGGAATAACTTTTAGGCAATAAGGAAAACAGATAAAAGGCTTTGACCTCTAAAGGCATATAGCTATGTATATTCTAGTTATTTACCTGACATATGTTATTTTAAATATTTTCTATGACTGTCTTATAAAATAAAGTAAAATACATTTCTGAGTTTCATTGTGTGAACCCAAGAATAAATATTTCAATTTTCTATCAGTGATTTTCCTACAGGAACAGGCTGTAAAATGAGTTCATCGCATTAAAAAAATACATCTAAGCAAAAGGAAATTTAGTTTCTGTTTTAAATATAGATTTAACTGTAATTCATTATGCTACAACTGCTTTGTAACCACAAATAAATTAATTCTATGTGTTAGATACCATGACTGCAAAGAATTGTGCTTGAAAAAACAGTTCAACCCCAATAAAGATGTTAAAAACAATAATAATAAAATTTATATTATTGGGAAAAAAAACAGTTCAAAATTCTTATAATATTTCCCCACATAGTAAAAACATTTGCCAGTGTATTTTAGTTTTAATAAATTAGCAACAATAAATCCTAACTTCTTTTTTTCTAAAGAATGATTTCATTCTTTTTGTAAGAAAAAGATACAAGCTCGTTATTAAAAGAATAGATAAGCAATACAGAAACATTTAATAATAATAATAAAATAGTTATTCAAGTATAACCTCCCAGGGCTTCCCTGGTGGCACAGTGGTTGAGAGTTCGCCTGCCGATGCAGGGGACGCGGGTTCGTGCCCCGGTCTGGGAAGATCCCACATGCCGCGGAGCGGCTGGGCCCGTGAGGCATGGCCGCTGAGCCTGCGTGTCCGGAGCCTGTGCTCCGCAATGGGAGAGGCCACAACAGTGAGAGGCCCATGTACCGAAAAAAAAAAAAAAAAGTAACCTCCCAGAAAATACTATTACCAATATTATGCAGATGACTCTCTAGTTATCTCTTTTTTCTTTTGCGGTACGCGGGCCTCTCACTGTTGTGGCCTCTCCCGTTGTGGAGCACAGGCTCCAGATGCGCAGGCTCAGCAGCTGTGGCTCACGGGCCCAGCCGCTCTGCGGCATGTGGGATCTTCCCGGACCGGGGCATGAACCCGTGTCCCCTGCATCGGCAGGCAGACTCTCAACCACTGTGCTACCAGGGAAGCCCTAGTTATCTCTTTATATAAGACTTGAATTAACTTATTTTGAGCCATAACATAAACTCCTATTTACCAACTGAATGTTGTGTTCTGTGTATATATATTATATTTATAGGCATATGTGTGAGTGCATACACACACACACACACACACACAAACTTTCTATGTACATATATATCAATGTGCATAAATATATGTATAATTTTAAATGTATATAAAAATATTAGAGAGATGGGCTTAATATGTGCATATGTGCTACTTATGGTCAAGATACTTACAAAATTACTAAAAATAGTTTCACTAATTGGAATGTGATCTATAAAAGGGACTATTGATTTTTAACGTTTTTGTGGTTCCCATTTTTATGTAAACTGATTCGTTTAGATTTGTTATGCTATCTTTATTTTATTTCCAATTAATAGCAGTTCATAATCTGACTAACAGAACTTAAAAAACTCTGGCTTAAACAAATTAAGGGGTTCTCTTTCACTTGCGAGAAAGAGTCTTGATGGAGGCAGTCTAGAATGTTATGGAGGCCCTATTGTGTCCCCAGAATTCAGACCCCTCTGAGCTTTCTCAAACTCTCTTCTTAGAGTATGATACTGTTCAAGTTTGCAAATTGCCTGCTGGAGTTCAGCCACCAGGTTTGCATTTCAATCTGTAAGTAAAAGGATGACGAAGGGCAAAATGGGACACATCAGCTGAATCGGTTGTTTTCTTTTGAGGAACTTTCTTAAAACTCCTTCCACCAATTTACACTGCATGGGTTTGAAATGTGTCGTGAGGTCATTCCCGGATGCTAAGGAAGGTGATTCTCTTAGTAAAGAAGAAGTGGAGAAAAGATAGTGAGTATGCTAGTAGTGGACTCTGCCGCAGATACTTCCCTAATAGTTTCTGGCAAAGATCAACTTGATTTTTTTCTTAGGTGGAGATCGAATTATTCTTTTCGTTGGTTTTATATATTTCTTCAGAAGTTTCATGTTATGAGCAGATTGACAAAGAAAAGTTGATGAGGTTGTTTTAGCTTTCTGTGAGCTGATTTTGAGGATAAACAAAATTGCAAGTATCTTTTAATCTGAAGCATTTAAAAAACCTCCCTTGTAGTTCTTGAGGCAGACACTGTAGTTGGTTGACACAATGCCTCTTTCCCTCTGCCTACACTTCTTTCTGTCTTTTCTATAGAGTTTGGAAAGCTGAACACTGTTTCCCCATCTTTCTTGCTGGTACGGCTGGAAAGCTTGCACAGTTCTGGCCACTAGACATAGGAAGAAGTTTGCTAGGAATGTGCCCAAGAAAGCTTTGCTTTCTCACTATAAAAGAGAAAACTCCTTTCTCATTTTGCCATAAGCACAGCTCTGATGTTGGAAACCTGAGCAGCCATCTTGAGAGCATGAGGGACCATGAATGAAGGAAAAGCCTAGGTAACCACAGAGTTGAGCCCTAACATGGTTGAGTCACTGGACCAAGGCCTATGTTAGAACCTAGATGCCTTGTTAATACGAGAAAATATTTGTCACTGTAAGATTTTCCTTATTTTCTGGTAAATGCTCAATTTATGCAGTATCCATTTCTTCACTGACTCAAATTAAGGTTCTTTTGTTTTTGAGACTTTGGCTTGGTTTGGAGTTGTAATTAAAAGCCCCTAGGGGGAATGCTTCATCTGTCTGTACCATGCATGAGATACATAAAAGTGTGTACTCAGGTTACCTGATTTGAACTCTGTGGTTTTATGTTGTCAGAGAGACTTGAGTTTGAAGCCAGGATTTAATCTTGAGGAATTAAATTTAAAATAGGAATAATAATGACTACATCATGGTTATTTTGTGACATTAAATACCATAATATGGGATTACATATTACACAAACCTTGGCTTTCTCCTGGAGTACTTCAACAAAGACAGGATTTATCTTTTCCTTTCTGAGTTTAAGTTTTCTGAGACACGTTCATTTTGCATTGGGATCATGGAATTGGGCAACTCAAAGAAGACGAATACTCACATCCCACTTCTATTAATTGTGAACTTGGGCTCGTTATTTGATCTTTCTGACCCTCTGTTTCTTTGCCTTCATTAAAGGGCATAGTAGCACTTATCCTCAACTAAATTAGACGATGCACATGAAAACTCCTAGTCCTTGGCATGCTATTGGGCAATCAGTAGATGTTACTTTTTCTTCTGATTCATTTGTGTTTGCTACTTAAAATTATGTTTTAGAGTGAATGTTCCATATTTTTAAATAAAGATTACTTTTGATACTTTCTAATGACTTAAGAGAAAGTAAAGAAGTGACAATAAACTAAACACACTGAATGGTTGGGAAATATGTTCTCTTGAACTCTATATTCTCATTGACCAAAACCATGTTACATAGATTATCAAATTCAAAGTAATTGCAGAGCTATAAACATAATACTGGCATATGAAATACTATTACATTAATAATTCTTTAAGACACTTTAATGTTCTTCCAGTTACTATCCAGAAACTCCATTGTTGATGAAGGGTAGTTTTCTAAGAATGCTCATTTGAATTTTATGACTGATTTTTTTATATTGAGTTTTAAAATAGGCTTTTTTTCATGTATTTTTTTCAGTGACCATCAGTAGCGACTCTGTTTTGAAGAGATAGTACATTTACTAACATCATTGGCATAATTTTAATCTCCTAATTCTTTTGTTTAATTACATACTTCTAGCCACACTGGTGTGTGAATAACCGTAGTATAGTTTTAGAAATTTTTTGACACTAATTTATAAGGAATATATTATTGCAAGACCAAATCTGTATTCTTCTTTCAACTTTCTTTATAACTTTAGGAAAATAGTGTAACCTTTGTTTTTGTCCCAACCATGTCTTACTGAAATCTGATCCTCCTTTTGACAAGCCAGCAAAGCTATAGTTTGCTATTATAATGCTCCTAAAAATACCATACTCATTTAAAGCCACAGAACTGTGCTCACTACAGTCAATGCTTAAATATGGAAGGAGTGTAACTCTTCCATTGTCACAATATTGCATCTTTCCCACATTGTGGGGCATAAATATTTCCAGCAGGAATTGGAATTTAGTGTCAGCACTTTTCCCAACTATGACTTAGCAGTGATCAGTATTCTTGCTTTGTAGGCTGGGAGAAAAGTGCTTCTTTGTCCTTATCTGTTCTGACAATTTGATATATTTAGGTTTATCTCATGAATATCATTTGGTGATATTTTTGGTGTTTAGTAAAAATAGATGTTTTTCAGCTGTACAGAGCTATAGTTTATAATAAACTTTATATTGCAATGTTCAAGGAAGAAATTATGATGAATTGAGACCATTCTCTGCCTGAAAACCAAATCTCACCATGTTATACTTTTCCTCATTTAACCTTGGAGGGGAAGTTGTATCCACCATTTGGGATTATCTCACCTGACTATTCTTAGCTCCAGAAGTTTTCATCAGCAGCTTGATGAAAAATACTTAGTAAGCATCTTTTGTTAATGGTACTTTATATGAGTGAATCAGCCTCTAACCTTTGAATGCTCATGATTATTGGCAGGGAAACTAAGATGGTTTGGAGCGATGCAAAGTCCTTTCCAAGCACACCCAAACCGTTTAACTAAGATTTGACTATGATGTTGTGAGTAATCTGACTCAGTAATAGTTGAAACAATATGATGACAATTAAAATCCCAGCCCAGAAGCTCAACTTGTTATTTTTTAGGATTCAAAAGGTACAGTCAATAAATGTGTTATTTAATATATATTTAAAGCCTTGTTTTGCAGAAGACCACGTACACTGTAGAAAGCTCCTCTAACACTGCCGAGATGGGAAAGGGCCACACGATATACCCACTCAGAGGACCAACTCTCTTTCCTTCCATAAACCTTAATGGCCTTTCTTAGGACCAACTTAAAATAAGGAAGAGGTTTATTTAAGTTTTAGGGACAGTACAAACCTATGGATCTGATTCTGTGATTAAGGGAATGAGCACTCATCTAAATAGTAAGATCTATGTAGGTTGAAGGAAGGCAAATAGGGTTGCTTGACCAAAAATTTGTTCTCAACCTGTCTGCCAAAGTTTCTGAAATTTTCACAGTTGGCAAGACTCTTGTAAGAGTCTTCATTTCAGCTTGTACTGAGATTTGGCATAGGCCTTGAAATTTAGACTACACCTGCTGTTTGGTTTTAGCATCAGGCTCAGGAAGATTAATTTGCTGAATGCCATTTCTGTGTCATTTCTGGCAACCTTGAACTTGTGCGGAATTACTTGGATTACCATCATATTATGGTACACCTAATCAGTTTAACAGTAATACAAAGTATGCCATTTGTTTTGATTATGAAAATCTGAACATATGTTTATTATTTTAAGTTTTTAATTGCAGTAAAATATACGTAACATAAAATTTACTGTCTTAACCATTACGTGTACAGTTCAGTAATGTTAAGTACACTTACATTGTTGTACAACTACCTTAGTCCATTTGGGCTGCTACAACAGAAATTTATTTCTCACAGTTCTGGAGGCTGGGAAGTACAAGATCAAACCACAGGCAGATTCAGTGTCTTATGAGGACCCACTTCCTGGTTCATAGACTGCCTTTGTGCCTTTGTGCTCTGTCCTCACATGGTGAAAGGAGCAGGATGGCTCTCTTGGTCCTCTTTTAGAAGGGCACTAATCCATTCATATGGCCTCCACCCTTATGACCTAATTATGCTTCCCAAAGTTCTACCTCCTAATATTATCACATTGAGCATCAGGTTTCAACATAGGAATTTCAGATCATAGCAGCAACCAGTCTCCAGAACGCTTTTCATCTTGCAAAACTGAAACTCCATACTCATTAAACAACTCCTTATCTTCTCTTCCCCTTGTCTCTGGCAACCACCATTCTACTTTTGTCTCTAAGAATTTGACTACTCTGGGTACCTCATGTAAATAGAATGACAGTATTTGCAGGGTTTTTTTTGAATGGCTTATTTCATTTAGCATAATGTCCTCAAGGTTCATCCATATTGTAGCATGTGATAGTCTAATTTCCTTCCTTTTTTTAGGTTTAATTATATTACATTATATGTTTATACCACATTTTATTTATCCATTCTTCTGTGGCTGGACACTTGGGTTGCTTCACATTTTAGCTGTTCTGAATAATGCTGCTATGAACATGCATGTAAAAATATCTCTTTGAAAAACTCACTGCTTTGAATTCTTTTGGGTGTACACCCAGAAGTGGAATTGCTGAATCATATGGTAATTCTATTTTTAAATTTTTGATGAACTGCCATATTGTTTTCTGTAGCCACTGCATCATTTTACATTCTAATCTAACAATATACAAGGTTCCAATTTCTCCACATCCTTGCCAATGGTTGTTATTTTCTGTTTTCTTTTTCTTTTAATATAGTAGCCATCCTAATGTGTGTGATGTAGTATCTTATTATAGTTTTGATTTGCATTTCTCTAATGACTATTGATGTTGAGCATTTTTTCTTCTGCTTGTTGGCCATTTATATATCTTCTTTGGAGAAATGTCTTTTCAAGTCCTTTGCCCATTTTTAATCAGGTTGTTTGTTTTTCTGTTGTTGAGTTATAAGAGTTCTTTACATATTCTGGATATTAACTCCTTATTAGACATATGATATATAAATATTATTTCCCATTCTGTGGGTTGCCTTTTTATTTTGTTGATTGTGTCTCTTGATGCACAGAAGTTTTAAAGTTTGATGTAGTCCAGCTTATTTATTTTTTGTTTTCGTTGTTGCCTATGATTTTAGTGTCATATCCATGAAATCATTGCCAAATTCCATGTCATGAAGCTTTTCCTCTATGCTTTCCTCTAAGAGTTTTATAGTTTTCACTCTTATGTTTAGGTCTTTGATCAATTATGTGTTAATCTTTGCATATGATGCAATACAAGTGTTCAACTTAATTCTCGCATTCTTTATTAATTGTTTTGCATATGAATATTGATATCCAGTTTTCTTCATTCTTTATTCTTTCGCATATGGATATCTAGTTTTCTCAATACTATTTGTTAAAAAGACTGTCCTCTCTCCATTGTGTAATCTTGGCACATTTGTCAAAAAACACTTGACCATATAGGTTTATTTCTGAGCTCTCTATTATATTCCATCATATATCTTGCTTTATGCTGTTACCACTCTGTTTTGATTACTGTAACTTTGTAATAAGTTTTAAAATGGGATGTGTGAGATTTCCAACTATTTCTTTTTCAAAACTGTTTTGACTATTCAGAATTTCTTAAGATTCCATATGAATTTAAAATGGAATTGTCCATTTCTACAAAAAATGACATTGGGATTTTGATAGAGATTGCATTAATCTGTAGATCACTTTGGGTAGTATTGACATTTTAATAATATTAAGTCTTCCAATCATACACACATGATGTGTCTTTTTTTTTTTTTTTTTGCGGTATGCGGGCCTCTCACTGTTGTGGCCTCTCCCGTTGCAGAGCACAGGCTCAGCGGCCATGGCTCATGGGCCCAGCCGCTCCGTGGCATGTGGGATCTTCCCGGACCGGGGCACAAACCCATTTCCCCTGCATCGGCAGGTGGACTCTCAACCACTGTGCCACCAGGGAAGCCCACATGATGTGTCTTCTTTAATTTCTTTTAGTGTTTTGTAGTTTCCAGTGTACAAGTCTTTTGCCTTGTTGGTTAAACTTATTGCTAAGTATTTTATTCTTTTTGGTCTATTGTAAATTGAATTGTTTTCTTAATTTTCCTTTCATATTATTCATTGCTAGTGTGTAGAAATGCAATTGCTTTTTGAGTGTTGATTTTGTATCGTGCAACATTGCTGAATTCATTATTTGTTCTAAGAGGATTTTTTTGTAGCTGAACATTCAATTTTAAAAACAGGTAAATATTTTAGAGCTAACTTAGACTGAAAAGTCTCATGTGATTTATACTTTGAAGTATACGTGTATATTAGTGTAAGCATAAAATGCTACAATAAGGCAAATTGTGAAGGTTTTTAATTTTATTAAGAAAAATATTTATTAAAAATTTCCAAATAAATTTGGAAGTACATTGAAATATAATAGGTCTATTAGGAGTAATTGCATTAATTAATTAGCTTAGGAATACATTATATTCTTTTTGAACCCGCAAATGTTTATATAATTTTAAAAATAGTAAAAGGTAGAATATAGAGATTTCAATATATGTGATTTCATAATTCTAATTTTAAAAAAATTAAACGTGAAGATTTCACTTTGAAAGTCTTTACATCTTTTAAGCAAATATGACAAAGAATATCAACTTTGCACTTCAACATTTCACAAGGAGGGAAGCCTTCCAAATCACATAGAAGATTTGTGATTAATTCTCTTCAATCCAGATATTATAAGGAATATAAAAATGTATGAAGAAAAGAACACAGTTATAGAGAAAATTGAGGTATGCTCTAAATACCTTTTATTTATTTATTTATTTATTTGTCACTGCAAAGTGGCAATCTGTTTAGGATTACAGATGTGAAATTGGGTGATCTCAGGAGCAATGTGGTAACTCTCTATGCTAAGAAATTATCCTTCCTGGATTATAATGTTGAACTTTTAATTTACCATTAAAAATTTTAGTAATAAAATTATATTAATAGCTAAATTGCTTAATAAAACCTCAGATTTATTACTGTATCACATACATTCACTATAGAGTTAAAATATTCATTTTGGTCTTTTTTAATCTTGACCAAATATTGATTTTTAACAGCCCTCATTCAGCATTGGCCAAATTTTGCAGTTGGTTTACTTCTATCTTATGTGGATAGGTGTGTTTAACTGTGTTACAGAAGTGAGCTCCAAGACTAGAAGCCAGAGTGGCTAAATATGATGATGTTGTTGAACATTAAATGAAAGGGGGTGCTATGAGGAAGGTTGAGGATGGTGTATATGATGTGTCCCATGATAGAACAATAAAAGGGAAAAGGTAAATTTTATTTACTTTACAGTTTGTCTAGGACTGGTCCTTAGGCTCACAGCAATTGATACATTCAAGTATGACACTTTAGGAAACAAAACAATATATGCTAGGAAATTTGTTCCTTTATCAGACAATGCTAAATTTATCATTGATATAAAAGATAACTGTGCTGTATTATAATAGGTTTTATTTAATTGAAAGGAAATGCCTAGCTACCTCAGGGAATTACAAAATGAATTAATAAAAATTTTAGACTTTGAATTTAAAATTTAAGTCAAGTTCTGTATAAATGCTAGATTTCCATAGTGTATGTGATGGTCATGCAATAAAAATTTTAGCACTATAAAGATTAATGTAATTTTACATGGCAACAATACATAATTCCATTACCTAGCTTAATATGGTGTTTTAATCAAATTAGATAGTTGATATCCTTTGCAGTGTGCTATCTCACAGAGGACATTTTACAATAAAATATGAAGAACATGGTGTTTTGATTCTTAACCAATTTATCCATTACATGGTGTCAACACTCCTTTATCCCTAGCATGAATACATGTGTAAGCATGCACACAGATATATACAGAAGGCAGACAGACCACACACACACACACACACACGCACACACACACACACACACACACACACACACACACACACATATACACCTGCTTTTATTCCGCTTTGCAGCTTCTATTTTAGTTTTCATGGACTAATCACAGGATTTACGTAGGATCTGTCAAAGACCTAATATAAAGAGTGTTAATGTTTAGTCCTCATGTGAAACCTAACAGTAGGTCTCAACAGTTTATCGAGTATAATCCCAAGGTGTGCTCACTTCAGAAGATTAGGGACAGTTCTAAACAATTTGATGTAATTTGATCTTTTTATTTTCATTTAAATTGCATGGCCAAAGAGTAGGTGACTTTTACATTCACAAAGAGTATTATTTTGGTTATTTATACCAATCATTGAGTGCTCCCCCACCAAGATATCTATGTCCTAATCCTTCCCAAAGATGTCCACGTCCTAACCCTTCAAAGATGGTCCATGTCCTAATCCTAGGGATCTGAAAGTATGTTACTTTGGATGAAGTTTGCATATGTGATCAAGTTAAGGATTTTGAAATGGGAAGATTATCTTGGATTGTCCAGGTGGGTCCAATGTAATCACAAGGGTCCCTGTAAGAGGCAAGAGTTTCAGAGTTAAAAAAAGATATTGGACAATACTGTGCTGCTGGTGGTGAAGATGGAAGATGGGGCCATGAGCTAAGTAATGCAGGCAGCCCCTAGAAGTTAGAAAAGGCAAGGAAACAGATTCTCCCCTAAAACTTCTAGAAAGAACCAACCTTGCTGACACCTTGATTTTAGTCCACAAAAACTGATTTTGAGCTTCTTGCTTCTAGAACCATAAGATAAAAAATTTGTGTTGTTTTAAGCTGTCAAATTTGTGATGATTTGCAGTCTGAGGAAATTAACAGCAGCTGTAGGAAACTAATTCAACCCCAAAATATTTATGGGAATTTCTTTGTGATTGCTTTATTAGTAAAAAAAATAATCATTACATTGTTCACTGCAGTCACTAATAGTTAATTCAAAACCATTTTAAATCAAGGATACATGAACATTATTATCCTAACACTTGTTCATTCATTGTTGTATGCACAGACACGTGTGTCTGTGTGTTCTGTGTTATATATATAAAGAAGGGTGTTTGATTGTAATTGTTATCTGCATGTGGTCTGTTGTAGGAAGCCTCTAAGATGGTACCCCATTGATCCTGCTTCCTGGTATTCATGCTCTTGTGTAATACCCTTTCCTAGAGTGTGGGCTGGACCTAGTGACTCCCTTCAAATGAATAGAATGCAGTAAAAGTGACGGGGTATCACTTCTAGGGTTAGGTTATAAAAGGACAATGACTTTCATCTTAGGTGTTCACTCTTGAGCTCTTACTCATTCTCTCTGAGAGAAGCCAACTGCTGTGTTGTAAGCTGTCCTATGGAGGTGCTCACATGGCAAGGAACTGATGGAAATGGAAATCTCTGGCCAAAGCTATAGCTATGATGAACTGAGGTTATAGTTCCAATAGTTATCAAGAAACCTGCCATGTGAGTGATCTCAGAAGCATATTTTCTCCTAGTCAAGCCTCCAAATGAGGTCACAGCTCCAGTGGACAGTTCGGTTGTAACCTTATGAGAGACCTTGAGCTAAAGCATCCACGTAAGCTGTGCCTGCATTACTAACCCATAGAACTAAAAGATAACAAATGTTGTTATTTTAAGTTACTGTGTTGTGGGGTAATTTTTCAAATAGCAGTAGATAATAAATAGGTGGCCTTCCATGACCTCACACCCTAATATAACTCAGATGTGAAGTATAGACTGTTCCCACATACGTTTCATTGTATTTTTTTAATTCCAAGGAGAAATAGATATGACTAGGTTTATTCTTAGTTATTGCTCTAGAGCAGTGGCATGAACTTTATTTCAATAATATTATCATTTCTTAATAATATGGCAAGTAATAGATTCAGCTCACAAAGAGAATCCCATCTTACAAATAGTTGACTTTATACATAGGAGATCTCAGTTATAAAGCATTTCACAGTCTATGGAGGAAAGCAGATATCTATACAGCTAACTTGCCTCTATATTCCAAACAGAATTATGAAGAGTTCTCTGGGAAGGTAGAGTAAGAAGTGATTTAAGTTTTCTGATCCTGGGACTCAATAAAAGCTTCATAGGAGGAAGGGGGAAGGGAAGAAAGAAGACATAACGTAGCACAGACAAGGCTATGGATCCTTAAGTTAGCAAGTCTACACTGCTTCCATCAAGGCCTGTCTGATCATGTGACTTCCTTCCATGTCACCATATTACCTATAGGATAATGAGCTGAGGATAAAAGGTATAAAACCCTTTATGACCTTTCTCCTTCCTTCCTTCTACGGCAGGACTGTCTTGAAACTCAAGCAACAGCAACTCTTGTCAGCCCTGTGTTTGGCTGGACCTCCTCTGGTCTTTCTCCAGACAATTCTCCATAGCATATGTTGTCTGTGGGCCCAAGGATTGGTGCCCACCCTGGAGCTGCACCTCCTTCTTTTAGACCATGAGTGAGGTACTCAGGACCCCATAATTTCCCTCGAAATTGACCTTGAGCCTGCTTCCAGGGTATCCCTGGGCCTCCTCAATATTGTCTGCCCTTCCAAGAGTAGGCTCTTTGTCAATGTGCTTTCCTGTTGGCATGAGGGATGACCACTGTTCCAGTGAGCATGGATGGAAGTTGATCACACAGGCTGGAGTGTCCCAATTCATGTGTGTGAGAATCCCCTCACATTAAGGGAAGGAACTAAGGGTGGGGAGAGAGGTGGGACTGACCAAAGTATGGCAGCTGTCTCCCACACACCACCAGGCTCTGATGTGAAACCTCAAGAAATACAAGAAGTCTAGATTTCATTCTGGCCTTCATGTTGTTAAAACTATCTATTTGTAAACGTAGGAGGCTAGCATATTCTATTTAACATTGGGTTATCTTGACTTACACATTTTAAATATTTAGACATATGGTATGCAGACTTCATTTATATTTTTACTCTGGGTCCTGCAAATGTAAGTGTCAAGTCTTTTCTCCAAGATTATTTCCCCCTGTTTTTCACTCATTCCGCGTGCTCCAGACATATCTAGTGCCTTACAGATTTCTCAGCCTTCTATGTTACTTGATGCTTTTGCATGTATTACCTCCTCTCCCAAGAATACCCTTTTCAACTTTTTTATCTAAGAACCTGACACATATTCTTGAAGACCCAGAACGAAAGTTATTTCCAACCTCCCCTGGTCACAGTGAACCATTTACCGATTGGTGCTCCCTTTGTTCCTTTTAGTGTTTGTTCATTTTTGTTCCTTTTAGTGGATGAGCTAGAGAATGCCAGGCAATATGAGAGGAGAGCTTCAATCTCACCTCAGGAGTGAAGGCATTTGGACCTTTTTCTACAGCCTCAAGTTCTGCTAAAATATAGGCAAAATTCTTCTTCTTTTTTTAATTTTGATTTTTTTGTTCTTCATGGATTTTTTTTGCATCAGTTTGTATTTTTATTTACTTATTTATTTTTTGGCCATGCCGTGCGGCATGCAGGATCTTAGTACCTAGACCAGGGATTGAACCTGTGCCCCCTGCAATGGAAGCACAGAGTCTTAACCACTGGACCACCAGGGAAGTGTGCAAAATTCTTCCTATGCATGCCAGCACTCCTTTTCATGTTGACTGTCCTTTCTCCTCCAGGAGCACCTTTGTATACTTTTTTGCATTAGTCTTCACTTAGAATTTGGGCCTCCCCATCCGTGTATAGTAAAAACCCCTGTGATCGTCTAGAAAGTTATAGATACTCTAGGCTAACACATATTGAGCATTATATACATGAAAGACTGGTTTTGAGGATTGCCCCAGTTCTTCTGAGAAGACTGTAATCTTCACTTACCTTGCTGTATAGCTGTCTGAACTATTTTGTGTTATTTCTAAAGGATAGTACTTCGGGAGAAATAGATTTAGATATTTTTAATCAAGCCTGACCTTTCAGTGCAGCAAATGAGGTGTGTGAAATTTCATAGTTTCTAATCCAAGGGTTTTATAATATCTTGGACTATTGACTGGATATCTGAAATGTGAGTGAGAGAGGGAGAAAGAATAAGAGAGAAGGAAAAGAGACTGGGGCCTGGGAAGAAGGAATGAAGGAGGCAGGAAGAGCAGGAAGAATGAGATGGGAGGAGAAAGTCTTATCCATAATGTTTTTCCATTCCTTTATTCAACACATATTTATTACCAGTTCGGGGCCAGGAATGATGTTAGTCCTGGGCAAACACTAATGATTTAAATAATAAAAATAATAGCTAAACTTGTATAGTACTTACTATGGGTCAAGCCCTAGAATAAATGCTTTAAAATATGATATTATTTTATCTTCATAACAACCCTATGAAATAAATATTGTTATGTTTCCCATTTTACAAATGAGGAAACTGAGGAATAAACAGGTTAAGTACATACAATCATAGAGCTACTGAGTGACAGAGCTGGGATTTGATCCCAAGTCGCCCTGCTCTGGAGCCCTTGCTTTTAACTACAACCTTGTACTGAGCCTTCTTGAGGGTCTATAGTCCATGGGCACTGGAAGTGCGGTAAAGGACAGGGACAATGAATAGACGTGTTGGGATGAAGCGCATAAGAAGATAAGGAAGCCGACAGGAAAGACTTCTCTCCCAGGGTTCCAGAGTTAGCAAAGGATTCCAGAGAAGGTGAGGTTTATGCCTGCTGATAGTGGAGGTCAGCCACATGAGGGGAGGAAGAAGGAAGCTCAAGGGAAGGTGAGCTCCATTGGTAAAGGGAAAGATTTTGCATTTACTTTATACAAAATAAATAGTATTTGCAACTGATACATCATTCTATATTATTGCACAGAGAAGCATCCCTCCATATTTTATGAGCTGCTAAAACCTATCATATGGAAGGACTTACAAAACCACTGATAAAGCTCGGATTTTAATTATAGTTGTGCTGTAACGAAAGATAATATGGAGTTATTTCTCTGCACCAAGCATGAACCTTGTAATAGTGTCCCAAGTTTTTAAAATAATTGAAGCAGTGTCTCTGAAATGCAGCCTGATTTTGAGAAGCATACATTAAGACACAAATCTGTACCTGGAAAGGCATCCTGTTATTGGTTTTAAGACCTTTCCTTTCTGACACAATGAAGAATGTTTATTAAGCAGAAACTCACTGGATCTGGAAGTGAGTAAAGTGACTGAAGGAAAAAATGCCCCAGGCTTCTTTTCATAGAAATGAATAATCCTTTAAAAGATGTTCTCTTTTTATTGTTCCTGAATGCTTTACCTCCCTTCCCTCCCCTTCAAAGTCCACCTGTTTGTGTAATATGACTGTGCTCTGGTATCACCTCCTCCACAAAGCTGTCTTCATCCCTCCTGCCCTAGTTGATCCTGTGACCTTCCTCCATGCTTGTACCCGTACCCTCACTGTAGCTTTAGTATCATCAGTGCACCTGCCTCATGTACTTATAATTCTTAGTACCTCTGTTTGTCTTTCACTGGACTGTGAGCCCCTGGAGAGTAGGGACTTTATTATATTCATTCTAATGGACTGCATGACATATTGTACTTATTAAAAGTCTGAATCATCTAACACTACTAAAATATTATCAAGTGGGGAATAATGCTATTTCGATCAGAAAAAGGAAATGCGTGGCTCCCTAGAAATACAAAGATTGTCCTCAGTGTTCACCAGTTGGTTCTTTTTTTTAACCATTTCATTGTCAAGATTGATCTCAAATAGAGAATCAGCAGAATGTAGCTATAAGCACCACCTAAGTTATCTGGAGCAGAAATTGAGAAAATCAGGCAGGAAAACAAAGCTCAAACAAAATTTTAATACATTTAATTCATTTCAAGAAATGAAAAGAATAGGAAAGGGAAGAAAGCAGATTCTTTTGGATAAACAACAACTTGGATTATACTCATTTCATTTCAGTATCATAACGAACTTGGGATGTTACCAGTTTTACAGTGTAGCTACTAAGGCACAGCAGAGTTGTAACTCAGAGTAATGCTAACAAGAGAGAACCACTTTAAGAGTATGGAATTTGTAGTCACACTTGTTTGTTATGTGTGTGCTCAGGATCGGGGTCACAGAATATATAGGTTTGTATTCTGCTTTCTTCATATCATATTTTGTTGGGAGCAATCCCCAGTTCTC
Organism: Delphinapterus leucas; assembly: GCF_059928025.1. NCBI lineage: Eukaryota > Metazoa > Chordata > Mammalia > Artiodactyla > Monodontidae > Delphinapterus > Delphinapterus leucas. Next base: position 67,961,203 of record NC_143133.1, on the reverse strand, counting down.
TTAATATCCCTTGAACATATACTTTTATGACTGCCTGTATTCCATTCAATTATCAATCCATTCATTCAACCACTCATTGAATATTACTGTGTGCCAAGCAGTGGACTGTACCCCAGGGATACATAAGGCAAGAGATAAAGTTCCTGTTCTCATGTAACTATTTCAAAGATGTAATTTGTGTGGCCACTACTGTTGGTTGGCTAACTCAGCTTTCATTTACACCTCCTCCTCTCTGCTTCCAGGGATTGAGGCCGGAAAAGAAGTACTTGGCTTTCTCACTTGTCTTCCAGTTAGGGAAGGCATGTAACCTATGTAAGGCCTATAGGATTTAAGGAGAAGTCTCTTCCTGGATTTCTGGGAAGGTTTTGCTTTTTTGATAAAAAGGACTGATATGTTGAGATTTTTGACCACTATCCCCTTCTTTCTACCTTGAAAGGTGATATCTGAGCTATGCCTGACGTCTTTCAACTATGAGAATGCAGGCAACATTCTAAGGATGGTTAGATCAGAAATACAGAAAAATCCAAGTGGCGTTGTTGAGCACCAAAAGCAGTGTGAGCCACTACTTACCATAGACTTACTAAGTGAGGAAAATTAACTCATATTATCAAGTCTGCATTATCAAGTCAGATTTTCTGTGATTTGCAGCTACATAGAGTCCTACTGTTACCTATTATTCAGCCAACCTGCTGTTTCGGTGTCTTTAGATTATTTTACACTTTTTCCAGTTTTCAAATTATGCTATAATAAATAATATCATATGCAAAATATTGAACCCATTTCTAATTATTCTGATAAGATTAACTTCTTGATGTATAATTTTTGAGTATAAGGGTATGACATGGGATGCATTTTGGCCATATTTACATCTTGAAGGTTTAAAACATTTTATAATGCCAAATATCTGATAGCATCCAATTCAAATGACTGGTATTTCTTAACTGTACATTTTCAACTCATTGTATCTTTTCAATGATAGTAAAGGTATATTTGAGTGCATAAAATAACCCCATCAGCTTTCTATGAGAGAGCAGGATTAAGAGAGAAATAGTAGAACACTAATGCCCAGGAGCCTTTTTAAAAAAGAGAATGTTTCCTTGTGTATATACTGTAGGTGAAAAGAGAACCCAATCTTTATTTCTAAGAGGCAGAAACAGAAAGAACTGCAGTGTCAGGAGACACTTGTTCTCATCTAACTTGTGTTTTCTTCATTATTCTGAAATATCTGGGTAATTTTTAACCCAGAAAATGTGTTGAGGATTTGTGTAAATTCCAGGGAAATTCCAGTCAGTAGGTATGATATTGTTTATTAAAATAAACAAACAAAAAACCTGCAAGTACTCAGAAAAGAAATGCCCATAAAAGTAACTGTGCTCGTCCGTTATCATCTCTATCCCTTTTACTAAAAAAAAAGTGGTTATCTACTAAGTTAAGCAAAACTCAGAAAACTTCACATCTTCACATGTAGACGTGCTCTGCAGTTTGCAAACTCCTTCACATAAAATGTGTAAATCCTGCCAGCAGGTTGCTATGGTTATTCTTTCTTAAATGTCCTGTTACCTTGTTTTGAACTATGAGCATATATTGAACTAGTCATTATGCTCAGCTCTCCTACATAGAAGGCAAAAAACCTTTTCTTCTGGAATTGTTTTCTTGAACGCTAAACATGACCTAATTAGAAGTATAGGTAATCTTCACGGAGCTTAAAAATAATCTCTCTCCAATCAATGACAGAAGACTATGCTAAGGGAATAAATACTTCTCCCTCTTCAATGCATTTCTATTCTAGTATAGAGTTCTTTTATGCCAGTAAATGCCCCACTTTTCCCCTCTTAACCAGAAAGGAATATTTTCATTTTATGTCTTCCTTACACTGGTGTACACTCAGCTACTACTTGAGTAGAAAACCTGGACGACCAGCTTGCATGTAACTTTGCAAAAAAAGGACAGAAGGAGCTGAGCAGTGTCTATGCTGGTGACTCACTGAAGTCCAGTCAAGTGTAAAATCAAGTTAGAAGCAGCCCAGCCCAGATACTGAAATGTGCCAGAAGGTAAGATTTCTAGAAAGTGTGTTTTCTTAATGATTATGAAGCTTTAATCCTTTCTCAAAATATCATCATTTGCCCTTCATAGTTAACTATGACTCTGGATTTATGTTGCTTTCTCTGGAGACAGTGATTTTGAAAATACTGTTGGGGTAAAGAGGCGTCTAATAGGGTTTATTGTTTGCTGTCTCTAAGCTTACCTCTTTACCTTTTAGTTTACATAACAGCTCTTCTCCTCAAAAAACCTGTTCCCTTTCTGGGTGCCAAAATCCATATTTATCTTTCTACTGCTAATTCCAACAGTCAAGGGATCTAAAGCATAGCTTGTTCTATCCATATTTATAGAGTTTTTTTTGATACACTAAAGGTAGTGCTCCACTTAATCTCACCAAAAATTAATTTTATGATTGGACATCCTGCTGTTACTTTAGTGTCACTGAGTTTTAGTAGTCATTGGCTAAATTACAGAGTATGGCTCATGCAGAATCCGATTTGCCTTTAGGAAAGATACAAACCAGACACTGATGAAACTGTTCAAGAAACTCTAGGTGATGTCTGTGAAATCCTGATTTTATCTTTAATCTCAAAGACTGTACATGAATGCCCATATCAGAGGATTTCAGTTCAAAGCAATCTTGATAAAGCAACCAAAAGATTTTCTGAAGAAAATATTTTTCTCCTACTTTGTCAGTTCATTTTCCTCCCTTGGGTCTCTATCATAATTTAAGATAGCAACCTATGGTGTTAGCTTTAAAGATTGTATGAAATCTTGAATATCTTTGGATGGTTTCTGTCATTTCATTTGCTGTATTTTATACACCCAATAGCTGGAAAGGTATTGAAAAGATTATCCGCCTTAGATTATCAAACTTATAGCCAGTAAAAAAGAAACACCACCATCATTTTTTTCTGTAGCCATCTCAGAGATTTTCAGTAATGCTAATTTAGTTAGTTGAAGAGATTGTAGCATTATTTCTAATTTCAAGTATGCTGAGCCCCTTCCCCCCACACACAAAAAAAGTTGAATATTGAGAGAAAATATATTTTACTGGTATTTAAAAATATTTCTTAAATTTTTTTCTTTTTAGGAGTATTCTAAAAATACTTCTTTATAAGGTCAGTGATAGTCTGTTCATATGATTCCTTGTTGTAAACTTAATGTACAGTGTAAGCATTGCAGCCTGATGTGCTAAACTGGATTCACTAATGAGGGATGAACCTCTAAGAATTCTGTTAGCTTTGATATTGATTGATTGATTCATTTATTTATTCATTCAGTGAATGATTTATTGAGTTCCTTCTGGGTATCAAGCTGTGGGCTGGCAATGCAATAGTAGGCAAAAATAGACATGTTCCCCCCTGTAGTCTTGGAGCTTGCTGTGAAGTAGGGGAGAGAGGCATTAGTCAGACTTATCATACATTACAGCTGTGATAAAAGCAACAGAAGTACATGATATTATGTGATAGCATAATGGAAGATTTCACCTAGTCAGGGAGGTCAAGGAGGCCTTTGGTGAGGGCCATGCTTGAACTGATGTGTGGAGGAGAAGCAGGAGTTAAAGAGGGGAAGGGAACAAGTTAAGTAGGGGAAGAGTTAAGTAGGGGAAGAGGACAAAGTGTCTGTGGTAGAAGGGAGCCCTGCAAGTCTGAGGGGCTGAAGGAAGACAGGGCTGGCTGGAGTGTAGAATGGAATGTAGCTCACTGTGAGGCTGGAATGGGTAGGGAAGAGCCATCAAGCAGGGTCCTCAAGTGTTTTATCTTTATCTTAAGAGCAATGGGAATTCATTAAAGGATTTTAAAATAGGTGATTCAGAGAGCAGGGTAGGACACATTATAATATGATAAAAATTCTTATTCTAAAAAGACCGCTCAGGTGGAAAGAAATGTGAGTGTGGAAAGAAATGGAGAATGGGGAGTGTATACCCACCATGTGGTTAGGGCTTTCTAGGACTTTACAAATGACCAAAGGGCAGTAAAAGGAAGACTGGGTTACTTAATTGGGTTTCCAAAAATTGAGCATGATTGTTTGTAATTCCAAATCCCATTACAATGAATTATGGATACAAGTTTATTATGATGATAACTATTAGTGTTGTAAGCTAATCCATACAGCCAAGTCTCCCCTTATGGAAGTCTTCCTAAATAAGCTCTCTGGTTTTGTTTTTGTTTGTTTGCTTGCTTGCCTACTTGTTTTTTTTTTGGCGGTACGTGGGCCTCTCACTGCTGTGGCCTCTCCTGTTGCGGAGCACAGGCTCCAGACACGCAGGCTCAGCAGCCATGGCTCACGGGCCCAGCCGCTCCGCAGCATGTGGGATCTTCCCAGACCGGGGCACGAACCCGTGTCCCCTGCATCGACAGGCGGACTCTCAACCACTGCGCCACCAGGGAAGCCCTACTTGTTTTAATTATTTTTTTTCTACGTCCACATTTTTAAGAAGTCAAGATATAAAAATAAAAACAAAGATTCCTTCTTAGCCCTCCCTCTTTGTACACACACACACACACACACACACACACACACACATGCAATGAATAAATGTATACATACAGGCAGCCTGTATATAATTTTATATAAATTGTATTAGAAGTATAATTTTACAAACTGCTTTTCAAACTCAATTTTTAAGCAAGATATTTCCTTGTCAATGAGACATATAGAAGCTCCACTTTGATAGTAACCTATTGTAGGGTGACCAGAATTTAAAAATTTTCCTTCTGATGAACATGTGTGCTACTTCCATTTTTTCCTATTATGCAAGACTGAATGAGTATCCTAGGAAATAAATCTTTTTATCTTTGATTATCTTCTTAGGATAAATTTCCAGATGAAATTACTGGATCAGTTGGTATAAACATTTAAAATTTCAATATGTTTATGGATTCTCTGCCCTCCAAAAAGTTTGAAACAATTTAATCTTTATCAGTTTTGGAAATAATGTCCATTTTACTATGTCTTTGTCAAGGCTGGATAGATGCATTTTTATTCAGATTATTATTTTTTGCCTTTCTGCTAGGTTACAGATGATACGTTTTACAGTTTTCATTGACTATTTTGAAATTAATGTTATTTTTCTCAACAGCTCTGTATCACATTTTGGTGTATTAATTTCATTTTTAGGAATTCTTTTGATATCATTAAATATCCTTAAAATATTTTAGTGCTTAATATAACATATCCTTTTCTTTTTAGACTTTGGAGTCATCTCTTTTAGTTCAGGGATAGTATCTGGTGGAACCAGGTAAAATTAACATTATAAAGACACATTTTCCTTGATGCCATTATGCAAAGCCCTATTTTTCTAAAGACTAAATGGTTCACAGATATTTTTCCTAATTTTAAAAAAATTAATAGACTCTATTTTTTAGAACAGTTATAGGTTTACAGAAAAAATGTATAGAAAATACAGAGTTCCCATATGCCCACAACCCTTCCTGCAGTTTCCCCTGTTATTAATATCTTGCATGAGTGTGGTACATTTGTCACAGTTGATGAGCCGATATTGATGCATTATTATTAACTACAGTCCATAAATCATATTGTGTTATACTTTCTATGGATTTGGGAAAATGTATGATGTCATGTATCTATATTAAATGTGCATGTGGAATAGTTTTACTGCCCTAAACATCCCTGTGCTCCACTTGTTCGTCTCTCCTCCCTTCCCTCACTTCTTTGCCTGAACCCCTGGAAGCTATTGACATTTTTATTGTCTTTATAGTTTTGTCTTTTCCAGAATGTCATATAGTTGGAATCATATAGTATGCAGCCTTTGCAGATTGGGTTCTTCCACTTAGCAGTGTGTATTTAAGGTTACTCCATGTCTTTCAGTGGAGTGATAGCTTACTTTTTCTTATTGCTGAATACTATTCCAAATCAGAGTTTGTTTACCTATTATTATAGCTACTTCCATAATTTTTGGAAATTATGAACAAAGTTGCTGTAAACATTCATGTGCATGCTTTTGTGTGGACACGTTTTCAACACATGTGGGTAAAGCATAATTGCTGGATCATATGGTAAGACTATGATTAGCTTTGTAAGATGCTGTTAGACTGTCTTCCAGAATGGCTGTACCATTTTGTTTTCTCACAACCAATAAATGAGAGTTCCTGTTGCTCTACATCCTCACTAGCATTTGTAGTTGTCAGTGTTTTCTAATTTTGCCATTCTAATAGATGTATAGTAGTATCACATTGTTTTAATTTGTAATTTCCTATGATATATGTTGAGCAAATTTTCATTTGCTTATTTGCCATCTGCACATCTTTTTTAATGTGGTGTCTTCAAAATTTTTACCATTTTTTAATTGGGTTGTTTGTTTCTTATTGTTGAATTTTCAGAGTTCTTTGTATATTTTAGATACAAGTCTTTTATCCAATATATGTTTTGCAAATATTTTCTATGGCTTATCTTTTCATTCTCTCATCAGTGTCTTTCACAGAGCAGACATTTTTAATTTTAATAAAGTCAAGTTTATCAATTTTTCTTTCATCATTAGTGTTTTTATTTTTGTATCTAAAAAGTCATCTCCAAAACCAAGGTCATCTAAATTTTCTCCTATGTTATTTTCTAGGAATTTCATAGTTTTGTGTTTTACTTTTAGATCTATGATCCATTTTGAGCTGATTTTTGTGAAAGGTGTAAGGACTGGGTTTATATTCACTTTTTTTGGTGTAGATGTCCAGTTGTTCAAGCACCACAGATGTCTTTTTGTCCATGCTTGGAACCCTGAAGCATCCCTGTGTTATTGATACTAAGATATAAATGTGGCTATAGATTTATAGATCTGAATATTTGCTACTTCTGAATGGTCTGCTTGAAAGCCATTTAAGTGACTTCTACTTATTCTAAGACTCCTTAAGATGAATTCACGGCAGAAACACTTCCATAATGTCCCATTTTAATAGAACTGGTATGTTGTTTAGTAACACACAAAGGACTATTCAAAAGTTGGTGCAAAATTATACGTGTTGCCTAGAGGAGAAATTATGTTTTCTAACATCTCCCCTCTCTGCCCTGGTCCTTCTTACTGCTTCTCATCTTACTTAAGTCTGTAACCTTTGTCTTTGTTGTTTGGCAGTGAACTTCATTCACTGATGCCAGAGGCAGAGAGTTTTCAGTAGATGCCCAAGCTCCTGATCCACACTCCTGGAGACTGGCTCTAGTCTCAATATTAAAATGTGCAGGAATATATCAAAGACACATTTTTTTAAATGACCCTCTTTAACCTCGGAATAAATAACTTGGAAATATTTCTTTTAGTTCCTAAGCTTTGATATGACCTACAATGGAATAAAAAGATGTCAAAGTTTCAGTTCCTTTTAATGTTTCTCTTTTAATAGTTCTGTGATTTGATACCATGGTGACAGGCATCAAGGAAATACTTAGAATTAATGATGCTTTCAGTTGATTTGAAAAAAGAATGTATTTTTAATTCCTCTAGCTTCTTGATTAAATTACCATCTTGCATACAAGCTCATTCCTGGAGTAAATGAATTGAAAATATCGATTTCAAGAATTATTTTATTCCATATAACACCATGCTTATTTTTGTCTAGTTCTACCAGATTATTTTAACCCAAATTATAGAAACAAAAAAAGTAAGCAGATGGTTTAAATATTATAAATACATCTTATAACACTTTGGTATTTAGAGAATTATGCTTGGAATTGATGAGCTATTTCTTAGTATTTAAATATCTGCTATTTCTTAATTTTGGGGGGGTCTTAACTGGGTTAATGTTTTAAAGAATTTTTTTAAAAATTCACCTTTAACATAGAAAGAAATAGTCACTTGAAGTTATTGTGGTATTCCTTTACAATTCAGTGAAGAAGGTGTGTAAATTCTTTGCAGTATCATTTGAAATATTTCTTTTCCATTACTTTCCTACTACAATTACTGCAGGTTTCCATTTCATCTCACCTGAAGTATTTTTTTTAAACATATTTATTGGAGTATAATTGCTTTACAATGGTGTGTTAGTTTCTGCTTTATAACAAAGTGAATCAGCTATACATATATATCCCCCTATCTCCTCCCTGTTGCGTCTCCCTCCCACCCTCCCTATCCCGCTCCTCTATGTGGAAACAAAGGACGGAGCTGATCTCCCTGTGCTATGCGGCTGCTTCCCACTAGCTATCTATTTTACATCTGGTAGTGTATATATGACAATGCCACTCTACAATGAGGTATCATCTCACACCATCTCAAAAAATCTACAAACAATAAGTACTGGAGAGGGTGTGGAGAAAAGGGAACCCTCTTGCACTGTTGGTGGGAATGTAAACTGATACAGCCACTATGGAGAACAGTATGGAGGTTCCTTAAAAAACTAAAAATAGAACTACCATACGACCCAGCAATCCCACTACTGGGCATATACCCTGAGAAAATCACCTGGACTATTTTTATAACAACTTCATGATGTCTCTGACTTCAGTCTTCCCCTTCACTGTTTTGCCCCATACTCTACCCACTATTGGATCTTCCGCAAACACTATACTGCTCATATTATTATAGTAACTTCTGCATTGTGACGTAGAAAAGAGTATGGGTTTTGCAATAAAGACCACTTACTATTTCCGGAATTTTGGACTCAGTCTTTAATCTCTCTAAGTTTCAGTGTCCTTAATTATAAAATGGGGCCTTTTCAACAAACTCGTAAAAGTTGGAATTATGATTAAATGAAAATAATGCTTATTTTATTAATACTTCTCATCTGTCTATTGAAGAAAGTCCAAAATTCTTAACTTGGCATACAAAATCAACCAGAGTTTGAGCTCAGACCACCTCTCAACACATTAACTCATCTGTACATGGGCAACATTTTAGCCAAAGCCCATTCAGAACTCCTATGTTCCATCCTTGGCTTCTCTCTTCCTGTACCTCCACCTCTTTTATATTTCTGCTGCCTGGAATTTCTTTCCTCTATCTTCATCACTTATTGAAATGCTCCCAATTCATTAATGCAACCTGACAAGGCATCTTCAAATTCCTGATCAAATGTAAGCAGCCTAAGAAGAATGACCCCTTTTTTCCTGATATTTGTAGGGCACTGATTTTTACTTTCTTATGACACCTAATACTTACTGCTTTGAATAGTAGTTACTTGTATAAAGGTCTTTTCTAAGAGACCTTAAGGTACACAATAGCAAGGCCAGTGTTATAGTCATGCAAGCTCATGGCACTTAGAACTGTATCAGACACAAAGTTTTCAATAACCATTTGGTGAATTAAGGTATAATTTACCTTTTTAATATCTATAATCATCCCATTATTTCAGGATTATTTCTCATAGAGATATTTTTTTCTCATTAAAACATTAAAAATGGACAAAATTTGGGATAATTTTTTTCCTGTGTTGGCTCAGGAGGACTTCTTAGATGATTTCAGCAATGCAGAGTGCATATCACCTTGAGTATATTTATTATTATTATTATCTAGAAAATTAGCTCAAGTTGGCTATAACAGCAGAAATGTCCCCTGATATATCAAAGTTTGACAAATCTATTCCCATTAAGGAGAGAACTGAAGGCATTTTTAGTTGATACTTTGTATTTTTAGAATATCTATTTTATTTCTGACTCCAAACCATCAGAACACATAAGATTCTATTGTATTACTAAATGAGTGTCCTTTTGTTCAGAAGAGCATGTTAAAAAATGCCCCAGATAATCACATAATATCTCATTATACACCATAAGACTAAAAAAAGCTTCTTAACCTGTCTAATACATTTTCCGTATTTTCAGGCAAGTTTTACCTAAACCATTTCTGACAGGAAGACAACTCTTCTAGTCTTAATTATCCCAAGGGAAGATGATTTCATAGCCTCCGTTATAAAATAAGGACCTTCACAAAAGAATGTGATAAATGAACCCTAGAGCTATTGTAGTGATAGATGAATTATGTCAGTGAAAAACTTGGAATGAGTAAAATCAAGGAAGAAAAATCTCACTTTGCGTGAGATGAGGTAAGCATAAAGCATATATGAGGCTTTTAATGATGTCTCTAAGGAAAATTCTGCTTTGAGATGGAGAGTCAGGAGATGATAATGGACTTTGATGGAAGGGGAGAGGAAAAGAAAAGAGCATTTGAGAAAACTGAAGAAGAAATATTGGGAATTTAACGGAACAAAGCCATGTGGAAAGAAATATACCCATAAGTCAATGAAGTATAAAAAGCGCAGTAGGGCCCCAAATAGGAGGCTTTTCTGGATTGCATCTTTAAGACATACTTAATGTCTGTCAGTATGAAGTTTAAAAAACTGTTTGCTCTGCATTTATACTGACTTGTTAATCTTTAAAAAAATTTTAAGACTTTAAATACTAAATTTTTATTATTGCTTTCCTAAAAGGATCCCTCAAGGATATCTCTGTTTCCACTTCGGTTAGTTTTAACAAATGCAAGGATTGCCATTCCATTCTGTTCCCTTGATACTCCTGGCTGTTTGAAAAAGAATACTCAATTTATTTAATAAAGAAAACACTTGTTCGTTGGTCTACCTCTTCAGACTTCCAGCAGCTGTAAGGATAATTAAAACCATCCAGAGTATTGTTGTTGTGTTCCTTATGGCAGCTTCGATTCTATTGATGGCATCTAACTTTTCTTTAAGAATTTTATGAAATTGTCCATGAAAGATAACTGTATAGTTCTGGATGGCACTGGTAGAAAGAGAGTCACAAGCAGTAAGTGCAAAAAGCATAACAGGGAGCAGGGCTTTTAACAATTTATCTTTTCTTTAAGGCCAGGAATAGATAAACCATATAAAAATTTTGTAGCTTCTTAGAGCATTTGGATGGTGTGTATGAAGCAATCTGGATAATCTACTTTTTCATTATATTACATTTACAATTTATATGTTCCAAACATTCCTTTTTGTGAATAAAATATTTTATTATAAAATAAAACATATTTAGGTGTTGGTTTGCTAAGGGTAAATAGTTTTGCTCCTGTATATATACTTTTAATGTAATAATTTACTGTGCTTTAACCCTGCTGGAATAATGCATTATTCCTTATTTTTTAAAATGTCACATGTACATCTATTCATTGTGCAACACAATTAGAATAAAAATGTATGGTTTTGTTAAGCTGTACCATCTCAAAAATATTTAGGGGAGAGCTACATGCAGATTTTTTTTTTTTTTTTTTTTGCGGTACGCGGGCCTCTCACTGTTGTGGCCTCTCCCGGAGGCTCCGGATGCGCAGGCTCAGCGGCCGTGGCTCATGGGCCCAGCCGCTCCGCGGCATGTGAGATCTTCCCAGACCGGGGCACGAACCCGTGTCCCCTGCATCGGCAGGCGGACTCTCAACCACTGCGCCACCAGGGAAGCCCCCACAGATTTTTAATAATAAATTTCTTCTCTGTTCTCAGGCTGGTCTTATCTGATCTCAAACAGATCAATGTTGAATTTATTCAAAATGGTCTTTGTTGCTAGAAATTTTGTTTAAAACTAGAGAAAAGATAAATGTTCTACATGGGTTTAAACTTTTAATTAAGCCTCACAAGCAGCAAGAGCCAAATAACAGAGTTCAATAACTAAAGAAACCAATGATATTTGTGTAAAATGAATTAACTGTGTTGAGGGTTTTGAATATTATATTACCTCAGTATAAGGGAAAGTACGTAAGAAACAGTTCCACTAGCATTTCCTACATATTTTATTTCCTTCTCGGTCTCTGAGGTGTGCTACCTGTCCAGTCTACAAATAATTGATGACTTGGATGATCAATAAATTTTGTAAGTGATATGTTCAAAATTTATCTAATTTTATTCCTATTACAAACTTTATCCTGCCATTAATTTCAATAAAATATCAATAGAGTAATATAATCATATAATTTGATATGTTAGGGAAAGCCAGTTAGTAGGAGAGGGAACAATGTATTAAAATCTTGCTAAATACATGAATCCAGGCAGGAAAAAAATAATAAACTAATAAAACAAAATTCCCAGTGCTTTTTTTTTAGTGTATGTGGGGCTTTTGCTTTTTAAAAATTATCATTTGGAGAGTAACATTTGTTTTTATTTCTTTTTCTTTTTTTAATTTTGAATTTCTATTGCTATGATATATATTCTGAAAAACCTCTAAAGCAAAATTATACACTTTATCTCTATTGCAAAGCCAACACCTGTGCAACCACATGCAGGACAGGAAATAGATCTTTGCCCTTTTATTCACCGTCTGTGCCTTAGCCTCCCAAGTTAACTTTTATGCTAATTTTAAGGTTACTGATTTAATGTTATTAATTGCCTTGCTTTTCTTTAATAGTTTTTACTATGAAATGCACATCCCTAACCATGTTTAGTTCACCATTTGTTGGAGAAATGGAATCACGCACTATGCATCCTTTCATGCCTGGCTTCTTTCTCCTAACATGGTATATGTGATATTTAGCCATGTTGTGTGTAGCTGTGCTTTGTTCATTTACATTGCCATATTGTCTTCTTTGTATGGCTCTTTTACACTTTTAAAATCCATTCTGTTCATGGACATTTGAATTGTTTCTAGTTTTTATCTTCATGACTCTTGGGTGTATACATAAGTGTGGAATTGCTAGGAATGTGTAACTTCAGGTCTAGTGGGTATTGCTAAACTGTTTCCCACGTGGTATAACTCTGCACTCCCATTTGATATTTCCCCATTAATTCACGTCCTTACCAACCTTTGTTATTTCTTTGCTTTTAAAATTCTAGTTACTCTGATGGATGTGTTGTAGTATCTTAGGATACTTTTAATTTGCATAGCTGACCAATTAGGTTGAGTTCTGTTTGGCCATTTGTGAAGGTTTTATTTAAATCTCTTGCCATATTTTTCTATTGTGTTATCTTTTTTCCTCTCTATGGATTTGTATGATTAATACACCCACACACTCAGACACAGTATAAAAATCCTGTGTTGGTTATATTTGTTGTAAATATCTTCTCCCAGTGTGTAGTTTACCTTTTTGTTTTCTTAATGCTGTCTGCTGGAAACAAAAATAATTAATTCTTATGTGGTCCAGTTGGCCTGTCTTTTTCTCCATAGTTATTGCTTATTGTGCCCTGTTTAAGAAATCTTTCCCTGCCCTATCATGAATATACTTTCTTGTATTGTATTCTAGAAGCTTTATTGTTTTACCTCTCACATTTTGCTAAATAGTTTACCTGGAATTGATCTTTATGTATTATGTGAGATAGATGACAAGCTTCATTTTATTCCATGTGGATATTAAATTGTCCTAGAATTGTTTATTGAAAGAGACTGTCCTTTCCCCACTGTATAAAGTGCTAACTTTGTTAAAAATCAATTGTCCATAGGTGCATACATGTGGTAATGAATGCTCCATTTCGTTCCATTTGTTTTTCTTGTCTGTCCTTGTGCCCATACAACGTTGTTTTAATAATTGTATTTTTATAATAACTCCTGATATCCCATAGAGCAAGTCTTTTTACCTTGTTCTTCCTCAGTAGTGTCTCAGCTATTCTTGGCTCTTTGCACTTCCACATTTAGTAGCAACTTGTCAAGTTACAAGGATACAAACACACACATGTCACACAAAATTGTGATTTTTTTTTTTTTTTTTTGTATTTCATTCAACCCTTAGAGAAATTTGGGGAGAATTAACATCTTAAAATGTTGACACTTCAAATCCATGAACATGATGTATCTCTCCAGATTTTTAGATCTTTTGTGTTTTCTCTCAATAAAATGTCATTTTTTTGTGTGAAGAGACCTTCATGTCTTTTATGAGATTTAATCCTAGTATTTGATTGGTTTTCCTACTGTCATAAATAGCATGTTTTTCAAGCTACTATGTGTCTAGAGCCCTTGTAAAACTATGTCTCTGGCATCCGTGTAAATCTTTCTAAAATTATTTTATATCAGGGTTAGTAATGCTTGCTGTGTATCTCAATTCAATACAATAACTTTGTCATTGCCCTCTGAAAATCTATGGATTTTGGTTGCCAGCAACAGAAACTGATTTTGGCTAATTTACGCAAAGGAGAACTTAAAAGAGAATACAGGTGAGAGAAAAGATATCTGGGTTTCTGGGAATCTGTTTTCAAAACAAGTGAGAACAAAGTCAATGCCAAGGTCCTAGGATCATGAACTGAAGTTTGAAAGCATGTTTCCTCTGTGACAACTTTTCTATGTTCTTGCTTATTCTTGCATCTTTTCCTCAAGTGTATTATTCATAGCACAGAGCATTTAATTTACCAAACTTAGATCACTTCCTGACTCTCCTTATATAAAGAGAGGGAAAATTGTGTCTTTGGTCTTTTTCAGTAGAAGATGGTTCCTGAAAACTATCTTTGCACCAATGCTACACACAATGGGAAAAAGAGCAGAGTATAATTCCTTAAGGAAAACTGAATGCTTTTAAGAAAGGACATGAATGCTGGAGAGAAAAACTAATAGTAACTCCTCCTTAGAGGAAGGTCATAGATGACAGCCTGGTGCCCATCAGGCAGTTCTCTCTAAAGTTTAGTAGCAAATGCTTTGCTAAATATGGATATATACTGTAATAGGATTTCTGGAGCCACCATATTCTTTTCTCTCTCGCTCATATATATATTTTCCACTATTACCCCTTATTGATTTTAATCTGTCAAACATATATATATATAGTGTATATTCTATTATCCCTTATTGATTTTAATTTGTCAAAACATGATAATTTATTTAAAAAAGGTTTAGTGAAACAGAAGATTAGACAATTAGGAGTCAAGTCTTGGTATAACTATTTTTAATATTTTTCCATAGAAACTGTATTATTATGTGAAGAGAAATCTACCCTATAACTTAATTTTCCAGGAGTTAAAATAAGATGTATAACATTATTTTTGGCAGAGCACTGAAGTTCAGTTAGGGTGGATATTCAACCCTTTTTTCATTCCAGGGATGCCTCAAACTTCAACCGTGTTACTCACAAAATGAGTCACTTCCTGTACTCCAGTTGTTTCCAGATGTGCTATGCTCCTGGAGATTAATTACATTTAGAGTAATGTTTATATATGTGCAGGACTAAATGTTATAATGCTAGGTTAATCTATTGTATTTCAAAGAGACTTCAGAGATCTTTTCATTCAAACTAAAGAAGGAACTTGGCCTACATATCTGGAATTTAATTGCATACTATCTATTGGAAAGCTTCCCAGGATGAAGAATGGTATTCTTTGAGGCAACCTTCTTCATTATTGGACAATACTATAGTCCCTTTCTATATCAATTCTTTAAGAATTCATGACTCTACTTATTTTTCTCTACTTTTTTTTTTCTAAATGTCATTTTTTATTCTAAAAATAATACATGATTCTTTAAAAAATCATGCAGGTAGGAGAGAATTGTATGAAATAAAAAGTGAAAGCTTAGAAGTTTTTTATACTGCTAAAGTAATTCTTCTTCTGTGCTATTTCCACACATCTGACTAAGTTCAGCCACTGGAGCAAGAGAATGTGTGTCTGTCTACTCTTCATGTGACAACACTGCAGGTGTCTTGACAACTAACTTGACCTCATTAAGTGTTTAACAGCTAACTTAACAGCTAACTTGACCTCATTAAGTGTTTGGTTTTCTTTTCTGTCTTACTGTGCCATCTATTTTCAATTGTTAAATGTTTTAGGTATGTACAAGACATCTTTAAAAGAGAAAATGAAATTGCTTAATATGCTTCCATAGTAATATTTGTATGACATTTGTGCAATTTGAATTTATTTCTAAAATTCAGGACAACACTGAATCTACAGACTTGACATTCTGAATTATGTTTTAGCTATTACTGAATTTTTACATAAAACCTCAATATGAATGCCTGTCAGGAGAGTATACAGAAATGGCATTTTTGTTCTGTGAATAGGGATTTGATAGAAACATCATTTTGTCATCGAAATGTTATGTGTCTATAATGTTAAGAATTTCTCGATAATAGAACTGGTAATCATAACCCTCCTTCTGATAAAATAAAAGTCAAAGAAAGCATTACTTTAATTTGTAAAATCACTGCACTGAAAGATTTTTAAAGTGCCCATGTCAGTACGTGCATCATCTTGCTAATGAATAAAAGTATCATTTCAAGGTCACATGCATGTAAGCTAGTTTCCCTCCAAAGAATTGCTAATATTATCAAGTTTTCTAAGAAAGAGGTTCTTACTGAGAGGACTTAACAGAGCAATAGAATGCAGAAAAAAATTAACTTAAGCCCATAGCTGTGTCATTGAGATATATTTAGTAATATCTCCCCCAACTTGTATAATTTAGAAGAAAATGATTATAATATATAATTACTCAGCAATGTGTTTTTTTAACAGTAATGCATATTTTTATTAATAGATCTATTTTTTAAAAAAATAACTACTTATTTCATAGCTTGGATGTTCTAAAAATTAATTTATCCATACCCCTTTTAATGAGTGTATAAGTTTTTAAATTATTTATAACAGATAATGTTGTAAAGAACTTCTTTGAAAATGTATGTGAATATTTCTGTAATAGATCCCTTAAGTGGAATTGCTGGGTTCAGAGCATGTGATTTCAATTTTTGACATAATATGTAAAATTGCTCTCTAATAACGTGATTTCCACTCACATCAAGCATGTTGTTTTGGAGCACTAACCTCACATTCTCTCCAAAACCAAATAATAATCACAATTATTTTTTGGACAAATTGATATCCAAAAATGACATCTCATTTTAATTTTCAATTTTTTAAGTAGGTTGTAATTTGGGACCATTTGAATATATCTTCCTGTGAATATCCTTTCCTCTTTTTAAAAATTGAAATATAGTTGATGTACAATATTATGTTAGTTTCTGGTGTACTACATAGTTATTTGACATTTACATACATTATGAAATGATTACCACAAGTCTAATAACCATCTGTTCTGATACAAAGTTATATTATTGACCATATTCTTTCTGCTGTAAATGACATACCATGGATTATTTATTTTATAGCTGTAGGTTTGTACCTTTTAATAATCTTCACCTACTTTGTCCATTACCCCACCCCCTTCATTTTGGCAACTACGTGTTTGTTTTCTATATCTATGATTCTGTTTTGTTTTGTTTGTTTTGTTTTTTAGATTCCATATATAAGGAGATAATAAGAAATTTGTTTTTCTGTCTGTGACTTGTTTCAATTAGTATAATACACTCTAGATCCACCCATGTTGTCCCAAATGGCAAGATTTCATCTTTTATGGCTGAGTAATATTCCATTGTATATGTATGTACTGCAGTTTCTTTGTCTATTCATCTATCAATGGACACTTAGGTTTCTTCCATATCTTGACTATTGTAAATAATGCTGCAATGAACATTAGGGTGAGTATATCTTCTAGAATAGGTGCTTTTGTTTTCTTTGGGTAAATACCCAGAAATGAAATTTCTGGATCATATGGCAATTATATTTATAATTTTTTGAGGAACCCACATGCTGTTTTCCATAGTGGCTCCACCAACAGTGCATGAGGATTCCCTTTTACCCACATTCTCACCAAAACTTATTTGTTGTCTTTTAGATGATAGCCATTCTGACAGGTGTGAGGTGCTATCTCATTGTGGTTTTAATTTGCATTTCCTTGAAAATTAGTAATGTTGAGCATAATTTCATGTGTCTTTTGGCCATCTGTATGTCTTCTTTGGAAAAATGTCTAGTCTTCTGCTCATTTTTTGAATTGTTTGTTTTGATGTTGAGTTTTATGCGTTCTTTGTATTTTAACCCCTTATCAGGTTTATCATTTGCAAATATCTTCTCCCATTCAGTAGGCTGATTTTTCACTTCATTGATGGTTTGCTTCACTGTGTAAACGTGTTTTAGATTGATATGTGCCATGTGTTTACTTTTACTTTTTTTTTTCCCTTGCCTGAGGAGACAGATCCAAAAGAAAAAAAAAATTGCTAAGATTGATGACAAAGAGTATACTGCTTATGTTTTCTTCTAGGAGTTTTTTAGTTTCAGGCCTTACTTTTAAGTATTTAAACATAGAATTGGATGTCTATTTTGATTTTGTTTTTATATATGATGTAAAAAAGTAGTCCAGTAACATTCTTTTGCATTTGCACCATTTTCACCATTTACTGAAGAGGCTTTCTTTTCCTCATTGTATATTCTTGCCTCCTTTGTCACAGATTAACTGACCAGATAAGTGTGAATTTATTTATGGGCTGTCTATTCTGTTCCATTGATCTATGTGTCTGTTTTTGTGCCAGTAATATACTGTAGTTTTGTAGTATAGTTTGAAGTAAGGGGACATTATACCTCCACCTTTGTTCTTCTTTCTCAAGGTTGCTTTGGCTATTTGGAGTCTTTTGTGTTTCTGTACAGATTTCAGAATTTATTTGTTCTACTTCTGTGAAAAATGTCATTGGTATTTTGATACAGATTGCATTGAATCTGTAGATTGCCTTGGAGAGTATGGTCATTTTAAGAATATTAATTCTTTCAATCCATGCACATAGTATATCTTCCCATATGTTTATATAATCTTCAGTTTATTTCATCAGTATCTTATACTTTTCAGAGTACATGTATTTTTATCTCCTTGGTTAGATTTATTCCTTGTATTTTATTTCTTTCAATGCAGTTGTAAATGGGACTGTTTTCTTAATTTCTCCTTCTGTTAGCTGGTTGTTAAAGTAGAGAAATACAATAGATTTCTGTATATTAATCTTATATTCTGCAACTTTACTGAATTCATTTATTCTAGTAGTCTTTTGGTGGTATCTTTAAGATTTTCTCTACATTGTATCATGTCATCTGCAAATAGAAACAGTTTTACTTCTTCCTTTCCAGTTTGAATTCCTTTTATTTATTTTTCTTATCTGATTGCTGTGGCAAGGACATCCGATACTATGTTGAATAAAAGTAGTGAGAGGGTATTCTTGTCTTGCTCCTTGACCTTAGAGGAAATGCTTTCAGGTTTTCACTGTTGAGTATGATGTTGGCTGTAGGCTTGTCATATATGGACTTTATTCTGTTGAGGTATGTTCCCTCTATATCACTTTGTTGACAGTCTTTATCATGAATGAATGTTGAAGTTTTTTCTAAAGCTTTTTCTATATCTATTGAGGTGATTGTATGATTTTTATTCTTCTATTTCTTATTGTGGTGTATCACATTGATTGATTTGTTGTGTACCACATCCTTGCATCACTGGGACATATCCCACTCGAACTTGGTGTATGATCCTTTTAATATATTGTTGAATTTCGTTTGCTAGTATTTTGTTGAGGATTTTTTGCATCTATGTTCATCAGTGATATTGGCCTGTAATTTTCTTTTTCTGTGGTGTCTTTGTCTGGTTTTGGTGTCAAGGTGATAATGACCTCATAGAATCAGTTCAGAGGCATTCCTTCCTTCCTGTTCAATTTTTCAGAATAGTTTGAGAAATATAGGCATTAACTCTTCATTAAATGTTTGATAGAATTCACCTATGAAGCTATCTGGTCCTGGACTTTTGAATTTGGGTGTTTTTTTTAAATTACTGATTCAATTTCTTTAAGGGTAATCGTTTTGTTCATATTTTCTATTTCTTCCTGATTCAGTCTTGGGAGATTATGTTCCCAGGAATTTATCCATTTCTTCTAGGCTGTCCATTTTTATTGGCATATAATTGCTGACAGTAATCTCTTAGCATTCTTTGTGTTTCTGTGTTGTAACTTCTTTTCTTTCACTTCTGATTTTATTAATTTGAACCCTCTTTTTTTCTTGATGAGTCTGCTTAAAGTTTATCAATTTTGTCTATCTTTTAAAAAATCCAGCTCTTAGTTTTGTTGATCTTTTCTGTTTTATTTTTTTTCAGTCTCTATTTCATTTATTTCCAATCTGATCTTTACTTTTCTTCTACTGACTTTGTTTTTTTTTGGGGGGGGCAGCGGTGGTTGTTGTTCTTCTTTACTTACTTCCTTTAGGTGTAAGTTTGGATTGTTTATTTGTTCTGAGGTAAGCTTGTATCACTATAACCTTTCCTCTTAGAACCACTTTTGCTGTGTCCCAGATTTTGGATGGTTGTGTTTCTATTCTCATTTGTCTCAGGTGTTTTTTTGAAATTTCCTCTTTGATTTCTTCAGTGACCCATTGGTTGTTTAGTAGCATATTGTTTAGCCTCTACATGTTTGTGATTTTTGTAGTTTTTTTCTTGTAGTTGATTTCTAGTCTCATACCTTTATGAAAAGATGCTTGATATTATTTTAGTCTTTTTAAATTTGTTGAGTCTTTTTTTGTGGCCTAGCATGCTATCTATCCTGGAGAATGTTTCACGTGCATTTGAAAACAATGTGTTTTCTGCTGCTTTTGCTGGAATGTGCTATATATATCTATTAAGTCCATTGGTCTAATGTGTCATTTAAGGCCAGTGTTGCCTTATTGATTTTCTGTATATTTGATCTGTCTATTGATGTAAGTAGGGTGTTAAAATTCCATAACATTATTGCGTTATTGTCAATTTCTCCAATTATGTTGTTAATATTTGCTTTATGTATTTAAATGCTCCTATGCTGGGTACATATACATTGACAATTGCTATATCTTCTTGTTGGAAAAATCCTTTTATCATTATATAATGTCTTTTTTTGTCTCTCGTTAAAGTTTTCATTTTAAAGTCAATTTGTCTGACATGAGTATTGCTGCCTCAACTTTCTTTTTGTTTCCATTCCATGGAATACCTTTCTCCATCACCTCATTTTCAGTCTGTGTGTATCTTTATATCTGAAGTGTGTCTCTTGTAGGCAACATATAGAGGGGTTTTGTTCTCATCCATTCAGCTACTCTTTGTCTTTTAATCGGAGCATTTAGTCCACTTAACATTTAAAGTAATTATTGATAGGCATTTGCTTATGCCATTTTGTTGACTGTTTTCTGGTTGTTTTACAGTTCATTTTTGTTCCTTTTTTCTTCTCTTGAGATTTGATGACCATCTTTAGCATTATGTGATTGTTTTAAGTTGATCTCTTAAGTTCAAACACATTCTTATAACCCTACAATTTTATTCCTCATCCCCATATTTAATGTTTTTGACATCATATTTACATGTTTTTGTTTTGTGTATCCCTTAAATACTTGTTGTGCATATAGATGATTCTACTACTTTTGTCTTTTAATCTTTCTGCTAGCTTTATAATTGGTTGATCTACTACTTTTATTGTATGTTTGCCTTTACCAGTGACATTTTCCCTTTCATAATTTTTATGTTTCTAGTTATTGCCTTTTTCTTTTCTGCTGAAAGAAATCCTTCTAACATTTCTCATAATGCCAGTTCAGTGGTGCTGAAATCTTTTATCTTTTTTCTTTTTTCTTTTTTTTTGTCTGTAAAACTCTTTATCTGTTCTTGAAGTCTGAATGATATCCTTGCCAGGTAGAGTATTCTTGCTTGTAGATTTCCTTTCTTCAGTGAATATATCATGCCTCTCCCTTCTGGCCTGCAATGCTCTGCTGAAAAGTCAGCTGATTATCCTATGGCAGTTTTCTTGTATGCAACTGGTTGCTTTTCTCTGGCTGCTTTTATGGTACTTCCTTTATCTTTAATTTTTGTTATTTTAATTATACTGTGTCTTGATGTAGACCTCTTTGGTTCATCTTATTGGAACTCTTTATGCTACTTGAATCTGGATGCCTGGTTCCTTTCCCAGGTTTGGAAAATTTTCAGCTATCATTTTATCAAATAAGTCTCTGCTCGTTTATCTCTCTTTTCTCCTTCTTGACTGGTATAGTGCAAATATTAGTATGCTTTACGTTGTCCCAGAAATCTCTTAAATTATCCTCATTTCTTTTACATTTTTTTTTCTTTTTATCTGTTCAGCTTGGGTGACTGTCTTCCAGATCACTGATCTGTTCCTTTATATCATCTAATTTACTGTTGAATCCTTTTAGTGTATTTTTAAATTTTAGTTATTGTATTTTAGTTATTATATTTTAGTTATTGTATTTAATTTTAGTTATTGTATTTCCCTCTGTTTAGTTCTTCATTATATTTTCTAACTCTTTGTTGATATTCTCACTGTGTTCATTCATTCTTCTCCTGAATTTGTTGAGCATCTTTATGATCATTATCTTGAACTCTTTATTGGAGAGATTGCTTATCTCCCCTTAGTTTAATTCTTTTTCTGAGGTTTTGCTCCTTTGTTTGGAATGTATTTCTCTATATCCTCATTTTACCTAATTATCTGAGCTTATTTTTATGTATTAGGTAAGTCAGTTACATTTCCTGATCTTGGAGAACTGTCTGTGTTTAGGACATGTCCTGTGAGGCCCAGCAGCATGCTTTCTTCTGGTCAACAGAACTATATGCTCTAGGGGTGCACCCTATCTGGGTAGAGTGCCACCTTCTATTGTGACATTGCTGGCCACTATGGGCATCCTGGTCAGTGTGGCTGGCCCCTGGTTATCTGTGAGGCCCTTCTTTTTGTGGTGGCTGCAGGCCTGCTATAGGGTGTGTGGCTGTGTCCCCTCATGGTTGGCTGTGCAGACCAGGGAGCTGCAAGGTTGGTGCTGGCCCTCTGGAGGGCAGGACTCTGTCCTTGAGTGTCTGGCTGCCCAGGCTGAGGAGCTTTGGGGCTGATGCTGGCCTGCTGGTAGGTAGCACTGGGTCCCCAGATGGCTTGTTGTGAGGACTGGGGTGCCACAGTGCTGGAGCAGACCTGCTGGTTGATGTGTAAGCCCTTGATACTAATAGGCTAGAGGGAGGGCTGACTTTTAAATGGCACTTGCCAACATCAATGTCCTCCTGGTAGAATTAGTTCCCACAGTGGTTGTCGCCAGCATCTCTGTCCACAGCAGAGTCCCAGTTGCCTGCTGCCTCTCTGGGAGGATATCCCAGGTCAGCAAGTGTGTTTGACCCAGGCTTCTTTCAAATTACTGCCTTTCTGCTGGGACTTGCAGCATGTGAGATTTTGTGTACACCCTTTAAGAGAGGAGTCTGTTTCCTATAACCCTCCAACTTGACCAAATGTAAGCCCTGTTGTTTTTTAAAATCAGACATTCCAGAAGCTTGTCTTTCCATTTCGGGAGCTCTGAGCTTGGAAGCCCAATGTGGGGCTTGAACCTCTTGCTCCTCAGGGAGTACCTCTGCAATTGTGATATTCCTCCTGTATGTGGTTTGTGGACTCGAGGATTTGGGTCCTGATTATACTGCATCTCCCCCACTCTTACCTGCCTTGTGTGGTTCCTTCATTATATCTTTAGTTGTGGAAAATCTTTTCTGCTAGTCTTCAGGTCATTCTCATAAATAGTTGCTCTGTAAGTAGTTGTAATTTTGGTGTGTTCATGGGAGAGGTGAGCTCAGGGTCTTCCTATGCCACCATTTTGATTATATACCCCTTTTCTCATTTTTAATTGGGTTGCCTTTTTATTATTGACTTATTGGAACCCTTTTAAAATTAGGGTTCTTATGCTTTGTCTATCACCTATGATGCAAATACTTATTCCAGTGTGGTATTTAGTCTTTAACTTTGTTTATGGAGCTATTTTTATACAATGATTTTTTTTCTATTTTTAATCTTTTGATCTTTATAGCTCATCATTTTCTGTCATGGTTAGAGCAGCCTTTTCTACCCAATGAATATAAACTATCATTCAATATTTCTCTTATTGAAAATGTTTCTTTTTAACTGGATGCCAAAAATAGGAAAAAATACAACATAATAATTGCTAATATATATTACTTGGTGCTTACTCTGTGGCCAGCAATTTCCTAAGGTTTTCACATTTCTCATTTATTTAATCTTCAAAACTATCTGATAAAGTAGGTTTTTATTATTTAGTAGATAAGGGCACTGAAGCACAGAGAGATTAAGAAATTTATCAGATGTCACTCAGCAGGTAGGCTGTAAGACAGGAATCAACCCTCCACAGTCTGCCTCTTTAACCTGTTCAGTAAACCATAATTAATTATTCACTAATACCAATAGGTTTACTTAAGAATGATATTTTAATATCTTTTTCTTCTAGCACTGTGTTGAAGTCTGTAGCAAATATGGTAAAATTTAAGTGCTTCTTCCTTTAATATGAAATGCAGAATGAAGGAAGTTGTACATTAACTTTAGAAAGCAAAAGGAAACAAACCATTATATCATGCAAGTAGAAAACAAATTGTATAGTTCAGAAATTAGAAACTCTTGGTGATAAAATTCACAGGTTCTAGAGCAGGAAGATTTTAGTTTTGGAAGTCCTCCTTACCTCTCTCTGAAACATCAAAACTATGTTGAATCGAAGGGTAGCTTTGGAGGAACAGAGGTCATTCTGTTTTTGATAAAAAAACAAAACAACAAAAACCTCTTCTCAAGAAAAAAGACAGTAACTCAATCTAACACACCATAGGGATCATCTGAAACAATCACTTTATTTTTATCAAAGAAGAAAAAGAGATTCATAGAGGAAAGTGATGTGAAAATGTCATTCGGTAGTGGTTCTGGGAACAGAACGCAGTTCGCCTGCTTCTAAATCAGTATACTTTCCACTACCTCCAGTTATTCTACTGCATATCCATTATACTGTAATGGCCTTGAAAGAAACAATTTTTAAACTGCTAATTAAGCAGTGACCCTACCTTGATATTTTAAGTAACATGTTTATGTTCATATTCAATTGCAAGAAGTGTATAGCTTCAAGAGAGGGGAAGAAAACTCTCCCCTGACCTTGTGAAGTCCTTCCTCTATGGGTTTGGTAGAAATTTCCAACTCAGTTTCACTTTCTATATTTAGAGACTTTAATAGCATTCAAGCTTACCATAAGAAAATATTTCCAGCAGTGTTTCTTTTACCTCACATTTTTTTTACTATACTATGAAATAGAAACAAACAAATAGAATAGGTGAAATCTGGAACATCTAATTAAAGAATATCTATATATTTAGAAAATATCTGTCTTATGCTGGATATAATTAGTCCTTAACTTCATATTTCCTTTTATTTTGATAATACTAGAGTTTAGCATTTATTCAAACAGAAAGTAAATGTATAAAATAAAATATCTACTTAAAAGTATATACAGAGTTGATTTTTTTTTCTCTTTCAATTTTAGGTAAGTTACAGAATGGTAACCATTATATGTAGTGCTCCTACTTATTTCCTCTGAATGATATATCCAACTCTGGTGATTCCTTTGAGCAGAGTTTCTCATGGACTGTTACTTATATTCTTTGTTCCTTTTTGTTGGGGAATTAGCTTTAGGAGGCAAATAGTCTGCCATTAAATAGTGGTGTTAACTGACCCCCTACTCAGTCTTAAATATTCTTGTAATAGACTTCAGCTGTTTGCTTTTCTGTATTGAGAGCCAATGTAGTTATTTTATGGAATTTTCTGTGCCTTGGATTAATCTTAATCAGCAGAGGAAGAAGGCTGCATGCATTCATTCATTGAAATATGTATTCCTCTTTCTCTGTGCCAGTGGTTTGGTAATGATGGAGGAGAGGAGAGAGAAGGAGAAAGGGTAGACTGGGGAAGAAAGAACAAAAGTTGAATCCAGAGCTTTGTGTCTGGGGTCAGGCTGCCTGAGTTCCACCACTTTACTAGTGTGACATTTGTCAAGTTATTTAATCTCTTTGTTTCTCACTTTCCTCGTCTTTAGAAGTAGGACAGAATGGCGTGTTAGAGGAAGAGGTATGGATTAATTCATGTAATGTAACCGTTGACTATTTTATATCTTTGTTTTGAAGATTATTTTTTGTTTTAAATATCTTTTTGCAATAATTACCTTTAAATTGAGTTCTGTGAAAAATGGCATGACATCTTACAAAGGAGGATTGTCTACAAAAAGAATATTTAATAATTTTATGCTGCTTAGATTTTCAAAATATTGTTCTGAACATGGATTATTGAGTCTTATGACAGTTTTAGGTCAGAGTTATCACAGTCATTGATATCCTCATACAAACTAAGTCTTTTATTCCAAGTACACAAATAGCAAGCAGCTGAGATGGAATGAAATATGGATTACATAAATTCTAGTACACTGCTCTTTTCATTTGATACTACCTTGCCCATGATCTAGGCGCCTGATAAGAGGTAGAAAAAACAGGGCTTTAAGAACATGTGATGAGATCTATGGAGAGAAGCAATTACTTTTTTATAACTGTCAACTAATAAGGCTTAGTCTTTCCTTTCTTTTTTATTTTACCATAAAAGAAGAAACAATGCACAGAAATATAAGGAGAGAGGATAAGGATACATCCATCATTTTAAACTCACAGCAGACTTCTTGGGATCTTCAGGATCTTAGTAAATGTTAGGTAAAGTAGGTAAATATTAAAGTTGAGTGAGAGGTAGTAAAAAAAGAGACTTGACACAAAGTTAAACACTCTTAAGCTGTAGTTGAAACCTGAAGACTATGTAAGATTCAGACTAAGTTAGAAGGATGTATATATACTACTTAAGCATGAGGGACAAAGCCTAATTGGGATGAAGAATTTACGTATTGTGTATCTACATATCGTGTGTTTGTGTAAATACGTTCCAAGTTTAGATAGCGATAATTTTGCAAATGATTTCTGATGATAATACTCAGATTTTGTATAACTTTTGCTGTAAATTGTATTGATTACTTTTTGTACTTCTGTGAATTTTATTTAATGATTAGATTTTACTCTTACAGTAGCTTTGTTCATTTACTAAACATTTTAAGTAACTACACTGCACCATATAGAAAGCAAAGATAAATAAGTTGCATTTTTAGCTGGAGATTAATATTATGGAATGGAGAAGTTTGCTAATCTGGATTTCTCAATTGATTGTGTCCGTGTCCTCAATATGCAGACCAAATAAGTTTCATTAAGACACTGGATGGTAATTTATTCTATTTATATAGATACTCTATTTGTGTAGAAGTCATATTTTGACAACTCTAAAAATCTAAACAAATTCACTAAGAAATAAATGAAAACAATTTCTTAAGGGAAAACACTGCAAAGTCCATAGCGGATTACAATAGAATTAGAAAACCCACTATGGCAGAGAATATTTTTAAAAATATGTGTAAAGTTATGTTGTCTAATTTAGTAAATTTGACATCACAAAGTACTAACAGCATGGATTAGGGTTACTTAAAGTGGAAACACTGTATCATGGTTCCTAGTAAGGAAGAAGACGCAAGAAGCAACGTGCCCAGCAATAAAGCAAATGTCTTCATCGATCTCGTTTAAGTACTGAAGGCATGACCTTATAACTGCATATTTTAGTAATCAATATTTTTGATGACTATATTATCAGAGAAAGGATGAGTAGTGCTTTGGTATCCCCTGTTTTAAAAGACAGAGGAAAGCATATATGTTTCAAGAATTTTCTCAATAATAATAAGTTTAAAATAAAATTTTATTACATAAAGGGTAAACTTTATCTGGAAACAGAATTTCCATTAGAACTAGTCGTTACTGAATTCTTCTCAATTGACTGAATTTTCATAAAGTTTTCTACTTCAGTTTTTAGTTTTAATAGAACAATTATGCAAATAAAGTGTCAAGGCAGCTAAAACTCTTATTTATTGCCTACTTGCTAATTCCTGTGCTTTTGTCTTCCCAAAATTAAATCAACTTTTAAAAAAGAATCACATTTCATGGCAATTACTTTTCACTCTTTCTGCCTCCCAGAGGAGGTACAAATACTTACCGTACTATGCCTGAGCTATTCAGGGTATTTGCAAAGCCACTGCCCTCGTGGGGCTCATAGTATCGAATATATCTATGATACTGTAAGGATGTGCTAAGTAAAACAACACAGCATGGTGCTTACAAGTAGTGTAGTTTGTAGACAACTTATTTTAATTTGCACGAACACTTAGAAAAGTAAGTGGCACATACTAAGTGCTCAGTAAGTTGATAAAATAAGAATATACTATAATGGTTCAGAAGAAGGAGGTTACGTCTGTATAGTTTAGGCTCAATGAAAAATACAGAATCTGAGATGGACATGAAAGATGTGATTTTGATAAGTGCGAGAAGGCAACACTCTGAAAGAGGCAGCTGTTTCAGATGGAGAGAGCCATGGCTCACAGATGGGACTGTGTGTCATATTTAGGGAAGAGTGATCCAGTTTCACTGGTATGGAAAATAAGCATGAAGGAATAGGATCGAACTATCTAGAAACGTTATGCTGGGGTCAGAGAGTGGAAGGGCTGCTAGGCCAATCTGAGAAGTTTTTTACTTAATTTAGAAATTACAAAAAAAATACATTAAGCCTAGAAGCTGATATGATTCAAATTTTATCTTAGAAAATTAATATATTTAGTTTGTTTTTTTAAAAAGAGATTGGAGGAAAAGAGACATGTTGTATGTTATTGAAAAAAAAAACAACTGGCAAACAAAGTAGGCTAGTGATAATAAGAATGGCAAAGAAGGAGTCATGGATGGATTTTAGAAAATTAACTTTTGTTTAAATTGAGTATCTACTAGATGTTTTCTAATGTTGGTTGCAAGGTGAGCAATAACAATGCTTTGGAGTAACCCAAAGCAGGTTTTCCAACCATGACACCATACCTGGGGCTAAAGTAGCTGTGTCTCAGTAAACAATAGAATACTGGATAAAATAAGTTGAACAAATGTTTTTGAACATTGGGCAATGGGAAATGCAGGACTGTGATCACAGAGAGAAGAGGAAAAAAATGAGGAGAGCCTTATGATCACTTTGGCTTTTTCCCTGAAAACATTTTCCTAACCATGGTGCAAGGAGGAAGAGTCAAGGCAGAGTTCAGGGGTCTCTCTGAGTTGAGGTGAGAGACACAGAGATTGAGGAGGCCCGAACTGCTGGAATTTACAAGGCAGGAGGGAGCTATGAGGAAAAAGAGCTCTAAAAATTCGAATAGTTGTATCATTGAGTCTATTGGTGAATACTAAGCCAGCCAGGTGTAGAAGGAAATTCCATGAAGCTGATTAAGGAATAAGTAGGGAGCTTTAACGTGATCAATTTTCAGAGATCACACAGGGCTAGGGGATGTTTTAGTTCCAACAGGCTAGAGTAGGGAGAACTGTTTGAACACCTGGGACATTCATAAGAGACCACATAAGATCACACCTTAGAAACAGATGTAAGTTTAGCTTAGAATAAAGGCTACATAAGACCCTCCCCCGCTCCCCAATAAAAAATCAACACACACACAAAACCTAAAACAAGTCTAAAAAGGATCAAGCTGGTCTGCACATGACTGCTTGTCAGAAGAAAAGTCAGATACCTTTTTGAAAAATTCAACACAATTCAGTACTCAGTAACAACATTCACAATGTCCAGAAACCAAAACCAAAAAAAAGTGAGATATGCAAAACCAATGTAACGCCTAATCTCTTCAGGAAAAAATATGATAATAGAAATGAATGCAGAAATTACAGAGATGATGAAAATAACAGAAAATAGTTTAAATCATTTGTTATAAACATGCTGAAGATTTAAAGAAAACCATGAACATAATAATAATAGAAATAGAAGATATGAAAGAGAATTAAATGGGACCGACAGCTGAAATATAAAATATCTAAATTGAAAATTCAATGGATTGGATTAATAGCAGTTAATCTGATGCCTTTCTAATCTTTTTATTACAGAATTTCCTGTCCCTGTCTATCAAGGGAGCTATGCCTTTTCTAACCATCATCACATATGTCACCCACTTAACCACAAGTCAGCATCTTGCTGCTTCAGAGGTAATGAGTTCATTGATAAATGTGTGAGATGTCAGTGTAAGCTGAAAAAAATGTTGAGTAAGGCTAACAAGGCCTTCATTTTTAGGAAGCTGGCTTCATTTTAATGAATCCTGGCCTATATCCAGGGTGGTATTCCAAGATAAGTGAGCAAAAATTTTAGGATTCATGGAATGAAAAGAGAATGTCTGTGTCCTTGGTAATGACCAGGCAAGAAGTTTTTCAGATCCCTAGGCCCATTTTCTTCCTTAAAATACGTAAACTATTTTATTGTTTTCTTCTATTTAGACTATGCCTGTATAAGCAAAGATGAATGGACATTTACTGAAGCTTGAATTTGCCTGAATAAATTGAAGCTAAAATGTTTAATAAAGAATAATAATAAAGAATAAATGAATATTCATCTCAAATAGCTCTCATTGGTGCCAGCCCTCTGTACTCAGTAGTTTTCTAGGTAGAGAGATAATATAAAGTTACTGAAAGGTCAGGTTCATGATTTCAAGGATGTTATGATCCCTTTGTCCTATTATAGCATATTGATACTTTACATTAATGATATTTCCTGGATCATCTCATTGTTAAAGTAATAAAACCACATTTTTTACACCACCCTAACCAAAGGAAATACTGTGTGGGCCTTCAATGCATGAAATTAAAGAAAAAAGGCAGTTGGGATGGGAGGGAGTATGAGCCTGAAACACTTGAAACTCAGAACTCAGTGTCTCACTCACTCCAGAAAATTCCACAGAGGTCTAGGGTTCTTGCTGAGATCCCCAGACTTCCTCTGAACTTTATGGTCCAGAATCACACAACCTGAAAATCAATGACAAAGATAATTTTTCAGCAATCTATATTATTTTTTTCTGAAGAAATATAGCCAAAATAATATGGAAATCTTGGTTTTGATACTAACTAAATGTGTTTGGGTACTTTTAATGCACAAAAATCTTTTTCTTTAATAACTAAAAATCAAACTAATTTCAGTCCTCTGGTGAAAATATCAGATCATCTAACCCATAATGCTGTTCTCAGACCATCATTTATTAATGCATGGCACAGTTATTTACTGATAGCCAGGAGATTTTCTAAGTGCTGGTGGTAAAACAGTGAATAACACAAAGTCTATGTCCTTATTAAATTTGCATTCCCAGAAAGGAGACAGAAATTTTGACCATTTTAAAGAGTCAATATGTAAATTATGTCAGGTAATTATAAGTATGTGAGGAAAAGCACAGAAAGAGAATAAAATAAATGGGGGAAAATTCTTTCTTAAATAGGGGGTCAGGGAAGCTGAGGAGCTATACTTGGACAGAGATCTGAATGAAATTGAGGTATTGGGTGAATTAGAATCTACCCTGTGAGTGTTCCAGAGAGCCAACATGGAGTTCATTGGTGAATGCGATAATGCTTGTATTCATGAAACGGTGACAGAAGTTTGATTGCAGTGGATAAGAGGATGGGAAGAGAGGAGGTATTGACAGTTCTTTCAAGGACTTCGAATTAGGGCAGAAAATCAATATTTGTCAAATAAATGATGGAAAGGATGGTCTAGTTTTTCTGATTCATTATAGTGTCATTTTACCTTGATGACATTTCATAGATTAGGGGCTATCAAATTTTTTTCTAAACAATGAAAAATTTTTACTCACTTTGCCAACATACATCTTTTGTGGTGCCATCATATGTAAACAGATATCCTTAGAATATTACTAAATACTGTTATGAAGCTGTTAGACTACATACAACCAGATGATGTTGTATTGAAATATTTATTGAGAATCTACTAGTGCAAAAGCTGTGTATGCATGTATTTATGTATAATATGTGTGCATATACTGACCTTGACCTCATGATCCACTTATTATAGGAATAAATGAAAACATATGAGTGTAGAAATAAAGAGTACATTGCAGTCCATGCAGGTTCTCCCAAATTTCATTGTTTTGTTTTGTTTTTGTTTTGGTCTAAATTATGGAGCTGCATCTGACTGGGGTGATCAGAAGTGTTGGACTGTAAGACTTCAGATGATGGGTAGGATTTTAATAGCTGAGAAGGTACTGTGGAAATGGTATGGTGCAGAGAAAGAGTTTAAAAAAGGGTCAGAGGTAAGGCATAGGCAAGAAAGCATGAGTCATATTCAAGGCATGGTAAATGATCTGATAGGATACTTAAAATACAATTGGATACAGAGAGGAGAAATAAACAGTAAAGGGAATTAAAACATGTTGTGTTTTTTATGCCCTAAAATTATCTCAATAAACTTTCAAAAATCTACCCCACATATTCCTATTTTACTAGTGAGGAAATTAAGATGGAAAAAAAGTTGTATACCTACTGAGTGGTGGATAGAATCTTATCTCTCTTGCTCCGAAGTGTCTTTTCTACTGGACTTCACTGTCTCTTAGGTAAGTCCGTAAAGAATCATTGGGCCCAGATTTTGGTTAACCTTTGATACTGAGTTAAATAATTTCAACTTCATTTATTGAATAATAAATACATAATAAATAATATTAAATAATATCAAAGCCTTTTTGAATAAACATTGGTACAATCAGAGTTGTGCTTTGGAAAATTAATCTGATGGCTGAGTCTAGGACTGATTGGAATGGAGAAATAGGATTAGAACACACCAAGCCTAAGTCAAATGTATTCATGTAAGCTGAAGTTATTAAGAGTATGGCAGCCATAGAGATGTGCTGCTTGGCTCTCCCTTTCAGAAACAGCCTGCTGGTCAGCTGCAAGTTGTACAGCTAGTGGACAGATTCCTGCTGTTTAGTGCTTTCAGGATTCACATTGGTTTTGGACCGAGGTCATGCTTTTTCCTGGGCATTTCTGTACCAGTGATGACTGAGCATGTCAGGGGCCCTAGAGTCTGGCCATTTCTGCCCAATGCAGGACTCCTGTAATGGGAAGTCCTTGCTCCAGAGCACCCCACTGGGTTAGGCAAGACTTTGTTAGATCTTTACTGTGGCTTGAGGCTCTCTCTGCCAATTCTGCTTCTCTCCTTCCCCTAAGTCCTTGTCTTAAATATTTTTCAGATCTGTATCACAGTCTGAAGGATTTCCCCACCCAATCTTCCTTCTTCACCTTCTTTATCTTTCACAGGTATTATCCCCAACAAATCTCATGTGCTCCTATCTCTATCTCAAAAATGTTCATCTGGGGGTAATTAAAGTGTGAAAATCCGAGAGTGAAGACAAATGCTAGAGCTGATGCTGGATGATGAGGATAATTTGACCTTTGCATCACTTAATTTTTTTAGCATCCTATCCAGAAATACAGTTTATAAGTGTGCAGTTCCTAGAACTGCCAATGTATCCAAAGAGGTGGAATCTAAGAAAGAGAGAAAAAGTCAGAAAAAAAAGGAGGCTTAAGGATAGTAACAGGAGAACTGTGCCAACAGAGAAGTGAGTTTCAGTGAGGACAAGGGAATCAATACCATAAACACTGCCAAACTGTCAAGGAGCGTCAGCACAGCAGAAAGGTCATGTTACCTGGTTTTTGTTTCTGAAATGTGACTCTGTTCTTCAATGTGAGCATAAATGTCTATAAGCAACAAGGACAAAGAGGGGTCACTAATCTCCTAGAACCTTAGGTCTAGAACTTAACCCTAAGGAAATACCACTTCCCCAATGAAGCAATAGATATTTTTTATAAGTATTTTTGATAAGGAATTGATATAAGAATCATAGTCAACTGTTGTTAAGACACACATATTCATTATTAGAATGAATACTATTGATCGTAAGAATAAACTTTGAAGATACACACTCACACATTTCATTTGTCTTCGTGGTTCTACCTAGTTTGCATTCATTTTCCACCCTGGTTGAAGCAAATGGAAGTAAACATAATATCTCCTTAGTTGGTTTACACCTTTATTTTCTAGAGTGTGTCTTTCAGATTGGTGTTACACATGTGATCTGCATTATTGCAGTTAGTTTAAACTATGTTAAGAAAAGGGAAGTAGAAAAATAGGGCTTTGAATAATGGCTTTCCTTGTCTAATATTTAGCCCAATTAACTGTGTCATTTTCTTTAGTCATTTTCACAGCTGACCTACAGCCTTTATTATGCAAAGTTGTGTGCTTCTTAATGTAATACAATCACTTTAATTATGGTCTTAACTCTGTCCTTCTACTTTGTTTGAATCTAGACATACTCATTAGGAAGAAGTGGTGTATTTCCAAGTAAAATTGGGCTGTAATTCCTGTACCTGCTGTGGGTATTCAGAGAACAGTTCTCCAACTGTGATATTAAGATTACATTATTTATCATGAAGGAAACTTGCCATCTTATCTTAAGTGAAAGGCCAAGATTATGCCCTACAGGGATAATAATGGCTTTTTTTTTTTTTTTTATAAAAGTATTGATCTAATTATTTCTTTACTGGTACCAGGAGAAATATGTGGTTGCCTGCATTACCATTAGCATGATTCTGGCTTATACACATAATATTATTATATTTAAAACTAATTTAAAAAATCATATAGCTGAAGAGTTTTATATAAAGTTCTTTTGTTGATCATGAATGTCAGAGTGTTGATAATGCTGATGTATTTTTATCTAATATAATTTTCTCATTAATTCTACTAAGGACAAATACAAAAATTGGGACATAAAATACCTTACTTATTAATCATTTCCTAAGGATTTTAGTGCTAACTAAGCATGCTTAGTTGAAAAAGCTCAGGAATACTGCATTAAACATTGGGGAATTAATAGGAGCAAACAAAGAGATTTCTCCAGGATCAGATCTTGAAGATGGAGGTTAGAAAGTCTCCACTGGCCAGTAGCCTTCTGATGTTGTCTTCAGGAGTGCCTTCTGATCCTAGTGCTTTAGTTGCCACCAATTAGCACTGAGAAAAAGCTGAGTCACTTGCCATCCTCTCTGCTTCATGCTGCCATTGGTGATATTGAAGAACTGGCCTAAGCCATATGTGGTCCAAAGCCTTTGTTCCAGCCATGATTGTTATGGGCCTTGATCAGAGGAATTTAGATGGCCCTTCCTTCATTAGATGTACCTAATGATGATGTTACCATGTTTAATAAGGTTTGATTGAATCTTTAAAATAATATGAACAATTGCTCATTTCCACTGGTTGACATTATGTTAACTTTAAGAAGAGCTAGAACTACATCTTTATTCACAGCATTTGAGCAGCAGCCTCCACTTGGACATCCCCAATCACAACATTGCTGTATTTAATGTTGTGGGCTATAGAATCATCCTAGATAATGTGTTCTGAGGAATCTAAATCTGAAGAACCCTAGAGAGCAATTTGGTACACTGGTTTTATTTCCCCATTTCCTGCTGAACTCATGAGAGATTCAGTCCAGGTTTTAGTAATCTTGTTCTTTCCCTTCAAATATGTTCTTCACTTTTTGTGTTTATAAAACCAAGGTTACAATCCCAGTCCCTCCTACTAAACATGAAGAGGTCTATTTCTTTTAATTAAAAGGTTGTATATTTTGTTAAGAAGAGCACAAGCTCAATGGGAGTCCCGGTTTATGGTGACTTGGAGAACTAAGGAGGGCTGGCCAGTATTACAGGTTTCTTTTTGTGCCACTCCTACACAGTCATTTGTGTTCCAATATCCCGTTTATTTCATGCAGCCAAGAGGTGGTGTGACATTTGTATCTGTATACATTTTTGGTTTGACATATTCTCATTCTTTCTCTGGAACTTGAGGTCTATCACTAAAAATGACCCCTGGTCACTTGTTTATTAATTAGTTCAATCATGTGATATAGTTACTCTGGGTGACTAACAAGCCACCAGTAGGAAGCTGATGAAATCAGTTAGTGGCTGGGCCTAAGATATAGAGAAAGTGTGTGACTGGTTGAATTTGTCACTTTTATTAGCACCACAAGGAGTTTTGGGAGTTGGAATTTAAAATGGCTACAGAATGTAATGGATTTAGGGATATAAAATTTGCCCATTCTTGTAGTTTGCTCTGACACATCTTCAGTAAATATCTTTGGAATGAGGACCAGAGCTTCTGGTTACAGGTGTCAGTTAAGACCCTGGACAGAATGATATTGCAATCCTAAAGTCATTTTGACAAAACCAAGCCTTTGAGGTATATAAATGTGTATATAATCATTTGAAAAAGAGCTTGCAAGCTACCATAGAATTCTCAAGTGGGGTCTTATCGAGATCTGATTCTGCTCAGCTATTCAAATGCAGATCTAGCTAATGTTCATAACTTTTCTTTAATATGGTAGCAAAGTGTTAATATTAAAGCACTGTCACATAGTTTATGAGCTCCTCAATTTGATTGACATCTCCACTTAGTAGGATATAAGCATCTCTAATTATTCTTATATTTCTTTCATTGTCTTTGTCTTGGCTCCCAGTATTCAGGCTTTTGAATGTATTTTTGAAAGTTTACTCATGATACACAATTGCTAAAAAGTCTGTTTTGTTTTTTATCTAGGTAACATATAAATCAGTTTTAATTTTAGTAACACATAGTGTGTTTTCTCCCCAGTTCTCTGCTTTGTGGAGAATCTGGTACTTGAGAATAGAGTCTAGTCTAGTTGTGGTGATAAGAAAGAAGCAAACAAACAACAAAACCCCAAACCAAAACCAAACAAGCAAAAAACATGAAACCCTTTTGACCATAGGAGAGTATGCTTGTGTTTCGGCATAATAAAAAGGTGAAAACTTGATCAGTATGTACACTAAATACATAAAATTTTCTATTTCTTATAGTAAATTAAACTGATCGTGATGATGCTAGGTCTCTAATTTAATGTTTTGTGAACACTATATGGTAAATTAGGGGTATATAAGTGGTCACTTAGATAACTAGGACCAATGGTATGTTTTTGTTTAAACTATCCATATTGTTTGAATATACCTCTAGAATTTATCACTTAATTGTTAGTTCTCTATTTTACTTTGTATAAATCTAACCAGAGTACTTTTGAAACCATTTCCTTAGGGCGTTTTATTCTAATCTGCCAAGAGCATGTTTGAGAAAATTTCCAGTTTTCTTTACTATGTTTGAATATATCTGATATTCATTTGTCTTTTGCATTTAATATTCATGAAAATTCTTTATAGTAAAAATAGGGATTTTTGAATGTTAAAAATAATTTCTATTGTAAATTAGAAATTAAAGGCTAATTTATTGCTCTTAGTACTTAATAAAATATTCTCAAACTAAATCCTGAATTACTGGAAATGAATAAAACATAAAGTAAAGAAAGTAGAAACTGTCTAAACTATCCAGGCCTGAGAAACATGCTGAAGTAGTTTCAATTACAGTGTGTCCTAAAAGATACAGGAAAGACAGTGAAATTTTTTCTTGGAACTCAATGAAAGAACACAGAAACAAGTAAGAAGGGAATAATGTTGATCTATTTGTCTATTCTTTGCCATTACCACATTCTTGTTTACTGTAGCTTTATAGTAATCTTGAAGTTGGGTAGTTTCAGTCCTCCAACGTTTTCTTCTCTTTCAATATTTTATTGGGTATTCTGTGTCTTTTGTCTCTTTTGATAAGCTTTAGAATCATTTGTTTGTACCCACAGAATAACTTGCTGGAGTTCAGTTCTTTTATTGCTGAATAGTATTCCATTGCTTGAATATGCCACAATTTTTATTTTTTTAATAAATTTATTTATTTATTTATTTTGGCTGCATTGGGTCTTTGTTGCTGTGCATGGGCTTTCTCTGGTTGTGGCAAGTGGGGGCTACTCTTTGTTGTGGTGCGCAGGCTCCTCGTTGCGGTGGCTTCTCTTGTGGAGCACGGGCTCTAGGCGCACGGGCTTCAGTAGTTGCAGCACGTGGACTCAGTAGTTGTGGCTCATGGGCTCTAGAGCGCAGGCTCAGTAGTTGCAGCGCACGGGCTTACTTGCTCCGCGGCATGTGGGATCTTCCTGGACCAGGGCTTGAACCTGTGTCCCCTGTGTTGGCAGGTGGATTCTTAACCACTGCGCCACCAGGAAAGCCCTGCCACAATTTTTTAATACATCGATCTTTAGGTGGACATTTAGGTTGCCTCCAACTTTTGCTTGTTATGAATAAAGTTGCTAACATTCTTATATATTTCTTTATGCAGACATGTTTTATTTCACTTTTGTAAATCTAGAAGTAGAATTATTGTATCAAATGCTGAGTTATTTAATTTTATAAAAGTGTAAAACGAGTTTCCAAAGTGGCTGTACCATTTTCACTCTCATCAGCAATACAGAGAGCTCCAGTTTCTCGATGTCCTTTCAAAATTTTGGTGCTGTCAGTCTTTAAATTTAGCTAGGTTAGTGAGTTTGTGTGGTATCCTGTGGTTTATTTTCTATTTCCCTGATGACTAATGATATTGAACACCCTTTATGTAATTATTGACCGTCTGTGTGTTTTACTTTTGAAGTCTTTTCAAGTTGTTTTTCCATTAGGTTTTGTCTTTTATTTATTTGAAAAATGCTTTTGTATTTTGTACAAATATTTCATCAGGCAATTATGAGACAATTATTGGATGTTTAATTTCCAAGTATTTGGCAATTATCTGAAATATATTTGTTATTTGTTTTTAATTTAATACTGTGATCAGAGCCCTCTATTTTATATGATTTAAATTTTTTCAAAGTACTAGTCTCTCTTGGAATATGCTCCTTCTCACTATTTTGTTGTAATGTTCTAAATTGTCAATTATTTTAAGTTGGTTGATAGTGTTTTTAAAATCTTATATATCCCTGTGGATTTTTTGTCTCCTTGTTTTATCAGTTACTGAGCAAGGAGGTTTACATCCTTCAACTATAATTGTGGAACTATTTCTCACTTCAGTTGTATCATTTTGTTTTATGTATTTTGAAGCTCCATTTTTAGGTGCTTATGTATTTGGAATTTCATCTTCCTGATGAATTGATCCTTTTATCATTTGAATTATATCTGTTTCTTTTTTTTAACATCTTTATTGGCGTATAATTGCTTTACAATGGTGTGTTAGTTTCTGCTTTATAACAAAGTGAGTCAGTTATACATATACATATATCTCCATATCTCTTCCCTCTTGCATCTCCCTCCCTCCTACCCTCCCTATCCCACCCCTCTAGGTGTTCACAAAGCTAAAATAAATAAATAAATAAATAATGGTCATATCTGTTTATTTTCGATGGTACTCCTTAACTGGAGATTACTTTTTCTGATAAACCACTACAATTTTCTAAGGATTAGTGTTATCAAGCTGTATCTTTGGCCATCTACCTACTTTTAAGCCATCTACGTGTTTACATTTAATATGTGATAAAGATAGCATATACTTAGTTTTTTATCCACCCTGATAATTGTTCCTTTTAATTAAAGTATTAATAAATTTATGATTAACGTAATGATTGATATAGTTGTTTGTAAGCCTATTTTGCTGGGGTTTTTTCCTACTTGTGTCATTTGATTTTTGTATCTCTGACCCTTCAATCCTGTTGTCTCCTGAGTAGCTTTCAGCATTCCATAATATATACTCTGCTGGGTTTTTTTTTTCACTTTAAACAAATTTTTTTTATTGGAGTACAGTTGATTTACAATGTTGTGTTAGCTTCTGCTGTATAGCAAAGTGAAACAGTTATACATATACATATATCCACTCTTTTTTAGATTCTTTTCCCATATACATCATTACAGAGTATTGAGTAGGGTTCCCTGTGCCATACAGTAGGTCCTTATTAGTTATGTATTTTATATATAGTAGTGTGTATATGTCAATCCCAATCTCCCAATTTATCCTTCCCACCCCCTTTCCGCCCCGTATCCATAAGTTGATTTTTTTACATCTGTGACTCTATTTCTGTTTTGTAAACATTGCCTTTTTATATATTTTTAATTTACATAGTAAAACTTATTCTTTTTGGTTTAGAGTTATGTAGGTTTTAAAAAAGAATGGAATTGTGTCTATCACCATAATCAACGTATAGAACATATATAGAATGCTCTATTAACTCCCTTTATAAACAACCATTCCTCCCACACCCATCCCCAGTTAGGCATTGATCTGTTCTCTATTGCTGTAGTGCTGAATTTTTCAGAATATGATATAAATGAAATATATAGTATATAGCCTTTTGAGTCTGACTCTTTCACTTTGAAAAATGCATCTGAGAGTCATACTGTTGTATGTATTGATAGCTCCTTCCTTTTTATTGCTGAGTACTATCAGAGTTTGTTTAGTCATCCCTTGGGTAAAATACAGTAGTGCTATTAACAACTTTCAGTGGTTATGAATAAGCAGACTATAGATATTCATGTACAGATTGCTTTGTTAATATAAATTTTCATTTCTTTTGGATAAACACCTGGGCAATATGCACAGTTACCTATAAGAGTGGGTGACACATAGCTTGCTCTCAAAAATATTTTTATAAGAAATTGAAGAATATTTATTTTTAATTTGACTTCTTATTTGTATCATTTCATTCTTATTTGTAAATGTCAATGTTTGAAGTGTTTTGTGGTATTTTTATTTATTAAAAAAATTCATATGCTGCTATATTTTGCAAACTTTAGAGGGTATTAATTATTCTGTGAAAGTTCTGGTTCTGGGTCTTTGAGAAATACAGTAAAATAGTTGGAGCAGAGATCCTCCAAAACATGCAAAGACACAAAGCCAAATTTGCCAACTACATTAATGGGTAATATATAACATTTATCATAGTATTAAAATCACAAGTTTTGTTACCAGAGATTAGGGTTTGAGTTTCATCTCTCCCTTTTACTATCTGAGTGACTTTAGGGAATTTACTTTATTTCTCTAAGCCTCAGTTTGTTTATCTATAAGATAGGGATAAAAATCAAATCTACCATAAGGGCTTTCTGAGGGTTAAGTAAGATAATATTAGTCACGTATTTAGGATTACACTTCACATTCTGTGTACATAAGTTATTGTTAGTAGTAGTGGTAATTATATTTTTTAGATTATATTATTTGATGATACTTAGTAAATAATTAGTATAAATGCTTTATGATCAGTTAGTGCTCTGATAGTATTTGACAGAACATGAGTATTTTACAATTGTCCTTTTTTCTTCCAAATGACTTTTAACATTTTCTCTGAGTATATGATTCTGTATTAGTTTTCTATTGTTGCCATAACAAATTATCACAGATTTAGTGGCTTAGACAACATAAATATATTACAGGCCCACAGATCAGAAGCTCAGTAAGGGTTTCACAGAGCTAAAATCAAGGTTTTGGCAGGCCTGCAGTCCTTTCTGGTGGCTCTAAAGGAGAATCCATTTATTGCTCCTTTGTGTTTTTGGCAGAATTAAGTTTCTTATGGTTGTAGAACCAAGGACCTCATTTTCTCTTTGGCTGTAAACTGAGGGACATTTCCAGCTTCTAGAGACTGCTGGAATTCATTGGCTTGTAGCCCCCTTTCTCAGTGTTTAAGGCCTGCAACAGTGGACTGAGTCCTCACATTGGGTCTTTCTGATCCACTCTTCTACTGTCTTCAACTTTAAGAACCCATTTGATTAGATTGGGCCCACCCAGATAATCCAGCATCATCTCCACAACTCTAGGCCCTTAAACCTATCATTATTAGCAGAGTCCCTTGTTCTCATTGAAGGTAGCATAGCTACAGGATCTGGGGGTTAGGTGGGTCTAGGACTTTTCTTTTTTTAAATCTTTTTGCAGGGGGAGAAGTATTATTCATCCTACCACAGATGCTAAGAAATTCTTTATGAAATCTCTGTTAGTTCAGGACCCACATATAAGGCATAGCACCTCAAAGATGATAGACTTTGCTTTTTAATATCCATTACAATTTGAAGTGCTAATTGACGCCCTTTAGAGGCATTAGAGGAACCAATAATTTTCTGACCTTTGTTATATCAAATGTTGGCTGAGCGGTTGTTACTGTGTAGTGAGAGGTGGGGGAGAAAAAAGAACAGATATGGGATTGAACTAACAAAATAAGAAGGAAGACATATGTGTCAAGAATGCCAAAGCATTTGATTTGTGTGTGTGTGATCCTATTATAGCTACTTAATCTTTTTTTCTCTTTCTGTAGATTTGGGTAAAATGATTCATACAGACACATACTCTTTGAGTTGATCCAGTTTTCACCCTGATTGAAATACTGGTACATTTAAAACAGTTTTTTCTCTTGTTCTTAAATGTTTGGGTATTTTGTTAGGGATCCTAAACACTCTGGAATAATCATTAATACAACCTTTAAAATTCCTTTTGCAATTTGAGGGATCTTTCCACTATACACCCAACATGAATCCCCAAAGCTCTTCTTGTGTATGTATTGATAGGTTGTGTTTCTTCTTTCCTCAATAAATAAAACATGAATTATAGTAAATATACTTCAAGTTTTAAAAAAATAACCTTTGAAAATTTTAAAGAAGACTGTATCACAACTAGTAATCACTTCGTTAGCTATACATTTCTACATTATACTTAGTCTTAAAACAATCCTGCTAGGTAAATTGGGCAGGTAATATCTCCCTTTTGGAGATAAAGTCAATGAGGTTCAATGTTACCCAGCATTTAAACTACAGATTCAAGATTCTAACCTGTTTCCTTCCCTTCAAAATCTAAATTTCCCTGCCATGCAAGGGAGTTAAAAATAGGAAAAAATCCCATTTTTCCTCATTTAAATTCAGAATGTGCTTCCTTATTCAAAAAAGGCCTCAGATAGCTATTTCTCTGCTTTGTTTTCTTGTGAGTATTTAAGGTCTTATGAAGAGAGATTTTTATATTATAAGTAAAAATTATTTGCTTAACCATCTTCTCTGCGTTTCCTTGCACTAAAAATCCTATTCAAAATGTATACTTTAAAAAATCCCTCTGATTAGTTCATTAAAGTTAGATTAATTAATCTGTAATTTGCTTTCCTTTATAATTTATTATTAGTTATACTGAACATTTTAGAGGTTTGTATTTCTTATGTGTGTTTCTTCTTTATGACATTTTAGTTCAGATCCTTTCCTAAATTAATTCATATTTTGGCATCATTACTCTAAATATTTTCCCTTTTGTCATTTTATTGAATTGGTTTTCAATTATCATTTCTTCAATCCTTTTTAAAAATAAAAACACTTCTTATTTAGAGATTTATGTACCATTTATTTTAAGTTTTTAAGTTTCTTTTGATATACAGAGTGGACATATAATATTTTTTAATCTTTATTGGGGTATAATTGCTTTACAATGTTGTGTTAGTTTCTGCTGTATAAAAAAGTGAATCAGCTATATGTCTACAGATATCCTAATATCCCCTCCCTGTTGCGTCTCCCTCCCATCCTCCCTATCCCACCCCTCTAGGTGGTCACAAAGCACAAAGCTGATCTCCCTGTGCAATGTAGCTGCTTCCCACTAGCTATCTATTTTACGTTTGGTAGTGTATATATGTCAATGCTACTCTCTCACTTCATCCCAGCTTACCCTTCCCCCTCCCCAAGTCCCCAAGTCCCCAAGTCCATTCTCTACGTCTGCATCTTTATTCCTGTCCTGCCCCTAGGTTCATCGGAAACATTTTTTTTCTTATTTAGATTCCATGTATATGTGTTAGCATATTTCTTTTTCTCTTTCTGACTTACTTCACTCTGTATGACAGACTCTAGGTCCATCCACCTCACTACAAATAACAATTTCGTTTCTTTTTATGGATGAGTAATATTCCATTGTCTATGTGTGCCACATATTCTTTGTCCATTCATTGATCAAAGGACACTTATGTTGCTTCCATGTCCTAGCTATTGTAAATAGTGCTGCAATGAACATTGTGGTACATGACTCTTTTTGAATTATGGTTTTCTCAGGGTATATGCCCAGTAGTGGGATTGCTGGGTCATATGGTAGTTCTATTTTTAATC
Source organism: Delphinapterus leucas (assembly GCF_059928025.1). Lineage (NCBI taxonomy): Eukaryota > Metazoa > Chordata > Mammalia > Artiodactyla > Monodontidae > Delphinapterus > Delphinapterus leucas. The sequence continues at coordinate 67,917,730 of NC_143133.1, read as the reverse complement.
TTTTAAGGAACTTCCATACTGTTCTCCATAGTGGCTGTATCAATTTACATTCCCACCAACAGTGCAAGAGGGTTCCATTTTCTCCACACCTCTCCAGCATTTATTGTTTGTAGATTTTTTGATGATGGCCATTCTGATGGGTGTGACGTGATACCTCATTGTAGTTTTGATTTGCATTTATCTAATGATTAGTGATGTTTAGCATCCTTTCATGTGTTTGTTGGCAATCTGTATATCTTCTTTGGAGGATTGTCTATTTAGGTCTTCTGCCCATTTTTGGATTGGGTTGTTTGTTTTTTTTGATACTGAGCTGCATGAGCTGCTTGTATATTTTGGAGATTAATCCTTTCTCAGTTGCTTCATTTGCAAATATTTTCTCCCATTCTGAGGGCTGTCTTTTTGTCTTGTTTATGGTTTCCTTTGCTGTGCAAAAGCTTTTAGGTTTCATTAGGTCCTATTTGTTTACTTTTATTTTTATTTCCATTTCTCTAGGAGGTGGGTCAAAGAGGATCTTGTGATTTTTCTCAAAGAGTGTTCTTCCTAGGTTTTTCTCTAAGGGTTTTATAGTGTCTGGCCTTACATTTAGGTCTTTAATCCATTTTGAGTTTATTTTTGTGTATGATGTTAGGAAGTGTTCTAATTTCATTCTTTTACGTGTAGCTGTCTAGTTTTCCCAGCACCACTTATTGAAGAGGCTACCTTTTCTCCATTGTATATTCTTGCCTCCTTTATCAAAGATAAGGTGACCATATGTGCGTGGGTTTATCTCTGGGCTTTCTATCCTGTTCCATTGATCTATAGTTCTGTTTTTGTGCCAGTAGCATACTGTCTTGATTACTGTAGCTTTGTAGTATAGTCTGAAGTCAGGGAGCCTGATTCCTCCAGCTCCGTTTTTCTTTCTCAAGATTGCTTTGGCTATTCGGGGTTTTTTGTTTTTCCATACATATTGTGAAATTTTTTTGTTCTAGTTCTGTGAAAAATGCCATTGGTAGTTTGATAGGGATTGCATTGAAACTGTAGATTGCTTTGGGTAGTATAGTCATTTTCACAATGTTGATTCTTCCAATCCAAGAACATGGTATATCTCTCCATCTGTTTGTATCATCTTTAATTTCTTTCATCAGTGTCTTTTAGTTTGCTGCTTACAGGTCTTCTTCCCCCTTAGGTAGGTTTATTCCTAGGTATTTTATTCTTTTTGTTGCAATGGTAAATGGGAGTGTTTCTTTAATTTCTCTTTCAGATTTTTCATTATTAGTGTATAGGAATGCAAGAGATTTCTGTGCATTAATTTTGTACCCTGCTACTTTACCCCATTCATTAGTTAACTGTAGTAGTTTTCTGGTAGCATCTTTAGGATATTCTATGTATAGTATCATGTCATCTGCAAACAGTGACAGCTTTACTTCTTCTTTTCCCATTTGGATTCCGTTTATTTCCTTTTCTTTTCTGATTGCTGTGGCTAAAACGTCCAAAACTGTGTTGAATAATAGTGGTGAGAGTGGACAATCTTGTCTTGCTCCTGATCTTAGAGGAAATGGTTTCAGATTTTCACCATTGAGAATGATATTTACTGTGGGTTTGTCATATATGGCCTTTATTATGTTGAGGTAAGTTCCCTCTATGCCTACTTTCTGGAGAGTTTTTATCATAAATGGGTTTTGAATTTTGTTGAAAGCTTTTTCTGCATCTATTGAGATGATCATGTAGTTTTTCTCCCTCAGTTTGGTAATATGGTGTATCACATTGATTGATTTGCATATATTGAAGAATCCTTGCATTCCTGGGATAAACCCCACTTGATCATGATGTATGATCCTTTTAATGTGCTGTTGGATTCTGTTTGCTAGTATTTTATTGAGGATTCTTGCATGTATTTCATCAGTCATATTGGTCTGTAGTTTTCTTTTTTTGTGACATCTTTGTCTGGTTTTTGTATCAGGGTGGTGGTGTCCTCATAGAATGAGTTTGGGAGTGTTCCTCCCTCTGCTATATTTTGGAAGAATTTGAGAAGGATAGGTGTTAGCTCTTCTCTAAATGTTTGATAGAATTTGCCTGTTAAGCCATCTGGCCCTGGCCTCTTGTTTGTTGGAAGATTTTTAATCACAATCTCATTTTCAGTGCTTGTGGTTGGTCTGTTTATATTTTGTTTCTTCCTGGTTCAGTCTCAGAAGGTTGTGCTTTTCTAAGAATTTGTCTGGTTTTCCAGGTTTTCCATTTTATTGGCATATAGTTGCTTGTAGTAATCCCTCATGATTCTTTGTACTTCTGCAGTGTCAGTTGTTACTTCTCCTTTTTCATTTCTAATTCTATTCATTTGAGTCTTCTCTCTTTTTTTCTTGATGAGTCTGGTAGTGGTTTATCAATTTTATCTTCTCAAAGAACCAGCTTTTAGTTTTATTGATCTTTGCTATTTTTTCCTTCATTTCTTTTTCATTTATTTCTGATCTGATCTTTATAATTTCTTTCCTTCTGTTACCTTTGGGTTTTTTTTTGTTCTTCTTTCTCTAATTGCTTTAGGTGTAAGGTTAGGTTGCTTATTTGAGATGTTTCTTGTTTCTTGAGGTAGGATTGTATTGTTATAAACTTCCCTCTTAGAACTCCCTTTTGCTGCATCCCGTAGGTTTTGGGTCGTCGTGTTTTCATTGTCATTGGTTTCTATTTATTTTTTGATTTACTCTTTCATTTCTTCAGTGATACTTTGGTTATTTAGTAGTGTATTATTTAGCCTCCATGTGTTTGTATTTTTTACAGATTTTTTCCTGTAATTGATATCTAGTCTCATAGCATTGTTGTCAGAGAAGATACTTGATACAATTTCAATTTTCTTAAATTTACCAAGCCTTGATTTATGGCCCAAGATATGATCTATCCTGGAGAATGTTCCATGAGCACTTGAGAAGAAAGTGTATTTTGTTGTTTTTGGATGGAATGTCCTATAAATATCAATTAAGTCCATCTTGTTTACTGTGTCATTTAAAGCTTGTGTTTCCTTATTTATTTTCATTTTGGATGATCTGTCCATTGGTGAAAGTGGGGTGTTAAAATCCCCTACTATTATTGTGTTACTGTCACTTTCCCCTCTTATGGCTGTTAGCATTTGCCCTATGTGTTAAGGTGCTCCTATGTTGGGGGCATAAATATTTACAATTATTATATATTCTTCTTGGATTGATCCCTTGATCATTATGTAGTGTCCTTCTTTGTCTCTTGTAACAGTCTTTATTTTAAAGTCTATTTTGTGTGATAGGAGAATTGCTACTCCAGCTTTCTTTTTTTTTTTTTTTTTTTTTTTTGCTGTATGTGGGCCTCTCACTGTTGTGGCCTCTCCCGTTGCGGAGCACAGGCTCTGGACGCGCAGGCTCAGCGGCCATGGCTCACAGGACCAGCCGCTCCGCGGCATGTGGGATCCTCCCAGACCGGGGCCCGAACCTGCGTCCCCTGCATCGGCAGGCGGAATCTCAACCATTGCGCCACCAGGGAAGCCCCCCCCCCCAGCTTTCTTTTGATCTCATTTGCATGGAATATATTTTTCTATCCCCTCACTTTCAGTCTGTATGTGCCCATAGTTGTGAAGTGGGTCTCTTGTAGACAGCATATGTATGGGTCTTGTTTTTGTATCCATTCAGCCAGTCTATGTCTTTTGATTGGAGCATTTAATCCATTTACATTTAAGGTCATTAACGATATGTATGTTCGTATTACCATTTTCTTAATTGTTCTGGGTTTGTTTTTGTAGGTCTTTTCCTTCTCTTGTGTTTCCAGCCTAGAGAAGATCCTTTAGCATTTGTTGTAAAGCTGGTTTTGTGGTGCTGAATTCTCTTAACTTTTGCTTGTCTGTAAAGGTTTTAATTTCTCCATTGAATCTGAATGAGATCCTTGCTGGGTAGAGTAACCTTGGTTGTAAGTTTTCCCCTTCATCACTTTAAATATGTCCTGCCACTCCCTTCTGGCTTGCAAAGTTTCGGCTTGGACATATAATTTTATTCTTTTTTTTTTAACAAAGTGCTCATCAGTTCTCTTTATATCTCCTAATTAACTTATGTAGATGTCTCCAAGTAGATGTCACACATTTATTGCTTGGGATATTTTAATTTTATGATGTTATGACTGTTTATATATTTTCTTTTCCTGCTGTAACAGAATGTAGTTTTTCACTTCTATCTTCTCAGCCATTTGAATATGTTGTATCTCTAATTTTTAGTTGATATTTTGTAAACAGTCATACTTTCTCTTATAATTATAATTTTTATTTATGTTTCATGTTTTGTTGTTGTTTTATAGCCCAGAAGCAACAACAGTTTGGGGGTTTTGATTTTGGTATGTGTGCCTTCATTGACTCACCATAAATGGAAATAAATAAAATGCTCTCTATTTAAGTATGACATGCTTCTTGACTTTAAGGAGGTATGTTTTGTTACTGATTGTGTAATTGAGTAATGAAAATTACCAGATAAATTTTCAATTCAATGAAGATGATATTTTTTCTTGTTTGTTTTATTGATATGTTAGTTTATTAGAGAGTCTAATATTAAGCCATTTCATATTTGTGAGATGAATCCTTATTGGTATTTTTCATTTTTGTTTTAATATTCAATTCAATTCACTAATATTTTATTCAAACATTTAAAATTTTGTTTTATAAATATTCAGTAATTTCTTCTGTTGTGTTCAGAGGTCCTTTGAGGTTACAATCTTCTCATTGAATCAGGAGATGCTTTCCTTCTTTTCCATTCTCTAAAAGACTATCATTTTTCTTGTATCTATATCTATATTGCACCTGTAACAGGTACTGTCTGGTCTGGAAAGCATAACAAATTCACTAATAATTCTCAATTCACTAATAAAACTGTCATTCTTGCAGAAGATCCTTTCTTATTTTTAAAATGTCTTCTGTGACTAGTGGTCTTTTCATGGTTTTCAGAATTTATGTTTGCTTATTTGTTCTTGTTAAGTATTTCACTTAAAAATAATTTTCCATTTCATTGAGATAATCAACTCTGTTAGCATAGACTGGTACATAATATCATATTTTTCAAATATCAATAGTTCATATGTGTTATATGTACATTTTTATTGCTAACTTTATTTGTGCTTTCTAGATAGAGCATTAAAAAATCTTTTGCCAGAACCAATTATTGTATTTAATTGTCCATTTGAATACTTTTGTTATCTAAAACCTTATTTTCATGGTATTATCCCTTGTCTGATGAAAAATTAATCATTTTTCTAATTTGCCTATTATGTGTTAGTGTTTAAAAATTTTTGATATATGTTATCCTCATTTTGGTTGTATTCTAGGTAATCTGCAGTTGTATGTTTGGATTTCACTTTGAGTATAAAGCAATTGAGCAAAGTATTTCAAAATTTCCAATGCATATTTATTTATTTCATGCCCCCAGTTCCAACTATTTATGGTTTTCATTTTGATGTTTCATTCTTTTGTGATCAGACTGTATACATTAGAGTACATTCTGGATTTTTAAAATTCTTATGTTTAAGAATTTTCTCATATTATTGTATATTCTCCTCAAACCTGTATTTTAAAAGTTTGCATATTATTACATCATATGGTTGATTGAAATTTTTTCCATAAATTTACAATTCAAACCCTATGGCTTTCATTAATATAGTTAATGCCTTGGCAAATATCCTTGCAAATAAAACTGTGTGCCCATATCTCATTATTTTCTTAGGATAAACTTCTAGAACTTGTATTACTAGGTAAAATTGTCATGAACATGAACATTTAATACAAAAAAAGAACAAAAAGCCTGGTGAGGGTTTTGTTTGAACATGTCGAATTTAATTTCTTCTTATACTATGCTGTGGTTAGAAAATATGTCTTGTACAATTTCTACTTTGGAATTTATTGACGGTTTCTTGGTGGCTTAGTGCAACAAAATGTATGCTTCATGATGAAGCAAATTTTTCCTTTTGTTCTTTGCTGTATTCCAGTTACTAGGAGAGTGCCTGGCATGTAGTAGACACCTAATGTATTGAGTGACTTTTTAAAAATGTTCAGTGGCTTATTGGAATAAAAAGTATAATATCTCTCTGTAGAGTGCTAAGTTGAATACACTGTAGCTGTTAACTCAACTGTATTAATTCTATTCTTCAAATTCTGTCCTAATTTCTGCCTTCTTAATTGACAATAAATTGGTAGTGCTATTTAGAGTTGCATTTTTTTCAGTTTTTCTCATACTTCTAATAGTCTTTGCACCATGTATTTTGATGATACCTTTTTAGTGTAAAAAGGATTATGAATATTAGATCTTTCTATGCATATTAATTTTTAAATATATAAAGTGATCGACCTTCTTTCCTTTAATTTCTTTGGCAATTAATATAGCCACTACTCCTTTTTACATTTGGATTTGCCTTATGTTTTTGCATTTCATTTTTAAAACTTTTCTGTCAAAAGACTGTCCATCTCCATATCATCAGTCTCATTCATCTCCATACATCACGTCTTTAGCTTAGCTGCTATACTATCTTTATTTTCTAATCTCTTACATATTATCAGATAAAATGATCATTTAATAAATGTGTGGAGAAGTGGATGAGTGATGGGGTCAGTTTCGAGTAGTCATCACGGTCTTCCTTGAAGGACTGTCAGTTATGTATTGTCCTTAAGTATTAACTGAACACTTGACCTTAGTTACACCCAGCTTGTGCTCAGCTCTACCTTTGACAATTGAATTACTGCTGTGCGTCACTGGGAGGATATGGGTAAAGCACAGTATTTGAGAAGTATTGAGTTATATCTTTAATACAGTAGCACAGGTTTTTATTCAGAATATTTCCAATAAAAGGCTTCCCTTAATTTACTGGTGACTTATTTAAGCACATGATATTTTCTATACAGTCTGCTCTTCTATATAATTAGAGTCATAATATTCATTTTAGGACTCACATCTTTCCTGGTCTCTGTATTAGATTTCCTGTCTCTATCTTCAATATCAATGAAGAGATACAGTGTCTTCCAAGGTCTAATAAATTACCCACATGTCCTATGAGGTACTCATTCCACTGTCTCAATATGGGTAAATGAGAAGGCTTCAGTGGATTCAGTTGGTTATTTGGGCCATTTAACAACAGCAACAGCAATGAAGAATGGCATTGTTCTCTATTCAGTTGTGCAAATAGTTGAAAATATGGCAGGCATATTGAAATGAATCTTATCATTACATTTAGTCTCAGTGTTTGTCTACCAAGTGGCTCTCTACTGGAGATGATTTTGCTTCCTAGGGGATATTTGACAAAATCTGAAGACATTTTCAGTGGTAGCAACTGGGGAAATTTAAAAAGTATGTAGAGGGTAAAGACCAGGGATGCCAGTAAACATCCTATAGTTCACAGGATAGCATCCCTCAACAAAGAATTATCCAACCCCAAATGTCAATAGTGCCAAGGAAGAGAATCGCTGGTCTCTCATATAAAGCAAAAGGCATTTTTGAAAGAGTGATATGAATATGGGATATGTGTGCTGTGTGGTCTGATAAAAATATAATCATTCAAGATGGAATTAGTATGATGGATTTGTCTTTTCCTAACTACTGAGATTTTTTTAAAGAGAAAGATGAATACAGTAAGAAGGAATCTCCTCTTTTATTTATAGTTGTCTTGCCTACTTCTTAAGTGGCAAAATCAAGTGAGAGGATGAGAAACTGTGGAAGTTCTTTGTAAGAAGTAAAATAGTACATAAATATAAGGTAGAATTGCAGATAAAGGCATTCAAGTCAATAACCGTTTGTTAAGCACCTATGCTGTGTGATTCCACTGAGAATGAAACTGTTGACTAATATTCCATTCTCTTCTGTGTTGAAAGACTGAAATTCATAGACTTGTGATGAATGACTTTTAGAAGTGGAAATAATTGATTTGAAACAATGTTTAAGGTATTTGTATAATAGCCATGTGTGACAGATAAGGCTGAAGTTACTGGACCATGTTTCTCTCATCTTCATTCCAACAGAGCAGATCCACTGTCATCTGTTAGACATGTACTGTACAGACCGTGTTTGAAAAAGTCGACTGTTAAGAAGACTAGTTCGAAAAACACTAGTTGATCTACTCCAAGTCCTTCTAGAACAGTATGGAGGTTCCTTAAAAAACTAAAAATAGAACTACCATATGACCCAGCAATCCCACTACTGGGCATATACCCTGAGAAAACCATAATTCAAAAGAACACATGTACCCCAATGTTCATTGCAGCACTATTTACAATAGCCAGGACATGCAAACAACCTAAATGTCCAATGACAGATGAATGAATAAAGAAGATGTGGTACATATATACAATGGAATATTACTCAGCCTTAAAAAGGAATGAAATTGGGTCATTTGTGGAGATGTCAATGGACCTAGAGTCTTTCATAGAGTAAAGTAAGTCAGAAAGAGAAAAAACAAATATCACATATTAATGCATATATGTGGAATCTAGAAAAATTGTACAGATCAACCTATTTGCAGGGCAGGAACAGAGACGCAGATGTAGAGAACGGACATGTGGACATAGGATGGGAAGGGGAGGGTAGGACGAATTGGGAGATTAGGATTGACATATATACACTACCATGCGTAAAATAGATAGCTAGCGGAAACATGCAATAAAGCACAGGAAGCTCAGCTCAGTACTCTGTGATGACCTAGATGGGCAGGATGAGGGGGTGGGAGGGAGGTCCAAGAGGGAGGGAATATAGGTGTACATATAGCTGATTCACTTCATTGTATAGCAGAAACTAACACAACATTGTAAAGCAATTATACTCCAAAAAAAAGAATATTGAAATTTAGAAGATGTGACTTACTGGAGATTGTGTAGCTAGAAATTAATTGAACAGTCAGTGAAATTTAGGTCTTCTGACTCCTTAGAGTGTTTCTTTTCACATATTGCATTAAACTTTATACCTGTCAAAGCGTGATGATCTGAGAGAAACTTGGCCTGTGTTTTACTTGAGGGTATCCATTAGTTTCTGTGGAGTAACTGTATAATAACTCTTTATCATTTGTGACTTATTTCAGGCTTTTGAAAAATCGGTCTCAGAATGAAACAGTTATTTGCATGGATTCTTGTAGGGTTGCCTTTTCTCTCTCCACCTCTCTGTGTCTCTGTCTTTCTGTCTGTCAGTCTCTCTCTCTCTCTCTCTCTCTCTCTCTATATATATATATATATATTTCTGTAGTTTGCTTCTGTAAATTGCTATCTCCAAATCAACAAGGAAGATGAAAGATGAGCAGTGAATTTTTCTACTCAAAAATGGCAGTGAGGGGCTTCCCTGATGGTTCAGTGGTTGAGAGTACGCCTGCCGATGCAGGGAACACGGGTTCGTGCCCTGGTCCGGGAAGATCCCACATGCCGCGGAGCGGCTGGGCCCGTGAGCCATGGCCGCTGAGCCTGCGTGTCCGGAGTCTGTGCTCCGCAACGGTGAGAGGGCCCGCGTACCACAAAAAAAAAAAAAAAAAAAAAAAATGGCAGTGAGTTTTCTGGCAGATTGATTTGAATACACATCTTGTCACATTAACTATATTAAGAACAATATGACTATCCAATCATTAAGACTCTACCATCTATTTTCTCTCACTGAATCCAAATCATTTTCTCAGTGCTTTATAACAGAATGAAGAATATTAAATTGAGTGGATATTTTTTTTAAAGAAAATAATTGTAAAATACTATGTTAAAATGTGTAGGATCTAATTTTATACCTATCATCATTGAATTAAAATATCTTCAACATAGGGTGTGTCTTCTGGTTCTCCATTTTTCTTGACATTATTAGAGGATGTAAAATTAAGAATATTTATGTAATTTGTATATATTAATATATTAAGACCTCTGACCGTTAGAGCTATTCTTTCCATCAAAAATGTATTGCTGAACCTAGAAGAATCAGATAGCTACAAAAATGTAATTTTTTTCACATTTTATTTTTTCATGGACTTTCTTTAGAAGTCATGTGAGACTACCAAGGCTTCTCAGTTTATAATGTACCTGGGATTAAGAGCAATGTCTCCAAAGATGAAAACTGTTTAACAGGTATAATCCACAAAAAGTAAAAGTTCTCCTGTCTTATCATAAAGCATCTAAGAGGTGATGAGGTTGGGGTTGGAGGGGGGCAGTGTTACAATGTCCTCTCTGCTTTGGGAGAATGTTGTTGCTAGAGCTCTCTGTTCTCTGGCTCAAACAGGAAAGTGATTGAAGCTCTGAATCAGCATCATCAACACATTGTCTTTGTCATCATCGCAGTCATCATCATCATCACACAACCAATCCCACATGAAACCGAGTCCTACATTTACTATGTACCAGTGCGTTGCATATATTACCTTATTTAGCATTCACATTTCTGGTGTGAATTTCTGGTAGCCATTTTTCATACCTGCTATATAGACAGATTCACCAAGGTTCAGAGTATAAGTTGGGTAATTTTTTTTTTTTTTGAGTTGGGTAATTTAACTCAAGTTTACACCTCTAAATTACACCTATAAATTACAGGTCTAATTTATACCCAGGTCTCTTTGATTTTCAATTCTAATTTTTTTCCATTATACATACCACAATTAACTACTTACTTTTAATCATAAAAGCTACTGCAAAGATGGGCTGGAGTCTCTGCAAAATAGATAATATTCTGATATTGATAGATATAGATATTGATACTGATAACACCCATGAATAACAAATGCCGATGAAAACTAGAGTAGGAAGCTCAATCCTAGAGATATCAAATTTCTAAAAATTCATAAGGTAAGGAGAGAAATTGATATATTTGAGAAGGGCAGAATTAAATGAAGCATAGGAATGAACTAGTGATAGTGTTATAGAAAAGTAAAGACAACATTGACCTGAGGGCTCAAGCAAATAGTCAAGAGTGGGTAAAATTTTTATAAGTGAAATATCTGCCTGAGGTTTGACCCACATTTGTAAATTTTGTGGGAAATTCTAACAGCATATCACTGGTGCCTGGAAGATTAACCAAAAGATCCACCTGACTGCTATGATTCAGGCATATCTAATCTGAAACGTGAGGCTTTCAGTTACATTGAAAAGTACAATGACGATAGAAAGAGCCAACAGGGTCATGTGCATTTTTTTCTGAATTGTTCAGGCTTTTCTATATAGAATATAAAGTAGGTGTGGTGGCCAGATTGTGAGATATTGAGCCATATGGTTTCAGGATATATTTCTCATGGTATTGGGAAATGCCAGTACGTGGAAGCTGCGATGGTCTTAAATGAAAAGTCAGAGTTATACTCACTATAGTGTCCTCTAAGCTAAAATCTATGAGGTCAAATTTAGAATGGACATTTCAATTTTATGTGGTAAAGCTTATTCCAAGAAATTTAGAAGGTAATTTATTTGGATTATTATTATTATTTTTTGTGTGTGTGTGTGGTACGCGGGCCTCTCACTGTTGTGGCCTCTCCCGTTGCGGAGCACAGGCTCCGGACGCGCAGGCTCAGTGGCCATGGCTCACGGGCCCAGTCACTCCGCGGCACGTGGGATCCTCCCGGACCGGCACGAACCCGTGTGTCCTGCATCAGCAGGCGGACTCTCAACCACTGCAGCACCAGGGAAGTCCCAATTTGGATTATTAAAATTGATTTCCAGGTTTAGTGCATGCTACTCCATGAATGTTTCTCTACATGACCTGTACAAAACACATTTTGATTTTAATTACAGTTTAAAATCTACCTTCCTTCTTCACCGGCTGTCACCACCTACCTGTATTGGCATTATAACATCGAAGAGAAAAAACTAGTGATTTGAGTCCTTTGTATCTTAAAATTATGTAATAGACTGTTATAAATATTTCATTTAGAACAGGTGCTCTACATTCTCAACTTACATTTTTATGTCTTCTTTTTTATTGAAATATAGTTGACTGTATTTGTTATTGACTAATTATGTTAGTTTCAGGTATACTACATAATAATTTGACATTTGCATACATTAGAAGTGATCACCATGATAAGTCTAGTAACCATCTTGCCCATACAAAGTTATTACAATATTATTAACCATATTCCTTATGCTGCATATTACATCCCAATGACTTATTTATTATATAATTGGAGGTTTGTACCTCTTAATCCTCTTCACCTATTTTGTCCCACCTCACCCCCCTACCCTCTGGCAAGCATCTGTTTGTTCTCTGTATCTATGAGACTGTTTTCATTTTGCTTTGTTTTTTTTTTTACATTTCACATTTAAGTGAGATCATGCAGTATTTGTCTTTCTCTGTGATTTATTTCACTTGTTATAATACCCTCTAGGTCCAATCATGTTGTCCCAAAGGACAAGATCTCATTCTTTTTTTATGGCTAAGTAATATTACATTGTGTATATATACGACATTTTCTTCATCCATTCATCTACGATGGACACTTTAGGTTGCTTCCATATCTTGGCTATTTTAAATAATGCTGCAATGAACATTGATGTGTGTATATTTTTTGAATTAGTGTTTTCTTTGGGTAAATATCACTTTTGTTTTTCATCCAATAAATATATATTAATTGTTCATATTCTAGTACAAAAGTTTGTGTTGGGTGCTTATGTTTTAAATCTGATTGGAAAGAAAAAGCTCAGGGTTAATTGTATCTGGAATTAGGAACATGAGAATAATGGCGTGTTACATATCTATAGAACTTTACAAATTACAAACTGCTCTCACAGTTGTTAAACTTCATTCTTTTAACACTTTTCAAAGTTTAATGTGTACAGGAAACACTTGGGGATTTTGTTAAGATGTCAGTTCTGATTCAGCAAGTCTGGGCTTTAGTTTCTGCAGTTTCCTACAAGGTCCTGGGTGATACCAGTGTTGCTGGTTCACTTCCAGTAGTGAGGCAGTTTTCCCATTTGTCCCTCCTTTGCTGCCGGTGAGGTAACTGAGACTGGACAGGTTGAATGACTAAACCACAGTCACACGGTGGAACTGGTCAAGCCAGGAGCAGTTCATGAGAGGCTTGATTTAGACCAGTACCAGTTTCACCTCATGATAGAACTGAAATTGTGCTTCAGAGAGACCCTCTGAAAAGAGGAGAGAACATAGTACAAACTTATTAAGAAACATGTAGGGCTTCCCTGGTGGTGCAGTGGTTGAGAATCCGCCTGCCGATGCAGGGGACACGGGTTCGTGCCCTGGTCCAGGAAGATCCCACATGCCGCGGAGCGGCTGGGCCCGTGAGCCATGGCCCCTGAGCCTGCGCGTCCGGAGCCTGTGCTCCGCAACGGGAGAGGCCACAACAGTGAGAGGCCCGCGTACCGCAAAAAAAAAAAAAAAAAAAAAAAAAAAAAAAGAAATAAAATGGGAGAGGTGACTTTTTCTCAAAGTTTTCAGAATATTACCTACAAAACTTCATCTTTGCTGGAAATGCAATTAATTTGTGAATGATATTTTTGGTATCTACACATGTTTTAAATAAGACAGATTTTAGAAGAAAAATAGCAAAATTGTTTTCTATCTTGAAAAACAAAAAGTAGAGAATTTATCCTTAAAACTATTGAAACCCATTAATTAGCATAAGACCTTAAAGTAATATTTACTTCTCTGATGTAATGTTCCAAAAGGAACACTCTAGTTCTTATGGTACCTACGCAGTATCCAAACAGTTAGCAAGATTTTAAGAGAGATATTTCAGTGTCAGTATGTAGATGGAAATACAAAAGCCCTGGGACCATAAGTGACTTGTACAATATATCAACTAAGTGGCTATAGGATGGGGACGAGAACCCAGTTCTCTTTTTTCTTTACTCCTTAGCTGCCAGGGAGTGATGGGCGAACTCAGTTTCTACTGACAGTCAGTAATGAAGTAAATCTCAGAGCTCTCTGAAGATTAATGGATTTTCCAAAGTAACTTGCGGGTAGTTAAGATTAGACTGAATAAAAGCTGGAACTATTTCCCCTGGCTGAGTTCAGCCACATCTATTATTTGTTGAAGCTTAAAAGCAACTCTCAGGATGCCACTGATTATTTAGCAGCTTGATTATCATGGTCTTTGCTAGCACAGAATAGTTAATGGAAAATCATCTAAATTTATTTTTAATGAGTTCTTACTATGCATAATAATATCAATATATTTTATGGATGCCTTCCATGTGAAAATTGCTAGAAGCTAAGAGAAGAAACATGTAGTAGGGCCACATCATTGGATTTACCAGAGTATATATTAACAAAGTGGTCATGCAATTCTCAGTTGTGCAAAGATCTCTCTCTAATTCAAATATGTTTGCTGGAGTCAGAATAAGACATTTAGTAGATGTTAGGAAAACTCCTTTAAAGATAAGTCAATTACAACATGGTTGCCATTGTCATCAACAAATTTAGCAACTATGTGGTTTATTTTTATGTTGATGCTTTGTGCAGAGTGCCTTCTACAACCAATAAATCTATTTTTTATGTATTTGTATTTGAAAATGAAGACAATACATAGGACAGTTAAACATTAGTAAAACTGTTAAATTATTAGTTGATATGAGATAGTGGCATTACTTTATTTTCCTATAAAAGAAATATCCCTGAAGGAGTGTATAAATTGCCAATGAGCTTTCAAACTTAATATTTTAAAACTTAAAGTTACAAACTTTGCGGATTATAAATTGCTTAGAATAGTGTCTGAAGCAAAGCAAGTGTTCAGGAAATGATTACAGTTTGTAATGAATCATTAAATCTTCACAACGCCTATATGAGTTACGACCTACTTTATTTACCGCTCCCCAACCCTGGCCCCATTCAACACATGAGGCTATCAAGGCATAGATATGCTGAGTAACTGCCCAAGATTGCACAGCTAAACAGCTAGGTAGTGGTGAAGCTGGCATGTGAGTACAGAAAGTCTGTCTCGGGAGACTGTGTTTTCTTAATTCCTACCTCTGTAAGTATTTAAATAAAATAATACTAATTATAATATTAATGATAATAATAAGTAACTTTATCTCAGACTCTTGTGTTCTTTCTTTCTGAGCCTTGATTATTTCACTGTATCCTTAGGGTTTGCTCTCAGCTCAAATATTTGTAAAATCTCTTGCAACCAGAGCTACTGTGGAGCACATTATGCAAACATTCTTTATCAACCTGGTGTATCAATTAGGAAATATTTTATTTGCCAGAAAATGTAAAACAGAGACCTATAATTACGAGAAAATAGAAATGGTGAGGCTGAACTTAATGTGCTTAATACTTTACTTGGAAAAAATATTGGATTCTGAAACTAATATGTATGAAAAACTGATATAAACCAGACTAAATTTTAAATTGTTTTTCGATGAATTGCCCAAACTGTTAAGAGATAAATCACAGCAAAAGTTGTGCTTGTGATTTCACTTCATATGGAGGTTGAACTTCTTCCTATAAAAAATAAGAAAGTCTTTTGACCCCTGACTTTGTATGCTTCACTTGTTTGAACTGCACTTTTATTTTCTCACAAATTAAAACCATATCTTTCAGCAAAGAGCCCATTAAAGGAACAAATCTTCCTTGAAAATGCTCTGAAACAGTCTTCATTTTCATTCTTGTGTAATTTTATTTACAAACTGAGAGCCAACTGGAGCATGTCAGAAACAGCTGATGAGTAGATGAAGTAATGACTTCTTACATAACAAGGTTAGTTTTCTCATTTGGAAGAATAAAGGGATGAAGAATATGAGGTGGTTAATTTCACTGTCAGAATACTTGTTACTCATGCATGGGAATCTTTCTGGAAAACAGCTTGCTTTAAAATGTTAAGATATTAGAAAGACAGGAGTATCATCCATGGCCATCTGTAGTAAATAACAAGTAGGGAGAAAAGTAACTGGACAAACAAATAGGGCATAAAGCTGAGGAAGAAAGACACAACCTGTTTTATACAAAAAAAAAATAAGATTAGCTAAAATGTGAAAAATAAAATGGGGCTTAAGTTTTAAATTGTTTAGACAAATACAGTGAAGAGTGAAGGCAATTATCTCGGTAATTCAGGTCCCAAACCCTGTAAGTAAAATATATGGGAATAGGCCTGAGGTTTTTATATTCTGAGGGATTTAAGTAATCACTTTCATCAAATCAGACTGGTTTAATCGTAATTCTAAACCCATAGAGGTTAAAGACATATCACACAAAATAGAATCCTGTTTTTTTAGAAAAAATTAATCTAGGTGATAGACAGCTACTGAAACACACACACACACACACACACACACACGTGCGCACACACACACATACAAAATCATGTTTAATCGTAGTGTGATTGGTGCTATGCTGTTGTTCCTGAGGGTAAAAATGACCCAAAATATGAAGTGTCGAATGTTAAAAATATACAAAAGGCTCATCACATATAGAATATGCCCAATTTACTCAATGAATCGAACACACATAACCCCAGAACAGTATAAAGTTGTGAACATAGCAGAAGAAGCAATGGCATACAAGGGATATGCATTTCAAACTGAATACTTCAGAGCACATCTCCTGCCTGGCCATTTGCACAGTGGTTGCCTTGTTCACATTTGTTTTTCCTGTATATTTAGAGATTCTATTTTGAGAAGTTATGCCTTGAGTCTAGATTTTTCCCACCTCACCAGTGTTTGAAGCAGATGAAATGTATATCTTATATCTCTACAAGTTTCTTTCTGCCCTGTTTTGGATGTCTCGTGCCATGTAACACTGGATTGATTATATACTGCATGAATTAAGGAGATGAAGATACACCTCCTTCTGTAGGGCTATTTATAAATATTTCTTAAGTATAGGGAGAGATTAAGATTTAAGCCAGCTGCTAATAACATTTGCAGGTATGGGACAAGAATATATACTATATGTATGAATATTTTAAATTGTATATCGAATTAGTAAATTATTAAATAAAACAGGTTTTACCTTTGTACCTTGACTAATATATTTTCATAAAAACTAGAATGCCAGGTTTCAATTTATAATTATTAGACGCCTCAGAGTTCTATTCTAGAAGATGGCAGTGCTAGGAGAGCTTGCCCTCACACCTTCCCCCCTACAGTTTTTGAACTATTCTCTTTACCTTGAATTCCTCCTGTATTTTCAGGGGCCTTACATACACACACCTGAGGTATCTCAGCTTATATATCCAAACTCTTTGCAACCCTCCAAAGAGGCAATTGTGGCTAGAGATCTGCATTGGCTATATTCAAACAGACAATTGTATTTAAAGTTCTATCTTCCAGAATTGTAGAAATTTAGTTAAGCAACACTTAGAAATTCTTGCCTTAACCAAGATCATTCCTTCCATCCTACTTTTTTCTCATGCCTATGTAATCTGATTTTTTAAACAATTTTGTATGATAGCTTGGCAGATGTATCACTGGATGGAGAAAATCAAGTTCAGGGATGTCAAGTGAGTTGCCTAAAATCAGTTAGTATTGTAAAGCCAGCCTCAAATTGGACCATTCATATTCCAAACCCTTACACTTAAAAAGAGAATAAATTGGTAAACTGTTAAGCAATCACACATTCAGAAATGTTAACAATTCTTAGGTTAAGAAAATAATATATTTACCAAAAGTCTCCAAGGGGAAACCAGTATCAATATTGGACATTAGCAGAAGAATCTTTATTCCTAAAATACTATTGGGGACAATTATCCAGCCTAAGGGGCAATTGAAGGAATAGTTAATTAAGCAAACTTTGAAAGATATTTTATGATGAATATTTTTTACTCAATTTTAAGATTGCACACTAGGTATTGTCTACTACATATATCCGTTGTCAATAT